>NC_133654.1:177491570-178128670 GCF_009905375.1 Apium graveolens
GAAATGGTTTTTCTTGAACACCACCATTGTGATTATTCAACAAAACTTTTACAATTACTTACATGCAAGTAGGAATCGAAGTGTATACCGAAAATAACAACTAATGGTAGCAATATCTTGGTGTTTGAGTGTGTTTTGGTGGTTGCATGCAAGTGAGAGAGGTGATAGATGAGAGAGCCGAGAGAGAGTGAGAGAGAGGGTTCGAGAGAGAGTGAGGAAAGAAAAAGAAGAGAGAAAAGAGTGAGTGCTCGGGAAAGAAAAAGAAAATGGGGGAGGAAGGGGTGATTTATACTCCACCAAAGCAAGGGTAAAATGGTAGTCTAATAATTCCTTTTTGACTCACACATTCTTTCTCTTTTTACTCAAATGCAACAAAATTCAAATATAAAATATATCTCTCTCGGAATGTCGAGAATTACTGAAAATGACAATTTTAACATGTAGGTCTCGAAATTAGCTTTTTATCCATTACACATAATAAGAATTTGAGCGAACGGTTGATTTTATATGAATTTCGCAAACTTGCTTTAATAAATACATTTTCCACATAAAATCAATTTAAAAATGCAAAGATTAACAATCAAATTCACTCATCATTTTTAAAAAGTCTCTAGAACCATTACGAAGATAACAGAACAAATCCCATATTTTTATCTTTCTCGGATAATTTTATAAAAATACGCGAAGGTTAATTAAACCTTTATTTAAATCACGTAATTCCTTTAAAATTCATAAAATTGACATAGAACACATAGTCATGCATACAGTCAAGCAATCACACATATACAGTCACAGAACGACTCAGGTTTGATCATAGAGTTTATCCCTCTTTAATCTTTATCCTCTTTTACGCGTACCGGGTCACGTTCAGCCTGACGGCCCGACGCTCAACGTTTCGATTACGCTTCTCATTATCTTTACCAATCAACACGTCACTTAGGACGAAATACTTTATTTATTCATTCACTTCATTCAATCACACATAATTCTCATTTTATATTCTTTAATTCCATATTAGGACGGGTTCCGTTCTACCTGACGGCCCGACACCACAGCTTAACTTCTAAGCTGACTCTTTAAATTGGAATGTTTTTATCCACGCTTCTAAACTCTAGTATACAGATAAGACAAATAATCATCACTTAGTCACATAATTATAATCACATCACATAACACATACTTTATTCTCTTAATTACGTCACAAAATTCTCAGTCGTCACAATCTACCCTCCTTAAAAGGATTCTGTCCCTAGAATCTAATCTAAGCAAACAGATGGGGATACTTTTCTTTCATTTCGCTTTCTAATTCCCAAGTCAATTCTTCGGCTAACGGATTTCTCCACAACACTCTAACTAGAGGTACAACTTTATTTCTAAGCGTCCTTTCTTTTCGATCCAAAATTCGCACTAGTTGTACCACATAGGACAAATTTGTTTGGATTTCCACTGGTTCCAACTTGATCACATGGCTCGCATCAGCATTATACTTCTTCAGGAGAGATACATGAAACACATTGTGCAGATGTTGCATTTGCGGCGGCAGTGCCAATTTATACGTCACTTTCCCAACTCGTCGCAATACTTCAAATGGTCCAATGTACCTTGAACTCAGCTTTCCTTTCTTTCCAAATCGAGTTAAACCTTTCCAAGGATATATCTTCAACAAGACTTTGTCTCCAGTTTCGAATTGCATATCTTTCTGTTCTTGATTTGCGTACTTTGCCTGTCGGTCTTGAGCTGCAATTAATCTCTTTCGTATCATTTCAACCTTTTCTTTCATTTGCTGAACTAGCTCTGGGCCAATTAACTTGCGCTCTCCAACTTGGTCCCAATAAGTAGGGGATCTATACTTTCTTCCATACAACGCTTCATAAGGCGGCATGCCAATACTCGCGTGATAACTATTGTTGTAGGAAAACTCAATTAAGGGCAAATGATCGTCCCAATTTCCTTCGAAATCTATTGCACAGGTTGGCAACATGTCTTTAATCGTCTGAATTGTCCTTTCACTTTGTCCGTCTGTCTGCGGATGATATGCCGTACTCATTTTCAATTTTGTTCCCAAATGATCATGGAATTGTCTCCAAAATCTCGAATTAAACCTTGGATCTCTATTAGACATGATAGATACAGGAACTCCATGACGCATCACGATTTCATCCAGATACAATTTGACCAACTTCTCTAATGAAAACCTTTCGTTTATCGGCAAGAAATGTGCTGACTTTGTCAACCGATCGATTACCACCCAAATCGCATCGTGATTTGACTTGGTTTTAGGTAATCCTACTACGAAATCCATTGCTATATGTTCCCATTTTCATTCGGGTATGTCCAGTGGCTGAAGCAATCCGCTTGGCCTTTGATGTTCCACTTTAACTCTTTGGCACGTGAAATATTTACTTATCCATTCCGTAATTTCCTTTTTCATGTTTGGCCACCAATTGTTTTTTTTCAAATCCTGGTACATCTTCGTACTCCCAGGGTGAATTGAAAATCTTGAGTTATGCGCTTCTTGCAAAATCTCGTGCTTTAGTTCCACGACATTAGGTATCCAGATACGTGAGTTAACACGGTATATCCCTTTTCCATCCTTTTGAGCTTTAATTTCTTCTCCCGTCAACTTATCCTTTTTGCGATTCATCATTTGCTCTTGATAGCATCGAATCTTTTCCAAAATTTCAGGTTGAAACAACATTGCATACATAGCCTCACCTCCATATTCTGGAGTCTGCACCTCTATTTCCATCTTGTCAAAGTCCTTGATTAATTCTTCCGATGACGTTAACATATTCAATCTTTCCTTTCGACTTAAAGAATCAGCTACCACATTTGCCTTTCCAGGATGATAGTTTATCGCACAATCATAATCTTTGATCAATTCCAACCACCTTCTTTAACGCATATTCAATTCTTTCTGAGTAAAGATATACTTTAAGCTCTTATGGTCCGTATAAATCTCGCACTTTTCCCCGTACAAATAATGCCTCCAAATCTTAAGGGCAAACACAATTGCTGCAAATTCCAAATCGTGTGTTGGATACTTTTGCTCGTGCGGCTTGAGTTGCCTTGACGCATATGCTATTACCTTCCCGTGTTGCATTAACACGCATCCAAGTCCTTTATATGAAGCATCACTGAATATCACAAATTCCCCTTTATCATCTGGTATTACCAACATTGGGGCGGTTACCAATCTCTTCTTTAACTCTTGAAATCTTTCCTCGCACTTTTCTGTCCAAAGAAACTTCTCGTTCTTTCCTGTCAACTTTGTCAAAGGAACGGCAATCTTTGAGAAATCTTGCACAAATCTTCTATAGTATCTGGCTAATCCCAGAAAACTTCTAACTTTCGTCGGAGTCTTGGGTCTTTCCCAATTCATTACAGCTTCTATCTTGGCTGGGTCCACTTTAATTCCTTCTTTATTAACTACATGACCAAGAAATTGCATTTCCTTTAGCCAAAATTCACACTTTGAAAACTTCGCATACAACTTTTCTTTTCGCAGAATTTCCAAGGAAATCCTCAAATGCTCCTTATAATCTTCTTCCGTTTTTGAGTAAATCAGTATATCGTCGATAAACACAATAACGAACTTATCCAAATATTGCTTGAATACTCTGTTCATAAGATCCATAAATGCAGCTGGCGCATTCGTCAAGCCAAATACCATTACCAAAAACTCATAGTGTTCGTATCTCGTTCGGAACGCTGTCTTGGGTATATCTTCCGCTTTGATCTTTAACTGGTCTTAAATCAATCTTTGAGAAACATGAAGCTCCTTTCAACTGGTCAAACAAGTCATCGATCCGCGATAGGGGATACTTATTCTTGATCGTCAACTTATTCAGCTCACGGTAATCGATGCACAATCGCATACTTCCATCCTTTTTCTTTACAAACAATACCGCTGCGCCCCACGGGGATACACTCGATCGGATCACTCATTTGTCCAACAACTCTTGCAACTGAGCTGCCAATTCCTTCATTTCGACCGGCGTCATGCGATAGGGAGCTTTCGACACTGGTTCCGTACTAGGAGCCAAGTCAATCGTAAACTCGATCTCTCTGTCTAGAGGTAGTCCAGGCAATTCATCAGGAAATACATCCGGAAAATTTCTTAATACCGAAATATCCTCGATCTTTACAGATTCTTTTTCCACGTCCACGACATGAGCCAAATAAACTTCGCATCCTTGACGTATTAATCTTCTTGCCTCAATACCCGTTAGAAATTTCTTCTCTTGCCTCTTTCCTTTAAATATCACTTCCTCACCATCCTTGGTTCTTAACTTCACTTTCTTACTTTTACATTCTATTTGAGCCTCATGGTTTGACAACCAATCCATTCCTAGTATAACCTCAAATTCTCCTAACTTAAAAGGAATTAAGTCAGCAGAAAAGTGCCGACCTTCTATAGACACATCACAATCAGGACAAATCTTATTAACAACAACTTTCTCTTGATTTGCTACCTCTATAATCAAATTATGCTCTAGAGGGTACGTAACACAATTTAACTTATCAAGAATACTTTCAGAGATAAAAGATCTAGTTGCTCCAGAATCCATCAAAACTTTTACTTCTACTGAGTTAATAACAAGCATACCTGCCACCACGTCCACATCTTGCACCGCATCTTTCATTGTCATGTTAAAGGTTCTAGCTCTGGGTTGAGCTGATGGTGCTGGGAGAGACGGCGGTCCAGCAATTCTGAGAACATTAGCCTTCTGCACAGGCTCCTTGCAATTTCTAGCCATATGGCCCACTTTACCATACTTAAAACAAGCCAAATCCGGCATCATTACTCCATTTGAACATTCTAAAGATTAATACCCCTTCTGGTTGCACTTAAAACATGTTATGTCCAGCTTATTACACCTCCCCGGGTGTCTCTTTCCACAGTTCCTGCATTCTTGCATCTGGGGCCTACTATCCTTTCCCGGTTGTCCAGCTTTCTGGAAACGGTTCTTCTGAGCTCCATTCCCGGGTCTAAACTTCTGGAACTTTTGGTTCTGACCTCCACCATTCTTCCCAAACTTCCCTCTGAACTTTGAGCTTCCTTGCTCTTGCTCAGAGCTTTCAAACTTCCTCTTTCTTCCTTCATTTTCTCTTCGAGCAGCTTCCCGCTCACCTTCCACTATCATTGCTTTCTGAACCAAAGTAGCATAATTCTTAATCTCCAACATTGCTATCTGACTCCTAATCCATGGCTTGAGTCCCTGTTGGAACCTCTTAGCCTTCTTCGCTTCCGTATTCACGTACTCAGATACAAACCTAGACAATTCCAAAAACTTCACCTCATATTCTGCTACCGATATTTCCTCCTGTCTAAGATCCAGAAATTTCATCTCCAACTGATCTTGCATATAACTTGGCAAATACTTTTCCAGAAACATCTCAGTGAACTTCTCCCAAGATAAGTCTTTGCCTTCCAACAACGCCTTAGAAGACTCCCACCAGAAACTTGCTTCATCTTTCAAATAATAACTTGCATACTGAGCTTTCTTATCATCCTTAACTTCTGCTAACTCAAAGGCTTTTTCCATCTCTCTCAACCACGACTGCGCTTTAATTGGGTCTGACAAACCTAAGAACTCTGGAGGATGAACAAATTGAAAGTGCTTGAAATTTCCAACTTTAGGGGCCACAGGTTGTTGCAAAAGCTGAGCAAGTCTGCTCATCATAGTGGTTTCTGGGTTTATTTTTGGGTCTTGGGTGGGAATTTCTTCTTCTTGGTGGTCTGGTGAGTTGGCCATTTCTTACAAACCTGATTGAGCAATTATTTAGCAATACGATAGCATGGCATATATATAACAACAGTTTCTAGGATATCTTTTTTTTGTGGGTTTTAAGTTTTACCCAATTTTGCACATGCAATCCTTATTACTACATAATTCCTCATATCAGTATTGTTTTATCATGGCACGGAATAGGGTTTTATGATCTTTAAACATGGTTGTACGAAAACATGGCATTGAGAATAGTTTATAAGTTAATCAAGGTGCACAATGGAAATCAAGACAATAGAATTATTTAAACAAAGGTTACATAGAGAATATTCTGGATATTAAGGTTCTGAAACAAGGTACAATAAATAGCAGGGTTAAACAGAGGAAAAACTGGAAAACATCCCCCTATCTACCCCTAACTTCCAACAACTACTACTACTACTACTACACTGGTCTGAAATACAACAAGACAAATGAAAAAGGGATCCCGGCATCTGACCAAGTATCCCAAAGCCTGTCGGCGCTGAAAAACAACGACAATCTACGGGCTCAATCAACAGTCACGTCTAATCATCTAGAATATCTCTCAACACAACCAACATCCAGCGAATGATCTTATGCAGCCTCTGGGCCTCAGCATCAGCATCACTAGTGGATGGTCCCTCATCCAATCTCCTCTTGGCAACCTGCTCCACCAACTGAATCCTAGCTCTCCACTCCTCCATCACCACTGAAGTCCTCTGCCTAGAGTCTCGAATCAACCTATTCACCAAAGCTCCCAACTCAGGAATGCGGAAGTACACAAAGTCTCGATCCTGGGCTAACTTGCCACCAACACTGACAGGAACAGTCTTAGGCATCTCCGACTCTGGCTCAGGGGCATGGGTCTCTGAATCTGGCCTCAGGGGTGAAATCTGCATGGGGATCTCACTACTCTCAGAAGGGCCCTCCTCTGGGTCTGAACTAACATACACAGGCTCCTCTGGAGAGGGTGGAACGGGGTCCACAGGGGTACCAGTCAAACTAATCTCTGAGTCTGAGTCACTACCACTACTAGGATCCTGAGAGAAAACACAAAACAGCAACCAAGAAACAATGTTAGGGTTTAATAAAGCTTCCAGCTAACTCACACCCTAACTCTAGTTTCTGCTTTACCAATCAACACTTTCCTTAGACTATACCTAATAGTCTAACTCAACTCTATATGAGTCGAATCTCTCGCGATATAGATATATTCCCAAAATACCCCTTTTTAAATCCTAACTTGTCTCAGGGACTAGATCCTGTAGCTCTGATACCAACTTGTGACGCCCTCAATCTCGGGGTTAGGAAATGAGGACTCACACACCTCTAATCTATTAATTAAATATGCATAAACCCCGATTAACTACTAACAGGATCAACGGGATAAAGTATGAGACAAGATCACAACTACCAATCACAAAATAATAACTTACAAACCCAAAATATTATTAAATAAACAATATCGATTCCGGCTGGGAACCGACAGATAACCCATTATATCTTTATACACTTCTTTTTAGACTCGAGCTCACTCATAAAAACCACTACCGGCTCTGGCAACCGGAAGCCCTCAACACGGTAGGGACCACCAGGTACGCTCTTACGAGCAGTGCGCCTAAGCCTGGCCATCTTCTTGCTTAACTGTCATGGTTAGATTAAGACAAAACAAATGAGTATAAAACTCAGCAAGTAACAGAATAGCAGTTCTACAATATCAAATCACAATATGCTTTATCAAACTAGGGCATTCTACTTTAATTAATCTAGGTGGCAGATTTCCATCTTTTTGGGTTAAGGAAAGGTTTCTGAAGAATAGTATGGGGCTTTCAAGGAAAAAGGCTCGTAGCAGGACGAAAGCCGACATTCATCACAAATCATTATAGGATCAAAATAGATCTTTCGATAGAGGAAATGTAATAACCCCAATTTTTGGAAATTTTTGAAACCCTTATGAATAGTGATTTTGCAGATTATGCTGAATGAGAAAAATTTTCAAGCCACACTATGTAGGGGTTCTGCTATTGATCTTCTGGGATATTATTAGTACTCTATGTGGTATATAAGTGTATGTAAAGATCGTCAGAATCCAATTCCGAACACTTTGATTTTTCCCGGAAATCCACTAGATACGGAAAGAATTGAGTATAAGGTAACAGGATAAAAAGGATTTAAATTAAAGGATTATAAGAGAGGATCATAAAAGGAATACAATATATTGAGAAAGGTTAAGGGAACCTAAGTAATAAGATCCCGGGTATGATCCCTCAAACGATAAACGAAAACGAAAGTTAAGCGAACCGTATAACAGATTAGCGGTCATTAGGCAAACCATTAGAAGCTAATCAAAGAGATTAGAGGGGATGATGTCATCCAACCAATGAGAAGAGGACAAAGAGGGGAGGATGACATCACATGATGACATAAGCATGACATAGGAAGGAAGGAGATGTGGTTGGTTTATAACCACACAAAGTCAAGGTTAGAAAGGTAATTACCCAAAAACAAAACAAAAAACAACCAACCAAAGAATCAAATCAAAGCAAAAACACAAAAAATCTCTCTTTCTCCAAGCTTGCTCTCGGCTTTTCTTCTTTTTCAAAGAAGAAATTTCCAAAAATCAAGTTCCAAGTATTGTTAAATCACAAGGTAATTATCTAAGGTTCCTTGTACATAGATATGGATATGCTATAAGTTTAAGCTCCTAATTCCTTCACAATCTCTTCCAATAAATCAAGGAAGAAGATGGTGAATAGTAACCTTCAAGAAATAACTTTAGTTTTCTTGAATTTTTATGAAAGATTAAGGTTATACGAGCAAGGATCAAGGTTCTTTAGGCATTCAAAGCTCTTGTGTTGTGTTAAAAAGCTTCAAGGAAGGTATAATCTCTTAACCAAGCTTTGTTATTGAATTTTAAGAGCATAATATGAGTATTATAGTTCATGAGAGGCTTGATGGTTGTGTATGTAGAGATTAGTTGGTTTTGGGATGTTTTTGGAGTTGTAAATCTTGGTTGTTGATTAATGAACTTAAGTGTAGTTTAAATTCATGATAAAGAATAGTATAAATTGTTAATGTTGAGTTGTTGGGGCTGTTATGATAAAGTATGGATGGATTTTGGATTGGGTTGTGATTGTGAGTTGATTGTGAGATGATTTGGTGTGGTTTAAAATTGGGTAATCGCGTAAACATAGCCGTCGTAATGCCCGATTTACCGTAGACTTTTTTTGTTCTTAAGATCAGAACCCTTGAACTCACTGTTACGTTTTGACCATTGCCATGGTTAGATAGTTCATGTTACGAGCTTCGTTTTGATGTGTGGTTCGTTTGATTCCGATGAACGGTTTAGGAGAAACGGCCGTTTTAAGTAACGACGTTTCGCGAAGAACCCTTACCCCTCGCCTTACTTTGAAACATAGGTTAAAGAACTTAAAGGACTAATTGAAGTATGAAACATCTATGTAAGGTGTAATAGGCAGATGGTAAGACACTCGCGAAGGAATCTCCTTAAAACTCGTAATGGTTAAATTATTAAAAATGGTGGAGCCGAGGGTACTCGAGTGACTTAAGAGAATCAGTAAGCGCAAAGCGAGCGTTAGAGTCTAAGTTGGTTAATGTATAGATTTACAAGTGACTTTGGTTTAATTCCAACTTACTTGTTGTTTATAGGTTACCAGACTCGTCCCGAGCCATTCGTAACCCCCAGTCGCTCAGGCAAGTTTTCTACCCGTTATACTGTTGTTGTGATGTATATGTGTATATGCATGATCTTGTGATAAATGCATATTTGTTATTAGCAAATTCTTGCGATATATTGTAGCATGTGATATGGTATATATGCATGCCTGTTTCATATTCTTGGATTATATATCTGTTGGTTAAAATGCTTACAGTTGCATAATACCTATGCTAGAGATAAGCGGTATTTGAGTTTACCCTTAGTATAGGGGATCAAAAGGTGAACATATTTCTAAACCGGGAGTCGATGTTCCCGAGTATAATATATATATTTTTATATATATATGGTTATAGTTTTCAAAACTATTAATCGAATAAGGTTTATTCGATAACTTTAACTTTATTTTATTATTGAACATTATTTTGAATATTCATCCGAGGACTTATGACTCCTTTATTTTATTATTGAATATTATTTCAAATATTCATCCGAAGACTTATGACTCCTATATTTTATTATTGAATATTATTTCGAATATTCATTTGAGGGCTTATGACTCAGTTATATTATTAATGATTATTAATTGAATATTCATTTGAGGATGTATGACTCCGTTATTTTATTTAATGAATATTATTTATAATATTCATTCGAGGTATTATGACTCCGCTTATTATTTAATAATATTATTTATTTTATTAAAGAATAATGCTTCGATAATCAAACTTATTTTCGATTATTCAAATAAAGATAGTACTTTCGTATAAGTATATCTTTGGTTATTTAATACTCATTTCAAGTATAAGTCTTACAACTTCTACTTCAATTATTTGTATAAAGATTATTCTTTATGGGAATATTATTTAAATAATAATATTCAGATATTTTCTAAATATATTGGGACTGATTTACTTTATTAAATCAGCATTACTCCAAACACTCTTTAAAGTGTTTTCGAGTCTTCAAAATGATTTTTAAAAGTTAGAGCGGATCCCAAAACTCATTTTTATATTTAAGATCTTCCTTTTAAAAAGGGGATTTAAATACTCGCTCAAAACCTGAGGGATCCGGCTCTATGGTGTATTTTATATTCGCAACAAGGTTGCAGTTTTGGTAAATTAATTGATTACTTACCCAACGTTCGGGAAGTAAGTCCATCTATCGAGTCGGCATAAGCAACATGGGCTCAGTGGGCGTCCATGATAGTGTAAGTAGCTCAGTGGCAGTCCATTAAATGCATAAGTGGCTGAATGGCAGTCCAGCATAAGGTCCTATTGCGACCAGGGTGATGACCAGTGGGGAATTCGTCCATCTACTAGTAGAAAAGGTTACTTATTGGTATCTTTGCCTGATCAGCAAGATATCAGGTTTATGCCAAAATTCTTTCCTTTCCAAATTTATTGGATATTACAATTCTGTTCATACTTTACATGACAGAGGTTTTTAGGAAACGTATGTATATATATAGGTGTATATATATATCGGTACTTAGTGAAGTATCTCGTAACTTCATTATTTATAGTGATATTCAAAGATTTAATCTATTCAAATCTTGTCTTGTAGTCTCATCTATGTGATGAACTGTTGAAAGCTCATTATAACTTGAACGGTGGTAGTTCAAGTAGTATTTGGAAAAGATATAAGTATATTGGAGTATCTTGTAACTTCATCTTTTAAACTTATATCTAGTAAATGATTATCTTATGCATGACAAAGATTTTCAGAAAAACGTTGAGACAAGGTTAGATATATGAGATCACCTTGTAACGATATTTTTATACAGTTATACACTGGAACTCTGTGTGTATTATGCATGGAAGAGGACTTCCAAGATTTTGAAAAGTATATATGTATATATACTGAATATTTTGCGACTTCATCGCATTAAGATATCAAACTTGGTTCATTTCTTTTGATCAAGACTTTCATGAGTACTATGAGAAGGCTCATATATTGTTAATCATTATAACTATTATTTTGGTGGGCTTGCTGCTCACCCTTGCTTTCTTCTTTCATCACACAACATCAGATAGACAAGACGAACAGGACCAAGCTCCCAATTCGCGAGCGGATAGGAAACGTTCCGCAGTTTCCTATAGGCGTTGTTGCTGTAGCTGAGGTAGGAACTACCAATAGGCTAGGCTTTCAACTTTTGATGTATCAGATTATGTATATTTATGAATTATAATAATGGCAAAGAAATGTAAATTTATTCAGAAAACCTTTTAAGGTGTATTGGCAGATAATTGTGGAATAAAATGACTTGTGATTATTTTTGGATGTTCATCTCTGAGACTATAACGTATGGTGTGTGTATTTATTGTGGGGTCACAGTACAGAGTAGTTGATTAATTATTAAGATTGGGTGTTATTAAGGGAAATGGAACTCGTGATAACCCGGATCCCCGACCCCGGATTTGGGGGTATTACAGAAGTGGTATCAGAGCCAAGCGTTATAAACCTCAGAGATGATGTGACGTTAAGATAATAAGTTCACTAAGATAATAAGAACTCTTGCCAAGTTCATAGTCGGGCTACCTAACGTAGTACTGACAATTAAAACCCTTACGGGAACCCTTATAAATATCGTGATAGAAGCGTAGTTCGTTATCGTATATGGTAGCGGGACACCGAACCCTGAGGTTGAGGAGTAACAGCGCGATGATGTTTTATTACTAATTGGAGATCGGATTGTGGATCCGATAGAGCGTCCTAACGCAGGACCGGATGATGTTGATATTGAGGATGTAACGGTTGAGGATGTTGTCCTAGAAGGGATTGTTGCTGAGGAGGATCCCGTGAAGGATCCTGACAAGAATGAATAAAGGACCACTGAGGAATTGATGACCATGGTTAGGGCAACTCCCAGAGGTAGGATTGGCCGGTCACTACCAGAGGTTCGTTCAAGTTTGTAAAGATAGTAGCCCCTTTAACGCGGCTTACTCGTAAGACTGAGAAGTTCGAATGGACAGAGAAATGCGAGAACAACTTTTAAGAACCGAAGCAAAGATTGGTGACGTTCCCTCTATTAGCGTTGCCGGATGGAAAATGAGATTTTGTGAAGTGTAGTGATGCTTCGCATAAGGAATTAGGGTGCTTCTTATACAGCACAGCAAGGTAATCGCGTACGCGTCAAGACAATTAAGGGAATATAAAATTTGATATCCCCACCTATGAGCTTGGGCTCATGGCAATAGTTTTGCCCTAAAGATTGGAGGCACTACTTGTATGGAGAGAAGTGCGAGATTCACAAACCATAGGAGCTCTAGTACATTTTTACGTAGAAAGAGCTCAACATACGCCAGAGGAGGCGGTTAGAGCTAATCAAGAATTATGATTGGGAGATTCTTTATCATTTGGGGAAAGCCAATATGGTGGCTGATGCCCTTAGTAAAAAGGAGAGACTCAAGATGATAATGTCTTTTGGAGAGTTTATAAGAGATTTTGAGAAAATGGAAATAGAAGTGAAGGTAACCGGAGCCGGTACCGAAAAGCTGTTTGAGATTGCAATACAGCCCGAATTATCGGAAAAGAACATATTGTGCCAGAAAAAGTGATGAAGGAAGGCAAATAGCCAACAATTAGATCAAAGATTAATACCGAGAAAGATGAGAAGGGAATAATAAGGTATTCCTACAGAATTTGGGTTCCAAATGTTCAAGAGCTTAAAGATGAGATCTTAGATGAAAGCTAGATTGAGGAATAAGATTTAGGGGCAAACCTTGAATGTGATAATCAGGGAGGTCGCAATTAAGATATAAGGAACCCAGAATATAATGAAGTGGAAAATGAAGACTTTAAATTAAAAAGATGACCCCAATTATGGGGAATAGGGAGAAATATTTAGACTGAGAAAACAGAAGTCGAGCAAGATAGGAAGAACCGGAATGGTACTCCTATTGGGCAATCCATGGACCTGCCTAAAACAAAACTTATACTTTTACCCCTAACCACCACCTTGAGGAAATAATGTGGTATGAAATTCTTTCAGGACCTTTAAGTCGCTAAGCTCTCAGAGTTCCAAGGAACAAGCTGACCCAGTCGAGGCAAGAGTCTGGCTAAAGGAAATATAGGAATCATTTGAGATTCTAAATGATTGACGAATCACAAAAGACTATTTTTGTCACTTACCCTCCTAAGAGGGAGGCCACCCGCTGGTGAAAGGCCAAGGAAGGCACGGAGCAAGAGATTATAATAAACTGATTTAAGTGCAGTCAATTGTTTTCAGGAAAGTACTTCCCAAGGTTATGGAGATAATGTAAAAGCTTTAGAGCCAGAACAAAGGCAGACGAGTATGATGAATTATGAATCTAAGTTGTAAAAGTTATCAAGATTCGTTCTGAGGACACGAATCCAGAATGCGGGATGTTTGAAATCAATGCTTAGGTTGTGTTGGTTCATGAAATAATAACAAGAGAAAGGAAAATAAAAAGAAACTGAAGTGGAAAGGAATATAAAGGCAATAGAGTTTGAGGTATGATAAGGGAGTTGGGTATGAGGAAACCCTAAAGACTCGTGGTAATAGAAATAGAAAAGTATGCGATCGTCAGGATGAGGGTGATTCACCATGAGTTAAATTGATGGTTGAAGGTATAAGAGATACATATGTTTTATCCCCTGTAAGTTTGGAGGATTCGAGGAAACCTTGAGATAATTTGAAGGATAAATAATGAGACGCAGATAGACTGAGGAGACAAGGAAGTAAGAAATTAGGAAAAATTGGATGAAGGAAGTGACCTTCAAGAATGTGAAGTGTAAGACCGGTGGCTTGATACCCAGAAAGGGAGACGCCATGTATGAAAGATATCCCAACCTTGAGGTGACTGTTGAGATAAACAACAAAAGTAAATAAGGAATTATTAAGAAGAGGTTCACGTTGAACACGACCAATATCTTCCAGAACATCCTTGTTATCGTTACCAAATTAGGCAAGA
The DNA here is from genome assembly GCF_009905375.1 of Apium graveolens. Classification (NCBI taxonomy): domain Eukaryota; kingdom Viridiplantae; phylum Streptophyta; class Magnoliopsida; order Apiales; family Apiaceae; genus Apium; species Apium graveolens. The sequence continues at coordinate 177,505,937 of NC_133654.1, forward strand.
AAAGCGGATAACCGTTGTTATCTTTTGGAGGCCATATTGATTGACCTCATTTTGAATACAGATGTTATTGTGAAAATTAGGCATATACTATCGAGGTGGGAATGATTGAATAAGACACCCTTATCAGGGATATATGACTTGAATTATCCATGGAAGGATGCATGTACCTTTTTAAAGATGGAATTAAGGATAGAACATCGGTAACTTAAAACGAATCCTAGAGGAATGCATAAAAGTAGGCATTTCACCCTTAATAGGGATAGTATGAGTTTTGACAGTATGAATTGGAAAGGATTAAGGTAATAACAACCAGTAAGAATCAGTGGAGAAATTTTTCAGAAGTATATAGACAATGATTCTAGTATTAATAAATGGTATCTTGATATGCCCTGTATCTAGGGAATACAGGAGGAACGATTCAAGGATAACCTTAGAGGTTTTACAAGGAGAAAGGTAAAATTCAAAATTTTCAAGAATAGAAATGTTGATAAAGGAAATATGACGTAATTATATTGATGCCAAGTGAGGCACGTGTTAAACCACGAGAAGGTATGGATTGAACCAGTAATGGTCGAAATTATTCAGGGCAATTAGGACTTAAGATAAAAGATGTTCTAATTATGATTGAGAGTCAGTCATGACAGTGATTAACCTCTAAAGACTGAGGGGATAACTTATGGAAAAATGGTAATTTTTTTTTTACTCATCAGATTTTAAGGAAAACATCTTCACATAAGCTGTGATTGAAATAAGGTAGAAAATTTATTTGGAGGTGGTTAAAATGACATTGACTGTAAGGAAATTTTAATATCAGGAAAGGCCAAAGAGGTGGCCGACACTTTAAAGGTAAGAGGATAATTATAGGCGCTTGTGCCAAAGGAATACAGTGATGATGGTTAAAGCTATGAAGGTTGTATTATGGTTTGGAAGATTGACATTCCTTCTGATGACTGTGCAATACCCAACCGTAATAGTAGTTGGTAAAGGTTTAATTCGTGTAATCGCCATGAGCGGGCTATCTATCTCAGAAGGAACTACCCGGAGGATAATCCCGGACCATGTTTCAAAAAGGACTAAACGAACCTTCGAGTTAAGTCTTATATTGAAGGTATATGATTGAGAATGGTATTTACCTGCTATCGTTGCTTTGATTGAAACTCTTCTGCAATTTTATCTGCTTCATGTCATGTATGTATGTCAGGATCAGGAGTGTTCTTCATGAATCATGAATGGTGATTAGGTTACCTCCTTAGAAGAATTTTATACGACATATATGGACTCCGTATGGTTAGATATTAAGATTTCATGGAAAGTGAATGATGACAGTAGGTCAGTGGTGGACCATAGTAAGGCAGCAATGATTCTGCGAGTAACGAGCTGATTACAACCGTGAGAGTTGTATTGGAATGGATGTTGAGATTGAGTACCACTAAATGGGTCGTGGTAGTGTATAAGTTATCATTGATAGACTAATTAAGTAGAGTATCTACCTATTGAATATTTATTCTTTCTTATCAATAGAGAGTCCTATTATTATACGAGGAAGGTTACGGTGCAAGCATATAATTCAAGTAACGATGATGTCTAGAATGAGATCCCCGATTCGATTTTCGATATCGAGGGAGTTTCAAAGGTGATTGTGTATAAGCTCGAGGAAGAGCATGGGTCCATAGAATGATGGACGGGATAGCAAAAAATATTTAAGCATGCAAAATGCGATGCGATAATACTTGATGTTGATATAAATACATATGTTTTGTTCTCCTATGACAAACCTCTATAATTCAGAGGTAGATTCCAAGCCAGATATTTTATGGCAATAAATTTTTTTTACGTATATACAATTCTCTTCAGTTCGTTCTTTTCTCTTCTCTTCATTTCATATAAACTGAGAAGAACAACCCTTCCAGAAGGGGAGGTATTGCCGAATGACTATCTATCTGTGTGATAGAAGCCGAGTAGGATACCAGCTATTGTTTAATTGCTTGTCAAGTACTAAAGGCTGACCACCTTCTGTACTAACTATGCAATGTAACAAGTGTTCATGATCATAGTGATCTTTCAATGAATTCTTTTACTTCTATATGATTGATCAAACTTTGGGAAATAGAAACAGCTGAAAAAGGAGTAATAAAGTTGTGGTAGTATTCGGAATGGAAACACATTCATGATACTAAGGTTGGCGTGGTTATTAAAAGGTTATAGAATGCTAACGTGCAAAAGTATAACCAGTATAATATTAGGAACGGAAGGTAGTAGCGATTACGAACTGGAAAAGAATGGGTAATGAGAAGCAAAAGCTCTAATGCTAAAAGCTATAATGAGAGTCTGTGCAATAGACTTGAAAGAATTTGGAATGATCACTTAACACGGATTGAGTTTCTTACGACAATAGATCATATGTCATTATCGAGATGTCGCCTTATGAGATCCTTGAGGGAAGATAATGTCGATCTCCCTTATGTGAGGATGAAGTTGTAGAGCGCAAGATGCTCAGACCAGTAGTGGTCCAAAGGACCAATGATATAATAGATCTAATCAGAGGACGGCTGATAGTAGCCCAAGATGGACATAAAAAGTATGTTGATTTGACACGAAAGGACAAGGAATGGGAAGTAGGGGACCTAGTGTTGTTATAGGTATTCCCTTGGAAGGGGTTAATGAGATTCAGAAAGAAAGGAAAGCCAAGTCCACCAATTGTTAGACCCTTGGATATATTAAGAAGTATTGGGAAGTTAGCATATGAGCTAGCCTTACCCCAGAACATGTAGCAAGTCATAACGTGTTCCACGTATTAATGTTAAGGAAGTTTAATTCGGATGCCAGACAAATAGGGGCATATGAGCGCATAGACATGCAACCCGACGTAACCTATATGGAGCAACCAGGAAGGGTTATAGAGTGAAAAGGAACAAGCGCTTAGGAGAAGGGTTATCAAACTATTCAGAGTTTGATGGAAGGACCACAACGTGGGAGAATTTACTCGAGAGCTAGAAAGTGCAATGCTAAGAGAGTATCCCTATTCATTTTCTATCTGATTCCGGGACGGAATCCTTTTAAGGAGGGGAGTCTGTAATAACCCCAATTTTTGGAAATTTTTGAAACCCATATGAATAGTGATTTTGCAGATTATGCTGAATGAGAAAACTTTTCAAGCCACACTATGTAGGGGTTCTGTTATTGATCTTCTGGGATATTATTAGTACTCTATGTGGTATATAAGTGTATGTAAAGATCGTCAGAATCCAATTCCGAACACTTTGATTTTTCCCGGAAATCCACTAGATACGGAAAGAATTGAGTATAAGGTAACAGGATAAAAAGGATTTAAATTAAAGGATTATAAGAGAGGATCATAAAAGGAATACAATATATTGAGAAAGGTTAAGGGAACCTAAGTAATAAGATCCCGGGTATGATCCCTCGAACGATAAACGAAAACGAAAGTTAAGCGAACCGTATAACAGATCAGTGGTCATTAGGCAAACCATTAGAAGCTAAGCAAAGAGATTAGAGGGGATGATGTCATCCAACCAATGAGAAGAGGACAAAGAGGGGAGGATGACATCACATGATGACATAAGCATGACATAGGGAGGAAGGAGATGTGGTTGGTTTATAACCACACAAAGTCAAGGTTAGAAAGGTAATTACCCAAAAACAAAACAAAAAACAATCAACCAAAGAATCAAATCAAAGCAAAAACACAAAAAATCTCTCTTTCTCCAAGCTTGCTCTCGGCTTTTCTTCTTTTTCAAAGAAGAAATTTCCAAAAATCAAGTTCCAAGCATTGTTAAATCACAAGGTAATTATCTAAGGTTCCTTGTACATAGATATGGATATGCTATAAGTTTAAGCTCCTAACTCCTTCACAATCTCTTCCAATAAATCAAGGAAGAAGATGGTGAATAGTAACCTTCAAGAAATAACTTTAGTTTTCTTGAATTTTTATGAAAGATTAAGGTTATACAAGCAAGGATCAAGGTTTTTTAGGCATTCAAACCTCTTGTGTTGTGTTAAAAAGCTTCAAGGAAGGTATAATCTCTTAACCAAGCTTTGTTATTGAATGTTAAGAGCATAATATGAGTATTATAGTTCATGAGAGGCTTGATGGTTGTGTATGTAGAGATTAGTTGGTTTTGGGATGTTTTTGGAGTTGTAAATCTTGGTTGTTGATTAATGAACTTAAGTGTAGTTTAAATTCATGATAAAGAATAGTATAAATTATTAATGTTGAGTTGTTGGGGCTGTTATGATAAAGTATGGATGGAGTTTGGATTGGGTTGTGATTGTGGGTAGATTGTGAGATGATTTGGAGTGGTTTAAAATTGGGTAATTGCGTAAACATAGCCGTCGTAATGCCCGATTTACCGTAGACTGTTTTTGTTCTTAAGATCAGAACCCTTGAACTCACTGTTAGGTTTTGACCATTTCCATGGTTAGATAGTTCATGTTACGAGCTTCGTTTTGATGTGTGGTTCGTTTGATTCCGATGAACGGTTTAGGAGAAACGGCCGTTTTAAGTAACGACGTTTCGCGAACGAACCCTTACCCCTCGCCTTACTTTGAAACATAGGTTAAAGACCTTAAAGGACTAATTGAAGTATGAAACATCTATGTAAGGTGTAATAGGCAGATGGTAAGACACTCGCGAAGGAATCTCCTTAAAACTCGTAATGGTTAAATTATTAAAAATGGTGGAGCCGAGGGTACTCGAGTGACTTAAGAGAATCAGAAAGCGCAAACCGAGCGTTAGAGTCTAAGTTGGTTAATGTATAGGTTTACAAGTGACTTTGGTTTAATTCCAACTTACTTGTTGTTTATAGGTTACCAGACTCGTCCCGAGCCATTCGTAACCCCCAGTCGCTCAGGCAAGTTTTCTACCCGTTATACTGTTGTTGTGATGTATATGTGTATATGCATGATCTTGCGATAAATGCATATTTGTTATTAGCAAATTCTTACGATATATTGTAGCATGTGATATGGTATATATGTATGTCTGTTTCATATTCTTGGATTATATATCTGTTGGTTAAAATGCTTACAGTTGCATAATACCTATGCTAGAGATAAGCGGTATTTGAGTTTACCCCTAGTATAGGGGATCAAAAGGTGAACATATTTCTAAACCGGGAGTCGATGTTCCCGAGTATAATATATATATTTTTATATATATATATGGTTATAGTTTTCAAAACTATTAATCGAATAAGGTTTATTCGATAACTTTAACTTTATTTTATTATTGAATATTATTTCGAATATTCATCCGAGGACTTATGACTCCTTTATTTTATTATTGAATATTATTTCAAATATTAATCTGAGGACTTATGACTCCTTTATTTTATTATTGAATATTATTTCGAATATTCATTCGAGGGCTTATGACTTAGTTATATTATTAATGATTATTAATTGAATATTCATTTGAGGATGTATGACTCCGTTATTTTATTTAATGAATATTATTTATAATATTCATTCGAGGTATTATGACTCCGCTTATTTTTTAATAATATTCTTTATTTTATTAAAGAATAATGCTTCGATAATCAAACTTATTTTCGATTATTCAAATAAAGATAGTACTTTCGTATAAGTATATCTTTGGTTATTTATACTCATTTCAAGTATAAGTCTTACAACTTCTACTTCAATTATTTGTATAAAGATTATTCTTTATGGGAATATTATTTAAATAATAATATTCAGACATTTTCTAAATATATTGGGACTGATTTACTTTATTAAATCAGCATTACTCCAAACACTCTTTAAAGTGTTTTCGAGTCTTCAAAATGATTTTTAAAAGTTAGAGCGGATCCCAAAACTCATTTTTATATTTAAGATCTTCCTTTTAAAAAGGGGATTTAAATACTCGCTCAAAACCTGAGGGATCCGGCTCTATGGTGTATTTTATATTCGCAACAAGGTTGCAGTTTTGGTAAATGAATTGATTACTTACCCAACGTTCGGGAAGTAAGTCCATCTATTGAGTCGGCATAAGCAACATGGGCTCAGTGGGCGTCCATGATAGTGTAAGTGGCTCAGTGGGAGTCCATCAAATGCATAAGTGGCGGAATGGCAGTCCAGCATAAGGTCCTATTGCGACCAGGGTGATGACCAGTGGGGAATTCGTCCATCTACTAGTAGAAAAGGTTACTTATTGGTATCTTTGCCTGATCAGCAAGATATCAGGTTTATGCCAAAATTCTTTCCTTTCCAAATTTATTGGATATTGCAATTCTGTTCATACTTTACATGACAGAGGTTTTCAGGAAACGTATGTATATATATAGGTGTATATATATATCGGTACTTAGTGAAGTATCTCGTAACTTCATTATTTATAGTGATATTCAAAGATTTAATCTATTCAAATCTTGTCTTGTAGTCTCATCTATGTGATGAACTGTTGAAAGCTCATTATAACTTGAACGGTGGTAGTTCAAGTAGTATTTGGAAAAGATATAAGTATATTGGAGTATCTTGTAACTTTATCTTTTAAACTTATATCTAGTAAATGATTATCTTATGCATGACAAAGATTTTCAGAAAAATGTTGAGACAAGGTTAGATATATGAGATCACCTTGCAACGATATTTTTATACAGTTATACACTGGAACTTTGTGTATTATGCATGGAAGAGGACTTCCAAGATTTTGAAAAGTATATATGTATATATACTGAATATTTTGCGACTTCATCGCATTGAGGTAGGAACTACCAATAGGCCAGGCTTTCAACTTTTGATGTATCAGATTATGTATATTTATGAATTGTAATAATGGCAAAGAAATGTAAATTTATTCATAAAACCTTTTAAGGGGTATTGGCAGATAATTGTGGAATAAAATGACTTGTGATTATTTTTGGATGTTCATCTCTGAGACTATAACGTATGGTGTGTGTGTTTATTGTGGGGTCACAGTACAGAGTAGTTGATTAATTATTAAGATTGGGTGTTATTAAGGGAAATGGAACTCGTGACAACCCGGATCCCCGACCCCGGATTTGGGGGTGTTACAGGAAAGCAACAGTATTCCAAGATATAGAATCAATCATATGATCAACAATTTAAAGAATCAAGATTCTCAAGCTTTAAGCTCCACAATGACATAATCAACTCTTTTCAAAGTAATAGAAACCATTTTCATTTTCAAAAATCAATTTACTGAACAAAGTTTCAGTTCCCTTTTTAAATAATCACTTAGAACCCTTGATTGGATCACTTTATCTTTCCATTTCATTATATACGGGTGATCAGCCCGTATCGACCTCCATTCCGGTCTTTAAGGTACCAATCGGCATAATTTCAGCCTTAAATTGGACTAGCCCCGCTAGCCTCTTACCATGACTGAATTAGTCCCACTAGCCTCTTACGTCCCAATCCAATCCATCAGGAATTCATTTGGAAAACCTTGAGTTGGAAAAACAAGTAGGTTTTCAAAAATCCATTTTTATCATTACCAAGCATTTGAAATCATTCGGACTCTTTCAAGTCGAAACTCATTCTTAGTTCAGATTTTAAGGAAACAAAGTTCAAGGAGTAATTCAAAGATACGCAAGGAACAATTCATAAGAATTCTGTATCAGGGAAAACAAAGTACTAAATTTGAAGGATTGACATTGGTTTAGGGATCAATAGGATGATCAAAGAAACAGAATATCATTAAACAGGGTTAACCAAGATAATCAAAAGGTTCAATATAATTCATGGCATAATAGGTAACTTGAACAGAAAGGTCAGATTATCAAAGAGTGAAATCAATAGGCTTATCAATAACCGGTTATCAAGAACAAGGATACTTCAAATTAATATCAGGGTTTCATACAACAAGGGTTTCATAAAATAAGGGTTTCATGCTTAAACAGTTTAATACTCTACATGGTATGAACAACATTCTCTTTATAATCATTTACACAAGTAATCAGAGTTACTTGCCTGGATTTGCTTTCCTGAAGGTTGAACTACTGCCACCTAGTAAATCCTTTCCTTTCCTAGCCTGAATACCCTCACGCTCCGAATCTACAGTATAACCAAAAATCTTAATTAGATTCCCAACTCTCGTTCCCGGAACGATCACTCTATACGATAACTCGATTATATCTTTGAATCGAGTATACGAATATAGCTTATACATATAAGCACATAGCACATAGCACATAGCATATCCCTTTCTCGTAACTTTTATGTCCTTATATACTTAACAATCAAAGCGTATTCGCTTAATCTTAACTATTTCTTAAATCGCACTAACATAACTCCTTTACGACCATTGCTATCACTTATAGCTCTTAATAGCAAACGATTTAATTTCCTTTTTCTTTTATTCCTTAAGTCGAACCATACATACAAAACACATCCACATATATTCAATTTCAATCTCACACATTCATGCACAACTTATGGAATTTACAAGATTCATTTATTCACTTTAACCTTATCCTTTTTAATCAAAAATCCGAATCATAAACACATTAAGGGCCAAAATCAACTTCTTTTAATCATCAAAAATTCGAACACAACACTACTTAATCTTTGTCATGCAACCAACTCTCACTTAGCCATTAAATCACTTAAGTTCACCTTTTTACTCCTAAGAACCCCATTCGGGTTTTTCCATAAATCAACATACAAGAATGGATTTTTAACATGCAAGGCAATACATCACATTTCCCACTTATTTTAGTTCTTAACTAGATCATTCCATTCACTTAAACACCAAATCATCCAACACCTTACTCATTCAACCAACATGCATTCATTTAATCAACAATTAACCCCTTTTTATTTCATTTTTCATTCGGCAAGAGCATGATCTACAACCCAATGACTAATCAATAGCATGCACATCGTGATCTTCTTTAAAACTAACATGCATTCACTTTTTAGGCCATATAAACTTAGTGTTCATCAAAATCAATTCACAAAAATCGAATTCCTCTTTTTAATTAACAAAAAGCCGAAGCAAAAATCCACATGCAAACCTCAATTTTTGATTTTCTAAGCAACAATCATTTGCACACATTTTTTTACTCCCTAACACAATCAATGGAATCATTTTATCAAGCACACACTCGATTTTCATGAAAGAAGCAAAACCCTTTTTCAAATCTTCAAGAAATCCTAACATGCAAAGCAAAAATCAAATGATCACACCATGGAAAATCCACCGGCTCTCCTTTGGATCATGGCCGGTGGTGGTCGAACTTGAGAGAGCCCATAACGGATCTCTTCTCGAGTTTATGACCTCCAAACATGCTTGAATTCACTCTCATGGTTATGCATCAAGAAATGGTTTTTCTTGAACACCACCATAGTGATTATCCTACAAAACTTTTACAATTACTTACATGCAAGTAGGAATCGAAGTGTATACTGAAAATAACAACTAATGGTAGCAATATCTTGGTGTTTGAGTGTGTTTTGGTGGTTGCATGCAAGTCAAAGAGGTGAGAGGTGAGAGATGAGAGAGCCGAGAGAGAGTGAGAGAGAGGGTTCGAGAGAGAGTAAGGAAAGAAAAAGAAGAGAGAAAAGAGTGAGTGCTCGAGAAAGAAAAAGAAAATGGGGGAGGAAGGGGTGATTTATACTCTACCAAAGCAAGGGCAAAATGGTAATCTAATAATTCCTTTTTGACTCACACATTCTTTATCTTTTTACTCAAATGCAATAAAATTCAAATATAAAATATATCTCTCACGGAAATCGAGAATTACTAAAAATGACAATTTTAACACATAGGTCTCGAAATTAGCTTTTTATCTATTACTCATAATAAGAATTTGAGCGAACGGTTGATTTTATATGAATTTCGCAAACTTGCTTTAATAAATACATTTTTCACATAAAATCAATTTAAAAATGCAAAGATCAAAAATCAAATTCACTCATCAGTTTTAAAAAGTCTCTAGGACCATTACGAAGATAACAGAACAAATCCCATGTTTTTATCTTTCTCGGATGATTTTATAAAAATGCGCGAAGGTTAATTAAACCTTTATTTAAATCACGTAATTCCTTTAAAATTCACAAAATTGACACAGAACACATAGTCATGCATACAGTCAAGAAATCACACATATACAGTCACAGAATGACTCAGGTCTGATCATAGAGCTTATCCCTCTTTAATCTTTATCCTCTTTTACGCGTACCGGGTCACGTTCCGCCTGACGGCCCGACGCTCAGCGTTTCGATTACGCTTCTCATTATCTTTACCAATCAACATGTCACTTAGGACGAAATACTTTATTTATTCATTCACTTCATTCAATCACACATAATTCTCATTTTATATTCTTTAATTCCATATTAGGACGGGTTCCGTTCTACCTGACGGCCCGACACCACAGCTTAACTTCTAAGCTGACTCTTTAAATTGGAACATTTTTATCCACGCTCCTAAACTCTAGTATACAGATAAGACAAATAATCATCACTTAGTCACATAATTATAATCACATCACATAATACATACTTTATTCTCTTAATTACGTCGCAAAATTCTCAGTCGTCACAGTACATACATTCAGAAAGTACTTAAAAGGTTTAGCATGGAAAACTCCAAAAGAGGTCTCATACCGATGAGCCATGGAGTGTCCCTTTCCGAAAAAATGTCTCCTAAGACACCTGAGGAAAGAGAGCGTATGAGTAAGATTCCTTATGCTTCAGCAATAGGATCTATCATGTACCCGATGTTGTGTACAAGGCCTGATGTTGCTTATTCAATTAGTGTGACGAGCAGATATCAGTCCAATCCAGGTGAAGACCACTGGAAAGCAGTGAAAAACATCCTTAAGTACTTGCGAAGGACTCATGACATTTTTCTTATTTTTGGTGGTGAATCTGAGTTGAAAATAGAGGAGATGTCAACGTCGAGAGAGTTGACACACATAACAACGTAGCAGACCCACTCACAAAGCCACTTTCTCATAGTCACTTTGATCGTCATAAAGACAAGATGGATATTAGATACCAGAGTGATTGGCTTTAGTACAAGTGGGAGATTGGAAGAGATATGTCTTAAGTCCAATCATGTTTGAGGATTTAGGAATAACTTTTATGTAATATGTTTTGATTTCATTGATATTAATAAAAGACTTGTTTTGTTTTTATTACGGGCTCTATCTATTTAAATGTTTAAATAATATATACCATAGTTTAGAGTAAAGCTTTTTATGGATTGTGATGAGATCATAATAATGAGACTTAAAAGATGATAACTCTAAACTTAAATAGTTCCAGGTCGTAGGATTACTAACTGGTAATTAATAATCCGTAAAGATCGATACATACTATGCTTGCTTCATTATGAAGGATGACTGTTCTCATTGACATTTGTGTAGTGACACTATAGCTAGTATGTAGGTGCTTATTACAGAATAAGTTCACTGAACATGACTCACACAACTGAACAACTGATGGAGTTCACTCACGTATCAGCACTTGTTCACATAGTGATAGTTGTACAAGTATCCTTAGACTTGAGGTCATCATAGTCATCTTGTGTACACTGAACTATGCTTTGGTTTAGTTCTTAGTCTCAAGGGACAATTATAAGGGCTCTACTGGGTATAGGAATTTGTACACGAAGATAGTGTATGATCAATAAAGGATCTACCCCTTCCAGTGTAGGAAGAGAATGTTCAATGCTGATCTACTTATGTTAGTTCAGGAATCTCTGGCCAGAGTGAATGAAATTAGAAAGGAGTTTCTAATTTACATTAAATAGAACTAAGCATAGTGAATGGGAAAGCAAGTGATTAAATAAGATAGGCTTGACACAAGTTCCATGCCTTTTATTTAATCATGACATTGCAGGGTAGAAGGAATTAATTGTACGGTAACTACTCACTGAATAGGTTTATGGTATTCTAAGCAGTGAATTCGTATTATCCGGATAGTCGCGATATGCTGAGAAGTATCCCTCGCGATGTAGAATAAATATGATTAATTAATTAATCATATTTAATGAATTAGAGAATTTATATAAATAATGATAAAATAGTTTTATTATTATTTATTCTACTACCGGCTTAATATTGAACCTACAGGGTCACGCCATAAAAGAGAATGATTTAATGGTGAAGAAATTAATTAATAATGGCTGATAATTATGTATTTATGAAATAAATAATTAATTGGCAAATTTAATAATTGATTAAATGAGATTTAATTGATTATAAATTAATTAAGAAAATGTTCTTAATATTATTAATTAAGAATTTAATTTTTGGAAATTAAATCAAGTGAGAGAATTATTTCTAAAGTGTTTAGAAAAAAGATTAATAATTAAAAGGTGTTCTAATTATTAGTGAGAATAATAAAGGGTTAATAATAATATTTTATGGGAAAATTTTCAGCTAAAAATTTTGCTTATAAATATACTATTATAGACCCTATTTTTGCCTAAACGAAAAAGATTTACAAAACCCTAATTCTCTCCATCTCCTCCTCCTTCATTACATCATTTTCTTGGTGGATACCGGTGGAGTGCTTCACACTTGAGGAGCAGCTGCTAAGGATCTCCGTTCATCGTTTTTGGATCGCCATTAAAGACCTCCATCTTTCCATTAACGTAAAGCTTCTTAAGGTAAACATACTAAACTACGAATTAAATATTATTTTTCGCATGGATCCTGCGGAGGGTTTCGTTTTTTTTTAGATTTAAATTTACGTTTTCGTTGCGTTTATGTGCTAAAAACCCTTCATCTTGAATAGTCTTTCTCCGCATCAGGACTTATTCAATTCTTTTAGTTGATCAATGAACTTTCATTCATAGATTATGATCTTCTTGTTCGGCTCAGAGCTATTTATACTTAATTTCAATTATCCAAGGAATTTTTTTTCTCTTCAATTCATTACCGAATATTCATAATGAATATCTTCATTTGATTCTTCTTTCATACTTACTCTTCTCAGTCGAGATTGTAAATATTTGACAAATTGTTAAAAATATGGATCATCTTATACCCATAGATTCCTCGGGAATCCTTTTCTTCTAATCCGGATGAAATTGTATATTGAACTTTGAAATCATAGTAAGGGTATCAATTTGATATTGGTATTCCGAATTCAATTCTATTTGAGAATCTAATAAAGTATGTGAACGAGAACACCTCTGAGTGTACCCTTTTATTGGCAAGAAATATTTTATAAGAGGCTATCGATTGTTCCGATGCCAAGACCACTCGATTCAGAGTTATAATTGTCTTTCTCGGCCCAAATTGGAAAACTCTTTATTTTGAAATCGTCATCCAGGTAGCCATAAATTCTTTAATGGTTACGATATTGAGATTTTCTTTTTCTAACACACTGAAATATGCTTAGTTGTATATGTTCTCATGAACGACTAGTTAATGTCCTAACTAGTCGAAATTTTAATTAATACGATGAAAGTCTAGCTAATCGTTCTACCTAGTTGCTATGGGCCAAACCAATTGTGTTGACCATTTTCTTAGCCGGTTGATAATATGCTTGATATGGACTAGTTATTATTTTGCTAGTTCCACTTCCAATAAAATTTTTATTATTCCATAGTGCATTATATATGCAAAATTTAATTGTTGATAAAATTTTTAAAGAATGATTTAATTGAGACCTAACTAGGTCGCCCACTCAAACGAGAATTTATATTCAGTTTTATGATATATTTTGTTCATGAAATATTTATTCTTTTGTTTATATAAAGAATATCCAATTAAAATCATAAAGTGATTGAAGAACAATATACTTCCTTATATGTTTATCATTGAGTAAAATTCCTTCCTTCAAAATAACATCATTTTAAAACCTCAATGGTTAACCTTTGGTTGAGAATGTTATTTTCAATTTCCTTCATTATTCGAAAAGAAAAGTATTCTTTCAATGGGAAAATCTTACAAGTATCATTCGTATGATGTTATTATTCAGCAATCATTGATTTCAATGGATATTCTCTATAATATCATAATATAAAATTTTTAGGACATGGAAGGATAATCATTGTTGTATTCTTCCTTTCAAGTTATAAATCTACTGAGTGTTGCGACTCTTTTATTCAGAGCTCATTATTTGTTCAAATGTTAGATTTTGAAACCTTGTTAGGATTGTCTAAATGTCATCGATATCGTGAAAATCATTTTCCCAAGGCTAATTGCCTTCCCAACAAAGAGAGGTATGGTTGAGAACAGATTGTTGTAATATGAGACTGAAAGCTCAGTGCTATGATGGTGCAATCGGAGCATCGTGATGAGTAAGTTGTTTTAAAAAGGGAATACCATGTTTGGTTATTATCATAAGGCTCTTTAACATGGTTATAAAGAACGATAATAGAGATACAACGTGATTAGTGAGGTACGCTTCTGTGAAACACTATCGGGATAAAAACTAATGGATTCAGGAAAGACCAATCATGTATGAATTCGAGGAATAAGAATTTTAAAAAGTGAAGGTAAGATTAGTAATAGCATCTTGTTAGAAATACTCGGCGATAAAAATAGGATTTTTTATAAAATGTAATGATACATATACGCAGCTTAAGGACCGTGACGTAAGGCGTCCTAATAATGATCTAGAATAATTACGATAAGGTTCGCACTGAAAGGGACAAGGAGTTTACTTATGAGGAAATTTTAGAATTTTTTATTTCTTACACTGAACACGAGATAGAGGCTATAGTCAAATTGATCAAAGGCTATGATTGAGAAATCTATTATCATCAAGGAAAGGCCAATATGGTGGCCGACACTTCAAGTAGGAAAAGATATATTGAGGTTGACAAATCTCAAAATAACTAATAAGAAGGATCGCACGAAAAGAACCCTTTATTACTTAACAGGAAGACTTAAAGATGCCTAAAAATGTAAAAGGATATTAGTCATGACAGAATATGAAAAGGGATATCATTGAGTAGGTAAGTAAGTATTCGACATGGTTGAAAAGGAAAACGGAAAGGCGAGGATTAAAATTTTGGCGATTACGACTTGTAGATGACCCAAATGGGAGTAAGAGTTAATTATAATAAATTTTGAAGGAGGATTATCAAGAACCAAGTTAGTCATCGTGCTATTTGAGGATTTTGAGTGATAAATTAAATAAGACCGCTTATTTATTATGCAAATGATAGATGTTCACTCTACTAAATTATTATGAATGCAGAAGAGATAATTGGGACAGAGAGACCCCATGACAATTGCGCCGCGCAAGGACCCAAGATTTAATTTCACAACGAGACTATTTCCCAAGATATTTTGCGAAAAAGGACGGACAGAGGCATGACTTAGAGTTCTCAAATCGACGAGTAGAATGAGAGGACTATCCTAACCATTAAAGATACATCTAGCGGCTTACCTTTTATTTGGAACGGTTTGGGGAATCGCCTATTGTTGACAGATAATTCGTGTAGATGTACTTACCATGCTAGCATACGAAAAATAGTCGTTGATACCCCTTACGAAGGACAACGTGAAAGAATGAAGGATGTCATTGTCAGAGCTGATAGAAGGCAAAGAAGATCGTACACGCCCTATAAAGGCCACTGGTAGCAGGTACCAATAAATGCGAATACGTCTAAGGTGCTAGCGAGAATAACAAGTACGACCCAGAAGGTATCGTAAGTACTATAGATATTATACAGGGAATGATTAAAGAAGTCCGACCGATAACAGAAGCTGAGCGTTCCACGTGTCTAAATGTGTCAATCAATTGCGTATGAAATGGTTCTTCCTTCAAGATGGCAACAGGACCCGACGTGCCTTATGTTACTAGGGAAGAAATGTTAAATCTGGCGCTAAACATATAATAGGAGACGAGTGTGTAGAAATGCAATGAGAACTTCTTACAATAAATAATCGACATAGATGATGCGCCGAAAGAGCAAACGTTAAGGAACGAAACTCTAGCACTAGTAAGAGTGATGGAGGGGGAAACGAATAAGTTGAAGGAGCATTCCAAATACTAGAAGATGCGATAATAGTCCATATTATAAATTTCTAAGGAAGATGAAGTGACCAATTGACGTTAATCGAATTACCGATAATAACGAGTTATCATACGGGCATTGGAACATCTACAAAGCGTTGTACGGAAGAAAGAATCGTTCTCTCTTAGGTTGGGAAGAAATTGGTAAGCGGAGGATACTGGACCATAGTTGAGTCAACAGACCAAAGAAATTCCTAGAACTTATCGAACCCGGCTAGTGGCAGCCCAGGATGAATAATAGAGATATGCGGACTAGATCTATAAAGATGAAAAGTACGAAGTAAAAGACCAAGTATTATTGAAAGTGCCTCCCGGGGAGGGAGTGAAGAAATTCGAAAGGGAAAGAAATGTTGAACCAGGGATTATTGGACTGGTTGAAATCTTTAAAGGACTAAAAGATTTGGCGTATAAATTAGCACCAACATCGAACAATCACCAAGTTTATAACGAGAACCCAGAAATATATTTGACGGGTGAGTGGAAATTTTATGAAGAGATCCAATACTGTGAAGTTAACGTGAGAACTCGAGGTGGTCCTGTGAGAAGCGTGTCCCCACCTATTTATGAACTGATTCCGGGATGGAATCCTTTTAAGGGGGAAGACTGTAAGAACCCAAATTTTTGACGTCTGTAAAAGACCTTTAGGAATAGTAACCTTGCGGTTTAATAAAAACTTTTGTAACCATACCGTATGCGAGTTTTTAATTTAAGATTTTGAGTTGATATTGTGACTATACGTACCAAATGAGTGTATGTAAAAGCCATTCGTATTTATAACAATTTCCAAAGATCGTATTCCCTCAACTACATTTGTTTACTTGAGCAACGAATATTATTTCAAGCTATTCATTCAATATAGGAGAAGTATTCTCCAACCATTATTTACTTCAAACCTGATTAAGTATATTATTAAAGATTACTTTAATTACTTAAACATAAATTGGTTGAGGAATATTAATTCAAATATTCTTTTAAAATATAATTATTCAAGGTTTAATTATTATATAATTAATATTTGATTATTAAGTATTTATTTAATGATTTAAATATGATTTAACAATCATAAAACCTGATTTAAAATACTTTCTGAATTTTAGAAAATCTTTCGAATAATTTCCAGTCGTCGAAGAATATTATCTTGACTTATTTTAAATATTTTGAATATAGTTTCAAAAGAAACTCCCCATAATTTAATTAATCTATTGACAACGGTCAACTCACATCCTTAGTACTTCCTCCGAAAATTCTCGGAAGTACATATATACATAGAAATCAAAGTGTACCTATCAACAAGCAATATGCTTGGGGAACAATATAAGTTCCAGATATATGATGGGATTCTTACAAGGACAAGGAGGGGTAGACTCTGGTACTTCGTGGACTGGGGAGACTACCAATTTACTACCACATGAGAAGGTATCTTATATACTGATGAACATGTGGAGTATGCATACCGGAGAGGGATGGATGCAAAACCGTGTCTTGAGAGGGATAGACACGAAGTGTGTACCTGAGAGGGATGGACACAGAAAAGGCCCGAATGCGGCCAGGGTGATAACCGATAATAAAAAGGGAATCGTCCTTCTACTAGTAGAAAAGGTTACTATTTTCATAGTACGACGGATCATCGTATGAGGTGGCTCCAGTGAATGTCCTATTCTTCCAATTGGAATTGTGATGCAATATCGTAACCCAAGCCTAGGTGCTGGGTTTACCATTAAGGTATTTGCAGGATAATAAGTCCACAAAAGAATTGTTTTCGAAAGAAGGTGTGTATCACCGAGAAAAACTATTTTTGAATAAACATATTTATCATATATGGAATTATACTTGAATTTCTCATACAGTCTTTTCATACTGTACATTATTATGGCTGAGCATTATTGCTCACTCTTGCTTTCTTTTAAATGTCACAACACAACAGATAACCAGTATGTCGGTGTGGGACTTAGTCGCTTGCAGTCATGGGGAGAATCCCTTGCAGCTTTGTCTCAGGTGGGCCAGAGTATCAGATAGGTATAAAATATCAGTCGGAATTATTGTAACTTCATGTAGAGGTTATGAATAATTTTTTGAGATCATGTAAAGTACATTTGAGTTTTAATAACAGACGATACTTGTTGTATGTCGTTTCTAAGGCTATAACTTGTGAGTGTGTGAGATTGGGGGTCTGTGATATGGAATTATTGGATTATTGAGTTAATGCAGGTTACACATGATTGAAGGATTTCGTGACGATCCAAATTCCTGACCCCGGATTTGGGGGCGTTACACATTTGAACACAGTAAATGACCTATTTGATTATTAATCCCAAGAAAATAATGATGGTACATGGCAAAGTGAAACTAGAGACTTCATGGATCAAGGGGAGGTTCTACTTCAA
Source organism: Apium graveolens (assembly GCF_009905375.1). NCBI lineage: Eukaryota > Viridiplantae > Streptophyta > Magnoliopsida > Apiales > Apiaceae > Apium > Apium graveolens. Next base: position 177,524,293 of record NC_133654.1, read on the forward strand.
GAAGTCAACTTCTTTCTGCAAGAAAATGGAATAAGTCACACACACCTGACTTTAATCATTGGGAATCCTGATAGTGGTGTAAAGACAAAAAAAGCCACTCAAAATTAATGTATCTAACACTCTTTTCTATCTCAAACTGAACCTTAGAAAGTGGAAGAAGCTCTTTAAGATGCTGATTGGATCACAGCAATGCAAGAGGAACTCAATGAATTTGAAAGGAACAAAGTCTGGACATTCGTACGAAGAAAATAGAATAGATCAATAGTTGGTATAAAGTAAGAGTTCGGAAACAAGAACAACAGTGAAGGAATTATTAGATAAAGCAAGGCTGGTTGAAAATGGTAATTCACAATAAGAAGACATTGAATATGATGAGACTTTTGCTCTAGTTACAAGGCTTGAGAAAATTAGAATTTTTCTAGCCTATGCCACTCACATGAAGTTCAAGGTGTTCTAAATGGATGTGAAGAGTGCATTTTTAAATGGTGAACTTAATGAGGAAGTTTATATTTAACAACCTCCAGGGTTCATTGATCCAAAGTATCCAGATCATGTTTATAAGCTGGATAAGGCACTCTATGGACTAAAGCAAACTCCAAGAGCATGGTATGAAACACTTGCTCAATTGTTATTGGAAAGTGGTTACAAAAGAAGTATAAATGATAAAATTCTATTTTATAAGTACTATGGTAAGGACATATTGTTAGTTCAGATATATGTTGATGATATCATTTTGGTTCTACTAATGATAAACTCTGTGAGAGATTTTCCAAGATAATACAGTCAAGATATCAGATGAGTATGATGGGAGAATTGAGTTATTTTCTGGGATTACAAGTCAAGCAAACTGAAGAATGAATCTTCATCAATCCAGCAAAATATACCAGTAATTTTCTAAATTTTTTGGAATGCAAGACAGTTCATCTGCAGCAACTCCTATGGCCACTGTAACCAAGTTAGATTTAAATACTGGTTCATCAGTAGATATAACTAACTATAGAGGTCTGATTGTCTCACTCTTATATTGGACTGCTAGTAGACCTGATATCATGTATGCTACATGTCTGTGTACAAGGTTCCAAGTTGATCCAAGGGAACCACATCCATTAACTGTGAAAAGAATTTTTAAATATCTCAAAGGAACCATGTATCTTGGATTATGGTGTTCTAGAGCTTCAGATTTTAAGCTAATTGGATATTCAGATGCTAATTTTGCAAGATGCAAAATAGACCGGATAGCACTTCAGGAAGCTGCCAATTTCTTGGTGGTAGATCGGTTTCTTGATTTAGCAAGAAATAAAAGTCAGTTTTCACTTCAACTGTAGAAGCTCAATATATTTCTGCAGGAAGCTGTTGTGCATAAATTCTTTGGATGAAGAATCAATTACTGGATTATGGGTTAAAATATTCTAAAATTCCTATATATTGTGATAATCAAAGTGTTATTGCAATGACAGGAAATCTGGTACATCATTCTATGACTGAATACATCAGCATGAGGTATCATTTCATAAGGGAACATGTGATGGAAGGAACAGTGGAATTGCACTTTATGCCTACAGATCAACATTAGCAGATATCTTCACCAAACCACTTTGTGAAGCCACTTTTACAAGACCGGTGAATGCATTGGGAATGATTTCAGGACAATTCTCAAACATTGATGAATGAGTTATGATCTGAAAATAGGCAAATATGGTTAGAGTGTGGTATTTGTTTAATATATATTAGTATTTCTTAAAGTCTGGTAACTGTGTTATACACTGATGTCATGAATTCATGCTATTTGTTAACTGAAATTGAAGTCAAGTTTAAATCCTGATAGTTAAACTATGACAGTATTAGCACTGATATTAGTCAAACTTATGTTGACTAATAAGTCCTGACAATAGTTAATTAAATACTGATAATGGTCAAACCCTGATTGACTGTTAAACTTTGATGTCTTTTTGAAGTTATTCAAAATTATCATTAAAAAAATATTTTAATTTAAAATAGAGATGTAGAATAGTGGGTAATTTTATTCAATTTATTACGGGTGTATATATGATGGTGTATGTTTAGGAAAAATGTTTAAGTGTTTACACAACATAACCTTGTGTAACTGCGCACGTAATTACTGCACCTTAATACATGTTCCATGATTGCTTTTCTGATCAATAACAACTTGCCACGTGTCCCATTAAGTTGAATTGTCTGTGTGAGTTAGAGTACAGTGTTAAAAAAAATCAATTTTTGATTTTTATTTATCACTTTATCAATTTCTAAACACTCTCTTACTCTCTTTTTCTCATAAGATAAACACTAATAACCTCATCAGTTTTTAAGCGTTTTCCACAGATCGATAATGTCTTCATCTGCTATATCATCTGCTTTTACTCATGATAGTGTTAAGTTTGTCACCAACAACTACGCTGCTATTCTTGATTATACTGAGATAAATCCTGACTTTCATCTCTTTTAGGATTTATTAAGATCCAATGAAGTAGGTTATGCTCTTACTGAACCTATAGTTGTGTCTGGGGACCAGGTTCTCACTTTTTGGAGGGCTAGTGTGTATGATTATGGTGGTGCAGATGGCTCTCCAAGCATCACATTTGAATTCAATGAGGAGACTAAAGTTGTGACTCCTCAAACAGTTAGGGAAGCTCTTCATCTCCCAATACATGATTCTTACTCCACTTTCATTGGAGATGCTGAGATGAGGAGGTTCTTCATAGAGATTGGCCATGATAAAGATATGGAGAATATGGGGCGGTTGAAAAGAAATGGACTAATGAAGGAGTGGAATTTCAACTTTGACTGCATTATCAAGGATTTCAACAATAAAAGCACCAATTTCAATGCCCTTCCTATCATGACACAGCAAATTGGGTACTCTGTAATTCATGGTGCTAACTATGATTTTGGTAGGGTAGTTCTTTGTTTTATATGAGATAGATTAAAAGATGATCCTAATATAATTTACTATGCTAGATTTTGTCAATTAATATTTATTCTCTGTTTTCCCAATACCTCAATCCCTGCTAATCAAATCATCTTAATATTTAAGCTCACAAAAAGGGCTTTCTCTGGCTTGATCTTTAAGGATAAGGAGAAGGTTGCTCTTGCACCTCTCAGGTTACCACTCTCTGCCATGAACTTGCTAATTGCAAGGATGCCTGTGACTTATAGATTCTAAAATCTAAAAGTTGTTAAGCTACAGGAAGTTACTGCTATGAAACCCACTGTAGCTAACCTAAACACCACAACTCAAACACTTCCGGAAACACATTCCACCTTAGGTGTCTCTCAAATAGAATCTGTTGTATAAATTAAGAAGTTAGCAGAGTCCGATTCTCCTCAAGGATCAGGACTAAGGGCTTATCTGGAAACCCCAATAGCAAAGTCTGATGTTCCTAATGAGAACCCACAAGACATTATTGTCCAGTCTGTTAGGCCTTATGGTCAGAGAGCTGTCTTGAACTTTGCAGAGGAAACTGGTGTAAATGCTTTTGCCGGTGCTTATACCATTGCTGGAAAATCTGGTATTGCACAAGGAGGTTCAAGGGTACAAGATTCTCATTCTTCTAAACCTTCATAAATTATTAAGAGAAAGATTGTACTAGCTGAGTCAGAATCAGATTATGAGGATAATGTTACCTTTTCTTCAAAATTCAAGAAGTTAAATCTCGATTCTTCCCAGATTCCAGTTGTATTACCAACTGAGGAGAGTACAATAAATACTGATACTGTAACTACTGATTCAAGCCCTAGACGAAGGAAAAAGAAGTTGGTCAATACTTATTATTCTCAACAAAAACTGAAGCTCAAACAAGAAGTGGCTGAACATGATGCATTCACTCTAAGACAGCCAATTACTGATGCTCAAGAAGATACAAATGTTGATGCACCTTTTATAATTTTTGACTCTCCACTGAAGCTAAAGAGAAGACTGTGGGAAGTCACTCATGAACAAATTGAAAGGATAGCCAAGAGGTTGCAGAAATAAGGAAAGATTCATGGATCAAGCATACAAGAATCTGTATCTCAAAGGGATGCAACAGCTGCTACAAATTCTGATCCAGTCCCACAAGAACCTACACCTTAAAGTGGTGTAGCGGACTATGAAGATATTGCACCATTTACTACCACGATAGTCCAAGAATGGCATGATGCAACCATTGCCAGAATCACAAGTGAGGTTTAAAAAGTCAAAGATTGCTATATGACTATTGAATCTCTTACCAAAAAGAAGATAGTTGGTTTGCACCTTGGAGCTGCACAGGAGTCTGATTCTGAATATGTGGAGAGGAGTACACAAGAACCTGGGTTTCAAAGTAATCCAGCAACTCCTGAATCTCCATCACTACAAGAACCACTACCTCAAAGTGGTAGTGTAGGCTTGACTCCTGGTACAGTCATCTTGGCACTGGATACTGAAGGTAGAATACATCCAACTCCAACATCAGCAGAAAGTATTTTGTTTCAACCTTTGGATGCTAGAGACTAATCCTTCAGAAGCACAAGGTATAAATATTGACTTTTCTTTATCAACATTTAATATTAATACTGATATTGTTTTGTCATCTATTACTAGTTCTATAAAAATCCTGATGCTATGATCATGTATAGTTCTTTACAAAATGGTACCCCTAGTCATGTGACCACAGGCATCTCTTCTCAACCACCTCTTATTTCTATAGGATAAAATATTCTGAGCCTTTTATGTGAGAATGAGAGAAAATATTTAGAGAAAAATAGAATAAAGGAGAGGCAGGATCCTTACCTGGAAAAAGGAGAGGTAGATGAGTATCGGGATTTAGTGATTCTTCTCAGATTCCAGTTGTATTACCAACTGAGGAGAGTACAACAAATACTGATACTGTAACTACTGATTCAAGCCCTAGACGAAGGAAAAAGAAGTTGGTCAAGACTTATTTTTCTCAACAAAAACTGAAGCTCAAACAAGAAGTGGCTGAACATGATGCATTCACTCTAAGACAGCCAATTACTGATGCTCAAGAAGATACAAATGCTGATGCACCTGTTACAATTTATGACTCTCCACTGAAGCTAAAGAGAAGACTGAGGGAAGTCACTCATGAGCAAGTTGAAAGGATAGCCAAGAGGTTGCAGAAATAAAGAAAGGTTCATGGATCAAGCATACAAGAATCTGTATCTCAAATGGATGAAATAGCTGCTACGAATTCTGATCCAGTCCCACAAGAACCTACACCTTAAAGTGGTGTAGCGGACTATGAAGTTATTGCACCATTTACTACCAAGATAGTCCAAGAATGGCATGATGCATCCATTGCCAGAATCACAAGTGAGGTTTAAAAAGTCAAAGATTACTATATGACTATTGAATCTCTTACCCAAAAGAAGATATTGGTTTGCACCTTGGAGCTGCACAGGAGTCTGATTCTGAATATGAGGAGAGGAGTACACAAGAACTTGGGTTTTAAAGTAATCCAGAAACTCCTGAATCTCCATCACTACAAGAACCACTACCTCAAAGTGGTAGTGTAGGCTTGACTCCTGGTACAGTCATCTTGGCATTGGATACTGAAGGTAGAATACATCCAACTCCAACATCAGCAGAAAGTATTTCATTTCAACCTTTGGATGCTAGAGACTAATCCTTCAGAAGCACAAGGTATAAAAATTGACTTTTCTTTATCAACATTTAATTTAAATACTGATATTGTTTTGTCATCTATTACTAGTTCTATAAAAATCCTGATGGTATGAGCATGTATAGTTCTTTGCAAAAGGGTACCCCTAGTCATGTGACCACATACATCTCTTCTCAACCACCACTTATTTCTATAGGACAAAATATTCTGAGCCTTTTATGTGAGAATGAGAGAAAATATTTAGAGAAAAATAGAATAAAGGAGAGGCAGGATCCTTACCTGGAAAAAGGAGAGGTAGATGAGTGTCAGGATTTAGTAAATTCTTGTGAGAAAACTTTGAGTATTGAAAGTAACGAGATGAGTGGAGGGAGAAGTAGTGAGACTACTTTAAAAAATAAAGATTTAAGTGGTTCTTCATTGATTTTGCAGGTGCTCAGGATCATAAAGAAACAGTTGATGATCTCCATCATGTAGTCCCTTAGTCTAACTCTGATGCACCAAGTGCTGATAATTTCCCTGTAGGTCTAAGTACTGATACTTTCTTGCAGTCCACTCATATTTATATTCCATCCACTTTTACTCTCCCTGTTCTTGATGCTGTTCAAGTTGAAGAACAGTCCACTCAAAATGAAGCCACAATTCCTGAATTGCCACAACACTCTACTGGCACTGAAGTTCTAGAAATAAGTACTGATGTTACAGTTTATATGGCTACAATTCTTGATAATGCAGAGCTAAATGATGATGGTATGGCACACTCGCAGCAGCACGATCATTTCAGTCTAACATCTCATGACCTCACTGTCTTTCTATTTCAATATGTTGCTCCTGCGATTGCTAGAAGCTAGATACTCGATATCATTCCATTTCACTATTTCTAATGTCTGGTCCCGATCAACTCGAATGATCTGCATCTGTAATTAAAAGATACATCTTAATCGCTTAAATGATAATTACTCGACGAATTACGCGTCAAAACCCTATCGTCTACCCATACGATAGCCCACACATAAAGAAAACAGTCAAACACAAGAATTCTGACGCACGTTCGCACGTAATTCACACAGCATGTACACACATAATTCACGTAGCACATAATTCATATAACACATGACTTGTTTCTTCAAAACATTCGACTCGGTAGGACTAAAACTGAAATCGGGTCAAAGTACGATTTTTTTTATAAATACACTATTCAGAATTGACTTGCAAATAAAGCGATCTTTCGAAACAAAAGAATTTACGTCTCGAAAGTATTTTTATGGGAAGCATGATATTATTAGTTCGTTTCGTATTAAACGGATGAACAGTCTATTTTTTACGAATAAAATAAGAATAATTCAATTAATAATAATATTAATTGAATATTCAATACCAATATAATTTTAAAATCTCAAAATAATTTTAAAATATTATTTAGCTCAATTATAAATAATTACATTTCATTCAACTATTTATAAATAATATTAATCCATTAAATGGATTAATCAATTAAATAATTGAATAAATAATTAATCAAAACGAATTATAAATAATTAAATCAAATTATGATTTTTGAAAAAATAGAAGATAATAATTTGAAATTAAAATAAATATTTTACAAAAAAATTCGAAATAACGTCTTTGTAAAACGAACTTTTCTCGGGGTCAGAACCTCTCAAAATCAATTACAAACAATACCTTCCAATTATCCTCTAATAAAATTAATAAATTTAAAACACACAATAATTTATATTTGCACCGATAATCACGCTAGAATTGAAAAATACGACCAAAAGCGACTTCTACAGCAACTCCTAAAAATTATGAAATAAATATATAAACACTAACATGATATAATATACCCAAGTATAAAAGCAGAATCTTGAAATCGTTACCCAAAATAAATTCTGAATCACCCTGAAGTGATTATCTAATGTCCGGAAAATATCTCCAGAAAAATATGAAATTCATAACCATAGACATACACACGCTGAAACGCCATGTGGAGTAATCAACACCGTCTAACTACTTTTCTACGCCCCAAAAATAAATTAAAACGGAAAATATGTTATGAAAATTAAATCCTCAAAACCTTTCAATATATATACCTTTACGTAGGTACCGAAGCGCCGATCGTCTATATATATATAACAATTGAAATTTGGACGGACGGTTTGTAAGATATGAATTTTTGAAAATTAAAAGTAAATAAACTTACGAAGAAAAAGGAGAAAAAAGAGAGAGAGAGAGGGCCAGAGAAAGGAGGAGATGAGGGAAACAGGAAGGGGGCTGGCGCGTGAAAGTGAGGGGAGGGGATGCTAAATAGATAAGGGGAAGGCGGTGATGTGTGCATTTATCTTTCTTTCTTTTTTCTTTTTAACAGAAACTTGTCCACCAACTAGCAACAAACACGACACGTGTCAGCATAGACACGTGCCTTGTATGACTTGAAGGCTAATTTTTTACTAGCATTTTAATACATTAACGATATAATTTATGAGTAAAAATAAATCAAAAAATTATCAAAAAAATTTAAAATTCCCAAAATATTTGAAAACTAGTAAAATAAAATTTTCATAATTTTTAAAGCATTCTTGGATCGCGCATCGACCAATATTTTAAGATTAAACGGCAAACATGCGGGTAAATAAATCTGAAAAAAATTACCAAAATAATTTTCAAATTCTCGGAATAATTAAAACTAGTCAAATCAAATTTTCATAATTTTTAAAACATTTTTAATCGCGCATTATATCCATATTTTACGTTTTAACGAATAAATATGCGGGTAAACATTTAGCAAAAAAAAATGCGGGTAAATATAATCCGAAAAAATTCTAAAATAATTTTAAAATTCTCAAAATATTTAAATACTAATAAAATATAAATTTCATAATTTCCGAAGTATTCTTGAATTTAACACTGAACTCGCATTTAAATACAATCAGAAAATCAAGCAGAGCTAAATATTACTTTCTAAATTTTATAAATTCCTATAAATAATTATTTAAATTATAAAATCATAAAAATAATTTTAAAGATAATTTAAATATTTATGAAAATAAATTTTCAATAAAATCACTTTTAAAGGCAAAAACAAAATGATACGACTAAGTAATTAATAATACAAATAATCCTAATCACAATTGAGTCACACACCATTAATATTACTTACAACACATTGCCGAAAGAATATCCACTCAATCCTTAATATTACAAAACGAACTCAATTTACCGATATCAATAAAATGATCGTTTTTCAAATAAACTTTTAAAAATAATACATTAAAGTAAATATTTTCAGAAATTAATAAGGATCGATAGTGCAATTAACAATTAGCACATTACCATTTAATAACACGAACTCGTCCAACAGGAATAAAACATCCACCATTTTACTCCTTTCAAATCAGAAATTCACATAACCTATTTAGATAATAATAAAAAAATTATGAGAATTACAGAATATCACAGCCCCTCTTCTTCCCATTTTCTTCAATGGAGCTAAATCTTTCTCTGAAGTGATTCAGCACATCACACATGCGATAGAGTTGTTCTATCACATCAGTGATGCTGGTGAACACCAGTGGCGCTCCGCTGACTAGCGGAGTCCCACATTTTTCATAACGTCCATCTTCATGTCCTTCAAAGCGTCAATCTTCATGTTCTTTACAATGTCCATATTAATGTTGTGTTAGGTCACATGCACTGTAGAAGGGGGTTGAATACAGTGTTTAGCACAATCAAATCGAATTAAAGAACACAAGTAACAGAAAAAAAAACTTTATTAAACTCTGTTACAATATGGAACTGTCCTCTCTCAATGATGAACAAAATATCACGAGAGCTGCTAGGGTTACAATGAATATTATTCTCGATAATGATAACACTTATAGTATAAACCCTATGTCTGTGTTTATATACTACACAGTTACAAGATAATCGCTAATTGATATGGAATATAATTCTGCTTCCTAAAATATATCAACTAGTTATCTTTTCTTCCAAGTATTCTATTCTTTATAGAATTCCTTCTTCATGCATATCTCTTTTTGCGTTTGTCTTGATCTTCTTTCCTTTCAATCAGCCGCCTTCCTTATCTGAAAGTATCCTTAATTCCTGATATTATCTCCTGATAAATATCTCCTGATAACTTAAGTTCTGACAACCTAAGTTCTTACTTCAGTATAAGTGCTGATTTCTAGTTAAGTACTGATTTGTCCTATTTAACTAAGATCTGAAAACTAAACACAAATCATATTAGACATGATATTATCAAATCTATCTAACAATCTCCCCCAACTTGTAAATTAGCATAATATACAAGTTTAACTGATATTTGATGATGTCAAAAACATTAAGTACAAATGCATGAGAATTTGACTAGATAACTACAACTTACAGTCCTTGTAGCTTTACCATCTTTAACTTCTGATACCAGCTTCAGTCTGTATACACATCAGAATTTGAGCAGTTGTAGATCTTGACTTGGCTTCAATTACTGATCTCTTTGATGTCAGGAGTTGTTCTGAGATAGTTCTTTAACAAACATCTCTCAGCATATTTAAGTTCATCAATCATTCTCCATTTAGCATTCTTCAATTCAACTGTATCTTCACCAATTTGAAAGATAGCAGCCCTGAGATCATTTATTCTAGCTTTCCTTATGTCCTGATCTAGTCTAATCAAATATGCCTTGTCAGACTCAAGATTGAATTCCACAGCCTTATAACCTAGAATGGTAGTTATAATCTTAGCAGAGTTAGGCTTCATCTCGACAATATCACCCTTGTGATCTCTGTACTTGGGACAGTATGTGCTGTCAGACTTTACTGAATAAAGCTTCTTCTGTCTCTGAATTTGAGTCTTCAAATAATTTGCAGCACTATCTGTTAATCTGTTCTTCACTTGAAGTAGGAATATAACATGTTCTAGTTCCTTATAGTACTTCAGTGGTATAACATTCTCCCTAATATGGTAAACCCTTCCATCTGTCATAAAGTATAACAAGATGTGTTCTTTCAAGAATGTATGGTAAACCATCTGTACAGATTCAATCTGATTCAATCTTTCAGGAGTTGCTCTAACACCTGGTTCACTTAAAGAAGTTGGATCATTGGTTGTGTTCTGTATTCTTCTTTCATCAGCACTACCCAATCCAGATTTATCTCTTGCTTCTTTTCCTATAACCACTCTTGCTTCAAAACCACTTGTTGCAGTCTTCAAAGGTTGAGTCTGTTTAGCTTTGGTGAATCCTGGTAGGAGTAACTTTGAAGGTTTAACATGAGCAATGTCAGAGGTTTCCTTTAACTTATCCTCTGATATCAAGCCAACTTGAGCTATGTCAGAGGTTGCTTGCTTCAGTGTCATATCAGAACTTACTATATCTTGACACTGAACGACTTGAGCCATGTCAGAGGTTGTCTGAGAAATCTTCTTTGAAACCAGAGTAAGATTAGCATCTTCATCAGATATTTCTTCATCTATAGTAGGCACATAAACCTTTATAGGTTCACTAACTTTCTCTTTGCCCTTGGACCTTGGATCTATCTCTATTTGTGATTTGGCCTTAGTTGCCTCAGGATTTATCCTTTCTTTTATCACAATGCCTTTAGCCTTTGGAATTTTCTTTTCAACAACAGAAGCTTCAGATTTGGAGTTGACTTTTTCTAACTTAAGTCTAGCTTTTTCTTCCTTTAGACTCTCAAGGTCCATTCCTGGATTTTTGTTCAGAAATAACTGTCTTGAAATTTCCTCATCAAGTTCCAGATGTTCATCAGAACTTATCCTTTTACTAGTATCAGAAGTTATTCTTCTCTCAGTATCAGAACTTATTCTTTGACTTGTAGTTCCAGTTCTACTTGATGAAAGACGTTTACCTTGACCATGACCTCCACCCATTCCAGAGTTTCCTTGGTCATCTTTCCCATCATCCTTTCCCTTCAGTGTCTTAATAGGTTTGCATTTGGACTTAATTACTTTCTCCCCCTTTTTGGCATCAGCAGGTAAAAGAAGAGAGACAAGCAATTCCACTGAGGACTGGATCTCATTGAGTTGAGATTGCTGAGAAGCTTGATTCTTAAGAATATCATCAATCTGAGCCTGTTGCTTATCTTGAGTTTTCTCAATATTGGCAATTCTTTCAAAGGCAGGCCTGAAAAATCTATTCTTTTCAAGTTTCACATTCATATCTTGCTGGAGTAAAGTTTCTTGAATTTTATGCACCTCGGCATGAGTTGTTGAGTGTTGACCTTGAAGGTGCCTAGTACTCAATGCAGTAACTCTCAGTTGTGTCTTGAAATTATCATTAACTAGCATCTCATCAGCTTTTGCCAAGTGCTCAGCAAGAATTCTTTCATTTGCAACAAAAGTAACTGTGTTCCACTCCTTAGTCCACTCCTGTCCTCTAAGAGTTTCACTCCAAGAACTGGTACATCTCCTGTAACAAACTTTTTAACTAGTTCAGCTTTTGAAGGAGCTTGTAGAGGTGCATGTCCAGAAGGACCAGCTGCATCAGCATCTACATTTGTAGCAGCATTACCAGTATCATCAGCATTTGCAGCATCAGAACTTACAGAGTCAACATCCTCTAATAAAAGAACAATATGAGAGGCTATTGAGGCTTCAACATCATCCTCTAAGTGATGATCTGCTACTAAGTTTTAATCAACATCCATATTCTGATGCTCACCTAAAATCTGATCTTCAGTATCTAGATGCAAAAAAGGTGTTTTAGGCAATTCTGGATTAAAATCAGCATCAAGAATTGGTGTTGTCGGTGGAGTTACTTGAGTTGGTGGAGCTTCCAGGTACAAAACCTCAGGCACAATCAAGTTGTGAATGTTGATCCCAGCACTTGTACCTGGGTCTTCAGTATGTTCTGGTTCATTTACAGGAGATACAGGTGGTGTAAATACTCTATCTTGAGTAGTTTCCTGAATTGGTGACAATGGAGGTGTAGTTTCAGGAGCTTCAGCAAATTCTGGCTGTGTAGAAGGAAGAGATTCAATCACAATTGGCTCCTTTGAGATCAGAGATTCCTGGTCTCCTTCCTTAGCTGTTGCTTCCTCATCCTCTGAAACTGACTCAGCTGTGTCCCTGTTAGCTCTTTGTTTCTTGAGTTTCTTTGAAGGTGGAGAGACTTTGGGAGCTTCATCATAATACATCTTTCTAAGCCTTTTGAGAAGCTTAGAACTCCCAGCTTTATTAACTTTCTGAGAAGAAATCTTCTCAGCTTCTTTAACAATAGGTTCCGATACTGGAACCTGTTCCTCACTGTCTGACTCATATCTCATAACAATCCTCCTTCTCTTCTGTTGTGTCTGAGGTACATACTTTATCCTCTTAGGTTTGGAAAATGAAGGCCTCACAGGATGTGATGATGGTGAAGGTTGAGATGTCTGTGATGGTTTGAAATATGTCCTGATGGCGGGTTGAGTAGGTTGAGGTTGAGAAGTTTGAGGTGTAGTTGTGGTATGTTCTGATGGTTGTTGTAGTGGCTGGGATATGCTGGTGGGTTGAACATCAGGGTAAACAAATGTGTAGGTTTGAGGATCAGCATTTACAAGAATTTTTTTCACAGATTGAGGTATCTGTAAGGGACTAACCACTTTCTTCTTGATGTCAGCATTTAACAAATCATTAAAAACCTTTTTTGCAAGCTTAAAGGGTGGAATTAAATCAGTGGTACGTTGGGGTTCATCAGCACAACAAAAATTATATATAAGCTGACAGAATCTAGCAAAGTTTACTACATTCCTATCCTCTGTCATCCTATCCCCTATGAATCCTAGCACAGCACTTGCAAAATCAAAGTGAGTTTGATGAATAAGAGCATACCCGATTTGCTGACTCATAATTCGAATGGCATCAAAGTTGGAGCACTTATTGGCGAATGCCTTAGTGATACAATCGAAGAAAAAACTCCATTCTTTCCTGATATTTGCCCTTTTCAACTGTCCAAGCTTGCCCAAACTTTTCTCATAGCCCAAACTGGCCATGAGCTGCTGTAGAACAGGGTCCTCCACTGTTGAAAAAGTACAACCTTCTGGTAAGTGAAGAGCTTTACGAACTGCTCCAGGAGTAACCACATGCTCAACATCATTGACTTCAAATACGATGCTTGGAGTACCAGTAGCACCACCATCATCAAAAATCCCAGTCCGCCAAAACGTCAAAACTTGTTGGCTTGAAATAGTTTGAGGTTAGGTCAAAGCATACCCAATCTCACTATTTGCTAAAAAATCTTGCACAAAGTGCAAATCTGATGGAGCTTCAGCCTTGTTCAAGATTACAGCATAGTTGTTTGGTATAAACTTGGCTCCATAAATAATTAAATCCTTAGGTGCCATGAGAAATAAGTGAGAAATAAAATTGCCTGTAAGGTGTTTGATAAAATGTTTGTATGGAAACCGTCAAAAAAAATGAGAGAGAATAAGAAAAGAGAAAGAGTAGAATAAAACTGAAAATAAAAGATTTAAAAGTCTTTTATCTCTTTTACTTAGACACCCCACGTGACAGCAGTTAAAAGTGGTGGAACAGACCTTTACACCTGTCAAACATGCAGCAGTTAAGGCAAAAATTAATGAGCACGGTAAATAAGCAATTATTACTTATCACATGCAGTTTTTCAAGGAGAAAAACCGTCCCACTAACCAAGTAATCCCATTAAATAAATGATTATTACTGCTTTATCTCTCATAAACTAATATTCAAAAAAAATATGACCTTTGTGGTAATGACCAAAAATAAACCAAGTAAATAAATACTGCCACGTCAGCATCAGAACTTGATTAATATCAGAATTTAACAGGTCATCAGAACTTGATTATTATCAGAATTTAAAAGGTCATCAGAACATGAAACGACTCAGAGACAAAATCTTGCAATAAAGTAGAATTTCATTAATATATCAAATGAATACATTTCATGAAACTTAAATTACATGCATAACATTACAAGATTGCCCTAGTCTAAAATCTCTAACATCAACAACCTTAGTCCTAGTATAAAAGACTGACAAAGCTGACAGTGAAGAGAAACAGGAGGATGGCAATTAATTCTTCTTCTTCCTATCTTCAATAAAAAGAATAGCAAAACGAATGATTCTCTCCTGCTGATGAAGAGAACGGAGATGAAGATTTCTTTGGACAGTCAACAAGTCATTTGTAATGATTTCTGGAAATTGAATCCAGAGATTAGAAAGAATGTTGTTTATAGGATAACGAGTTTGAACTCTATTGTTCCAGATAGTCATCTTGTCTGAGCCATAGAGGTAAATCCAACCAAACTGAGTCATTGTTTGAGAGAAAAAAATTGATTTTTTTACTAAAGGATTATTGGTCAGTTATATAGACAAGGGAAGACCAAGGGATGCATGGAATGTGAAACGAAAAAAAGTAAAGCCTCATCTCCCTAGACCGATGAGTAATAATGACAGCCATTGGAAGCTTAAAACAGGAGTTAATGAGCACACGAAACAAGTATAAATTACTATGCATTTACGAGTACCACTAACCCAAATTATGTTGACTGTTTATATCGCACCCAAACATATTCTGATGTTAAATATTACTGTTTCAGATTTAACCACAAATTAGTCAAGTAAAGAATCGGGATTTAATATCAGAACTTAGACTTATATCAAAACTTAACAGTCATCAGAACATGGCTCCTTAACTCAAAAAGTGAATGTCTATTTCTATAATTCTTCACACAAATACTGATTTCGTTTCTTCAGAACTTAATCATCAGAATTTCCATCATAACTTGTCCTCAGGATTTATGCAACTGACACTTAACCTGTTCATCTAAAATAACATTTATCACCACAGTAACTTTCATCATTCATATGGAGTGTATGTGTGTGCAGTAAGATAAATATCAGATAAAGATTAAAGTCTGATTCACTTCAGTACATCTTAGAAATAAGACATAACTAAGAACTTTGCTCAAAATCTGTCATTATTCTGAAGTCTACTGAAGAATGAGTTCATGCATGAGTCCACCTCAACTGTTTTGTGCTCATTTTATGCATATTTGAAATTCCATTTTACAGTGGCTTCTCAGTGTAAGTGAGTCACGACTGCTTATCAGAATTTATGCTATTATCAGAGTATTTCTCCAGTAATCATAGAGTGTGAAAAGTCACCAAGAAAATATTAGTTTTGCTTTTCTAATGCATATAACTTAATACCAGCAATGCACTTGGGTCTTCCCTTCCACATTTTTACTCTAGATCTCAAAGGAGTACCTGATTTTTATTTCTTTTTTTTTCTTTTGATAAGTGAGGCTTATCAGCACTTAGTACACCCACCAGATTTACTAACATCAGAACTTAATAGATAAGAAGCACTATTCTAGTTTTTGACTTAGTAACAAGATACACAAAGTAAACTTTAACTAAGCTCAATATCAGAATTTGCTTGTGTTAAAAGATTTCCACATAAACAATTACTTCAACATGGGATCTTTAATATATTAAAGACTACTAGGTCAGCATCTAGCACAGTTATCCTCATTAGATTGAATAGTCACAGAAATATTCATATCACTATCAGAGTTTAGAAATACACATCAGACAATAATCAGCACTTAAGCATGTTTCAATTTAAGCACAGAATACACAAAGATAGTAATATTTGTAAATACTGATCATAAATTCTGATGTATCAGAACATAAACTAAGCAGATTTAGAGAAAGAACCTGAAACCATTCCAAGTTCATTTACCAATCTTGTAAAAGTAGCTTCATATAGTGGTTTTGTGAAGATATCTGCTAGTTGTTGATTTGTTGGAACAAAATGCAATTCCCCTGTACGTTCATCCATATGTTCCCTTTTGAAGTGGTACCTAATGCTGATGTGCTTTGTCATTGAGTGTTGAACTGGATTACCTGTCATAGCAATAGCACTTTGATTATCACAGTAAATAGGGATTTTAAAATATGTTAACCCATAATCCAGTTCCTGATTCTTCATCCAAAGAATCTGTGCACAACAACTTTCTGCAGCAATGTATTCTGCTTCTGCAGTTGATGTGGACATTGACTTCTGTTTCTTGCTAAACCAAGAAACCAATCTGCCTCCAAGAAATTGGCAGCTTCCACTTGTGCTTTTCCTGTCAATTTTGCATCCTGCAAAATCTGCATCTGAGTAACCTATTAGCTTAAAGTCTGATTCTCTAGGATACCATAATCCCAGATCAGCTGTACCCTTAAGATACTTGAAAATTCTTTTCACAGCTGTTAAGTGAGGTTCTCTTGGATCTGCTTGAAATCTTGCACAAAGACAGGTAGCATACATGATATCAGGTCTACTAGCAGTTAGATAGAGTAGTGAACCAATCATACCTTTGTAATCAGTAATATCTACTGATGTACCAGTATCATTATCCAATTTTGTTATAGTGGCCATGGGAGTGGATGCACTTGAACAATCTTGCATTCCAAATTTCTTCAGCATATTTTTGGTGTACTTGGATTGACAAATAAAAGTGCCTTCTTCATTCTGCTTGACTTGAAGGCCCAGAAAATAGCTAAGTTCCCCCATCATACTCATTTGATATCTTGACTGCATCAGTTTGGCAAACCTTTTGCAAAGTCTGTCATTTGTAGAACCAAAAATGATATCATCAACATATATCTGCACCAAAAGTAAGTCATTTCCATGGTTGAGGTAGAACAATATTTTGTCAATAGTTCCTCTGTTAAATCCACTTTCCAGAAGAAACTGAGCTAAAGTCTCATACCATGCTCTTGGAGCTTGCTTAAGGCCATAAAGTGCTTTATCAAGCCTGTAGACATGATTTAGAAGTTTGGAATCTACAAAACCTGGAGGTTGTTCAACATATACTTCCTCTTCCAATTTTCCATTGAGAAAAGCACTTTTCACATCTATTTGTAAGACTGTAAACTTTTTGTGAGCAGCATAAGCCAAAAATATCCTTATGGCTTCCAATCTAGCAACTGGTGCAAATGTTTCATCATAATCAATTCCCTCCTGTTGAGAATATCCTTTTGCAACCAACCTTGCTTTATTCCTTATAATTATGCCATCACTTTCAGTTTTGTTTCTGAACACCCACTTTGTACCAACAACAGCTCTGTTCTTTGGTCTTGGCACTATGATCCAGACTTTGTTTCTTTCAAATTCATTTAACTCTTCCTGCATTGCTTGCACCCAATCAGCATCTTGAAGAGCTTCTTCCACTTTCTTTGGTTCAGTCTGAAAAAGAAAAGAATTATAGAGACATTCATTTGATGTAGCTGTTCTAGTTCTGACACCTGTATCATGATTTCCAATAATTAAGTCAGGTGTATGTGCTTTAGTCCACTTCCTTGCAGATGGAAGATTTTCTCTAGAACTAGATGCTCCCCCATGATCCATGCGGTCTTCATCAACATTTTCTGATGCTCCCCCTGAAATTATGCTCTCTGAGTTGGATCCTTCAGAATTTGAGTTTCTAGAATTATCAGAACTTGGCTCATCAGAACTTGATGAATCAGAACTTGAAGAGCCAGTTGTAGGTTCTGATGCTTCTTGAGATGTGGTTGTATCTTCAGTATGCTCCCCCTGCACAGGTGCATCTTCCTTTGGCGTAGTCACCACAGTTTCAATAACATCAGAGTTTAATCCATCAGAGTTTGCAGTATCAGGATTTAGACTGTCAGGATTTACAGTATCAGAATTTAAAACTTCATTTTCAAATCTCAGCTGATCATGATCATTGAAATCTTCAAGTCCAGTAATCTTCTTATCATCAAAAGAGACATTGATAGATTCCATGACAACTCTTGTTCTTAAATTGTAGACTCTGAAGGCTTTTGTGGAAAGTGGATATCCAACAAAAATTCCTTCATCAGCTTTTAGATCAAATTTGGATAGCTGTTCAGGATGAGTCTTAAGAACAAAACACTTGCGTCCAAATACATGAAAATACTTCAGATTTGGCTATTTTTTCTTCACCATCTCATATGGTGTCTTTCCATGCTTATTAATGAGTGTTGCATTTTGAGTAAAACAAGCAGTCTGCACAGCTTCAGCCCAAAAATAGGTTGGTAGCTTTGCTTCATCAAGCATAGTTCGTGCAGCTTCAATAAGAGTTCTATTCTTTCTTTCAACTACTCCATTTTGCTATGGAGTTCCAGGAGCAGAAAATTCTTGCTTGATTCCATGGTCTTTGCAGAACTCTTCCATGATCAAATTCTTGAACTCAGTACCATTATCACTTCTTATGATCTTCACAGAATCTTTGACCAATTTATCCAGTTGCTTGACATGATCAATCAAAATGGATGCAGTTTCACTTTTTGTATGCAAGAAATACACCCATATGTATCTGGTGAACTCATCCACTATGACCATAGCATATTTCTTCTTTGCAATAAACATGACATTCACTGGACCAAATAGATCAACATGTAGTAGGTGATAAGGCTCAAGAATTGATGATTCAGTCTTGCTCTTGAATGAAGATTTTCTTTGTTTAGCCTTCTGACATGAATCACAAAGGCCATCAGGAGCAAATACTGATTTTGGCAGTCCTCTCACAAGATCTTTCTTGACTAGTTCATTTATATTATTGAAATTTAAATGAGAGATTTTCTTGTGCCAATTCCAGCTTTCTTCAATTGATGTTCTACATAACAGACAGATTGCAGAACCATCAGTACTTGTTGAAAGCTTGGATTCATAAATTTTACCATGCCTGTATCCTTTCAGAACAATTTTGCCTATAGATTTGCTTACAACTTCACAGTGTTCTTTAAAGAAATCCACATGATAACCTCTGTCACAGATTTGACTAACACTGAGCAGATTGTGTTTAAGTCCTAAGACCAGAGCTACTTTTTCAATGATGACATTTCCCAGATTGATATTGCCATGTCCCAAGGTTTTTCCCATGTTGCCATCTCCATAAGAAACACTTGGGCCAGCTTTCTCCACAAAAACTGATATCAGGGCTTTATTTCCAGTCATATGTCCTGAACATCCACTGTCCAGAACTAGGATGTTTTTCCTGTTGCCCTGCAATCACAAAGACCACTAATGATTAGTTTTAAGGACCCAGACTTGCTTGGATCTTTTGGCCTTATTAAGTTTGTTAACATTTGCAGCGGATTTAGCATCAGAATTTATGTTAATAGTTTTCTTATCAGCATTTACAGTATCAGACTTTGCATCAGAACTTACACTAGAAGGAACAATGTTAACTTTCTTTAAAGAGGGTTTTATTTAATAATAATCATAGTACAAACTATGATATTTCTTACAAGTATAAATGGAATCCCATAAACTACCATAACGAAAACAAGGATTTTGTGGCCTATATCTAACAGACTGACTCTTAACTCCTGACTTTGAAGGTAAGGAGTTTATGTTCTTATTCTTCCTGCAAAAAGAAGCTAGATGGTTAGAATTTCCACAGTTATGACATATTTTTCTAGGAGCATTAGGAATAGGCTCATTGTTAGGTCACACACACACACTGTAGAGGGGGTGAATACAGTGTATAGTACACTCAAATCGAACTTTAAGAACTTAAGTAACAGAAAACAAACTTTATTGAAACAATAAACTATGTTACAGTATGGAACTGTTACCTCTCAGTGATGAACAAATATCACGAGAGCTGCTAGGGTTACAATGAATAATCTTCTCTAATAATGATAACACTTATAGTGTAAACCCTATGTCTGTGTTTATATACTACACAGTTACAAGATAATCGCTAATTGATATGGAATATAATTCTGCTTCCTAAAATATATCAATCAGATATCTTTTCTTCCAAGTATTCTATTATTTACAGAATTCCTTCTTCATGCACATCTCTTCTTATGTTTATCTTGATCTTCTTTCCTTTAATCAGCTACTGTCCTTATCTGATCGTCCTTCAGCACTTAAGTTCTGATATCTATCTTCTGATGATTATCTCCTGATAACATAAGTACTGATATCCTTAAGTCCTGACTTACAGTATAAGTACTGATCAACAGTTAAGTACTAATTTATCCTGTTCAAGTAAGATCTGAAAGCTAAACATAAAACATATTAGCCATGACATTATCAAATATATCTAACAATCTCCCCCAACTTGTAAATTAACATAATATACAAGTTTTACAGATATTTGATGATGTCAAAAACATTAAGTACAAATGCATGAGAATTAGACTAGATAACTACAACTTACAGTCCTTAAAGCTTTTACCAATTTCAACTTCTGATAATAACTTCAGTCTGTATAAATATCAGAATTTAAGCAGTTGTAGATCTTCGACTTGGCTTCATCATTTTCTGATCTCTCTGATGTTAGGAGTTGTTCTGAGATAGTTCTTCAACAAACATTTCTCAGCATATCTGAGTTCATCAATCATTCTCCTTTTGACATCTTTAAGCTCTGCAGTATCTTCACCAGTTTAAAAGATTGCAGCTCTGAGATCATTGATCTTTGCTTTTCTCAACTCCTGATCTAGTCTTATGACATAAGCTTTGTCAGACTCTAGATTGAATTCAAGTCCCTCAATACCAAGATATGTTCTAATCTGTGCAGTATTAGGCTTCATATCAACAATATCACCATTGTGATCTCTGTACTTTGGAACATATATGCTGTCAGACTTAACAGAATAAAGCCTTTTCTGTCTCTGAATCTGTTCTTTTAAGTAGTTTGCAGCAGTCCCTGTTATTCTATCATCCACTTGAAGTAAGAAAAGTACATGCTCCAATTCTTCAAAATACTTCAATGGAATGGCATTTTGTCTTATATGATAAACCCTACCATCTGTCATGAAATACAACATGATGTATTCTTTCAAGTAGGTATGGTAAACCATCTGTACAGATTCCAGTTGATTCAATCTCTCAGGAGTTGCTCCAATACCTGGTTCACTCAAGGAAGTTGGATCATTGGTAGTGTTGTGTACTCTTCTTTCATCAGCACTTCCCAATCCAGTTTTATCTCTAGCTTCCTTTCCAGTAACTACTCTTGCTTCAAAACCACTTGTAGTAGTCTTCAAAGATTGAGTCTGTTTTGCTTTAGTGAATCCTGGTAGGAGTGTCTTTGATCTATTTTCTGATATCAAGTTAACTTGAGCTATGTCAGAGGTTACTTGCTTCTTCTGAATATCAGAACTTACAATTTCTTGACTCTGAACAACTTGAGCCATGTCAGAGGTTGTTTTAAGAACTTTTCTTGAAGTCAGAGCAAGATCATCCTTTTCATCAGTAATTTCTTCTTCCTCATGAGGTACATAAACCTTGATAGGTTCACCAACCTTTTCTTTACCCTTGGATCTTGGATCTATCTGTGGTTGTGATCTAGCCAATGTTGCTTCAGTATGTGTCCTTTCTTTGATCACAATGTATTTGAGTTTTGGAAGTGATTTTTTACCAGAAGCTTCAGATTTAGATGTGACTTTCTCTGATTTAAGTCTGGCTTCTTCTTCCTTTAAACTTTCCAAGTCCATTCCTGGATTTTCTTGAAGAAATAACTGTCTTGACATTTCCTCATCAAGATCTAGAAGTTCATCAGAACTTATCCTTTTACCAGCAGTAGAACTTATTCTTTTCCCAGTATCAGAACTTGTCCTGTGACTAGCTTGTCTTGATGTAAACCTTCTACCTTGACTATGACCGCTACCCATTCCAGAGTATCCTTGATCATCATTTCCATCATCCTTTCCTTGCAGTGTCTTGTTAGTTTTGCATTTGGACTTAATTACCTTCTCCCCCTTTTTGGCATCAGCAGGTAGTAAAAGAGAGATAAGTAATTCCACTGAGGATTGAATTTCAGTAAGTTACGATTGCTGAGAAGCTTGATTTGTCAGAATTTCATCAATCTGAGCTTGTTGTTTCTCTTGAGTTTTCTCAATATAAGCAATCCTGTCAATGGTAGGTTGAAAGAACTTTTTCTTATCAATTTTCCAAACTTGTTCCTGTTTGATAAAGTTCTCCTGAATCTTGTGTAGCTCTGCATGAGTAGTTGAATGAAGACCTTGTAGATGTTTAGTACTCAATACAGTGACTCTAAGCTGGGTTTAAAATCATCAGAATTTAATATTTCATCAGCTTTAGTCAAGTGCTCAGCAAGATGTTTTTCAGTTGGAACAAATGAAACTGAGTTCCATTCCTTAGTCCACTCCTGACCTGCAGGAGTTTCACTCCAAGGTACTGGTGCTTCCCCGGTAACAAACTTCTTTACCAGTTCAGACTTAGGAAGAGTCTGTTGAGGAGTATGTCCTGAAGGACCTGCTTCATCAGCATCTACAGTTGGAGCATCATCACCAGTATCTCCAGCATTTGCAGCATCAGAACTTAAAGAATCAGTATCTTCTGATAAGACAACAGTGTGAGTAGCAATGGAGGCTTCAGCATCCTCTAATTGCTGATCTGATACTAAGTTCTGATCAACAGCCATATCCTGATGCTCACCTAAAGTCTGATCATCAGCATCTTGATGCAGAGAAGGTGTTGTTGATAACTCTGGAGTTTGAACAGCATCAGTAACAGGTGTTGTGGAAGGATTATTTATTGTTGGAGCTTCTAAGAGAAATACTTCAGACACAACCAAGTGTTGAACATCAATATCAGCACTTGTGCCTGGATCAACAAGAGACACAGATGGTGAGTTAGCCTTGTCAGATACAGCTTCCTGAGATGGAGTTGATGGAGAAGAAGTGACTGGAGCAAATTCCTTGTCTTGTGAGATCAGAGATTCCTGATCCCCTTCCTTAGCTGCTTCCTCTTCATCATCTGAAACTAGCCTTTGTGCCCTCTGTTTCTTGTACTTCCTTGTTGATTTGGATTCCTTGGGAGTTTCAGGAACTGTCATTCGTCTAAGCCTCTTGAGAAGCCTAGAACCCCCAATTTCAGAATCCTTCTGAGAAATCTCTTTCTCAGCTTCAGTTACAACAGGTTCTCTAGCAGGAACCGGTTCCTCAGAATCAGATTCATCTCTCAATGCAATCCTCCTTCTCTTTTGAGGTGTTTGAGGAACATTCTTTGTCCTATTTGGCTTGGAAGATGAAGATTTCACAGTAGGTGCTGAAGATGAAGGTTGAGCAGTATGTGAAGTGGAGAGATAGGATTTGAGATATGTTCTGAGGGTAGGTTGAGTAGAATGAGAGGTAGGTACTGAGGTTGATGGATTTTGGGTGTTTGGAGTTGGTTGGACATCAGAGTAAACAGATCTATAAGTATCAGGATCAGCATTTACTAGGATCTGTTTTACAGACTGAAGAATCTGTAATGGTCTAACCACTTTTTTCTTAGTATCAGCATTTACCAGGTCATTAAAGTATCATTTTGCAACCTTAAAAGGTGGGGTTTGGGTGCTGACTAAATGAGGTTCATCAGTACAATAAGTGTAAATAAGTTGACAGAATCTAGCAAAATAAACAACATCTCGATCCTCTATCATCCTATCCCCAATAAAACCAATTAAAGCAGTTGCAAAATCAAAATGAGTTTGATTGATAATTGCATACCCGATGTGCTGACTCATAATTGGAATAGCATCAAAATTCGAACATTTGTTCCTAAAAGATTTGGTGATGCAATCAAAGAAGAAACTCCATTCTCTTCTGATATTAGCCCATTTCAACTGTCCAAGTTTCGTCAGACTCTTTTCATATCCCAATTCAGCCATTAACTCCCGAAGGGCTGAGTCCTCTGGAATTGAGAAAGTACAATCTTCTGGAAGATGTAAAGCCCTGCGTACTGTACCAGGAGTGACTACAAAGGATGAATCACCCACTTGGAAGATAATACTGGGAGTTCCACGTTGACCACCATCATCAAAAAGTCCAGTCCTCCAAAACCTCAGAACTTGTTGGCTTGAAAAGAATTCAGGCTGTGTTAATGCATACTCAACCTCACTATGTGCAAGAAGATCTTGCACAAAGTGCAATTCAGATGGAGCTTCAGTGTGATCAAGAACTGCAGCATAGTTGTTGGGGACAAACTTAGCTCCATCAATGATTAAATCCTTTGGTGCCATGTGAAAAAAATTGAGATTCAAGTATGCCTGTTAGGTGTTTGATATAATGTCTGTATGAAAAACCAACGTGAGAAATAAAAAGAAAGAGAGTAAAAGTAAGGAGAGAGATAAAATATGAAGAAAATAAAAGATTAAAGAAATCTTCTCTCTGTTGTAATACTCTGAACAAAAATGTTACCGTTGGACACCTGTCAGACATGCAGTAATAACGGACAGTTACTGGGCTCGAGAAAACAGGAATCATTACTTACCCATTTGCCTAGTTTCAAGGAAAAACCGTTCCATTTATCAAGAGAAACAATTTTAATTCAAAATTTAAACCGTTATCACTGATTGAATTATTTTTCACTGCATCATTAATATTCTGAAAATACATCACATGAAAATGACCAAGATAAATTAGATAAGTAAGTGCTGAAAACGAATCAGAACTTAATATAAAACAAAATTTATATGGTCATCAGAATATCAATCAGGATTTATCAACACAAGATAAAATAACTCAGAGACAAAATCTTGAAGTAAAAACAACTTTCATTAATATATCAAGACAATACATTTATGAAATGGAAATTACATCAATACTTATACAAGATTTTCCCTAAGCTTCTAAACCGAACATCAACAGCCTTAGTCCTAGCTAAGAAGCCTGACAAAGCTGATGATGAAGAAAAACTGGAAGAAGACAAGATTAAATCATTTCTTCTTCTTCCTACTCTCGACAAACAGAATGGAGAGTCTGATGATTCACTCTTGCTGGCGGAGAGCTTCCAGCCTTTCCTCCTCCAATCGCTCCAGATGGCGATGGTAGTCCATATAGAAGAACAGGAGGTATGTCAGTACCTCCTGTGGGACAGAGTCCCATATCTCCTCAGGAATGGCTGTGACATGCTGCCAATCGGCACAGCTTAGCTCCATATTAAAGTTTTGGTAGTTCAAAAACATGTTGTATCTGATCATTGTGTTTTTGAAAGAAGAAGTATGAAGATAAGTGTGTGAGAAGAATTTGATGGAAAGACTGATGTGAAGTGGCTGCTTATATAGGCAAGAGAATGCCAGGAGACGCAAAGAAATTGAATTCTGACAGGTAGAATTAATTCTACCTCATCTCCCTAGACTTTGAAAAAGAATAACATTCATTGGAAAGAGGAAACATGGTTTAAAGCGCACAAGAAACAAGTAACATTGGACTGTTCAGGTACAAATACCATTAACCCTAACCATAGTGACTATTAATCTTCCACTTCAACATATTCAATTATTAACTGAGACTGTTATCAAATTTTATTCACAGATAAGTCAAGTAAAACATTAGACTGTAATATCAGAACTTAGACTTATATCAGAACTTAACAGTCATCAGAACATAATTTCTTAAGTCGAAAAAGGAATGCCCATCTTAGTAAATCCTCATACAAGTTCTGAGTTATAGACTTCAGAACTTAATCATTAGAACGTGTAACTAGAACTTGTCCTCAGAATTTATGCAAAGTGACACAGTGACTTAAAATAACATAGACCACCACAGTAATTTTCATCATTCATATGGAGTGATTAGTGTGTGCATTAAGCTAAATAACAGACAAAGAGTAAAGTCTGAGTCACTTCAGTACATCTTAGAAATAAGGCATAACTAAAATTTTGCTAAAGAGTTGTCATTGTCCTGAAACCTACTGATGAATGAGTTCATGCATGAGTCCATCTCAACTGTTTTGTGCTAATTTTATGCATCTTTTGAAATTCTATTTTACATTGGCTTCTCAGTGTAAGTGAGTCACGACTGTTTATCAGAATTTATGTTCTTATCAGAGTATTTCTCCAGTAATCATAGAGTGTGAAAAGTCACCAAGAAAATATTTTGCTTTTCTAATGCATATTTACTTAATACCAGCAATGCACTTGGGTCGTCCCTTCCACATTTTTACTCTAGATCTCAAAGGAGTACCTGATTTTATTCTTTGATCTTTTTGCTTTTTCTTTTGATAAGTGAGGTTTATCAGCACTTAGTACATTCAGCAGTTTTACTAGTATCAGAACTTAACAGATGAGTAGCATTATTCTAATTTGTGACTTAGTAATAAGATATACAAAGTAAACTTAACTAAGCTCAATTATCAGAATTTGCTAGTGTCATAAGATTTCCACTGAAATAATTACTTCTTATATGGAATCATTTGTTTATTGAAGACTACTAGGTCAGTATCTAGCACAGTTATCCTCATAGGATTGAATAGGTACTTGAACAGACATATCATTTATCAGAGTTTAGAAACATATATCATACAACAGTCAGTACTTAAAGACATTTATCAATTAAGCACAGAATACACAATGAGATTAATTCTGTAAATACTGAGCATAAAGTCCGATAACACTGAACAAGACTAAGCAGATTTAGAGAAAGAACCTGAAACCATTCCAAGTTCATTTACCAATCTTGTAAAAGTAGCTTCACACAGTGGTTTTGTGAAGATATCTGCTAGTTGTTGATCTGTGGGAACAAAATGCAATTCCACTGTACCTTCATCCACATGTTCCCTGATGAAGTGGTACCTGATGCTGATGTGCTTTGTCATAGAGTGTTGAACTGGATTACCTGTCATAGCAATAGCACTTTGATTATCACAGTAAATAGGGATTTTGAAATATGTTAACCCATAATCTAGTAACTGATTCTTCATCCAAAGAATCTGTGCACAACAGCTTCCTGCAGCAATATACTCTACTTCTGCAGTTGATGTGAAAATTGACTTTTGTTTCTTGCTGTACCAAGAAACCAATCTGCCTCCAAGAAATTGACAGCTTCCACTTGTGCTTTTCCTGTCAATTTTGCAACCTGTAAAATCTGCATCTGAGTAACCTATTAGTTTGAAATCTGATTCTCTAGGATACCATAATCCCAGAGCAGCTGTTCCTTTAAGATACTTAAAGATTCTTTTTACAGCTGTTAAGTGAGGTTCTCTTGGATCTGCTTGAAATCTTGCACAAAGACAGGTAGCATACATGATATCAGGTTTACTAGCAGTTAGATAGAGTAGAGAGCCAATCATACCTCTGTAGTCAGTAATATCTACTGATTTACTGGTATCCTTATCCAGTTTTGTTGCAGTGGCCATTGGAGTGGATGCACTTGAACAATCTTGCATTCCAAATTTCTTCAGCAAGTTTCTGGTGTACTTGGTTTGACAAATAAAAGTGCCTTCCTCATTCTGCTTGACTGGAAGGCCCAGAAAATAGCTAAGTTCCCCCATCATACTCATCTGATATCTTGACTGCATTAGTTTGGCAAACTTTTTGCACAGTTTGTCATTTTTAGATCCAAAAATGATATCATCAACATAAATCTGGACCAGAAGTAAGTCCTTTCCATGGTTGAGGTAGAACAGTGTTTTGTCTATTGTCCCTCTGTTGAATCCACTTTCCAGAAGAAACTGAGCTAAAGTCTCATAGCATGCTCTAGGAGCTTGCTTAAGTCCATAAAGTGCTTTATCAAGCCTATAGACATAATCTGGATGTTTGGTATCTACCAAAAACTGGAGGTTGTTCAACATATACCTCCTCCTCCAATTCTCCATTGAGAAAAGCACTTTTCACATCCATTTGAAAGACAGTAAACTTTTTGTGAGTAGCATAAGCCAAGAATATCCTTATGGCTTCTAACCTAGCAACTGGTTCAAATGTTTCATCATAATTAATTCCCTCCTGTTGAGAATATCCTTTTGCAACCAGCCTTGCCTTATTCCTTGTAATTATGCCATCACTGTCAGTTTTGTTTCTGAATACCCACTTTGTACAAACAACAGATCTATTCTTTGGTCTTGGCACTAGGGTCCAGACTTTGTTTCTTTCAAATTCATTCAACTCTTCCTGCATTGCTTGCACCCAATCAGCATCTTGAAGAGCTTCTTCCACTTTCTTTGGCTCAGTCTGAGAGAGAAAAGAATTGTAAAGACATTCATTTGAAGTACCTGTTCTAGTTCTGACACCTGCATCAGGATTTCCAATTATCAAATCAGGTATATGTGATTTTGTCCACTTCCTTGCAGATGGAAGGTTTTCTCTAGAACTGGATGCTCCCCCATGATCCATGCTATCTTCATTTTCATTTTCTGATGCTCCCCCTGAAACTATGCTCTCTGAGTTGGAGTCTTCAGTATTTAAATTTTCAGCACTATCAGAACTTGGCTTATCAGAACTTGACGAATCAGAATTTGAAGAGCCAGATGTATGTTCTGATGTTTCTTGAGCTGTGGTAGGATCTTGAGTATGCTCCCCCTGCATCGGTGCATCTTCCCTTGGCGTAGCCACCACAGTTTCAATAACATCAGAGTTTATTCCATCAGAGTTTACAGTATCAGGACTTAAACTTTCAGGATTTTCAGTATCAGAATTTGAGTCTTCATTTTCAAATCTCAGCTAATCATGGTCAATGAAATCTTCAAGACCAGTAATCTTCTTGTCATCAAAAGAGACATTGATAGATTCCATGACTACTTTTGTTCTCAAATTATAGACTCTGAAGGCTTTTGTGGAAAGTGGATATCCAACAAAGATTCCTTCATCAGCTTTTAGATCAAACTTTGATAGCTGTTCAGTATGAGTTTTGAGAACAAAACACTTGCATCCAAATACATGAAAGTATTTCAGATTTGGCTTCTTTTTCTTCACCATCTCATATGGTGTTTTTCCATGCTTGTTAATGAGTGTTGCATTTTGAGTAAAACAAGCAGTCTGCACAACTTCAGCCCAGAAATAGGTTGGAAGCTTTGCTTCTTCAAGCATTGTACGTGCAGCTTCAATGAGAGTTCTATTCTTCCTTTCAACAACTCCATTTTGCTGTGGAGTTCCAGGAGCAGAAAATTCCTGCTTTATTCCATGGCTTTTGCAGAACTCTTCCATTATCAAATTCTTGAACTCAGTTCCATTATCACTCCTTAAAACTTTCACATAATCTTTGACCATTTTATCCAGATGTTTGACATGATCAATCAAGATTGATGCAGTTTCACTTTTTGTATGCAAGAAATACACCCATGTGTATCTGGTAAACTCATCCACTATGACCAACGCATACTTCTTCTTTGCAATAGACATGACATTTACTGGACCAAATTGATCAACATGTATTAGATGATAAGACTCAAGAATTGATGATTCGGTCTTGCTCTTGAATGAAGATTTTCTTTGTTTGGCTTTCTGACATGAATCACAAAGACCATCAGGAGCAAATACTGTGTTTGGCAATCCTCTCACAAGATCTTTCTTGACCAGTTCATTTATATTGTTGAAATTTAAATGAGAGAGTTTCTTATGCCAATTCCAGCTTTCTTCAATTGATGCTCTACTCATCAGACAGATTGCAGAACCATCAGTACTTGTTGAAAGCTTAGCTTCATAAATGTTAGCACGCCTATATCCTTTCAGAACAACTTTGCCTTTAGATTTACTCACAATTTTACAGTGTTCTTCAAAGAAATCAACATGATAACCTCTGTCACAGATTTGACTTATACTCAGTAGGTTGTGTTTAAGTCCTGAGACCAGAGCTACTTGTTTAATTATGACATTTCCAAGATTGATATTGCCATATCCCAATGTTTTTCCAATGTTGCCATCTCCATAAGAAACATTTGGGCCAGCTTTCTCCACAAAGTCTGATAGCAGGGCCTTATTTCTAGTCATATGTCCTGAACATCCACTGTCCAGAACTAGAATATTTTTCCTGTTGCCCTGCAATCACAAAGACCACTAATTATTAGTTTTAAGGACCCAGACTTGCTTGGATCCTTTGGCCTTATTAAGTTTGTTAACATTTGCAGCGGATTTAGCATCAGAGTTTATGTTAACATTTTTCTTATCAGAACTTACACTATCAGACTTTGAATCAGAATTTACACTAGAAGGAACAATGGAAACTTTCTTCAAAGAAGGTTTTATTTGATAATAATCATAGTACAAGCTATGATATTCCTTACAAGTATAAATGGAATGCCATAAACTACCACAATGAAAACAAGGATTTTTTGGTTTGTATCTAACAGACTGACTCTTAACTCCTAACTTTGAAGGTAAGGAGTTAATATTCTTATTCTTCCTGCAAAAAGAAGCCATATGGTTAGAACTTCCACAGTTATTACATGTTTTCCTAGAAGCATCATGAACAGGTTTATAATTATTGCTTTTATTCACACCTTCCTTTCCATTCCTATTTTTCCTAGGTGATTTTACCTTGTTTGCATTCTTAACATCTTTCAGCTTATGCTTAAGCTGCTTCTTTATCATTAAGCCTATGTTCACTTCAGCTGTCTTTTCCTGTTTTAGTTTGTCAGAAGTTAATTTCTTTGTAACTTCTGATTTTTCATTTTCATACTTTACAGTTACAAACTTAACAGGTTTTAACTTTGGCTTTTGCTTATCAACAGACTTAATTTCTTCAGTTCCTTTATCATTCTTATCTTCTCCATAACCTAAGCCCTCTTTCCAGTTTCCACTACTTAGCAAATTTTGAGTTGTTTTGCCAGAGTTAGTCCAAGTCCTGATAATCTCTCTTTCCTTTTCTAACTCAGTTTTTAGAGATTCATTTATTTTTAACACTTCATTCCTAACATAAAAAGCATCATCTCTATCCTTCTGAGTTTGATGGAACATGACTAACTCTTTTTCTAAGAAATCATTTCTTTTCTTAAATGCAAGATTTTCAGAAGTTAATCTTTCACATGTTAAAGTTTGATCTCTATAACTAACAAACATGGTTTTAAGATATCTTCTCAACTCATTAATATCATCAGTATGAAAAATATAAGTAGTCTGAGGTACCTTTGTTTCAGCAGCTTCAGAACTGCTCTCAGCACTTTCTTTATCAGCATTTGCCATCAATGCATAGTTTTCCTCACTTTCAGAGTCTGAGGTGTCTGTCCAGCTTTTCTGCTTTGTGACAAGAGCCTTGCCTTTGTCACCCTTTACCTTCTTGCAATCAGGAGATATGTGGCATTTCTCACCACAGTTATAGCATTTAACATTGGTGTAATCTCCTCTGTCAGACTTTCCTCCTCTGCCTTCAGATCTTCTGAAATTCTTCTTATCAGAACTTATGCCTTTCCTGGAAAACTTCTTTCCCTTCCTGAACTTCCTGTATGCAATCTTTGTGATTCCTTTCACCATAAGAGCACACAGCTTTATCATCTCCTCATCAACATCAGTCTCAGGGAAGCTTTCAGAATCTGAGTCATCATCACTCTCAGAACTTGATGACTCAGTATCAGACTTTATGAAAAGAGCTTTACCCTTGTCTTTCTTTGAGGAAGCTGCTTTGGGGAATTCTTCTTCAGCCTTAAGAGCAACTGTCCTTGACTTTCCTCCTTTCCTCTTGCTTCTTTGTTCCATCTCCAGCTCATGAGTCTTGAGCATTCCATAGATTTCGTCAAGAATTGTTTCATCAAGATTGTAGTTGTCTCTTATTGTCGTTGCCTTCAAATCCCAGCATTCAGGAAGAGCTAACAGGAACTTAAGGTTTGAATCTTCAAGATAATACTCTTTATCAACCAATGAAAAATTATTCAAAAGTTTGACAAATCTATCATATAAATCATTCAATGACTCATTAGTCTTTGAGTCAAAGTGTTCATACTCTTGAGTGAGTATTGTCTTCCTGTTCTTCTTAATTGTGTCGGTTCCCTAACACCTTGTTTCCAGAGCATCCCATATCTCCTTAGCAGTCTTGTAGTTGATTACCCTGTTTGACATTACATTATCAATGGCACTATGCAGTAAGTGTCGTACCTTAGCATCCTTAGCAATTGATGCTATGTCTTCAGCAGTATAATCACTCTTCTCCTTTGGTACGGTCTTTGCTGTTTCACCTGCAACTGCAACAGCGAGCTTGGTTGGTTTGTGAGGGCCTTCCTTGATTCTATCAAGGTATTCTGGATCTGTTGCTTCCAGGAACATGGTCATCCTTACCTTCCATATGGGATATTCAGATGGTCTCAGTATGGGAACTCTGATGGTCTCATACCGACTCTGAATTTGTGTCTTTGGTAGTTCCTCAGTTTTGGTAGGCTTAGTTGGAGTTTCTGTGTCTGACATGATTGTGTTTGGATCTTTAACTGTATGTATGTTAACAGATAGGCTCTGATACCAATTGTTAGGTCACACACACACACTGTAGAGGGGGTGAATACAGTGTATAGTACACTCAAATCGAACTTTAAGAACTTAAGTAACAGAAAACAAACTTTATTGAAACAATAAACTCTGTTACAGTATGGAACTGTTACCTCTCAGTGATGAACAAATATCACGAGAGTTGCTAGGGTTACAATGAATAATCTTCTCTAATAATGATAACACTTATAGTGTAAACCCTATGTCTGTGTTTATATACTACACAGTTACAAGATAATCGCTAATTGATATGGAATATAATTCTACTTCCTAAAATATATCAATCAGATATCTTTTCTTCCAAGTATTCCATTATTTACAGAATTCCTTCTTCATGCATATCTCTTCTTATGTTTATCTTGATCTTCTTTCCTTTAATCAGCTACTGTCCTTATCTGATCGTCCTTCAGCACTTAAGTTCTGATATCTATCTTCTGATGATTATCTCCTGATAACATAAGTACTGATATCCTTAAGTCCTGACTTCCAGTATAAGTACTGATCAACAGTTAAGTACTGATTTATCCTGTTCAAGTAAGATCTGAAAGCTAAACATAAAACATATTAGCCATGACATTATCAAATATATCTAACACTTATAATCATTTTTTTTATTCACACCTTCCTTTTCATTCCTATTTTTCCTAGGTGGCTTTACCCTGTTTACATTCTTAACATCTTTCAGCTTGTACTTAAGCTGCTTCTTAGTCATTAAGCCTATGTTAATTTCAGTTGGCTTTTCCTGTTTTAGTTTGTCAGAAGTTAATTCCTCTTTAACTTCTGATTTCTCAGTATCAGACTTTACAGCTACAAACTTAACAGCTTTTACCTTTGGCTTTTGTTTAACAACTATAGGCTCAATTTCTACAGTTCCTTTATCATTCTTATCATCTCCATAACCTAAGCCTTCTTTCCAGTTTCCACTACTTAACAAATTCTAAGTTGATCTGCCAGAGTTAGTCCAAGTCCTGATAATCTCTTTTTCCTTTTCTAACTCAGTTTTTAGAGATTCATTCATTTTAAGTACTTCATCCCTAACATAGAAAGCATCATCTCTATCTTTCTGAGTTTGATGGAACATGACTAACTCTTTTTCTAAATAATCATTCCTCTTTTTATAAGCAAGATTTTCAGAAGTTATCTTTCACATATTAAAGTTTGATCTCTATAACTAATAAATATGGTTTTAAGATATCTTCTCAACTCATTAATATCATCAGTATGAAAGGCATAAGTAGTTTGAGGTACCTTTAGCTCAGCAGCATCAGGACTGCTATCAGCATTTGCCATCAAGGCATAGTTCTCCTCACTTTCAGAATCTGAAGTGGCTGTCCAGCTTTTCTTCTTTGTGACAAGAGCCTTGCCTTTGTCACTCTTCACTTTCTTGTAATCAGGAGATATGTGGCCTTTCTTACCACAATTGTAGCATTTGACATTTGAGTAATCTCCTCTATCAGACTTTCCTCCTTTGCCTTCAGATTTTCTGAAACTCTTCTTATCAGAACTTGCACCTTTCCTGGAAGACTTCTTTCCCTTTCTGAATTTCCTGTATGCAATCCTTATGATTCTTTTCACCATAAGAGCACACAGCTTCATCATCTCTTCATTGATTCTGTCAAGATATTTTGGATCTGTAGCTTCCAGAAACATAGACATCCTCACCTTCCATATGGGATATTCAGATAGTTTCAGTATGGGAACTCTAATAGTCTCATATCGACTATGGATTTGAGTCTTTGGAGGTTCTTCAGTTTTGGTGGACTTGGTTGGAGTTTCTGCTTCAGACATGATTGAATTTGGATCTTAAACTGTTTGTGTGTTAACAGAAGGCTCTGATACCACTTGTTAGGTCACACGCACTGTAGAAAGGGGTTAAATACAGTGTTTAGCACAATTAAATCGAATTAAAGAACACAAGTAACAGAAAACAAACTTTATTAAACTCTGTTACAATATGGAACTGTCCTCTCTCAGTGAAGAACAAAATATCACGAGAGCTGCTAGGGTTACAATGAATATTATTCTCGATAATGATAACACTTATAGTGTAAACCCTATGTCTGTGTTTATATACTACATAGTTACAAGATAATCGCTAATTGATATGTAATATAATTCTGCTTCCTAAAATATATCAACTAGTTATCTTTTCTTCCAAGTATTCTATTCTTCATAGAATTCCTTCTTCATGCATATCTCTTCTTGCGTTTATCTTGATCTTCTTTCCTTTCAATCAACCGCCTTCCTTATCTGAAACTATCCTTAAGTCCAAATATTATCTCCTGATAAATATCTCCTGATAACTTAAGTTCTGACAACTTAAGTTCTGACTTCAGTATAAGTGTTGATTTCCAGTTAAGTGCTGATTTGTCCTGTTTAAGTAAGATCTGAAAACTAAACACAAATCATATTAGATATGACATTATCAAATATATCTAACATGTTGTTTGTAGCGTCCATATTCACCAGAGTTGTAGCCGTTCTCACGTGAGTTTCCATCATTGTTGGACATCTTTTCCTTTTATGATTTGATTCGATTCAAGGCCCCTCTTTCTAGCGCCAATTTGTTAACAAAAGAATTTGTTTAACACATGTTTGAGATTCGCGGCCGGAATCAAGATATGTAGCGGTGGTCGGTGATCAGAGAATTCACCGGAGTGCGTTGATTTATGCTTAAAAAATGGCTGAGATTTCTAGAGTTTATGTTTCTCTATGCAGATCTCTCAAACACATACCCTCACAATATGTCTATGCACCTGTTTTTAACGAGGATCAAGTCGGACGTAGTTCTTGGGGACTTATTCCAAGGCTGAATAGAAGTTGCGAACAAACTTCCTATTATAAGTCGAGCATTGATTTTCTTTAGGAGTGCCCAGAGATGCGGCCTAGTCACAAAGGCTTAAGGCTTGGTCACGAGTTCAAAACTTCACAGATAAAGAAATTCTCCAACCGGTGAATATCTCATTCGCTACCACTATCTTCTTCGGTTGTAATCGTAGGTATAATCATTATTTATCGCAAATGCTTAAATACATCTTTGCCCCCGAGTATAAGGATAACCCAACAGATTACAGGAAGTGTGATACCAAGCGTATAAGTGCAAAATATGAGATAACCCCAAAGTCTCTAGGTAACCCGTCGAATGCAGAGAAAGGGCTCACAAATTACACACTAAGTGTTAACGGCCATTCCCCTACGAGGACAACTCACAGGACTACAAAATGACATTTTCATTATATTTTCCAAAAAACGGGCTCCCGGATACCCTTTTTTTTCTCACACATGACGCGCCTTGAGGGGTTGGAAGCCCTCTGAAGGTTCCTCCGTACTCCTAAGGCGCGCCTTAGGTGGGGTGGAGTTACTTCGGGGGTTCCTCGTGTTCACATGTGTAATCCTTATGTTTAATTCACTTTTCATTTAATTTGTAAGAGAAATCTTATAGTTACTAATTTCGCAATGCGGAGCGGCCACCCTATGTGGCTACATAATATGAGGCGCACATTAAGGTGTTCGGGGATGCGTTCTCCGGATTCGTCTTTTTTCTTTCTTGACGATGTTTCAATCCTTTTCATTTATAAACCCGATGAAATATTCGTGATAATTTTATGCCATAACAGCCGTTTTTCGACATTTTTTTCTCTCAAAGACATAGTGGGTCATTTCAGATGATTTAGGCGAATATAGACTTAGAGACTTAGAAGTGAATTGTCTTGAAAATTATCTATTCAAAATTTACTCTGATGTAGTTACCGGTGATGGTCACTCATCCGTCATTTTTGCTGAAGAGGTCGAACTCCTCTTTCTAAATTTGCTTTTTCTAATTGTGTGTACCATTTCTAAATTGGCTTTCTAATTGTGTTTGTCTATGCTTTCTAATTATGTTTGTTAGTGACTTGTGCCTCTTACATTTTTACTTTTTCCTCATTAGGTAGTAGTGTTAGAGATATTAAATTTCTATCAATATTTAATCTCAAATAAATTGATATTGCTGATTTGATAATTTAGAAAAATGTTATTGGTAAAATTTATGTGAAGATATAATTCACTATCATTAATTGATTTGTAGTCAATTAATACATATGTCATATTTAGGGTTCAATTTTGGTATTAATTTACTACCTTTAACATTATTTATTTTTTTTCTTCTATTTTTTCCGTTTTCCCTTGTCTTTTTTAATTATGTTTGTGTAACTGTGGATTTATATCATATTAATATTGACTGGTGTTGTATATAAATTATTTTTAAAACATTTTCTCAAAATTTAACTAATATAAAAAGTTTACGCTTAAAAGTTTGTCACTTTGAATTTTTTGAACCCCTTGAAATATTTCATTCTGGGCCAGACACGGGCCGCAAGAAAAGAGGACCTCCAATTAATACCGAATTATGTGGGTGTTTGGGAAGTAAAAAAAGGGGGTCATTTGGGCTTAAAAGCCCATCTCTAATTTTGGAAGATGTTTGGCAAATTAAGTTGAACGCTTGATTGATAACCGGAATGTTGGGAAGGGTTACATTCAACCCAACTTATTTTATTCTTCCCTTTTTCTCAATACTTGTTTTGTAATTACGAGTAAAATTAACTTATTATGTATTATATTTATAACATACTTTTCATTTAACTTTTTGCGATTTTTAGTTAAAATTAAAAATTATATAATTATATATTATTGTTGATAATTTAATCTTATTTGCATATTTATAAAAAAGTTATCATTTAAATGTTTATTGTTGACTGAAGTTCTCAGTTTATTTATATCTTTACAAATATCAATTATAACATTAATACTTGTTTTTTATAGATTCGAACATTGAGAACTTGGATAGTGTACCTTTTTATATTTATATTTAATGATCTTGATAATTTGATTAAGAAGATGTGATAGTCCTGGTTAAAGGAATACCAAACAAAATTAAAATGAGTAGTGAACTAAATTATACCATATTTCGCTTATTACAATATTATTATAATTATGTTATATACTATAAATTATTTTAAAATTTCATCTTCTTAAATATATAATAATATATTAAAATATTATATTAAACTTTTGATTTTATTAAAAAATTGTACCTTGTAAGTTATAATTTACCAAATATATTATTAATTTATAATGAAAATTATCCAAACGTCTAAATAATTTATAAGTCATAATTTAATATCACTTATACGCTAATTTCTAACTTTAAATCATAAATTATATTTTTTTAAAAATGCCAAACAGGCCCTATATTGTAATCATCTTAACCATTATTTTTATGATAAAATAATTATTTTGCATAATTTCGATTATATAAAATTATCTACCTTTTAAATGTTTCAAATATTTGAATTATGTCAAATTAGTTACACCCATAAAAATTTAGAATCCTTAATTTTTGGATACATCAATAACTTAGGTCAAGTTAGTTACACTTACACCCATGAAATCTAAAACCCTTAATTTTTGGGTAGTTCGATAACCCATGCAAGATTAAAATTTGAAAGAGGGAAAACAACGGAGTCATAATTATTAAATAATCTTATTTGTATACATAATTGAGAACAGTTATTAATCCTTTTTTTAAAGCCGACTTCATTAAACAAAGATAACAAAGGGTGAATCTTCAGCCCTTGACAAAAACTACCTGGAGGGGTGAAAGACAGAGAAACTACAGCTGAAAGAGCAGTACATAAAAAGGCCTAAACATAACGATACTACTGCTGGGATTAGGACCTAAAAGGATATTAGATATTAGATATTTATATTAGACTGCCCTGTAGTAGCGGATCCGACAATTACTCGGACCCAGGAAAGAAGCTGGCTCCTAGCACTATGTGTTAGAAAATTAGGATTTTAGAGCTTAATTTAATTATGTTCTTGATGTTAATCCTAAAATCTAATGATTGGAAATTGTTCAATGATATTTGAACTTAAATTTTCATGTATGGTTTTAAGAATTTTCTTAATGAAATCCATATGAAATGAGAGATGAAAGTAGCTTGGAAAAACTTGGAAAATTTGAGAATGTTTGTCCCACATTGAAATAAATAAAGGGGGTTGTGTGCTTTATATGGTATTACCCACATGAGTAGTATACAACTACTAAGGTGTGTGATGGTCCATTGTGTTGTTGTGTGCTTCACGCGCACACACACACGCGCGCCCCGCCCCGCCACGCACCGCACCGCACCGCACCGGACCGGGTCGGGTCGGGTCGAAGGGCGATTTGGGCGAATGTCTCGGCGTCTCGCGTACGCGAGGCGACCTGGGCGAGGAGTTTATTTATTTGAGAATTATTTTAATTCAAATTTATTTATCGGTGACTGGATTATTGGGCTGGGTACTGAAATAGGCTAAGTCCTGCAAATAATCTGATCTGTAACAAGTTCTGATATAAGAATCAGAACTTAAGAACTGATGAATAAAATCAGAACTTAATAAGTTCTGATATCAGAATCAGAACTTAAGTACTGATGAGTCAAATCAGAATTTAACTTAAGTTCTGATAATAATGTGGGTGTTAATGTGAAAAGCTGTTACAAATAATTTAAATTCAAAAGCTGTTCAGTTTTGATTTTTTCATTTATGAATTCAAAATCTGATCAGTTTTGATATTTTCATTAATGGAGCAGTTTAATTCAGACATTAAGTGTGTGGACAGTTTCATTTTTCCTCTCCTATAAATAGAGGCTAAACTGAATGAATACAATACACACTACATTCTGATCTCTTCTCTTCAACCTCTCTGCATTTCTCTCCCATAAGTCCTGAAGTGCTGATATTTTTCCGGTGACTGAGGTGCTGGTCGAAGTGGAGGTTTTGTTGCTGCTGTTAACATAAACTCCGAGCTGTTTTATCCTGGTGGAGATATTGCGCACATCCCAAACGCAGCAGGTAGGGGGCAATAATCTCTTCAAGAGCAGCCAGGACTTCGAGCAAGGCCTGGTGACTCAGCTGTGATTATTTTCTTGGCATTTTGTATCCGTAAACCTTTATTTCAGTCACTGTTGAAAGCTATGGTTTCGGGTACATCTCTCTTTCTCTCTTCGTTATTTCAGTTACTGATTTTGTTTACCTGCATGTTTTGTTTTGTTAACTGTGGTCTTGGCCTAAACTTGTTAAATTCTTTATACACTTGCCTCTATGTTGCTATACTTGTTAGTGAGTTTCTCAACATTCTTGAAGAGATTATTGGTTATATAGAATTTAGCATAATGGTTAACGAAAGTGAGGTTATCGTTGGTGGTGGTAGCAGTTCGGGTGTAACTGCTGGGGCCATTGATTGGACCACCTATAGTTTCCCACAAGCTGTTGAACTAACCGGTTTACCGGAGAAATTCAACGGTGGCATTGGCTTTTCTCGCTGGCAGAAAAGGATGAAGTTGTGGTTGACTATAAAGGGTCTGTGGCCGGTTGTGGAATATGAGAAACCAGTAGTGGATCAAGAGAAGGCTGACACAGTTAAGGCTTTTGCGAAGTGGGCTGAGAAGGATGGAGTGGCTAGGGCGGCCATTCTGGCGGCACTAACAAACACTTTGTTTGATGTCTATTCTTCTGATGCCTACTCTGCAAAACTCTTATGGGAGAAGCTGGACCAGACACATAATACTGACTCACAAGGTCTAGAAAAGTATTCTGTGGCAAGGTTCCTCGAGTTCAAGCTGGTGGACAATAAGTCCATGACTGAGCAGGTGCATGAGTTCGAGATGATAGTGCATGCTTTGAAGGAGTCTGGAATGAATCTCCCGGAGAAGTTCAAGGTGATGAGTGTGATTGAAAAGCTCCCGAAGTCTTGGGAAGAGTTCTCTCTCTCCCTGAAAAGACAGAAAGGAGAGATCACCTGGACCAACCTTATGCTGGACATCTCGGTACAAGAACAACACAAGTCCAAACAGGGACATGTGATGCCAACTGAACACGGTACCTCGAAGGTAAACATAGCAACTGTAGGACAAAAGAGGAAGGCTTTTGCTAAGAAAGCTAATAGTAATAAACCTAAGAGTGACAAGGACAAGGCCAAGAAACCCAAGGCAAACAAACCATGCTGGTCTTGTGGGCAGGTTGGGCACTGGAGTAAGGACTGCCCTACGAAGAAAGCGAAGAAAACCGAGGTAGCACAAGCAAATGTTGTGCTTGGAACCGCAAGTGGGCCTGTAGTGAACATGGTTGTTGGTGAGGCTACGGCTTCTGAAACCAACGTTGACCGGTATGTATCCTACAACCCTGTGATATTTTCTACCTATCTGTCAAATGAATGGTTGATAGATACTGGAGCTAATGTACATATTTGTGCTGATATTAGTTTATTTGTATCTTATCAACAGAATCATAGCTTGACTGTGAAGATGGGGAATGCTAGTGTTGCTCAAGTACATGGAGTTGGAAACGTGGATCTGAAGTTCCCTTCAGGACGTATTCTATCTCTGACGAGAGTGCATCATGTTCCCAACATGCGTAGAAATATAATAAGTGGAAGCTGTTTAGTTTCTAGTGGTTTTGAAATTTCGTTTAAGTGTAATAAAGTAGTTCTTATTCACACTGGTACATTCTTTGGCAAGGGTTACTTGTCAAATGGTTTATTTGTTATTAATGTGGATCCCGTTTTGGGAAGTTTGAATAATAATGTTATTCCTACTGTTAATTGTATTGAATCCTCAAATATATGGCATGCTAGACTAGGTCATTTAAACTTTGGTGCTCTTAAGAACATGATGAACTTAGAGTTGATTCCAAAATATACCATAGAAAAGAATTCTAAATGTCAAGTATGTGTGTCTGCTAAACAGATAAGGAAACCTTTTCATAACGTTGTTAGGGATTCAGACTTGTTAGATTTAGTACACACTG
Organism: Apium graveolens; assembly: GCF_009905375.1. Lineage (NCBI taxonomy): Eukaryota > Viridiplantae > Streptophyta > Magnoliopsida > Apiales > Apiaceae > Apium > Apium graveolens. Next base: position 177,565,890 of record NC_133654.1, read on the forward strand.
ATATTTGTGAATTTGGTGGTGTGTTGACCAAGGACCAGTTTAGATACTTCATTACTTTTATAGATGATAGTAGTAGATATTGTTATGTTTATTTACTTAGACATAAGGATGAAGCACTTAGTAAATTCATTATATATAAAACTGAAGTAGAAAACCAAACTAGTAAGTTACTTAAAAGGTTGAGATCTGATAGAGGTGGTGAGTATACGAGTAATGCTTTTAATGAATTTTGTGCAAACAATGGTATAGTTCATGAAGTTACTCCACCATACACACCTGAGTCTAATGGGGTTGCTGAGCGAAAGAACAGAACATTTAAAGATATGATTAATAGTATGCTTATTAACTCTGGGTTGCCTAAATACATGTGGGGAGAGGCTCTAAATACGGCTTGCCATATTTTGAATAGAGTCCCTCTGAAACACATGGATAAAACACCCTTGGAGTTATGGAAAGGCAGGATGACTAGTCTTAAGTATCTTCGTGTGTGGGGGTGCCTTGCTAAGGTGCTTGTTCCTGAACACAAGAGAAAGAAACTAGGTCCAAAGACTGTTGACTGTATCTTTCTGGGCTATCTTGAAACCACTACAGCTATGAGATTTTTAGTGTTAAAATCTGACATAGATGGTATAGTGGCAAACACGATAGTTGAATTTCGAGATGCGACATTCTTTGAGGATGTCTACCCTATGAAGACTGGAATACCTGAAACGACTTCTGAGGAAGATCCTACTCACACATCAAGTTCTATTCCTGATCATGTGGAAAAGATGACAAATGTGGGGGCGGAACCTAGTAGTAGCTCTATTCCTAAGGAATTAGAGGAACCAAGGAGAAGTAAGCGTGCAAAAATAGTCAAGGATTTTGGAGGTGATTTCATCACTTACAATATCGAGGACGAACCTTTAACTTTCCGGCAAGCTATGGATTCTTCTGAGTCAAGGCACTGGAAGGGCGCTGTCAAGAGTGAAATTGACTCTATTGTTTCCAATGGAACATGGGAGTTGGTTGATCTCCCTCCTGGGTGTTCTACTATTGGGTGCAAATGGGTCTTTAAAAGGAAGTTGAATCCTGACGGCTCAATAGATAAGTACAAAGCTAGACTGGTAGCTAAGGGTTTTAAGCAAAAGGAAGGAATTGATTATTTTGATACATACTCTCCGGTTGCAAGAATGGTAACAATCCGAATGCTTATAGCATTGGCTTCAGTCCATGGTCTTATCATTCATCAGATGGATGTAAAGACAGCTTTTCTTCATGGTGAACTTGAGGAAGAGATTTATATGGATCAGCCTGATGGATTTGTTGCATCAGGCAATGAAAGGAAAGTATGTAAGTTGATCAAGTCCATCTATGGCTTGAAACAAGCTCCCAGAGATTGGCATAAAAAGTTTGATGAAACTATATTGCCTTTCAGTTATAAGATTAATGAAAGTGATAAGTGTGTCTACACTAAAGTTAAAGGTAATGAGTGTGTTATCTTGTGCCTATATGTGGATGATATTTTATTGTTTGGAACCAATATTGAGATTATTAACGAGACTAAAGAATTCTTGAAAAGGCATTTTGAAATGAAGGATATGGGTGAGGCAAGTGTGATTCTTGGAATCAAATTGATTCAGTCCACTGAAGGAATAACCTTGACTCAATCTCATTATATAGAGAAATCTATACTTGAGAAATATGGTTATTCACAGTGTAGAATCGCTAGTACACCTTATGATTCGAAAGTTGCCCTTGTCAAGAATACTTCAGGAGTGCCTGTGTCTCAGTTAAGGTATTCTCAGATTATTGGGAGCTTGCAGTATCTTGCTAACTGTACTAGACCAGATATTTCATATTCTGTGTCTAAATTGGCGAGATATACAAGCTGTCCAAACAGAACTCATTGGGATGCTCTTGATAGAGTACTTAGATATCTAAAAGGCACAATGTACCTTAGTTTACACTACAGGAGATTTCCTGGTGTGCTTGAAGGGTACAGTGATGCAAGTTGGATAGCTAAGAAGTCTGGTTCCAATGGAGTGACTGGATACGTGTTCACCTTGGCTGGTGGAGCAATATCCTGGAAGTCAAGTAGACAGACTATTGTTACTCGGTCTACTTTTGAGGCTGAGTTGTGTGCACTTGATGCCACAGGGACGGAGGCTGAATGGTTACATGGACTTATGTCTGCAATACCTGTAGTAAGCAGACCGCTTCCTGCTATTGCTATTCACTGTGATAGTCGAACAACTATCGACAAGATTAGCAGTAAAAAGCATAATGCTAAAACTAAGAGACACATCCAAGTTAGACTCAAGTCTATAAGGGGTTTAGTGACTGATAGGATCATAGCTATAGAGTTCATAGGAACTCAGAATAATATAGCTGATCCTCTTACTAAAGGACTGGAACCTGCAGTGGTCCTTAAGTCAAGGTTGGGGATGGGATTGTCAACCCATCATAATTCATCAACAGTGGGAACCCAATACACATGAGAGGAGATCCCTCGAAGTGTATTCAATGGGTAATAACAAGCTGTAAGGATGAGTTGGTAGTACCTTTGCTACATAGATGATACTATAGTATCTGAGTCTATCCCCTGTAAACCTAGAAGGTACTGACACTGCCAGAAAAGCAAGAGTGTTGAAACTCTGAATAGGATCAAGTCATTTGACGAGATAGAGGCAGTATATCTCTGGAGATGCCCAGCTAAGCGAATGTAATTGTGTGGTCGCAATTAGAGGATAGGGTTAATCCTTGAAGCATTCGACGAACAGGATCGAGACATGACCATTAATGTCTCAAAGCCGTAGATTGGCACCATAACCTTTGACTTGTCGTCGTCTATGGAATATGGTTATACTAAACGGATTAAGATTCAAGGTGAAACATTCCATCTGAGTCCGTTAGCCATTGAAGTAGAGGAATTAGGAGGGTTCAAACCCGGAAGGGTACCGACTCTGAAAAACAAGTCATGATGGGAAATTGATCACATTTCTGTATGGATTTGTGGGGGATTGTTAGAAAATTAGGATTTTAGAGCTTAATTTAATTATGTTCTTGATGTTAATCCTAAAATCTAATGATTGGAAATTGTTCAATGATATTTGAACTTAAATTTTCATGTATGGTTTTAAGAATTTTCTTAATGAAATCCATATGAAATGAGAGATGAAAGTAGCTTGGAAAAGCTTGGAAAATTTGAGAATGTTTGTCCCACATTGAAATAAATAAAGGGGGTTGTGTGCTTTATATGGTATTACCCACATGAGTAGTATACAACTACTAAGGTGTGTGATGGTCCATTGTGTTGTTGTGTGCTTCACGCGCACACACACACACGCGCGCCCCGCCCCGCCACGCACCGCACCGCACCGCACCGGACCGGACCGGACCGGGTCGGGTCGAAGGGCGATTTGGGCGAATGTCTCGGCGTCTCGCGTACGCGAGGCGACCTGGGCGAGGAGTTTATTTATTTGAGAATTATTTTAATTCAAATTTATTTATCGGTGACTGGATTATTGGGCTGGGTACTGAAATAGGCTAAGTCCTGCAAATAATCTGATCTGTAACAAGTTCTGATATAAGAATCAGAACTTAAGAACTGATGAATAAAATCAGAACTTAATAAGTTCTGATATCAGAATCAGAACTTAAGTACTGATGAGTCGAATCAGAACTTAAGTACTGATGAGTCGAATCAGAACTTAAGTACTGATGAGTCAAATCAGAATTTAACTTAAGTTCTGATAATAATGTGGGTGTTAATGTGAAAAGCTGTTACAAATAATTTAAATTCAAAAGCTGTTCAGTTTTGATTTTTTCATTTATGAATTCAAAATCTGATCAGTTTTGATATTTTCATTAATGGAGCAGTTTAATTCAGACATTAAGTGTGTGGACAGTTTCATTTTTCCTCTCCTATAAATAGAGGCTAAACTGAATGAATACAATACACACTACATTCTGATCTCTTCTCTTCAACCTCTCTGCATTTCTCTCCCATAAGTCCTGAAGTGCTGATATTTTTCCGGTGACTGAGGTGCTGGTCGAAGTGGAGGTTTTGTTGCTGCTGTTAACATAAACTCCGAGCTGTTTTATCCTGGTGGAGATATTGCGCACATCCCAAACGCAGCAGGTAGGAGGCAATAATCTCTTCAAGAGCAGCCAGGACTTCGAGCAAGGCCTGGTGACTCAGCTGTGATTATTTTCTTGGCATTTTGTATCTGTAAACCTTTATTTCAGTCACTGTTGAAAGCTATGGTTTCGGGTACATCTCTCTTTCTCTCTTCGTTATTTCAGTTACTGATTTTGTTTACCTGCATGTTTTGTTTTGTTAACTGTGGTCTTGGCCTAAACTTGTTAAATTCTTTATACACTTGCCTCTATTTTGCTATACTTGTTAGTGAGTTTCTCAACACTATGCCTTCTTCTTTGACTGCATGAACTGGCAACACCACTGGAACTTCCATTTCATCCTCGACTGCAAAGTAGTCTTCATGGAATGCGTATCCTGCGTGCATGACTCCGGCCTCCGCTAATTTAGCTGGACCAAAATCCACCGGGTCCTCTTCATGAATTAAAACTTCAATGGCCTCAAACCGGGGATCAATATGACCAAACCCGAGGTCCAAGCTCATCAACTCCTCAATTGCTCCAATAAACCTTTTGAAAGTAAACAGCCTAGTGCATTTTTCTCTACCAAGACGTTTTAAGTAAATGGCCAGCTGATTGGGTTCAGAATATACATATGCGATGACACAGTATCATCTTTTATCATTGAGCCTGATAAAAATAATTTTGGCCACATCTGCAACTTCCCAAGGTACACTGCGTGTAGGATGAAATTAATATACAAACTCTACTAGTGCAGAATAAATATATGAACTCATGTCTTTCTCTAAACTTAGAAAAGAAATATTTTTCACTACTTCAAAAATGAGATTACAAATAAATATAAAGCAGCTAGTATGCTAAGTGCATACACAACTAGACCTATAAAATAGCAACTACTCCTAATTTTTATCCACCACTTCTGTTTATTTCTAAGACCCAGACTTAATATCTACTGAATGTATGACCTAGTTATACACGTACAAACTGATCTAAAACAAATAAAAATAAAACTTTCAAACAATAAAACATGTTTAGATTAATTTTCCAACAATAGAACTTGTGTCATGCAATCCTTCTAGCCCGTATGGCTGTTAAACTGAGCCCATATGGCTATTATTTGCCCGTCTGACAAGTTCATTTTGCCCATCTTCGATGCCCATCTGGAAAACTTCTTTATCAGCCCGTTTGGCTAAGCCCGTATGGCTTTTCTTCACAAGCCCGTATGTCTTTCAACTTCACACCCTCTTTTGAAGATCCATCATATACAAATACACACACTTGCTGTAGGTTCACACACTACAAGAAAAAGTTGAATAGACATCATACATTAGACATCGGTTGATATTACCACTGATGTTAAAAGAAGCAATAACATCATCCCGTATTTTTCTGATGTCTATGTTATTTGAAGACATCGGTTATTTAATAACTGATGTCTAAAATTACCAAAAAAAAATCACGGCGCGCTCCTTCAATTTTTTCCCCTTAATGAAATATTTTAAGATTCCCCCCTCCTTTACCAATTCCCCCCCCCCATTTTTAGAAGCTAAATTAAAAATAAAATTTTCAGAAACTCGAATTCTTAGTTTCATTTAATTTTAAATTGGGGATATTTCAATTCTAAACCCTAATTTGCAGTTCATGCTTGAGCAAGGATCTATTTGCCTTGTGGCCGGGTTATTAGTGTATCTCAAAATGACTGCTCAAACTCAAGAAGAACTCTTGGCTGCCCACCTTGAGCAACAAATCATCGATGTATTCTCTCTCTCTCTCCCCCCCCCCTCTCTCTCTATACACTCTCTCCCTCTCCCCCCTCTCTATCTCCATCTCTCTCTATTCCCCCTTCTCTCTCTGTGTACTCTCTCCCCCCCCCCTCTCTCCCTCGATGTTATGGAAGTGGGTATATGAGTTCTTGATCAAAATTGCAACTTTAACGGGACTTAAAATCATCAACTTTAAATGACCCATTATTCCATTTTAGAAGAAGATATTCCAGGTTTATACCCAATTGCATTTTCAATTTCACTATTTTTTTCTTTGTTTTTACTTTTAGTGTTAGTATTTTGATTTGAAAAGAATTAAAGTTTCATCTTTTAGGTTAGTTGCTAGTGAATATCTGTTTTTCTGTTGTGAAAAAACTGAAAATTTAGATTTGTTCGATCTTTTGCTAGTGGTATTGAATTTAAGTGGTTTTATTTTATAGTGACCACTGTTGCTCAGGTACCTGAGGGTCTGGTTTTCAGTGGGGACTGGTTTTAGTCTCACTACTCTTTTTGGAGTAACTTTGGTTAGCAGCAAAACCATTTCTTTCTTTTTTCGAATTTTAGTTGAATGTTGACTTTATGGCCCTAATGGCGATCCTGTACAATTGTTTTGACTTCTGTCAGGTGCTTCTTTGGGAATTCTCCCGATTTTTGAATTTTTTTGGTAGCAACTACGAAATTATAAGTCTTTTAAGTGACACACTCTTCGGATATTCCCCTTCAATGAGCATTTTAACTTCAATTCTGTTAATTTGGAACTGAATTGTACATTTTTAACAGTCTTATACCACCTGAATCCTGTCATTATATAATTATATATTTTCTTTTCCTATTTTGTTATACAGGTTTTCTCACTCGTTGATGCTGGATACATAAGTATATCTACTGTGATATCAGTGGCTGCACATGAATTAGGACATGCTCATTCTGCTACAAGGTCAAAATTTGAACTCTTTATTTTTCCCTTCAGTCTGTTGTTTGCTCTTTATTTGTAGTATCAGTCCTGGTTTCTTCGTGTTTTCATATTTTGAACATCTTATCATGTTCTATTCATACAAATCCTTATAAAGAATTTCGCCACATAATCTGAATAATGAGGTTGCTGTACCCTTATATTATTATATATAATTATTTATGCATTTGGATACAAATATCATATGTGAAGTTGATGGATCTCATGATTTCGTGTCATAGGGGATGCTTTTTCCAGTAGCAGTGAGGGCATACAGATTAAGTACATTGCTGTATTTTTAACTATTCTCTTTCCAGGAGCTCTTGTGGCCTTCAATAAACAGTCCAGAGACCATTTAAGCCTACCCCTCCTCCTCCTACCCCCAAGGGAATTATTTCGTTTACATTTACTGCTTTTACATTGTGCAGAACACTTTAAAATTTAAAACTCCATTAGTCAGTGAATTTGGGTAATATAAATAGAATATATAATATGTTATCTCGGTGATCCGAACCTTACACCTCTTTATTCTGATGTAAACATTAAATTTAAATAAGTTGTTACCGGGTATCAAATCTTTGGCCTTACTAGTAATTCGATAAAGTTTTAACTAATTAGGTGCATGAATAAATTTACTTGTGACAGGAAAGCACGAGTTTCTTTGACATTATAGCATTCAGTGGACCTACACTTACACCGGAAAGAATCAACGGTAGACTGGCCATGGTCGGATTCGTGGAAGCGATGGGAGCAAAACTAGCAAGCGGGCATGATGTGTTTTCCTAGATCTCAAACGGTGGGGTGCCCTGGTTCTTGGAAACAAGTGTACTGTTCTCACTAGCATCTTTGATACCTTTGTTCAAGGGAGTAACTGTTCACTCTAAATCTGAAGGAGTGATGACTTCAGATGCTGAGATGTGGAATGATATAATTGCTATGTTAGGTTTAATTGCCTTGGCATTCACCGAGTATGTCAAAGAGGGTGCTCTTAAATGGCCTCTGGTCTCTTGGTTTTATATTAATTATCTTAATATGTGCTGCAAAATATATTGTCTGTGGACTGTCAAAGTAAGCAACTATAATTTTCTATTATTGTTAAAAAACTTTCTCTTTGTTCTTTTTCCTATTTTTTCTAGCTTCAGTTAGGATGGAGGAAAAGTTAGAAGCTAAGTATGCATTTCCAGTTGCTAGGCTTTCTCTTGTGACTCCTGGAACTAATTAGAGAGCTAATGCAAGTTGATGGTCTTAAAAATGACGAGGTGAAGAGTCATTTGCAAGTAAGTTTATGTTCTCCATCAAATAATCTTCTATAATCCCCTAATTTTTGTGAAATGCTAAAATGGTTTCCGTTAATTTCAGAGGGTCCACTACGGCTGACTACGACTGACTGATACCACCAGAAGGACTTCTACTACGGCTGACTGATACCACCGGAAGGACTTCTACTACAATTGGTGATAGCGTGGAAGATGAAGAAGCTGAACGATCCAAAAGCTATAGCTGGAAAAACTGAGTTCAAGCCTCTTACAAAAATTATTGTATAAAATATACCCATCTACCAAACTTTGCAGATAAAATTATACACCGGAGAGATGGACTACAAAAATAATACATTTGATAATATGGTAGGTGTTTAGGAAGGCCATGAAATTTTGCAGACTTAGTTTTTGTTACTGCCTATCCTGACTTTTAGTTATTTTGAGGTTTTCCGGTATAAAGAACTTATGTTGAAGTGTAACTTTGCTGAGCATAAGATACAGGATGACTTTGTCTATAAACTTGTTATACATCACTTTTTTAATGAATAAATACTGATGTCAAAAAAATAATTGTACATCACTTTTAATGAATAAATACTGATATCTAAAACGGAATTGTACATCACTTTTAATGAAAAAAAATGATGTCAAAAAAGTTAATGTACATCGCTCTTTGCTAAAAAACTGATGTCAAAGACTGACATGTTCAAGTCTAAAAGAGACATAGACATCACTTTATTTGGGATAAAACTGATGTCTAAATGTAGAATAGACATCACCTTTCACTAAAGAAATCGATGTTTAATATCTGATTTTACATCACCTAAATGAAAATATTCGATGTCTATGTGGAAAAAAACATAGCTCATTATATGTTTAATATGTTTTAATAGGTGTAATTTATTTATTAAATTATTTATTTCTAACATTTTTTGTAAAAAAACAATGCATGGACATCAGCTTTTTTGCTCGAAACGATGTCTAAGCCAGTAAAGACATCGGTTTATGGTCGATGTCTAGAATAGACATCACCGACATCAACATCGGTTGCCAAACAACATAGACATCGGCCAAAAACCGATGTCTATGGACGTTTTTCTTGTAGTGACACCACAAATCATAGCAGTCTTGCTGTAATATTAACCATCCATTACAGCTCTTCGTCCTCCATCAACCACATGTCCAGCATATACGTATACACATCATGTACACACGCATATACTGCACCCTGTACTCCTTTTGACACACCATTTTACTCCATCAACGTTTCCTCATGAAATGGGCTTATAAATCTTCGTTGCCCCGCAATTAATGAAGCAACACTCCAACGCTGCACAGCAACAAAACTCATCTTCTTTTACCTGGTATCGCCATTTCCGTCGTTGTTCCATACTGCTAATTCCTTCATGGCTGCTGTGTTGCTTACTAACTCAACTACTGTTCATCATTCTCTGTCACAACACCTTCTCATGTCCTCTTGAATCGAAAGCTCTGATACGAAATGTAGGATGAAATTAATATACAAACTCTACTAGTGCATAATAAACATATGAACTCATGTTTTTCTCTAAATTGAGAAAAGAAATATTTTTCACTACTTTACAAATGAGATTACAAATAAATATAAAGCAGCTAGAGTGCTACGTGTATGTTGCATATACAACTAAACCTATAAAATAGCAACTACTCCTAATTTTTTTCCACCACTTATGTTTATTTCTGAGACTCAAACTTATTCTCTACAGAATGTATGACCAAGTTATACACGTACAAGTTGATCTAAAACAAATAAAATAAAATTTTAAAACAATAAAATAAGTTTAGATTAATTTTCCAATACTGCGAATAATTTTTAATAATTTTAGAAGCATCAAGGTTATCGGCTTCCACTATAATGCTTTTATAGTTATCCTCAAAGCCTTTTTTTAGCTCTTGCAGTATTGCATTCAACTTATTTTCTAGAGCAGAGAGGGGTATTAATCAGCACTTTCAACGGAATTTCAAGCTTATTGTTGGCACATAAAAATGTTTATAAATTTGACTTCAACTAAAGATTAAGAGTACATCACTTAAAAACTATGCAAAACTTGGATGCAATACCAAAATTTGGGGTAAGTTTAGATAATTTCCTCTTTAACATATCAACTTCAAGTTTGTGCTGTTTCGTTAAAATATATCTTCTCATCCTACGTCCTGATAATTTTATTACTTTTGATAATGAAATAAGAAAGCTACATTTTTAGAAGCTTAGAGTTAATTCTGAATAATCCCAATTTAAACCGCACTAAGGTTGGAAGATAAATTTATGGGCTGTCCATCACACTAACCATATACATTCGTCATCATCCCATAATCTTTTGTGTATCTGAGCAATGCAATACTAATTTTAGCAAGGATGTGAATCAAAATTACAGTTTCAAACTAACAATTCACAATTATTGAAATGAAAAATAAGAATTTTGCAGTTGAATTATTGGCACATCAAAGCTAAAGTAAAGTTTTTAGATGCCCGAGTTTCTTTCAAAATCAAAGCAGCTACCTTGTTCTGGGTACTTCTATATCTGGCATTTTGTATTCATTCAGGATACTAAAAATTAGATACCATTTCTTTAACACGTTTGTGAATTGTACTCCACAACTTGCCAACAATATTCCTTTAACAAGTCGCCCAAGATTACTTAGTAGTTAGTATGGCTGCCTGCTTGGTAACTTTTGTATACTCAAAAGCGTCAAAGCCAAGAGTATTATTGATATCAAATACTAAACAAAGGAAATCATCAACTGGAAATGAGGTGACTAACTTTGCTTTTATTAGTAGTACAACTAAGAGTGAAATCGAAAGCCACTTGAAAAAAGAGAAGGAAAAGATAGAATGGAGAAATATAGCTGTTCAATTCATTCGTCTTACGTTTTTACTTTTTACTATACTTGATGCCTATATATTCTAATGCTGCATTTCATTCTAATCCCTGCAGTTCAGCATTTTATTCTAATTCTGCAGTTCAGCATTTCATTCTTATCCTGCACTAAACGAGCTTCTTTCAATTTTAGTCTGTAAAAATGGCTGAACCAGAAATTCTTCCCTTTTCTTCTTCAGTTCCGGAGATAGAAGAAATATTTGAAGAAAATGATACTCCTGCTCAGGACATTAAAAATCCCATCATCAACCGAATCCTTATTTCTTCTCGTGACGAGTCAGCTTCTAAAGTCAAGACTCGTTCTGCAATATTTAAGAAATTATGTGCAATAATTTCTTTTAAATTTTGTGTCTTTTTCACAATCCTACTGTTACTTTTTATTATTTTGGTGATATATTATAAGCCCCTCCCTCCTCGTGTTCATTCGGAAATATCAGAAGTAAGAGTCCAGAATTTTACGCTTAATAATATTAACACCACGATATCTTTAAAAATTCATAATCCTAATGAGAGAGTGGATTTGAGTATCGACACTGCTACAATCAAACTCGACTTCGGTTACTCTTCAACTACTTCCACACACCTTGTTCCCGTCTATCTCAAAGCACTGGAACATGAATTTTTTCAGGTAAACTTTTCTAAAGAAAATTTTGAAATCGAACCAAAAGTTGATAGTAGTGTGATATCTGCTATAATAAGCAAGAGATATTTATTTTCATTAACTATTACGGTAAAAATGAGGGTTCATTTACAGCAGTTGCCTTTGACGTTTCCTTACACTGTGGTTTTGGACTGTTTTGTTGTAGCTAACGGTTTCACGGAACCTCTAATATATTCTTCATGTCACAAAAAATAATACTCCCTCCGTCCCCGGCCAATTTTTTACGTTTGATTTGGACACGGAGACTAAGAAATATGTATAAAATAGTGAAACACAAAGAAAAGTGAGTGAAGTGGTGAAATCCATTAATTTTTAATATATAAAAGAAAGATAGTGGAGTGTGAAAAGGGAGAAAAAGTGGGAAAGTAATGGGATCCATGAATTATTTTTTGTAAATTTTCAAATGTAAAGAATTGGATGGAACATCCATTTATAAATGGTTGGGACAGAGGCAGTACATTACTAATATTTTATATTATATATAGAGAGAGATGTATGTATAATAGTTTTCTTATCTGGGTATATGTTTAATAGTAATATAATGAAAAAAGTGCCGTCACATTTATCAATTTCTGGTTCGATTTAAGTTTCTCTTTCAAAAAAAAGTTTACTTGTGAAAAATGTGTTGTGGGTTAATGAGTAATGACAAGCAATTGTGGTGGAGTGCGGATTCGAAATTTGGAGGTCATCGAATGAATTCTTATGAGGCAGGGATAGGGATTGGAGGTGGCGAGCCGCCTAAACAATATATTCTGAAAGTTGTGAAGCTGGTGTAGTAATTAGTAAATGGTGTCTAATAGTGTAATGTATCTTCTCAATAAGTCAAGCCTTGATTATGTAATATGCTAATATAGTAATATGTAATCCAGTTGTCTCATCAACTTGAGCATCTCCGATGGTTGATTACTGCATAATTAAATATATTATTTTAATATTTTTTTATCTTTTACATTAATTTTGACATTTTTTTTCAAAAATTATTTCAATAATTTACACCCCAAAATATTAGTTTCACAATTTATCCTATTTTACTTTTAAAATAGGGTGCTAATTTCACAATTTTCATTTCATTCTTTTAATGAAATAATTAATTTAAATTCACCAACTTTATGATTAGTTCAAATTCAACTACTTTTGGACGGGAACAATTTGTATAGTTTTACAAAATAAAAAACAAGCAGCCAAATTGAATCAAGGCAGATATGACTGGTGGGAATTTTTGTGTTCCAGGAGTATTTAACTTTATTCATCTACAAGTTCCGTGTCTCAAATTAATATAATAATCACTCTTGAATAAATATATTTTAACATTTAAAATAATTTATTTACATGATATGTAACACTAAAAGTATATTATATAATTTTGGCGTCACACCAAAAAATTACACTCATATTTGATATGAGGCTAAATTTTTGGAATTTTTATATATTCATATATTACTCTTGTACTCATTTACTAAAATAAATTTGTTTCATTTCTATTCCTCTTTTATCACTTTTAAGTTTATTTTAATATGTTAATATTAAAATAATTTATATAGTACAACAAATATTGATGGATTGAGATTGAATTTGAAAATTGTGTAATTTTACACATTCTTAGTATAAAATTTATATCAAAATAGGGAAATGAATTGAAGATGCTCTTAAAGTTAGGCAGAAGATGATATTAATGAGGAGGTTCATTGTTACATTTTTGTTTGACAGGTCAAAATTACACTTTTAAATAAGAAATTCACAATTTGTAAAATGTAGAATAACCATTTAGTAGTTGAAACTTGAAACTTAATTTCTTTTGATGCCTGATTGTCTTTCAAATTATAGCGACTACGTTGTTCTTTTAGTAAAACTAACTGCTACCAAGTTTGTGATAAATTATATTTCAGCCAACAATTTTTGTCAGGACGGCCAACAATATGTCCTGACAACAATATTTTTATTTTAAAAGGGCGTGACATGATAGTAAAAATCGATAATTGATACTAATCGATTTAGATACCGATTAGGGTTTAATTGATAAATCAGAGATTAATCAGAATAAAAATTGGTTATATTTAAATATTTTAATATATTTATTTTATTTATTATGAAATATATAATAAAAAATAATTTATAAATATTAATTAAAGTTCAAAAATTAACTCGATCACATAGTTTTTTAAAATTAATCGGAAACTAGTTGAGAAATTTTAAAAAAATAGAAAGTTTTTAAAACACTAGCAACTTTTGTATACTTAAAGACCAAAACGTCGAGGAGGGCCAAGACAAAAGTTGCATGTAGAAAGCTTATTCTCGGCACATAAAAATTTGATTTCGACTAAAGATCAGAAGTACATCGGTTAAAACCTATGCAAAACTTGATGCAGTGCCAAATTTTTGTGCAAGTTTCGATAAATAAAATTTTACTTTTAGAGCTATAATTTTATTTTTAAAGAAGAAAATTGAAATAACAAATTTTCCCTATGTTATAATAAAATCCTGAAAAAAGCCCGTAAGGTTGACTCAGTTGGTTAAAGAGAGGAAAACTAACCTCTTGGTCACAGATTCGAATCTCATGGGAGGAGAATTTATAATGGGAGGAGAATTTATAATTATGTCTCCTGAGCCAAAACTTGTCGCTTAAATTCAGTTTACCTTGGTTCACGTGATTTGCAAGCTATTACGTGAACTCGTAGGGTTTACCAGTCGGCACCTGGGTAGCGGCTGCAGGTTAGTTACGATTAAAAAAAACCTGAAAAATTAATGTAACAATAATTTGGCTTTTTTGCATCTTTTTTAATGTGAAATTAAAAAAGAGTTCTGAAACTAATATTTTTCTTTTGATAATTTTCTTTTTACATATCTAACGTCAAGTTTGTGCTGTTTCATTTAAATATACTTTATCAATCTTGGTCCTGATAATTTTATTACTTTTGACGATGAAATAAGAAAGCTACATTTTTTGAAGTTTGGAGTTAATTCTAATTAAGCCCAACTGAAGGCAAACTATAATGATAAATTACGGGGCGTGTATCACACTAACCATATTCATTTAACATTTTTCCATACTCTTTTGTATATCTGAGTACACCAATGCAAGATGTACCACGTATGTGTATCAAAATTACACTTTCAAACTAACAAATTCACTAAGAATTTAGCAGTTGAATTATTGGCCTATCGAAGCTAAAGTAAATATTTAGATACCCGAGTGATAATCATGTTTCATCCCCGGTTTCCTTCCTTCCTCACACGAGCTAGAGTTCCATACACGTGGCGTGGATTGAGTGGTTAAACTGCAAGGTGGGGTTTCTGTAAAATAGAATCAGAGGGGGGCGGTGTCATCACTTCAATTTCAGTATGAAAATAAGAATGAAGTTTTTTGAAGAAGAAGAAAGATGAGAAGAAAAGAGTTATTCTAGATATATTATGCAGTGGTGTGTGTATATGTACAAAGAGCAAGTAATAATTTGTTAACCACAAAACCCCTTTTTGGGGCGTTTTATAGGCTCTCAATTTTAGGATTTTTAGGGGTTTGTACCTCTTCATCCTCGTAATTGATGAATCTTGGTTGGTGAATGATTGAATGGTTCAGATTATTAATGGGGCTCAGCTATCCCCTTACTACTGGGATGTCTTGAGATTTAGCTTAATGGACGGCTGAGATGCTGTCATTCCATTTCGGGTAATATTGGACCGTTGACATCTTGACTGGCTGCCATGTGTCCCGGGGACCACACTAGTTTGGGCATGGGGTGTTCTTTTCTTTGGCTTTTATAATGTTCTTTGGGTCTAATTATATTATGGCCTATCATTTGTCTCCCACTCCTTTGTGCGGGTTTCCCATATGGGGGAGTAGTATCGTAGCCCGGAGTTGTGTTCTTTGTGTTCACCTTGCTTATTTACCTAGGAGAGAATTCTGCATTTTGCTTTGATTTGTGGCCCCTATCACCGGGGTGTTGCTGGGTACAAGTCCTCGGGGTTATATTTGGTTAGGCCCTCTGATTTTTTATGACTTGGGAATTTTTTTACATTTTTCTTTGATTTGTGGCCCCTAACCTCGGGGTGTTGTTGGGTACAAGTCCCAGGGTTGTGTTTGGGTAGGCCCTTTCATTTTTATGACTTGGAAAAAATCTTGCAATTTTCTTTAATTTGTGGCTCCTAACCCCGGGGTGTTGTTGGGTACAAGTCTCTAGGGTTGTGTTTGGGTAGGCCCTTTGATTTTCTATGACTTGGGAATTTTTTTGTATTTTTCTTTGATTTGTGGCCCATAACCCCGGGTTATTGTTGTGTACAAGTCCCCGGGTTTGTGTTTGGGTAGGCCCTTAATTTGACGGGATAAGAACGAGAAATGACTTGGATATATAGTTTTTGTCATTTTTCCGGGGTGTCAGGCGGTGATTTAGTTTCTCTATATGTGTGTGTGTGTGTATATATATATCCAAACGTTGCAGTTTCCCCCCACTTTGCTCTCCTCAAAAGTCGCGCCCGTTAAATAATTACAGCTATGTAATCATTAACGGAAGCAGTTACTTTATGGAATGACAAGATCGTGCCACGTGTCCCACTCATGTGGACACGATTTCCAGCTGATTTAGTGGGTTTTTACCCCCTTCTCCCCTATAAATACCCCCTCTTTTGCTTCAGTTTATTCTTTACACAAACACAAATACAAACAAACACTTCTGAGTTATCATCGAGGCGAATATTAGAGCTTTTCTTCGATGTTCTTCCGTGAAGCCTTGTATTTCTCCTGTTTTCTTGTAAGTTTTGGAACTTTTCTCTTGATTTTCTTTGTTATAACTGTACTTGATTTGATGAACTAAGTAGGCGAGTTTTTCGAATGCATGGAATTTGTTCTTTATCGAACTGCTAGTTTAATTTTGTTGCTTTTTTGTTTTGATTTTGGTATACAAAACTGTTGTTGTGTTTGGAGTTTTTGTTCGCGTATTTCTGGTTTTGTTTCGCAAAAATGGGTTTTTTTGTAATTTTTTGAGTTTGGGTTTGGTAGAGGATTGGTTTTACTTTGGAAGATCTGGGTTTTGCTTTTGTGTTCTTGTATAAGTATATTTGTATGTATAGGTTGCAGACTATATTTTTTCCTGAGTTTTATTTTTTGCTTTTTCATTTTTGTATCATAAATGGCATAAACTCCAGGTAGTTATATGGTTAGAAGATTTAAACAGTTGGCTAACCTTGACCGTAGATCTGCCCTTCCTCCTTTCTTAGGGTTTCCTAAAACATCTTCTAGTGATTCTTCTTTGGATCCTGATAACATGCCTCCCCGTTCTTCCCAGCCTGTAGTTGATGAGCTGCCTACCTTTCTTTTGTACCCTGGACAAACTTTGGCCCGAAAGGATGGGTCTTGGGTAGACATAGATCATTACTTTGTGAAAACCCCGGAGAATAGTCCTCCTCATTACTATTATTTTCGGGATCTCTCTGATGTTCATAAGCCTATAGGTAAGGAACCTTATGACCGGGCCCGGATGGATGAACTTTTCTATAACGCCCCAGGGACTGGATACGCCCCTGTGCCTCGTCACCCAGAAATTAGCATTTACACCTCTAGCCAAATTGATGACTGGGTTAAGGTTGTTTTTCACTTCGGGGATGGTTTAGAGTGGAGGTGGCCCAAGCCTCATGAGAGGGTGTATCATAGGCCTAAAGGGGATTGGGTAGCCATCCCATTAGAACATTTGCGTAGTCTGAGGCCCAATCTCCACCAGTTTACCAAGTTTCTCTGTCGTGATGTCTATGGGATTCTGTTCACCTAGTTGGCCCCCTGAATTCCGATAAGTGGATATCCTGGTTTCTTCCTTGCTGCTAGTGAAAGGGTACTTGCCGACCTTTAAGCTTTTCCACCATCTCCTTAAAATTAAGAAATCCACTCATGCCCCCCACTATGAGTTTACTTTTATTATAAATGATATCGGGTTTCCTGCTGATGCGAAGAAGTCATTGGCCTTCATGCTGAACTCTCTCCGGGGTTAGTATCAGAAGTTCATCTTCGTCAGGGGTGGGGACCTGGAGTTTATGCTTGTATACAAAAATGTTCTTAAAAATGACAGGTTCCCAACCCAGTGGCTCAAGGGGTTGCTTTGGGGAAGATGTATGACTTCCGCGTGGATCTTGGGGCGCAGTGAACCCGAGATACTTTTCCGTGTAACGAAACTTTGTTTAATGTTGGATGCACTACACCATAGATTGGATTCTGCAACCCCAAGAAATCGTTACTAAAGGCCAAAAAAGTGTTGCTAAAGGCCAAAAAAGGGCTATGGCGACTCTTTTTCGGGGTTGCAATTTTAGGCATTGCAATAGAGTTTTTTGCAACCCGGTGGCACCCTATTGCAACCCTTGGTTATCCGTTACAGAAACGTGCTATTGTAACACCAATGGAGTTGCAATAGGTCTTGAAAAGTGTTACAATAGGGTTTGGGCTATCAGTATAATATTTGTGGGCCCCACAATGGGGCCCATATGTGGGGTATTGATGCAACCTTTTTGCAACGCTTTTTAGTATTTTTTGCAACATTTTACACTGATTATTAGCAACACTACAAAGACATATTGCAACGCTTTTACAAAAAAAAATGCTTTCTTATTTGTAAATTAGCATGCCCATAAATAATACATTGTCTTAAAACCAACACAATCCAAAATAAATAAACTTGAACCAATAAGACTACATTTTGCCTTTTGATAGGATTATTACAATGCTATATGAACATTCTCATGCAGCTGTTTATATTTGCTCCCAATATCCCCAAAAATTTCATTTACTTCTACTTCAACTAGGTACCACAATAAGGCAGAGCAATGTATAAAGCTTTGTTAACCAGATGCACCAGCTGCATTCCTTTTCTCATCTGTTTTATCATCTTCGCCATGCTCTTCTTTTGAGAACTCCTCGATCAATTCACGCTGCCTCTAGGTCAAATTCCTACAAAAAAAATAGAACTTTGTTAACCAGATGCACCAGCTGCATTCCTTTTCAAATCTCTTTCTTCAGTTGGTAAGATGGGGGAAGAGGTGGGCAGTCAATCACAGTTAATCTCCATTCCAAGCGATGTAGTTTTCAATGTATTAGGTTAAGGCGATATCGCTTAAAACATGTAGGAAAAAGACTAAGTTATGTAATAAGATTAAGGATGATATCTCTTAAAAGAGAGAGGCAAAAAACTAAGTTTTCGTTTATCTAAATACCTGATGTTGATTTATAACTGATCTAAATATAATTGCTATACATAAATGATTCCAGAGGTTAAAAAATCATTGAGAACTGGTGGACCGAAGGAAGACGCAAGACTTGCTGAATTCCAAGTTGAATTAATTCAGCTTGCATATTAGATTAACGGTGATTATCTTCTGAACACTTATCCTGATATTGAAAAAGGCATGACTGTGGCCGAAGGCAACAAATATGCAGTGGATGCTATTCAGAGGTTTCTGGAAGCTGGAAGAGCTGCTTTGAGAACTGGAGCTAATGATTCCGCTATGGTTACAATGAGACCTTCCCTCACGAGCCGTACATCTGGAGAAGAGAAGAGTAATTATATAAGTTTATATTAGTCTTCACCAATCTACAATAAGTGTATATAAATATCTGAATACCCTTTCTAAGTGTATATAAATATATTTGCTTAAAATAACTGACTCATACGCATATAATAACATTTAAGTATAACCTCTTACCACTTGTAATATGCATACACTTAAGATGTAAGATAACAATTGGTTGTAGTGGTGAGCCTTATGCGGCCTGTATGGATATCTGATAACAAATGAGAACCAGCCGGAAGACTGGATATGTTGGACCCTTGGCCTATTTCTTAGATGGAGTATTGCTTGAACCTAAAACTTAAAATCTGTCATATTTATCTGGTTATACGAGGTAATGTCAGTGTATATGTTCTTCCTCCGTAAATTTTCTTTTTCTTTTTTCTTATTGCAGGAAAAGAATGATACTCCTGTCCCAATAGAGAATGATGAGTCATCCATTATTACATGATTAAAATTTAAAAGTCACTTGCCTAGTTCGGTACTGTTATGACTTGTGACAATACTCAAAGTTCTGCTAGACTTCCATATTTTTGCATGGTGAAAGTTTAGGTATCTACATTATTACCCTTACAATGCAGGCATAATCTCTCAAAACAAATATATATATAACAACTTATCAATCCTCTCCTTCACTTTAATCCTCTACTTTTCCTGAAGAAGGTGGTCAAACAATTTACTAAACAAGTAACACTACACCAATTGAACCTCAAAATAGACATCTATAATAAACTTAAGTAACAATTCCAAGCCAAGCCAAAAAATACAAAGTGACTCCTCCATATGTCCATCTGATACTAAACCGAAAAGACATATTTATAGTCTTAGCAATAAAAATATACAACTTCTCTGGAGCATACCTCATTTGCATCTCACACAAAGCCAGAAAACAAACCAATGTTTCTTTTCAATAAATGCACCTGCGATATAGCCTAATGGTTAATAAAAAGGTTCCTCATAATACATTAACTTAACCCTAAAATAATATTGATTTGTTAAAAACATGGCCATCTATTCAATGACTATTCATTAAAGAAGAAAATAATTATCAGTATAAGAACTTTTAATAAGAAATAAAAGGACTACCTTCACCCTGTTACCATAGAGAACATAATGAAGTAGCTTCAAATTTTCATCAGGTCTCATCTTCGACAGCTTGTAAGCCACTGAAATGGTAAACAACATTAAACTACAAGAATTAAACCTCTTTATACTACATTATTGCAATTGGTATTGAAAGGGTCAAACTTTTAAATGTAGATGGTAGTATATAATCTGCAGGAAAAAAAATCTCAAATTGTTTTCATAAGAAAATGAGACACGAAGAGGTTTTTGGTTACAGTACAACTTTGATTATAAAAGCCTGCTTTTATCTCAACTCTATAATATATAAACCAACTACAAATATTTAGTATAAGCAATCAGATACTTAGATAGGTAGGAATATTTTAAAGTTACAGAAACATGATATGAAGGCACAATCAATAGTATTACATACATACAAAAACTGAAACTATACCAAAAACATTACCTTTGCAAAACAAATTACTGAAATTTGCAAAAAATAAGAAATTCATCAAGTAGTGCCTAAACTAATGAATTTTGATGACAATCAAACAAACTACACTAAAGAAATCTTATGCATCATATATCATAAAAAAAAAATTAAAAGCATACCATTCGGAATGTCCTTAAGCGGAATCCCTTTCCCCTGCATTTCCACAAAAGAAACTCAAATCAATTACTCAGGACTAATAAAATAATCTGTAAACTTAATAAATCCAAACACTCACTAAATTCAATCTAATACCTTCTCAATCAACACAGCTTTCCCAGCAGAGCTTTTCAAATCAGGAGCATAGGTGGTGTAAACAACTTATTTTCCCAAACTCATAGCAGGCTACATTCACCTTTTTTTTGAGACGCGTATGCTTTAGATGAACAATCAAGAACTATGTGTGTTTACTTGGAAAGTAATTGAAACACAAATACTGAAATTATCACTATAAATCAGTCAAGAAATCAATTTGAATCGAACTTTAGGATCTAGGGTTTCAAGGAATAAGCTCAAATCAAGGGGCTTTTAATATATGATACATATAACATCGTCTATAATACAAAACAAACGCCAATCGATCCAAAAATCATCGATTAATTTAGAATCGAAGAGATTAAAGAACTAGGGTTCATGAATTTTTTAATCTGGGACTAGAAAAGATGATTTGAGGATTGAAATAGATGAAATCGTGGCCAAAGAACACAAATATGGCTACATTTTTTATCGAGGTTGAATGATTTGGCCGGAAATGGCAAAAATAGAGAGAGGGCGAGACAGAGAAAGAGATAGAGA
Organism: Apium graveolens; assembly: GCF_009905375.1. Lineage (NCBI taxonomy): Eukaryota > Viridiplantae > Streptophyta > Magnoliopsida > Apiales > Apiaceae > Apium > Apium graveolens. The sequence continues at coordinate 177,587,433 of NC_133654.1, forward strand.
GAGAATGTGAGAGACGGAGACAGAGAGGGAAGGAGAGAGACAAAGAAGGAGAAATAAACCCCTTAATTCAACTTTTTTTCTTTTGTTAAATTTCAAACCCCCGCTTCAACCCTGCTCCCATCTCAAATCTCGGCCCAGGTTTTATTCAAAATAAACACCCGGCCCAACTTTTTTTCCAAATTTAAATTATTAATTTTTTTTCTTTTAATAAATATTTTTTTTATCACTTAACTATAAAAAAACTAAATAAATTCAACAATATATATAGTAAATCGCTCCACCAGTGACTTAAGTTATAAAACTTTCAACTGATCAATATATTATAAATTACTCCACTAATATTATTAACTTTAATAAATAAATAAAATATATTTTTCAATTATTAACTCATTTCTATGTAAATAACTATTAACTAGTCAAATTAAAAAAAATCATCTTTAATTTATATATATATGTCATTTAATTTGGTAACATATTTTGACTATACCGCAACATCAAAAAATAGGGGTTGCGATAGACATGGGTTTAGAAGGCTATTATTACACTTTTGTTTGCAACCCCAGTGTGAACGGTTGCAGAATCCAATCTATGGCGTAGTGATTTAAGTTATTACATTATGTGGAGCTTTATGTTTGTACCCTTCCGTTGTCTTTATTTGCGTTTCTCAGCATCCCCATAGTTTCTGATTTGTTATGCTTTTGTGAAGTTCTCCCGTTGTTTAATCCTTTTCATCACGAGATGTCGACGCGATTCCAGGATTTGGCTGGCAAGTTTAAGAAGATTGGTGGGGCTGTTCAGATTGATTCTGGGAAGAAGAATAGGGGTGATGGAGGAGTTAGAGTTGGAGGAGGAAGAAGTTGGGGATTTGAAGAGGAAGGTTGTTGATGATGGTGCTGGTGGGTCCAGGATTCCGCAGCGTAGGAGGATTGTTGCCCTGAGACCTTCGGAGGAGGAGAGCCAGAAGCTGGTGGACACCGACGCTCTGAAGAATCTTTTGTCTTGGATGACTCTAGATGACCGGAGGAATGATATGTTTGACAACTTCGCCACACCAGCGGACTTTGAAGTTTATGCTAAGGAGGATGTTGATACCTTCCTTGATCACCTTGTTCGAGATGTCTCAGAGGTTCGTACACTTATTTTTATATTTTGCTGTGTATCTTGCATCTTTTCTTATTTCTTGTTTCTTGTTTAAAGATAACGCTCGGATTTGTGGTTGTTACACCATAATCCACAACTATACGCTGAAGGTAGCGAATGCCAAAACTGTTGTGAAGGACCTAGATGAGGAGAAGGCAACTTTTTCCAAGTATCGGGAGGCGAAAAAGAGAGAGAGAGAGTCCCGAGAGCATAAGAGGGCTTTGGCGGAGGAGGTGAAGGCTCGGGAGGATGTTGTTCGGGCCTCTAGGACCCTACATGAGGAGGTAGAAAAGCTGAAGAGAGAGCTGGTTGCAAGGCCCCGAGAAGAGGACGTTCTAGCTGCATTTCGGGGTACTACTGCTTATTATGAGGAGCTTAACCATAAGATCTTTGAGAAGGTGAATATCTGCTGGGACATTGCATCTTTGTATCTGGCTGAGAACCCTGGTGGTAACATGGATGGGTTCATTGAGCTGTTTCTTGCTGAGGAGCTCCGTCGCGAGAATGCCCAGGCTGCAAGAGCGGGAACTGTCGGGACACAGCCTCCTCCTCCTCCCGAAGATGGTCGCGAGAAGACTCCTCCTCCTCGTCCTCCCGATAACCCTATTGTTTAATGATTCGGCCTCTGTGCCTTGTACTTTGCTTTTAGTTGTTTATTTCTCTCGAAACTAAGCTTTTTTGGCTTCTTAACTTTGAATGGTGTGTGTATGATTTGGTTCATAGTTGGTTGACCTTGGACATATATGTAAATATATTTCCCTTTTCCACATTTGCCTTGAAATATTTTCCAAAGTACTCATAGTGCGTGCAACCTTCCCCAGGACCGGGTCAGGGTTCAATAATTTAGTAAAATTTTCTAACACATGGTTTGCATAATGGTCCCCGGGATGAGGTTAAAAAAATTAAATGGATAAAATTTTATGAGTACACATGGTTTGTGTAATAGTCCCCGGGATAGGGTTAATAAAATTTTAAATGGATAAAATTTTATAAGTAAACATGGTTTGTGTAATAGTCCCCGGGATGGGGTTAAAAAAATTTTAAATGAATAAAATTTTATAAGTACACATGGTTTGTGTAATTGTCCCCGGGATGGGGTTTAAAAAATTAAATGGATAAAATTTTATAAGTAAAAATGATTTGTTTAATTGTCCCGGGGATGGGGTTAAAAAATTTTAAATGGATAAAATTTTATAAGTACACATGGTTTGTGTAATTGTCCCCCGAATGGGGTTAAAAAATTTTAAATGGATAAAATTTTATAAGTACAAATGGTTTGGGTAATTGTCCCCGGGATGGGGTTAAAAAATTTAAAATGGATAAACTTTTATAAGTACGCATGGTTTGTGTAATTGTCCCCATGATGGGGTTAAAAAAATTTTAATGGATAAAATTTAATAAGTACACATGGTTTCTGTAATTTTCCCTGGGATGGGGTTAAAAAATTTTAAACGTGCGCTGTCAATAAATGTGTCTGTGAATCATACATTTGAGTGTGTGAATAGCAGACATAATCTAGTACATGAATTCATTCTAAGCTATAGAATGCTTAAAATATAGAATTTTCATTACAAAATAGAGATTAAGTATCGAATACATTCCATGGATGATAAATAGAGATTTAAATTTCTTATTTGTTCACCAAAAATCATGCGGTTATGTGCACCTTTTTACTGATAGAACTTTCTTAGGCGAGCTCAATGCCAAGTGTTCGGGACCTCAGTATCATTAAGATAGTTCAACTTTTAGGTTCTCGGGCGCAGCACCTCTTTGATTTTATATGGCCTTTCCCAGCTGGGTTGCAGCTTTCCCTGATTAGTTGGATCGGAGGCCTCTGTGTCCCAGAGAATGGGATCCTCCACTTCGTACTCTCGAATCTTGGCCTCCTTCCCGAAGTAAAGCGTTGTTTTCTCTTTATACCCTCCCATCTTCTTCACTGCCTGATCTCTCACTTCGTCTAGTAGCTCGAAGTTGGTTCTTAGGCCCTCAATGTTGGATACTTCATCAAAGTTGACAACCTTGTGAGAGGGGGATCCGGTTTCCACTGGTAATCTGGCCTCCGAACCGTATGCGAGCTTGAAGGGGATTTCCCAGGTGCTTGTCCTGGGGGTGGTTCTATACATCCACAAGACCTTTGGGAGTTCTTCTGGCCATGTCTTTTTTGATTCTTCGAGCCTCTTCTCCAATCCACGGAGGATTCACCTGTTTGTCACTTTGACTTGCCCATTTCCCTGCGGGTGGGCCATAAAAGATCTTTTGTGCTTAATGCCGAGTTCTTTGGGGTAAGCTTCGAATTCTGAACCCACAAACTGAGGACCATTGTCCGAGACCAACACAACAGGGATCCAGAACCACATAACAATAGCATCTATGAACTTGAAATTGAACTGACTTAGTTCAATTGCCCAATTGACAAGTCTTCCGGATGCATCTGGTTTATGGAGGATTTTTCAGAGTGGCTGATCCGTGATCACTCTGATTTCTCATCCTTGGAAGTATTGCCTGAGTTTCCTAATTGTGTGGCCAAGTGCTAAGGAAAACTTTTCCAAGTTTATGTACCGACTTTACGTGTCCTTGAGGACCTAGCTAATGTATTACACCATACTCTCGTTACCTTTTTCTTCTCGGATAAGAGCAGCAGAGATAGCCTTTGGTCCTGCAGCTATGTAGAATGATAGAGGTTCCTCGGTCTCTGCTTTGGACAGGATTGGAGGGTACATGAGGTGCTTCTTGTCTTTTTCGAAGGCTGTGTTGCAATCAGGAGTCCATTCTATCAGTTTTTTGTTCCGATCGCCTTTTAGCAATTTAAAGAAAGGTAAGCACCTTTCTGCAAGCTTCAGGGTGAACCTTCACAGGGTTGCGAGGCATCCGGCCAGCTTTCGAGTATCCTTCTGCGTTCTAGGAACTTCAATCTCCATTATTGCATTGATCTTCTCCAGATTTGCTTCAATTCCTCTCTCACTGATCAAGAATCCAAGAAACTTTCCGGTGGGGACTCCGAATGCACATTTCTCCGGGTTTAGCTTTATTTTATATTTTCTCAAGTTCTGGAAGCATTCTATGAGGTCTTTGATATGATCCGGAACAGTCCTTGACTTTGAGATCATGTCATCGACATAGGACTCCATGTTCCTTCCCCACTGATCTTTGAAGATAGTGTTCATCATCTTTTGGTAGGTTTCCCTGACGTTGATGAGTCCAAATGGCATTATAAGGAAAACATATACAACATGATGGGTGATGAAAGCTGTTTGTGCAATATACTTGGGGTCCATCTTGACCTGGCTGTAGCCAGAAAAAGCGTCCATGAAGCTCAACTTCACATGTCCCGAGGTTGCATCAATCAGCTCGTCAATATTGGAAAGTGGGTAGGAGTCTTTAGGGAAGGCAGAGTTTAGGCTTGTACAATCGACAAACATCCTCTCTCTACCGCTCGGTTTCTTGACCAACACCATATTGGATAGCCAATCCGGGTACTTTGTCTCGTAACTACGTCTACTTTCAGGAGTTTTTCTATTTCTTCTTCGATTGCTTGTCGTTCCGGAGAAAAGTTTCTTCTTTTCTGCTTGATAGGCTTCTCTTTGGGATCTACATCTAAACTGTGCATTGCAACAGACTCATCAATTTCGGGCATGTCCTCCGGGCTCCAGGAGAACACATCAGCATAATCTTTTCATTGATCAGTTGGTTCCTTCTGGAAGGTGGTTTCAAGTCCCTTTCCAATCTTCAGCCTTCGGGTGGGTTTCCTGGGATCAAACTCAATTTCTACTGTCTGAGCAGCTGGTTTGACTGTAACACCCCCAAATCCGGGGTCGGGGATCCAGGTTGTCATGAGTTCCATTTCCCTTAATAACACCCAATCTTAATAAACAATCAACTATTCTGTACTGTGACCCCACAATAAACACACACACCACAAGTTTTAGTCTCAGAGATGAATATCCAAAAAATAACACGAGTCATTTTATTCCAAAATTATATGCCATTACACCTTAAAAGGGTTTCTGATAGATTTACATTTCTTTGCCATTATTATAATTGATAAAGATACATAAGTTTGGTACATCGAAAGTTGAAAGCCTAGCCTATTGGTAGTTCCTACCTCAGCTACAGCGACATCAACGCCTATAGGAAACTGCGGAACGTTTCCTATCCGCTCGCGAATTGGGAGCTTGGTCCTGTTCATCGTTTCTATCCGTTGTTCTGTGATGAAAGAAGAAAGCAAGGGTGAGCAACAAGCCCACCAAAATAATATGTATAAAGATTAACAATATATGAGCATTCTCATAGTACTTATGAAAGTCTTGGTCAAAAGAAATGAACCAAGCTGATATCTTAATGCGACCAAGTCGCAAAATATTCAGTATATATATACATATATACTTTTCACAATCTTTGAAATCCTCTGACATGTATTATATACACAGAGTTCCAGTTTATAACTGTATAAAAAATATCGTTGCAAGGTGATCTCATATATTTATCCTTGTCTCAACGTTTTTCTGAAAATCTTTGACATGCACAAGATAATCATTTACTAGATATAAGTTTAAAAGATGAAGTTACAGGATACTCCAATATACTTATATCTTTTCCGAATACTACTTGAACTACCACCGTTCAAGTTATAATTAGTTTCAAAAGTTCATCACATAGATGAGACTACAAGACAAGATTTGAATAGATTCAATCTTTGAACATCATTATAAATAATGAAGTAACGAGATACTTCATTACGTCCCAATATATATATACACCTATATATATATATATTTCATACACTCCTTGAAAACCTCTGTTATGAAAATTATAAACAGAGTTGCAATATCCAATAAATTTTGGAAAGGAGAAAACCTTGGCATAAACCTTATATCTTGCTGATCAGGCAAAGATACCAATAAGTAACCTTTTCTACTAGTAGATGGATGAATCCCCCACCGGTCATCACCCTGGCCACATAAGGACCTTGTGCTGGACCGCCACCCGGCCTCTTACGCGTTGATGGACTGCCACCCAGCCACTTACACTTTGATAGACCGTACCCCGGCCTGTCGCTTATGCCGACTCAATTAGATGGACTTACTTCCCGAACGTTGGGCAAGTAATCAAATTGTTTTATCAAAACAGCAACCACGTTGCGAATGTAAAATACACCACAGAGCCGGATCCCGCAGGTTTTGAGCGAGTATTTAAATCCCCTTAAAGAGGATCTTAAATATAAAAGAATGAGTTTTGGGATCCGCCCTAACTTTTAGAAATCATTTTGAAGACTCGAAAACATTTTTAAGAATGTTTGGAGTACTGTTGATTTATTAAAATAAATCAGTCCCGATATATTAGAAATATCTGAATATTATTATTTAAATAATATTCTCATAAAGATAATCGAAGTAGAAGTTTTAAAACTCATACTTGAAATGAATATTAAATAATAAAAGATATACTTATATGAAAGTACTATCTTTATTTAAATAATCGAAAATAAGTTTGATTATCGAAACATTATTCTTTAATAAAATAAAGAATATTATTAAATAATAAGCGGAGTCATAATACCTCGAATGACTATTATAAATAATATTCATTAAATAAAATAAACGGAGTCATACATCCTCAAATGAATATGCAAATAATAATCATTAAATAGAATAAACAGAGTCATAAGTCCTCGAATGAATATTCAAATAATATTCATTAAATAAAATAAAGTTATCGAATAAACCTTATTCGATCAATATTTTTGAAAACTATATCCATATATATATAAATATATATATATAATATACTCGGGAATATCGACTCCCGGTTTAGAAATATGTTCACCTTTGATCCCCTAAACTAAGGGTAAACTCAAATACCGCTTATCTCTAGCATAGGTATTATGCAACTGAATCAACAGATATATGTATCAAGATTACGAACCAAGCATGCATATATACCATATCACATGATAAAATATATCTCAAGAATTTGCTAATTAACCAACATGCATTTATCACAAGACAATGCATATACATATATACATCACAACAACAATATAGCGGGTAGAAAACTTGCCTCAGTGCTCCCGGATGGACTTAAGCTTAGAGTGGGTCCAATAACCTATGAACAACAACATAAGTCAGAATTAAACCCCGGTCTCTTAAGAAAGTAGACTTTAACCATTTAAAGTCCTAACGTTCGCTTTCGCGCTTAACGATTCACTTAAGTCGCTCGAGTACTCTCGGCTCCACCATTTTTAATAAATTAACCATTAAGGGTTTTAAGGCTATTCTTTCGCGAGTACCTTACCAAATGCCTAATCCACTTAACATAATTTTTTCATACTCCAATTAGCCCTTTTAGGTCTTTAACCTATGTTTCAAAGTAAGGTGAGGGGTAATGATTCGTTCGCGAAATGTCGTTACTTAAAACAGCCATTTCTCCTAAACCGTACATCGGATTCAAGCGTACCACATATCAAAACGAAGCTCGTAACATGAACTATCTAAACCATGACCTGCTACTCAACACTCGGGATCTAGCCCTTATGTCCACTGAAAAGCAACATGGCAATGGTCAAAACCTAATAGTGAGTTCACGGGTCCTGATGTTATGAACAAAAACAGTCTAGGATAAATCGGGCATTACGACGGCTATGTTTACGCGATTACCAATTTTCTCACTACACCAAAACCTCACCAAACAACCCCCAATCATTAACACATCAAAACCTCAACTAAATAATACTATACCAGTCCTTATTCTCCAGATTCTTCATCTCAACCAACCACAATCAAGTTCTATTAACTATAATAAGATTCATTCACCAAATCACTCCAAATTCAAATCAAACTACTAATAATCAAAGACTATGCTTCTCATTTATAAAAACTAACCATCAAACTCACTAATAATCAAATTAAAGGCTAGGGTTTGAAGTTTATACCTTCCTTGAGAGGTGTTAAGTTGCTAGGAAGCCTTAGGGAGCCTCCTACAAGCTTGATCTTTCCAAAGAAATCAAGAACACAAAGTTAGGCTTTGAAGTTTCTAAAAGTCCGATTTAAAGAACTGTAAAAATGAGGGTCTTACCGTGCTTATTTGGAAGAGACTTGTGAACAAGAGTTTTAGGCCATCTCAATACATTTCCAACGAGCTATAGAACACAACATTTGAGTGAGTATTGAAGGAGATATGGCAGTTTGAAGTTGCTGGGTTTGTTTTAGCCGAGAGCTTTCTTCTTGAAATGGGAAAGTCAACTTTCAATTTGTATTTGTGTTATGATATTTATTGGTTGGTTGCTTCCTTTTGTCTTGCAAATAAATTAAATTTTTACCATGGTGAAAAATGTGTGGCTCACATTCAACCAACCAATCCTTCCCACTTGTCATGCTTAGGTCATCAAGCTTAGGTCATCTTGTTACACTTGTCTTCTTCTTGATGGTGTCATGACATCATCATCCACTAACCTCTTTGATTAACCCCTAATTACTTGGCTAATGACCGCTTATCTGTTATACGGTTTGCTTAACTTTCGTTCTCGTTTATCGTTTGAGGGATCATACCCGGGATTTTATTACTTGGGTTCCCCTAAACCTTTCTCAATATTTTATATTCCTTTTTAAGATCCTATCTTAAAATCCTTGAATTTAAATCATTTTTATCACGTTACCTTATACTCAATTCTTTCCACTCTATAACTCTTCCTGGTTACTCCATATAGGTTACGTCGGGTTGCATGTCTATGCGCTCATATGCCCCTATTTATCTGGCATCCGAATTACACTTCCTTAACATTGATATGTGGAACACGTTATGAACTTGCTACAGGTTCGGGGGTAGGGCTAGCTCATATGCTAACTTCCCAATATGTTTTAGTATATCCAAGGGTCCGACAAATTGTGGACTTAGCTTTCCTTTCTTTCCGAACCTCATCAATCCTTTCCAAGGGTTTCCAAGGGGATACCTTTAAAAATACTAGGTCCCCTACTTCCTATTCTTTGTCCTTTCGTGTCAAATCAACATACTTCTTATGTCCATCTTGGTCTACTACCAGCCGTCCTCTGATTCGATCTATTATATCCTTGGTCCTTTGGACTACTGCGGGTCCGAGCATCTTGCGCTCTACAACTTCATCCTAACATAAGGGAGATCGTCATTGTCTTCCCTCAAGGATCTCATAAGGCGACAAATCGATAATGACATATGATCTATTATCGTAAGAAAACTCAATCCGTGTTAAGTGATCATTCCAATTTCTTTCAAGTCTATTGCACAGACTCTCATTATAGCTTTTAGCATTAGAGCTTTTGCTTCTCAATACCCATTCTTTTCCAGTTCGTAATCGCTACTACCTTCCGTTCCTAATATTATACTGGTTATACTTTTGCTCGTTAGCGTTCTATAACCTTTTAATAACCTCGTCAACCTTAGTATCACGAATGTGTTTCCATTCCGAATACCACCACAACTTTACTACTCCTTTTTCAGCTGCTTCTATCTTCGAAAGCTTAGTCCTTCATATAGAAGTAAAAGAATTTATTGAGAGATCACTATGATCATGAACACTTGTTACATTGCATAGTTAGTACAGAAGGTGGCCAGCCTTTAGTACTTGACAAGCAATTAAACAACATGTGGTATCCTACTAGGCTTCTATCACACAGATAGATAGTCATTCGGCAATACCTCCCCTTCTGGAAGGGTTGTTCTTCTCAGCTTACATGAAATGAAAAGAAGAGAAAAGAACGAATTGAAGAGAATTGTATATATGAAAAAAATATACTGCCACAAAATATCTGGCTTGGAACCTACCTCTGAACTATAGAGGTTTGTCATAGGAGAACAAAACATATGTGTATATATATCAAGTATTATCGCATTGCATTTCACATGCCTAAATATTTTTGCTATTTCGTCCATCATTCTATGGACCCATGCTCTTGCACGAGCTTATACACAATCACCTTTGAAACTTCCTCGATATCGAAAATCGAATCTGGGATCTCATTCTAGACATCATCGTTACTAGAATTCTATGCTTGCATCACAACCTTTCTCGTATAGTCATACGACCCTCTATTGATAAGGAGGAATAAATATTCAATAGGTAAATAATCTACTTAATTAGTCTATTCAATGGTAACTTATACACCACCACGACCCGATTAGTGGTACTCAATCTCAACATCCATTCCAATACAACTCTCACGGTTGTAATCCGCTCATTACTCGCAGAATCATTGCTGTATTACTATGGTCCCCCACTAACCTACTGTCGTCATTCGTTTTCCATAAAGTCTTAATAGCTAACCATACGAAGTCCATACATATCGTATCGAATTCTTCTAAGGAGTTAACATAATCACCATTCATAATTCATGAAGAACACTCCAAATTCTGACATACTTTAATGACATGAAGCATATAAAATTGCAGAAGAGTTTCAATCAAAGCACCGATAACAGGTTAATACCATTCTTAATCATATGCCTTCAATAGAAGACTTAACTCAAAGGTTTGTTTAGTCCTTTTTGAAATATGGTCATGGCTTATTCTCAAGATAGTACCTTCTGAGATAGATAGCCCGCTCATGGCGATTTACCAACTACTATTACGATTGGGTATTGCACAGTCATCAGAAGGAATGTCAATCTTCCAAACCATAATACAACCATCACAACTTTAACCATCATCACTGTATCCCTCTTGCACGAGCGCCTATAATTATCCTCTTACATTTAAAGTGTCGGCCACCTCTTTGGCCTTTCCTGATAGTAAAATTTCCTTACAGTCAATGTCATTTTAACCACCTCCAAATAAATTTTCTACCTTATTTCAATCACTGCTTTTGTGAAGATGTTTTTCTTAAAATCTGATGAGTAAAAAAAATATCACCATTTTTCCATAAGTTATTGCCTCAGTCTTTAGAGGTTAATCACTGTCACGACTGACTCTCAATCATACTTAGAACATCTTTTATCTTAGGCCCTAATTGCCCTGAACAATTTCGACCTTTACTGGTTCGATCCATACTTTCTCGTGGTTTAACACATGCCCCACTTGGCATCATTATAATTACGTCATATTTCCTTTATCAACATTTCTATTCTTGAGAATTTTGAATATTACCTTTCTCCTTGTAAAACCTCTAAGGTTATCCTTGAATCGTTCCTCCTGTATTCCCTAGATACAGGGCATATCAAGATACCATTTATTAATACCAGAATCATTGTCTATATACTTCTGAAAAAAATTTCTCCACTGATTCTTAAAGTTTGTTATTACCTTAATCCTTTCCAATTCATACTGTCAAAACTCATACTATCCCTATTAAGGGTGAAATGCCAACCTTTATGCATTCCCCTAGGATTCATTTTAAGTTACCGATGTTCTATCCTTAATTCCACCTTTAAAAAGGTACATGCATCCTTCCATGGATAATCAAGTCATATATCCCTGATAAGGGTGTCTTATTCAATCATTCCCACCTCGATAGTATATGCCTAATTTCACAATAACATTTGTATTCAAAATGAGGTCAATCAAAATGGCCTCCAAAAGATAACAACGGTTATCCACTTTTCTTTCCTAATTTGGTAATGATAACATGGATGTTCTGGAAGATATTGGTCGTGTTCAACGTGAACATCTTCTTAATAAATCCTCATTTTCTTTTGTTTTTTTTCTCAACAGTCATCTCAATGTTGGGATGTCTTTTATACCTGGCGTCTCCCTTTCTGGGTATCAAGCCACCAGTCTTACACTTCACATTCTTGAAGGTCACTTCCTTCCTCCAATTCTCCTAATTTTCTTACTTCCTTGTCTCCTCAGTCTATCCGCGTCTCATTGTTTATCCTTCGAACTATCTCAAGGTTTCCTCGAATTCTCCCAACTTAAATGGGGTACAATATATGTATCTCTTATGCCTTCAACCATCAATTTTAACTCATGGTGAATCACCCTCATCCTGACGATTATATACTTTTATTTTTCTATTGCTACGAGTCTTTAGGGTTTCCTCATGCCCAACTCCCTTATCATTTTTCAAACTCTATTGCCTATATATTCCTTTCCACTTCAGTTTCTTTTTTTTTTATTTTCCTTTCTCTTATCATTATTTCATGAACCAACACAACATAAGCATTGATTTCAAATATCCCGGCATTCTGTATTCGTGTCCTCAGAACGAATCTTGACAACTTTTATAACTTAGATTCATAATTCATCATACTCGTCTGCCTTTGTTCTGGCTCTAAAGCTTTTACACTATCTCCATAACCTTGGGAAGTACTTTCCTGAAAATAATTGACTGAACTTAAATCAGTTTATTATAATCTCTTGCTCCGTGCCTTCCTTGGCCTTTCACCAGCGGGTGGCCTCTCTCTTAGGAGGGTAAGTGATAAAACAGTCTTTTGTGATTCATCAATCATTTAGAATTTCAAATGATTCCTATATTTCCTTTAGCCAGGCTCTTGCCTCGACTGGGTCAACCTGTTCCTTGGAACTCTGAGAGCTTAGCGATTTAAAGGTCATGAAAGAATTTCCTACCGCATTGTTTCCTCAAGGTGGTGGTTGGGGATAATAGTCTAAGTTCTTTTTTAGAAAGGTCCATGAATTGCCTTATAGGAGTACCGTCTCGGGTCTCCTTTCTTTACTCGACTTTCTGTTTCCTTAGTCTGAACATTCCCTCCTCCTCCCCATAATCGGGGTCATCCTACATATTTTAAATCCTCATTTTCCACTTTATTATGTTATGGGTTCCTTCTATCTTGATGGTGTCCTCCCTGACTATCACATTCAGGGTTTGCTCTAAATCTTATTCCTCAAACTAGCTTTCATCTAAGATCTCATCTTTAAGCTCTTGAACATTTGGAACCCAAATTCTGTAGGAATACCTCATTATTCCCTTATCATCTTTCTCGGTATTAATCTTTTATCTAATTGTTGGCTCTTTGCCTTCCTTCATCACTTTTTCTGGCACAATATATTCTTTTCCGATAATTCGGACTGTGTTGCAATCTCAAACAGCTTTTCGGTACCGACTCCGGTTACCTTCACTTCTATTTCCATTTTCTTAAAATCTCTTATAAACTCTCCCCAAAGACATTATCATCTTGAGTCTCTCCTTTATACTAAGGGCAGTAGCCACCATTTTGGCTTTCCCTGGATGATAAAGAATCTCTTAATCGTAATCCTTGATTAGCTCTAACCACCTCCTCTGGCGCATGTTGAGCTCTTTCTGCGTGAAAATGCACTAGAGCACTTATGGCTTAGGTAAATCTCACACTTCTCTCCATACAAGTAGTGCCTCCAATCTTTAGGGCAAAACTATTGCCACGAGCCCAAGCTCATGGGGGGGGGGATATCGAATTTTTATATTCCCTTAATTGTCTTGATGCGTACGCGATTACCTTGCTGTGCTGTATAAGAAGCACCCTAATTCCTTATGTGAAGTGTCACTACAAATCACAAAATCTCCTTTTCCATCCGGCAACGCCATCATAGAGGCCGTCACCAATCTTTGCTTCAATTCTTGAAAGTTGTTCTCGTATTTCTCTGTCCATTCAAACTTCTCAGTCTTACGAGTAAGCCGCGCTAAAGGAGGCTACTATCTTTACAAACTTGAACGAACCTCCGGTAGTGACCGACCAATCCTACCTCTGGTAGTCGACCTAACCATGGTCATCAATTCATCAGTGGTCCTTTACATTCTTGTCAGGATCCTCCATGGGATCCTCCTCGGCAACTATCCCTTCTAGGACAACATCCTCAACCGCTACATCCTCAATATGAACCTCATCCGATCCCGCGTTAGGACGCTCTATCGGATCCATAATCTGATCTCCAATAAGTAATAAAACATCATCGCGTTGTTGCTCCTCAACCTCAGGGTTCGGAGTCCCGCTACCATATACGATAATGAACTACGCTTCTATCACGATATTTATAAGGGTTCCCATAAGGGTTTTAACTGTTAGTACTATGTTAGGTAGCCCGACTATGAACTTGGCAAGAGTTCTTATTATCTTAGTGAACTTATTATCTTAACGTCACATCATCTCTGAGGTTTATAACGCTTGGCTCTGATACCATTTCTGTAACACCCCCAAATTCGGGGTCGGGGATCCGGGTTGTACGAGTTCCATTTCCCTTAATAACACCCAATCTTAATAAACAATCAACTACTCTGTACTGTGACCCCACAATAAACACACACACCACAAGTTATAGTCTCAGAGATGAATATCCAAAAAATAACATGAGTCATTTTATTCCAAAATTATATGCCATTACACCTTAAAAGGGTTTCTGAATAGATTTACATTTCTTTGCCATTATTACAATTGATAAAGATACATAAGTTTGGTACATCGAAAGTTGAAAGCCTAGCCTATTGGTAGTTCCTACCTCAGCTACAGCGACATCAACGCCTATAGGAAACTGCGGAATATTTCCTATCCGTTCACGAATTGGGAGCTTGGTCCTGTTCATCTTTTCTATCTGTTGTTGTGTGATGAAAGAAGAAAGCAAGGGTGAGCAACAAGCCCACCAAAATAATATGTATAAAGATTAACAATATATGAGCATTATTATAGTACTTATGAAAGTCTTGGTCAAAAGAAATGAACCAAGCTGATATCTTAATGCGACCAAGTCGCAAAATATTCAGTATATATATACATATATACTTTTCATAATCTTTGAAATCCTCTGACATGTATTATATACACAGAGTTCCAGTTTATAACTGTATAAAAAATATCGTTGCAAGGTGATCTCATATATTTATCCTTGTCTCAACGTTTTTCTGAAAATCTTTGACATGCACAAGATAATCATTTACTAGATATAAGTTTAAAAGATGAAGTTACAGGATACTCCAATATACTTATATCTTTTCCGAATACTACTTGAACTACCACCGTTCAAGTTATAATTAGTTTCAAAAGTTCATCACATAGATGAGACTACAAGACAAGATTTGAATAGATTCAATCTTTGAACATCATTATAAATAATGAAGTTACGAGATACTTCATTAAGTCCCGATATATATATACAACTATATATATATATTTCATACACTCCTTGAAAACCTCTGTTATGAAAATTATAAACAGAGTTGCAATATCCAATGAATTTTGGAAAGGAGAAAACCTTGGCATAAACCTTATATCTTGCTGATCAGGCAAAGATACCAATAAGTAACCTTTTCTACTAGTAGATGGATGAATCCCCCACCGGTCATCACCCTGGCCACATAAAGACCTTGTGCTGGACTGCCACCCGGCCTCTTACGCGTTGATGGACTGCCACCCAGCCACTTACACTTTGATAGACCGTACCCCGGCCTGTCGCTTATGCCGACTCAATTAGATGGACTTACTTCCCGAACGTTGGGCAAGTAATCAAATTATTTTCTCAAAACAGCAACCACGTTGCGAATGTAAAATACACCACAGAGCCGGATCCCCCAGGTTTTGAGCGAGTATTTAAATCCCCTTCGAAAGGAGGATCTTAAATATAAAAGAATGAGTTTTGGGATCCGCCATAACTTTTAGAAATCATTTTGAAGACTCGAAAACATTTTTAAGAATGTTTGGAGTACTGCTGATTTATTAAAATAAATCAGTCCCGATATATTAGAAATATCTGAATATTAGTATTTAAATAATATTCTCATAAAGATAATCCTTATAAAGATAATCGAAGTAGAAGTTTTAAAACTCATACTTGAAATGAATATTAAATAACAAAAGATATACTTATATGAAAGTACTATCTTTATTTGAATAATCGAAAATAAGTTTGATTATCGAAACATTATTCTTTAATAAAATAAAGAATATTATTAAATAATAAGCGGAGTCATAATACCTCGAATGAATATTATAAATAATATTCATTAAATAAAATAAACGGAGTCATACATCCTCAAATGAATATGCAAATAATAATCATTAAATAGAATAAACAGAGTCATAAGTCCTCGAATGAATATTCAAATAATATTCATTAAATAAAATAAAGTTATCGAATAAACCTTATTCGATCAATAGTTTTGAAAACTATATCCATATATATATAAATATATATATATATATATAATATACTCGGGAACATCGACTCCCGGTTTAGAAATATGTTCACCTTTTGATCCCCTAAACTAAGGGTAAACTCAAATACCGCTTATCTCTAGCATAGGTATTATGCAACTGAATCAACAGATATATGTATCAAGATTAAAAACCAAGCATGCATATAAACCATATCACATGCTACAATATATCACAAAAATTTTCTAATTAACCAACATGCATTTATCACAAGACAATGCATATACATATATACATCACAACAACAGTATAGCGGGTAGAAAACTTGCCTGAGTGCTCCCGGATGGACTTAAGCTTAGAGTGGGTCCGATAAACTATGAACAACAACATAAGTCGGAATTAAACCCCGGTTGCTAAAGAAACTAGACTTTAACCATTTAGAGTCCTAACGTTCGCTTTCACGCTTAACGATTCACTTAAGTCGCTCGAGTAGTCTCGGCTCCACCATTTTTAATAAATTAACCATTAAGGATTTTAAGGCGATTCTTTCGCGAGTACCTTACCAACTGCCTAATCCACTTAACATAATTGTTTCATACTCCAATTAGCCCTTTTAGATCTTTAACCTATGTTTCAAAGTAAGGCGAGGGGTAATAATTCGTTCGCGAAACGTCGTTACTTAAAACGGCCGTTTTTCCTAAACTGTACATCGGATTCAAGCGTACCACATATCAAAACGAAGCTCGTAACATGAACTATCTAAACATGACAATGGTCAAAACCTAACAGTGAGTTCACGGGTCCTGATGTTATTAACAAAAACAGTCTAGGATAAATCGGGCATTACAACGGCTATGTTTACGCGATTACCAATTTTCTCACTACACCAAAACCTCACCAAACAACCCCCAGTCATTAACACATCAAAACCTCAACTAAATAATACTATACCAGTCCTTATTCTCCAGATTCTTCATCTCAACCAACCACAATAAAGTTCTATTAACTATAATAAGATTCATTCACCAAATCACTCCAAATTCAAATCAAACTACTAATAATCAAAGACCATGCTTCTCATTTAGAAAACTAACCATCAAACTCACTAATAATCAAATTAAAGGCTAGGGTTTGAAGTTTATACCTTCCTTGGGAGGTGTTAAGTTGCTAGGAAGCCTTAGGGAGCCTCCTACAAGTTTGATCTTTCCAAAGAAATCAAGAACACAAAGTTAGGCTTTGAAGTTTCTAAAAGTCCGATTTAAAGAACTGTAAAAATGAGCGTCTTACCGTGCTTATTTGGAAGAGACTTGTGAACAATAGTTGTAGGCCATCTCAATACATTTCCAACGAGCTATAGAACACAACATTTGAGTGAGTATTGAAGGAGATATGGCAGTTTGAAGTTGCTGGGTTTGTTTTAGCCGAGAGCTTTCTTCTTGAAATGGGAAAGTCAACTTTCAATTTGTATTTGTGTTATGATATTTGTTGGTTGGTTGCTTCCTTTTGTCTTGGAAATAAATTAAACTTTTACCATGGTGAAAAATGTGTGGCTCACAATCAACCAACCAATCCTTCCCACTTGTCATGCTTAGGTTATCAAGCTTAGGTCATCTTATTACACTTGTCTTCTTCTTGATGGTGTCATGACATCATCATCCACTAACCTCTTTGATTAACCCCTAATTACTTGGCTAATGACCGCTTATCTGTTATACGGTTCGCTTAACTTTCGTTCTCGTTTATCGTTTGAGGGATCATACCCGGGATCTTATTACTTGGGTTCCCCTAAACCTTTCTCAATATTTTATATTCCTTTTTATGATCCTCTCTTAAAATCCTTGAATTTAAATCATTTTTATCACGTTACCTTATACTCAATTCTTTCCGTATCTGGTGGATTTCTGGGAAAAATCAAAGTGTTCGGATTTGGATTCTGACGATCTTTACATACACTTATATATCACATAGAGTACCAATAATATCTCAGAATATCCATAAAAGAACCCCTACATAGTGTGGCATGAAAAGTTTTCTGATTCAGCATAATCTGCAAAATCACTATTCATAAGGGTTTCAAAAATTTCCAAAAATTGGGGTTATTACATCGACCTTAGTTTTCTCTTTGACTTCCACAAATTTTTGGATCCGGGCATCTGCGTTGATTACGCTGTATCACAAATCTTCAATGACATTTACATCCATCTTTTGTCTCTTGCTAAGGTGCTCACGGTGCTTCTTTCGGCTTTGTCCCTTGGGTAGGTTCATTGCATTCTTTCTATTTTCGAGCTCGGTCACTACAAGAAAAATGTCCATAGACATCGGTTTTTGACCGATGTCTATGTTGTTTTACAACCGATGTTGATGTCGGTGATGTCTATTCTAGACATCGGCCATACACCGATGTCTTTCAGCCTATTAGACATCGATTTCTTTCAGAAACTGTGATGTCTATCAATTTTTAGACATCAATTTCAACACAAATAAACTAATGTCTATTGTATGTTTAGACATCGCTTTTTAACAGCAAAAGTGATGTATATTTAATTTTTTCACATAAGCATTTCCACAATAAAAGTGATGTATATTGAATTATTAGACATCAGTTTTGTTACAAGAAAATTGATGTATAAACAAAATTAAAAACCTTGCAGTCACAAAACATCTGTCCACTTGCACCATATATAAAATACATTCAACTAATTGTCATTCAACCAACACATCTATCATCATCAATACACTCTAGCACGGGATATATGACACAAGTTGTAAGAAAACTAAGAATCCAACTGTTTAAGCTAGTACGTCGTTTGGGACGAAACATATATAGTAGTTTGGTATGCGACGTCCTCTGCCTTGTGTAGGAAGGATCTCAGCTCTGATAATTATTCGAAAAATCAACTAGCATCTCTACATTTGGTGTATCCCAACTTAAACTTTGGCCAACGTCTATAAATGAAAACCCCAAAACTTGGTATTAGGTAACACCACATCAAAGACATACAAAAATAAATCTTTACCTGATTTAAGAAATACATGTCTTTCACACTACAATGACACAATATCCAAGCATTAAGTGGCAGTTAAAACTTAAAACGGAATATCATAATCACTTAAATACGAATATGAAATAACTAGAGTACATGTTAGTTTTAAATTTTACATTCTACAGCATTGCAGAAGAACAAAGATGGTCCCAAGAACCACATTATGAATACATTATGTGCACTAGCCAATTATTTCATAACCAGCAAGATTGCTACAAAATTTTGAAGTTTTACATACAAAATAATGCCTCCATTCAATTCTGCCAGGAAACACTCAACATGGTAATTCCTTCAAATATTTCTTATCAAAGTATCTTAATAGGTCCATAACAAAATGAAATGAAAATGGGTACATGAAACTAATTTTAAGTGCCAAGGTCTGAGGAGATCCTTAATATGTTCACATTACCTGGGCCAAACTAACAAAATGAACTTCCATGTATTTTTAACTTCCTCTATGTTCACACCAAAATATGAAATTTAAAACTTTTTCTTTATAAAGCTTGATTTTTTTAAATTTAATTTTTCTACAGATTACTAGTAAGACAAGTTTATTTACAAGTATGTCAAATAATTTAAATCCAAATCTTATAAATTACATTAGAAGGTGTATTAAGTATCAATCATGTTTTTAGAAGAATTATTATGTGTACTCTGGTGTTAAAAAATAAATAAATTATGTGTGTACTCTGTAGTTGTAAACTTAATACTTGTAAAGGTTAATCATCTCATGAAATCTAGATACTTCATATCTGTAGAAAGTGCTCAAGTACGCTCAAGTATGATCAATATGACAGTGTCTATAATATGCCTTATAATGTAAGACTTTCAATAATTATTTGTGTGTTTTATTGGTTAGTCTGAGAGTTATTAATATTATTTATTTACATAATTTGTATAGGTTAACAACTGAGTGCTTCTTATAATACCATAACTAGGGGGATGGAGGGAACAAAACAAAATTCAGTCAACACAAAAATTATGCTAGATATTGTAAGCAAGAACTGGACAATTCCAAACAATATTTACAAGGATAATAATAAATTTTACAGAGAATATATACCAGTCATCAGATATTCGAGTGGGGTAAATGCTAGGTTAGTTCTGTAACTCTTTCCATCTCTACTATTCTTCATCAACCCAAAGCAGGAGAGTCTTGGATTACAATCCTTTGAAATGATGAAATACATTAACATTAAGTTAGTAAAACAGAAGCACCAAGGTATAAAAGGTTTAAAATGACCAAAATAATCCTAACAGTTTAATTACATCATGAAAGACTATCCTGTAAGCATTAAGATCATGGTACAGAGAAGGTCCCTTCATTGTACAATACTCAAGAGCTTGTGCAATATTTAAAGCAGCCCTACATACTTATAAAACTAAACCGAAATCTATTTTAGATTAATATGTCAACACACAGACTGAAGAATTTCACTGCATAACTGATTTAACATATATAGTTCTAGTAGCTACCAAACATCTATGCTTAGCTTTTGTTGTAGTGCCACAAATTTGATGTTGTGCCCCAAGATTGTGAAAGATAAAAAGATAATCTTTAACTTTGAGTTGTTTACATCACCCATACTGCCAATACGCCTTTGATAAATGTTAGATACATCTATGATTTACATACTGGACACTTAATAATTCACATCTTTCGGAAAGCTAAAAAATGCGGAAAATGTTTTCTAGGAAATGACTTTTTCATGGGAAACAAACGGAACCTCTAAGTTTAAAAAAGAATCAGCTATACATTGATACAGATGATTAATAACTCGTAATCAACTGCTAGGAGAGGATGCACCATGAGAAATTGGTATGGCCCTCCTACCATCAAGCTCGTAAAGTTGTATTACAGATCATCATATAATAAGTTGGATAACTGCATAAATAAGGAACTTGTAGGCAGTAGGCACTATATTGTTTGTGGAGATATTCAAAAATATAAAATGATCTCTTTTGTGATTCAGAGAGAAGGGGAGAGAATGAGAGATTCACCATCCACACACGAGAAGCATATAAAATGAGTGTTGAACATCATCTGGGCATGTACATCAAGAGATCATGATAAACAAAAATAAGTACAATCGAATAACAAGGTATTGCAGAGTCAAAAATGCAAGATATAGGGTGAAAATTTAAAAAAGTATTCCACAAGAGAAATAGTAGCAACAAGCATTTAAAGTTCTTGAAAAATTAATTCTTATTCAAAATATGATATTTATAATAAATACAATACATTACAAGTAGAACCTCAATTTAAAAATTAGGATTTTGATTAAAAAATCCAAAATTTAAATATGCTTATAAATGTTAATCTACTATAGTTACTCACTGAATTTGTGTTCAAAATAACCAATCGAGCCAACCAACCGACCTTATCCACTCATCAAATTGGAGTTTTAAATGGCCAAATTGGGATGAGTACTTGAGAGGTAAAATCCCAGAGAACAGAGTTGAGTAACTGGGTGAGTAGAGGACCATATTTAGGGTTTCTAATTGTGAGATTTGAGAGAGAGAGAGAGCGAGAGAGAGAGAGAGCTGTGAGAGAGAGGGAATCGAGAGAGATGATATGAGTGTGTTTATTTTAATTTAATGCATCTGAATGTAAAGGGGGAATAGAAAAATGGGTAGGGAGGGAGTCAAAATTTGGTTAAAGGGGGAAATGAATTTGGGAGGTCGCGCGTTCATTTTTTAAAAAGTGAAATTAAGACATCGGTTTTCAAATAAATGATGTCTTAAGAATAAAAAGATATCGAATAAATGCGGGGTGATGTCTATTATCCTTTAGACATCAGTGGTATCAGTGACCGATGTCTAATGTGTGATATCTATTAACATTTTTCTTGTAGTGACGTCTCAGCCATGACCAGTGCCCGTAGCATCTGCTCTCCATATCCCTGTCTCCTTTGATTTTTCCAATTCCACTCGGGGTAGGAAACTTGAGCTTGAGGTGAATGGTGGAGGGGATGGCTTGAAGCTTGGTGATGGTTGGCCTTCCTAGAATCATATTATACGATACAGCTGCACTTATGACGTAAAATTTCATGAGATGAGATACCTTTTAGGGCGCTGTTCCAAATGTGACAGGAAGATAAATTACTCCTCGGATGGGAATCATGGAGTTTCCAAAGCCATAAAGAGGGTTTTCAAGGCATGGATCCATGCGGAGGTGACCCAACTTCATCCTGTTAAGGGTGAGTTCGAAGAAAATGTTTGCAGATGAACCATTGTTAACTAGAATCCTTTTTACCTCATTATCTGCCACATCCAGGCTTACTATCAGTGCTTGATTGTGCCCGAGTCCAGTCCCTCGTATTCAGCGTAATAAAAAGAAATTGGCTAATCTTCATAGGGATGGATTATCATAACCTCATTTTCCATGTCGGGACTCCGAGATGGTGTGGACGTACCTCCATGTACAACATTTACCACAGGCTTCCCATTCCCGGGGCTTTGTCCTTATCTACTGGCTTTCTTTGCAGGTACTGGTTCATGTTTCCTTTTTTTATCTGATCCTCTATAAACATTTTGAAGGAAAAGTAGTTTTCAGTTGTGTGCCTATGGTATTCATGATACCCACAGTGCTTATCTCTTGCCCTATTCTCCAGAGGGGCGAGGAGGGGCTTTGGAGGATAGTAGAAAGGCTTACCCTTAACTTCCCTTAGGATGTCAGCCCGGGACCTGTTTAGGGGTGTCCATTCAGGCTCGGTTTTCGGTATCTCTCTTGCTCCTAGGTTTCCTTTGGTTCTTTTCTAGAGCTAAATAATCGTTCTGGGGCGGGGTTCCCCGGGACTGCTGAATGTAATTATTTTTCTTGTCCACTTTGAATCTTTTGTCTCTCTTGTACGATGAGCATCTCTCCGGGGACTCGTCTTCCTCATGGATTCTTCTGTTCATTTTCATCGACTTTAGGAAATCATTCTCCTTTATGAACTTCAATGCTAGTGCATAGGCTGAGGCAAAGCTCTAGGTCTTCTTGTGGATCAGGACCTAGACACATCCTTCACAGGAAACCGAGTGGAGGTTCCTCCGAAAGATATTAACGGCCTCCTTTTGTTACAGATTGGAGAGTTGGTTGTCTTCCTCCTGAAATCTTTTGATAAAGTTTGGGAGTGATTCTTTACTTCTTCGCTGGATGGTTTCCAGATGGCACATCTGCAGCTCGTTCATACGGTTTTCCCGGAACCTTTTCAAAAATGTCTCTCGAAAGTCTTTCCACGAGTCGATGTTACGGGAGGAGATTCCTATGAACCATTTCTGAGCCCCTCCCTTCAGCGTGGATGCGAAGAAACGACATCTCGTGAGGTCACTATACTCGGAGATGTTCGATATCTGCTCAAAGTAGTTCAGGTGTTCCTCGGGATCCGCTAGTCCATCAAAAGGGTCAAAATTGAAGTGCTTAAGACCAGATTCTCTAGGAGTAGACTCTAGCTTTCTAGTGAAGGGGGTGGGTGCCTCTCCAACTTCCATGTCTCCCTCAAATTTTCTCTTGAGGTCACAGAGAGCCCGGGCCATCTGCTGTTGTTTGGATTCCTTTTCAAGCTCGGAGTCTGAGGAAATATGGACTCTACGAGTTTTTATTTTAAGCTTTGCCTCCTCTTCCTGGATTTTTTTTTCATTCCTAGCCTTGGCCTCTTCTTTTTTTCGAATCTGGTCCTGGAGCGAGGCTCTCCGAATCTCCTCCCGGGCATCCTCCGGTGGCCGTTTTAGGTTTTTGGCGATTCGGTCCAAAACCGATCCACGGGATTTCCCATAGTGCTCTTCCTGTAATGACTGAGAAATTACGTTTGTATTATATTAAAAGAGGTGAATTATGTGTTTAAATATGTCAGTAAGTGTGTTGACTTATAAAACCCTAACTATTATGTGCTTTGTGTATTCTATTTCAGTCAGAACATGTTTTGGATAATTATCGAGTGTTTTATTTTAGTTAAATGCTTTTATATCAAAGGTTGTACAACCCAAATAGTGTTTTAATAGCCTATAATTCAAACAAAATCATTGGCCTTATTTTTCCAAGTATGGCCAATATTACATCGATATTCTGAACATCCTGACGTTTTACAAATCTTCTCGTTTCGCGGAAAATGACTTTTCTGGGCCCCTTCGGGTGTCAAAAAACCCCACAAAAATCACATTTTTATTTTTATAGGATCATGAAATTATCAAATATAATGTTTCTTTGTATTTTTGTATTATTCACAATTTTTGGGAATTTTTGGCTTATATTTTGTATTTATTAGATGTATAATTAGGGCCTTAATTTTATTTAGGGATATTATTTTTACTAGATAAATAGCTAATTAATTACTAATTAATTATTAATTAATTATAAAAAAATCAGAAAAATCAAGAAATTGTAGTGTTGGTGAAGAACGGCTCAGGAATTCAAACTCAGATTTGATCGTGACTCTGTTATCCAAATCCTTCATGTAAGTACTCGTTGTGAAGCTTGTTAATCGTACTTTACGATTCTGCTATCAATTTCATCTGTAGGATAATCGATTTTGAATATGTGATTTTGGGTTTAATGTTCGAATTCGGGTTCTTTAATTCACTGATTTTTAGATGATTTTATTGGTATAGACGTTTAGATCATTGAGTTTCTGATCGATTGGCACCGGGTTCGTGTGATTTCGGCTCCGTTTTGAGCTCGCCGGAGAAGCCGCTGCCGCCACGTTCATCGCGGTTTCGGCCGTGTTATCGACGAAGGAAGGAGGGAAGGTTCTGGAGCGTTATGGAGTGAAACCGCAGAAAAATCGAGTCAGAAATCAAAGCTTTGGCCATAATTACTCATCGGAACGACCACCGGCGGCGGAGCCGCTGTGGTGTTCTTCGCTACCCGGGTTCGACCCGGTTCCAGCCCGGAAATCGACCCGGGTTTGATCCTAGAAACCCTAATTCGTTTTTCTGAATGTGTTTTTGGATTTTTTATAATTTTATTTTATTTTTATTAAAACAGTGAATCAGTTTTTAGTAATTAGAAAATCAAATAAATAATTTGATTCAAATCTGAATTATTTTGTAAATAATTTCTGAATTATTTTTTGAATTCAAAAATTTGAATGTTTATTTATTTAATTGCTTATTTATTTAATTATCTATTTAATTATTTAATTATTTAATTATTTAATTATTTATTAGTTGAAGATTAATTATTTAAACTAATTAGTTGTTTGATAATTGATCGGTTTAAGTGAATAACTCGTAATAATTGGAGTTGTATTCCAAATTTTTGAGATTCGGAATGTAACCATTTATTTAATTAATTATTTATTTCCAAATTACATATTATCTATTTAAATTGATTAATTAATTATAATTAACCAATTTAACTAAATAATTTGTAATAAAATGTATTTAATTCCAAAAATTAGGGAGAAAGTATTTTAAAATATGATCATTCCTGGATAATTATTTAAAATATAAGTAAGGTTTAATTAATTTTGAATAATTGTTTATATTTGATTAATAATTGATTTAATCTTGTTCCTTGCGTAGTAATTAAATTGTTTAACCGATTTAATCAAATCGAGGACCCGTAGACTCAGAAAAATGACCCGTTTCTATTAAAATAGTTATAAACCATAATTTCTTTCGAGTTCGAGTTGGATTATGATACTTATTCGTTTGTAGACCCTATTAGTGATATATTCGAGTCTAATAAATCCCAGAAAAATAGGAATCGAATCAGATAATGTTTGTTAATGCAGATATAGGTCTAGTATCAATTCTAAAAATATTTATATGCCTAAATAAGTTATGTGCCTTACATGCTATGTGATTTATGTGATTACTTGAACTCTATGTGTTAGATAATTATATACGGGTCAGATAGAATCGTATAGGTAAAAGATCAGGGCTATGTGGTTTCAGTCTGAGATACACGTACAATGTAAGTCAACTAAATAAATGTCTTTCTTTGATAGAAACACCACCAACAAGGCGAATCAAGCTGGAGATAGAGAGTTGTGAACTAACCGAGGTGAAGCTTATACCGAGCAAGTTTTTCCCCTATTCTAAGTTCAGGATAGTGAATCGCTTTCAACTTTCCATGACAGCTAAACCCTGATAATTCTTGTTCACAAACACTGATACACAATTGTTGTTCTTTTATTCCAACTTCATTTCAATTCTTGATTTCTCTTAATTCATTGAATCCTTTATTCATGTTTCAATAGTTACATATACACACATATATATACTATGATATATTTCGATATTGGGATACATCGAAAGCATACTGATTGTTCCGGATGCTAAGTTATGGACTAGATGGTTACGATGCGGGCCGAGTATGAACTGAACCCTTGATTATAAGGCCATAGTGCCGGGGTACCCTATATGTTGGTGGGTCTATGCAGTTCGGAATAGATCTGTGATATATCTTGACTGATAAGCAGGTTATAGTGCATATGTTGGTTTTTGTGTCCAGTCTAGTTCATTTGGTACTCGCCAGTAATGGCTTTCATTGTTTATTTTAGAAACAAATGCTTGTTCAAACCAGCAGATTATCGGTTCATTTATCTTTCTCTCTTTACACTATCCTTATATAAATGTTGCAGGCTTGTTGAGAAATTATGGCTCACCCCTATTATTGTTATTCACCTTGTTTTTCGGTGAAAGCTGAGAATGAAACCCATCCGAACCCGAGTAGTCAAGAAGCGAGTCAAGCAGCGGGACCCTCTGGCACCAAGAGTGTTTATTTTAATTCCAGAAGAGAGTTTTGAAAGGCCAGAGCAGGTGTAGTAGGATAAGTTATAATTATGGTTTCAATAAAAAAGAACTTAGTTTAAAATTGTTGGGTTTCGAGCACATAAATGCAACGGAAACAGTAATTAAAAACGTGAAAAATTAGAATTTTTGAAACCCATCGCAGGATCCATGCGAAAAATAGATATTTAATTCGTAGATAAGATTGTTTACCTTAAGAAGTTTTAAAAATTGGTTGACTAATGGAGATCCAAAGTTTGTTCAATCACCACCCATCCCGCTCTCGCGATCAACGCTCTATCGGTATCCACACAAGGATTGAATGTGTACTAGCACAAACTCGTTTCTTCCTGCTCTCTCCATCTTCTCCCTTGGTGGCTAGCATTTTAGTAAAAGTCTTTTGCACAAAATCAGCCACAAAAGATATTATATAGAGAGTAGAAAAATGAATTATAACTCTTAACTAATTAGGAGTTATTATTAATTCAAAAATTTTATTTGTATAATAATTAAGTCACACTTAATTATTTAACAACTGAATTTCATAATTAATATTAGTAAATTCGAATATCAATATTTATCTAATTAATTAAGTCATACTTTGTTAGGTCACACACACACTGTAGAGGGGGTGAATATAGTATAAAGTACAATCAAATCGAACTTTAATAACTCAAGTAACAGAAAACAAACTTTATTGAAACAATAAACTCTGTTACAGTATGGAACTGTTACCTCTCAGTGATGAACAAATATCACGAGAGCTGCTAGGGTTACAATGAATAATATTTTCGATAATGATAACACTTATAGTGTAAACCCTATGTCTGTGTTTATATACTACACAGTTACAAGATAATTGCTAATTGATATGGAATATAATTCTGCTTCCTAAAATATATCAATCAGATATCTTTTCTTCCAAGTATTCTATTCTTCATAGAATTCCTTCTTCATGCATATCTCTTCTTATGTTTGTCTCGATCTTCTTTCCTTTAATCAGCTGCTGTCCTTATCTGAACGTCCTTCAGTACTTAAGTTATGATATCCATCTTCTGATGATTATCTCCTGATAATATAAGTACTGATATCCTTAAGTCCTGACTTCCAGTAAGTACTGATTTATCCTGTTTAAGTAAGATCTGAAAAAAACTAAAATAAATTATATTAGCCATGATATTATCAAATATATCTAACAATCTCCCCCAACTTGTAAATTAGCATAATATACAAGTTTAACAGATATTTGATGATGTCAAAAACATTAAGTACAAATGCATGATAATTAGACTACATAACTACAACTTACAGTCCTTAAAGCTTTACCAATCTTTAACTTCTGATAACAACTTCAGTCTGTACAAATATAAAAATTTAAGCAGTTGTAGATCTTGACTTGGCTTCATCTTCTGATCTCTCTGATGTCAGGAGTTGTTCTGAGATAGTTCTTCAACAAACATCTCTCACCATATCTGAGTTCATCAATCATCCTCCTTTTAGCATCTTTAAGTTCTACAGTATCTTCACCAATTTGAAAGATTGCAGTCCTGAGATCATTAATCTTAGCTTTTCATATATCCTGATCCAGTCTGATCAAATATGCCTTATCAGACTCAAGATTGAATTCCACAGTCCTGTAACCCAGAAAGGTAGTTATAATCTTAGCAGTGTTGGGCTTCATTTCAACTATATCACCCTTGTGATCTCTGTACTTTGGAAGATATGTGCTGTCAGACTTAACAGAATAAAGCCTTTTCTGTCTCTGAATCTGATCCTTCAAATAGTTTGCAGCACTTTCTGTTAATCTGTCATTCACTTGAAGTAAGAATAGTACATGCTCCAGTTCTTCAAAATACTTCAATGGAATGGCATTTTGCCTTATATGATAAACCTTACTATCTGTCATGAAGTACAACAATATGTGTTCTTTAAAGTAGGTATGGTAAACCATTTGTACAGATTCCAGTTGATTCAATCTCTCAGGAGTTGCTCCAATACCTGGTTCACTCAAGGAAGTTGGATCATTGGCAGTGTTCTGTATTCTTCTTTCATCAGCACTTCCCAATCCATTTTTATCTCTTGCTTCCTTTCCAGTAACCACTCTTGCTTCAAAACCACTTGCAGCAGTCTTTAAAGGTTAAGTCTGTTTTGCTTTAGTGAATCCTGGTAGGAGTTTCTTTGATTTATCTTCTGATATCAAGTTAACTTGAGCTATGTCAGAGGTTACTTGCTTCTTCGAAATATCAGAACTTACTGTCTCTTGACTCTGAACAACTTGAGCCATGTCAAAGGTTGTCTTAAAAACTTTTCTTGAAGTCAGAGCAAGATCATCCTTTTCATCAGTAATTTCTTCATTCACAGGAGGCACATAAACCTTGATAGGTTCAATAACTTTTTCTTTACCCTTGGATCTTGGATCTATCTGCGGTTGTGATTTAGCCATTGTTGCTTCAATATTTATCCTTTCTTTTATCACAATGCCTTTGAGTTTTGGAAGTGGCTTTTTACCAGAAGCTTCAGATTTAGACTTGACTTTTTCTGATTTAAGTCTGGCTTCTTCTTCCATTAAACTCTCCAAGTCCATTCCTGAATTTTCCTGAAGAAATAATTGTCTTAACATTTCTTCATCAAGATCTAAAAGTTCATTAGAACTTATCCTTTTACCAGTAGCAGAACTAATTCCTTTTCCAGTATCAGAACTTGTCCTGTGACTTGTGATTTCAGCTTTTCTTGATGAGAGACCTCTACCTTGACTATGACCTCTACCCATTCCAGGGTTTCCTTGATCATCCTTTTCATCATCCTTCCCCTTCAGTGTCTTATCAGTTTTGCATTTGGACTTAATTACTTTCTCCCCCTTTTTGGCATTAGCAGGTAAGAGAAGAGAGAGAAGCAATTCCACTGAGGCTTGGATTTCATTAAGTTGAGATTGCTGAAAAGCTTGATTTTTCAGAATATCATCAATCTGAGCTTGTTGCGACTCTTGAGTGTTCTCAATATAAGCAACTCTGTCAAAGGTAGGTTGGAAGAATTTTTTCTTGTCAATCTTCTGAACTTGTTCTTGCTTCATTAATTCTTCCCGTAAGTGATGTAACTCTACATGAGTAGTTAAATGGAGACCTTGTAAATGTTTAGTACTCAATGCAGTGACTCTAAGCTGTGTTTTGAAATCATCAGTATTTAACATCTTATCAGCTTTTATCAAGTGCTCAGCCAGATGCTGTGCAGTTGGAGCACAGGTAACTGAGTTCCATTCCTTAGTTCACTCATGTCCTGCAGGAGTTTCACTCCAAGGCACTGGTACTTCTCTTGTAACAAACTTCTTAACAAGTTCAGATTTAAGAACAGTTTGTTGAGGTGCATGTCCTGAAGGACCTGCTTCATCAACATATGCATTGGGAGCAGCATCACCAGTATCTCCAGCATTTACAGCATCAGAACTAATATAATCAGTATCTTCTGATAAAACAACAGTATGAGTAGCAATACTGCAACATCATCCTCTAATTGCTGATCTGGTTCCAAGTTCTGATCAATAGCCATATCCTGATGCTCACTTATATTCTGATCATCAGCATCTAGATGCAGAGAAGGTGTAGTAGAGAATTCTGGAGTTTGAGCAACATCAGTAACATGTGTTGTTGATGGATTAGTTGATGTTGGAGGTTCTAAGTAAAGTACTTCTGGCACAACCAAGTTCTGGATATCAATATCAGCACTTGTTCCTGAATCAACAGGAGATACAGTCTTAGGAGACACAGATGGTGTGTTGGCCTTTTCAGTAGCAGCTTCCTTAGTTGGAGTTAATGGAGAAGCAGTGGCTTTAACAGATTCTGGTTCTTTTAAGATCAGAGATTCCTGATTTCCTTCCTTAGCTGTTGCTTCCTCATCATCTGAAACTGGCCTTTTTGCCCTCTGTTTTTTGTATCTCTTTGAAGGTATGGATTCCTTTGGAGTTTCATCAACAGTCATTCTTCTAAGCCTTTTGAGAAGCTTAGATCCCCCAATTGCAGAATCCTTCTGAGAAGGAACTTTCTCAGCTTCTTTATCAACAGGTTCTGAAGTAGGAACCTGTTCCTCACTATCAGATTCATCTCTCAAAACAATCCTCCTTCTCTTCTGAGGTGTTTGAGGAACAGTCTTTGTCCTCTTAGGCTTGGAAGATGAAGGCTTCACAGTAGGTGCTGAGGATGAAGGTTGAGCTATCTATAAAGTGGAGAGATATGATTTGAGATATGTCCTGAGGGTAGGTTGAGTAGTATGAGTGGTATGTTCTGATGGTTGTTGTGGTGTTTGAGATGTGGTGATTGGTTGAACATCAGGATAAACAGATTTGTAGGTGTCAGGATCAGCATTTACTAAGATCTGTTTTACAGATTGAGGAATTTGTAAAGGTCTAACCACCTTTTTCTTAACATCAGCATTTACCAAATCATTAAAGGCTCATTTTGCAGTTTTGAAAGATGGAGTTAAGTCAGTGGTAGGTTGGGGTTCATCAGCACAACAATAGTTATAAATAAGCTGACAAAATCTAGCAAAGTAAACAACATTCCTATCTTCTGTCATCCTATCCCCAATAAAACCTATCACAGCATTTGCAAAATCAAAATGAGTTTGGTTAATGATAGTATACCCGATGTGCTGACTCATTATAGGGATAACATCAAAGTTTGAACACTTATTCCCAAAAGCTTTAGTGATGCATTCAAAGAAGAAGCTCCATTCCTTTCTGATATGAGCCCATTTCAACTGCCCAAGCTTTGCCAAACTCTGCTCATACCCCAAACTAGCCATGAACTCTTTAAGAGCTGATTCCTCCGGGGTTGAAAAAGTACATCCTTCTGGTAGATGTAGGGCCTTGCGAATTATACCAGGAGTTACCCCATATGTAGAATCATCCACTTCGAAAACAATACTAGGAGTACCATTTAGACCACCATTATCAAAGTTTTCAGTCCTCCAAAATATCAGAACTTGTTGGCTCGAAAAGGTTGAAGGTTGGGTCAATGCATACCCAATTTCACTGTGTGCAAGAAGATCTTGCACAAAATGCAACTCAGACGGAGCTTCAGCATTATCAAGAATTGCAGCATAGTTATTTGGAACAAATTTAGCTCCATCAATGATCAAATCCTTAGGTGCCATGAAAATAATCGAGATTTAAGAGTGCCTGTTATGTGTTTGATAAAATGTCTATATGAAAAACCAACGTCAGGAGAAGAAAGAGAGTAAAAGCAAATAGAGAGATAAAGTATAAAAGTGAATAAAAGATTAGAAAATCCTCTCTCTGTCTTACTTATACTTTGAAAAAAAAATGTAACCGTTGGACACCTGTCAGACATGCAGTAATAATGAATAGTTAATGGGCACGGGAAAACAGTAATCATTACTTACCCACTTGCAGTTTTTCAAGGAAAAACCGTTCCACTTACCCAGTAATTCCATTAATCAAGGTAAATCAGTTTTAATTCAAAATTGAAACTGTTCCCACTTATTCAATTATTTTTCACTGCAACACCAATATTCTGAAAAAAAATTCGAGTGTGAATGACCAAAATAAATCAAGTGAACAAGTACTGAAAATGTAAAATCAGAACTTAATTTAAATCAAAATATGAAATGGTCATCAGAATATGAATATTTATCAGGATTTATCAATGCATTACAGAACATCTCAGAGATAAGAACTTGTAAAAAAAGAAATTTCATTAATATATTAAGAGAATACATTCATGAAATTTAAATTACATCAGAACTTTTACAAGATTGTCCTAAGCTGCTAAACCTAACGTCAATAGCCTTTGTCCTAGCTCAAGAAGCAGGGCAAGGCTGACGATGAAGAAAAATAGGAAGAAGAAAATAAATCATTTCTTCTTCCTACTCTCGACAAACAGAATAGCGAGTCTGATGATTCGCTCTTGCTGGCGGAGAGCTTCCAGCCTTTCCTCCTCCAATCGCTCCAGATGGCGATGGTAATCCATGTAGAAGAACAACAGGTGGGTGAGTACCTCCTGGGGAACTGAGTCCCATATCTCATCAGGAATGGCAGTGACGTGCCATTCCTGCTGCCAGGCTTCACAGCTCAGCTCCATATTGAATGTTTCATAGTTCAAAAACATGTTGTAATTGACCATGGTGTTTTTGATATAAAGAGAATGAAGGTGAGTTTGTGATAAAAGAGTTGATGTGAAGGCTGATGTGAAGTGGTTGTTTATATAGGCAAAAGAATGCCAGGAGACGTAAGGAAATTTAATGCTAACAGGTAGAGTTAATTCTACCTCGTCGCCCTACACTGGGAAGACGAAAAACAGTCATTAGAAGTGTAAGTCAGGGTTTAATGCGCACAAGTAACAAGTAAACATTACTGTACATGTACGTGAACCACTATCCCTAATGATATTGACTGTTAATATTCTACCCAAACATATTCTGATTTAAAATGAGACTATTTTTAGAATTTATCCACAAATAAGTCAAGTAAAGGATCAGATTTTAATATCAGAACTTAAACTTATATCAGAACTTAACATTTATCAGAACATGATTTCTTAACTCGAAAAATGAATGCCTATCTTAGTAATTCCTCACACAAATTCTGATATAGATTCTTCAGAACTTAATCATCAGAACGTGCAATCAGAACTTGTCCTCAGAATTTGTGCAATGTGACACAGAAACTGTTCATCTAAAATAACATAGATCACCACAGTAATTTTCATCATTCATATGGAGTGTTTAGTGTGTGCATTAAGCTAAATATCAGACAAAGAGTAAAGTCTAATTCACTTCAGTACATCTTAGAAATAAGGCATAACTAAAACTTTACTAAAAATCTGTCATTATTCTGAAACCTACTATTGAATGAGTTCATGCTTGAGTCCAACTCAACTATTTTGTGCTAATTTTGTGCATCTTTTTAAATTCCATTTTACAGTGGCTTCTCAGTGTAAGTGAGTCACGACTGCTTATCAGAATTTATGCTATTATCAGAGTATTTCTCCAGTAACCATAGAGTGTGAAAAGTCAGCAAGAAAATATTTTGCTTTTCTGATGCATATTTACTTAATACCAGCAATGCACTTGGGTTGTTCCTTCCACATTTTTACTCTAGATCTCAAAGGAGTACCTGATTTTAATCCTTGATTCTTTTCTTTTTCTTTTGATAAGAGAGGTTTATCAGCACTTAGGACATTCAACAGATTTACTAGCATCAGAACTTAACAGATGAGAAGCATTATTCTAGTTTGTGACTTAGTAATAAGATAGACAAAGTAAACTCAACTAAGCTCAATATCAGAATTTGCTTGTGTCAATAGATTTCCACAGAAATAATTACTTCTAACATGGGATCCCTAGTATATTAAAGACTACTAGGTCAGCATCTAGCACAGGTATCCTCATAGGATTGAATAGTTACATAAACAGACATATCACTATCAGAGTTTAGAAAGTTACATCAGACAACAGTCAATACTTAAGCAAGTTTTCAATTAAGCACAGAATACACAAAAAGAGTAATTTCTGTAAATACTGATCATAAGTCTGATGCATCAGAACAAAACTAAGCAGATTTAGAAAAAGAACCTGAAACTATTTCAAGTTCATTTACCAATCTTGTAAATGTAGCTTCACACAATGGTTTGGTGAAGATATCTGCTAGTTGTTGATCTGTTGGAACAAAGTGCAATTTCACTGTACCTTCATCCACATGTTCCCTGATGAAGTGGTACCTGATGCTGATGTGCTTTGTCATTGAGTGTTGAACTGGATTACCTGTCATAGCAATAACACTTTGATTATCACAGTAAATAGGGATTTTGAAATATGTTAACCCATAATCCAGTAACTGATTCTTCATCCAAAGAATCTGTGCACAATAGCTTCCTGCAGTAATGTACTCTGCTTCTGCAGTTGATGTGGAAATTGACTTTTGTTTCTTGCTAAACCAAGAAACCAATCTGCCTCCAAGAAATTGGCAGCTTCCACTTGTGCTTTTCCTGTCAATTTTGCAACCTGCGAAATCTGCATCTGAGTAACCTATTAGTTTAAAATCTGATTCTCTGGGATACCACAATCCCAGATTAGCTGTTTCCTTAATATACTTGAATATTCTTTTTACAGCTGTTAAGTGAGGTTCTCTTGGATCTGCTTGAAATCTTGCACAAAGACAGGTAGCATACATGATATCAGGTCTACTAGCAGTTAGATAGAGTAGTGAGCCAATCATACCTCTGTAATCAGTATTATCTACTGATTTACCAGTATCCTTGTCCAGTTTTGTTGCAGTGGCCATGGGAGTGGATGTACTTGAACAATCTTGCATTCCAAATTTCTTCAGCAAGTTTCTGGTGTACTTAGTTTGACAAATAAAAGTGCCTTCTTCATTCTGCTTGACTTGAAGGCCCATAAAATATCTAAGTTCCCCCATCATACTCATCTGATACCTTGACTGCATCAGTTTGGCAAACTTCTTGCAAAGTCTGTCATTTGTAGACCCAAAAATGATATTATCAACATAAATCTGCACCAGAAGTAAGTCCTTTCCATGGTTGAGGTAGAACAATGTTTTGTCTATAGTTCCTCTGTTAAATCCACTTTCCAGAAGAAACTGAGCTAAAGTCTCATACCATGCTCTAGGAGCTTGCTGAAGTCCATAAAGTGCTTTATCAAGCCTGTAGACATAATCTGGATATTTGGAATCTACAAAGCCTGCAGGTTGTTCAACATATACTTCTTCCACCAATTCTCCATTGAGAAAAGCACTTTTCACATCTATTTGAAAGACAGTAAACTTTTTGTGAGCAGCATAAGCCAAAAATATCCTTATGGCTTCCAATCTAGCAACTGCTACAAATGTTTCATCATAATCAATTCCCTCATGTTGAGAATATCCTTTTGCAACCAGCCTTGCTTTATTCCTTGTAATTATGCCATCACTATCAGTTTTGTTTTTGAATACCCACTTTGTACCAACAACAGATCTATTCTTTGGTCTTGGCACTAGGGTCCAGACTTTGTTTCTTTCAAATTCGTTTAACTCTTCCTGCATTGCTTGCACCCAATCAGCATCTTGAAGAGCTTTTTCTACTTTCTTTGGCTCAGTCTGAGAAAGAAAAGAAATGTAAAGACATTCATTTGAAGTACCTGTTCTAGTTCTGACACCTGCATCAGGATTTCCAATTATCAAATTAGGTGTATGTGATTTAGTCCACTTCCTTGCAGATGGAAGGTTTTCTCTAGAACTGGATGCTCCCCTATGATCCATGCTGTCTTCATTTTCATTTTCTGATGCTCCCCCTGAAACTATGCTCTCTGAGTTGGATTCTTCAGAATTTAGATTTTTAGTACTATCAGAACTTGGCTTATCAGAATTGACGAATCAGAACTTGAAGAGCCAGATGTATGTTCTGATGCTTCTTGAGATATGGTAAGATCTTGAGTATGCTCCCCCTGCATAAGTGCATCTTCCTTTGGCGTAGTCACCACAGTTTCAATAACATCAGAGTTTAATCCATCAGAGTTTGCAGTATCAGGACATATATTGTCAGGATTTTCAGTATCAGAATTTGAGTCTTCATTTTCAAATCTCGGCTGATCATGATCAATAAAATCTTCAAGTCCAGTAATCTTCTTATCATCAAAAGAGACATTGATAGATTCCATGACCACTCTTGTTCTCAAGTTATAGACTCTGAAGGCTTTTATGGAAAGTGGATATCCAACAAAGATTCCTTCATCAGCTTTTAGATCAAATTTGGATAGCTGTTCAGTATGAGTCTTAAGAACAAAACACTTGCATCCAAATACATGAAAATACTTCAGATTTGGCTTCTTTTTCTTCATCATCTCATATGGTGTCTTTCCTTGCTTGTTAATGAGTGTTGCATTTTGAGTAAAACAAGCAGTCTGCACAGCTTCAGCCCATAAATAGGTTGGAAGCTTTGCGTCTTCAAGCATTGTACGTGCAGCTTCAATGAGAGTTCTATTCTTCCTTTCAACAACTCTATTTTGCTGTGGAGTTCCAGGAGCAGAGAATTCCTGCTTGATTCCATGGTTTTTGCAGAACTCTTCCATTATCAAATTCTTGAACTCAGTGCCATTATCACTCCTTATTGTCTTCATAGAATCTTTGACCAATTTATCCAGTTGTTTGACATAATCAATCAAGATAGATGCAGTTTCACTTTTTGTGTGCAAGAAATACACTCATGTGTATCTGGTGAACTCATCCACTATGACCAGAGCATATTTCTTCTTTGCAATAGACATGACATTTACTGGACCAAATAGATCAACATGTAGTAGGTGATACGGCTCAAGAATCGATGATTCAGTCTTGCTCTTGAATGAGGATTTTCTTTGTTTATCCTTCTAACAAGAATCACAAAGGCCATCAGGAGCAAATACTGACTTTGGCAGTCCTCTCACAAGATCTTTCTTGACCAACACATTTATATTGTTGAAATTTAAATGAGAGAGTTTCTTGTGCCAATTCCAGCTTTCTTTAATTGATGCTCTACTCATCAGGCAGATTGCAGAACCATCAGTACTTGTTGAAAGCTTGGCTTCATAAATGTTACCACACTTGTATCCTTTCAGAACAACTTTGCCTGTAGATTTACTCACAACTTCACAGTGTTCTTCAAAGAAATTAACATGATAACCTCTGTCACAGATTTGACTTATACTCAGCAGATTGTGTTTGAGTCCTGAGACCAGAGCTACTTCTTTAATGATGACATTCCCAAGATTGATATAGCCATATCCCAATGTTTTTCCAATGTTGCCATCTCCATAAGAAACACTTGGGCCAGCTTTCTCCACAAAGTCTGATAGCAGGGCTTTATTTGCAGTCATATGTCCTGAACATCCACTGTCCAGAACTAGGATGTTTTTCCTGTTGCCCTGCAATCATAAAGACCACTAATGATTAGTTTTAAGGACCCAGACTTGCTTGGATCATTTGGCGTTATCAAGTTTGTTAACATTTGCAGTGGATTTAGCATCAGAGTTTATGCTAACATTTTTCTTATCAGAATTTACACTATCAGACTTTGAATCAGAATTTACACTAGAAGGAACAGTGGAAACTTTCTTTAAAGAAGGTTTTATTTGATAATAATCATAGTACAAACTATGATATTCCTTACAAGTATAAATGGAATGCCATAAACTACCACAATGAAAACAAGAATTTTGTGGCTTATATCTAACAAACTGACTCTTAACTCCTGACTTTGAAGGTAAGGAGTTTATGTTCTTATTCTTCCTGCAAAAAGAAGCCAGATGGTTAGAACTTCCACAGTTATGACACGTTTTCCTAGGAGCTTTCGGAACAGGTTTATAATCATTGCTTTTATTCACACCTTCCTTTCCATTCCTATTTTTCCTAGGTGATTTTACCTTGTTTGCATTCTTAACATCTTTCAGCTTATGCTTAAGCTGCTTCTTAGTCATTAAGCCTATGTTTACTTCAGCTGTCTTTTCCTGTTTTAGTTTGTCAGAAGTTAATCCCTTTTTAACTTCTGATTTCTCATTATCAGACTTTACAGCTACAAACTTAACAGGTTTTAACTTTGGCTTTTGCTTAACAACAACAGGCTTAATTTCTACAGTTTCTTTATCATTCTTATCCTATCCATAACCTAAGCCCTCTTTCCAGTTTTCACTACTTAACAAATTCTGAGTTGTTCTGCCAGAGTTAGTCCAAAACCTGATAACCTCTCTTTCCTTTTCTAACTCAGTTTTTAGAGATTCATTCATTTTTATCACTTCATCCCTAACATTAAAAGCATCATCTATATCTTTCTGAGTTTGATGGAACATAACTAACTCCTTTTCTAAGAAATCATTTCTTTTCTTAAAAGCAAGATTTTCAGAAGTTAATCTTTCACATGTTAGAGTTTGATCTCTATAACTAACAAACATGGTTTTAAAATATCTTCTCAACTCATTAATATCATCAGTATGAAAGGCATAAGTGGTTTGAGGTACCTTTGATTCAGCAGCTTCAGAACTGCTTTCAGCACTTGCCTTATCAGCATTTGCCATCAAGGCATAATTCTCCTCACTTTCAGAATCTGAGGTGTCTGTCCAGCTTTTCTTCTTTGTGACAAGAGCCTTGCCTTTGTCACTCTTCACTTTCTTGCAATCAGGAGATATGTGGCCTTTCTCACCACAGTTGTAGCATTTGACATTTGTATAATCTCCTCTGTCAGACTTTCCTCCTCTACTCTCAGATCTTCTGAAATTCTTCTTATCAGAACTTGTGCCTTTCCTAGAAAACTTCTTTCCCTTCCCGAACTTTATGTATACAATCTTTGTGATCCCTTTCACCATAAAAGCACACAGCTTCATCATCTCTTCATCAGCATCCGTCTCAGGCAGGCTTTCAGATTCCGAGTCATCATCACTTTCAGAACTTGATGACTCAGTATCAGACTTTGTGAAAAGAGCTTTACCCTTGTCTTTCCTTGAGGTAGGTGCTTTGGGGGATTTTTCTTCAGCTTTAAGAGCAACTGTCCTTGACTTTCCTCCTTTCCTCTTGCATCTTTGTTCCATCTCAAGTTCATGAGTCTTGAGCTGTAACACCCCCAGATCCGGGGTCAGGGATCCGGGTCGTCACGGTCTTTCTTTCCACAATATCACTTAACTGAATTAATAATAAATAACCTCATGCTGTGACCCCACACTAACACACACCACAACCCGTTATAGTCTCAGAGATGAAATTGAAATAAGTACAAGTCTTTGAATCCACAATTTAAAAGTTATTACAACCCAAAATGATTACTTAATAAGTTTACAATTAATTGCCATTATCTGCCACAAGTTATAATTATACATAATTGATCCCCAAAAGTAGAAGGTCTGATCTACAGATAGATCTACCTCTGCAGCTATAGCAGCTATGATCTCAACGGGAAGGCGCGGGGCACTTCCCACGCTCTTACGCTGGGTCTGCTTGAGTCTGGTCATCTTTCCTAACTGTTGTTGTGTGATGAAGAAATAAAGCAAGAGTGAGCATTACAGCTCGCAAGATAATATATAGTGTAAACAATAATGCACGTATCTAAAAGGATAACTTACTAGAATCCTTTATCAAGTGCAAGATAATTACTTACTGGATATAAGTAAACACAAGGGATGAAGTTACCAATTACTTCACTATACTTATATCATTTATAAAGCTACTTGAACTACCGCTGTTCAAAGTATAATGAGCTTTCAACATTTCATCACATAGATGAGACTACAAGACAAGATTTGAATGGATTAAATCTTTGAAGTATTATTGAAGGAAATGAAGTTATGATACACTTCATTAAGTTCCGATATATATATCCACATATACATCTTCTTTATACATTTCCTGAAAACCTCTATCATGTAAGGTATGAACAGAGTTTGTAACATCCAATAAATTTTTGGAAGGAAAAAGAATTGTGGCATAAACCCGATATCTTGCTGATCAGGCAAAGATACCAATAAGTAACCTTTTCTACTAGTAGATGGACGAATTCCCCACTGGTCATCACCCTGGTCGCAATAGGACCTTATGCTGGACTGCCACTCAGCCACTTACGCATTTGATGGACTCACACTGAGCCACTTACACTATCATGGATGCCCACTGAGCCCATGTTGCTTATGTCAACTCGATAGATGGACTTACTTCCCGAACGTTGGGTAAGTAATCAATTCATTTACCAAAACTGCAACCTTGTTGCGAATATAAAATACACCACAGAGCCGGATCCCTCTGGTTTTGAGCGAGTATTTAAATCCCCTTTAAAAAGGAAGATCTTAAATATATAAAAATGAGTTTTGGGATCCGCTCTAACTTTTAAAAAGCATTTTAAAGACTTGAAAATACTTTAAAGAGTGTTTGGAGTAATGCTGATTTAATAAAGTAAATCAGTCCCAATATATTAGAAAATATCTGAATATTATTATTTAAATAATATTCCCATAAAGAATAATCTTTATACAAATAATTGAGGTAGAAGTTGTAAAACTTATACTTGAAATGAGTATTAAATAACCAAAGATATACTTATACGAAAGTACTACCTTTATTTGAATAATCAAAGATAAATTTGATTATCGACACCTTATTCTTTAATAAAATAAAGTATATATCTCAGCAAATAATCGGAGTCATAGGTCCTCACATGAATATTCAAATAATATTCATTAAATAATATAAACTGAGTCATAAGCCCTCGAATGAATATTCAAATAATATTCAATTATTAATATAAACTGAGTCATAAGCCCTCGAATGAATATTCGAAATAATATTCATTAAATAAAATAAAAGGAGTCATAAGTCCTCGAATGAATATTCAAGTAATATTCATTAAATAATATAAACTTATCGAATAAACCTTATTCGATTAATAGTTTTAAAAACTATTCATATATATATATATATATATATATATATATATATATATATATATATATATATATATATATATATATATATATATATATATATTATACTCGGGAGCCTCGCCTCCCGGTTTTAGAAAAAGTTTACCTTTTGCTCCCCTATACTAAGGGTATACGCAAATACCGCTTATCTCTAGCATAGGTATTATGCAACTAATAAACATTTGAACCAACAGATATATAAATCAAGAATATGAAACAGGCATGCATATATACCATATCACATGCTACAATATATCGCAAGAATTTGCTAATAACAAATATGCATTTATCACAAGATCATGCATATACACATATACATCACAACAACAGTTGCACGGGTAGAAAACTTGCCTGAGCGACTGGGGGTTACAAATGGCTCGGGACGAGTCTGGTAACCTATAAACAACATATAAGTTGGAATTAAACCAAAGTCACTTGTAAATCTATACTTTAACCAAATTAGACTCTAACGCTCGCTTCGCGCTTACTGATTCTCTTAAGTCGCTCGAGTACCCTCGGCTCCACCATTTTTAATAAATTAACCATTACGAGTTTTAAGGCGATTCTTTTGCGAGTGTCTTACCAACTGCCTATTACACTTTATATAAATGTTTCGTACTCCAATTAGTCCTTTAAGGTCTTTAACCAATGTTTCAAAGTAAGGCGAGGGGTAATGGTTCGTTCGCGAAACGTCGTTACTTAAAACGGCCATTTTTCCTAAACCGTACATCGGAATCAAACGAACCACATATCAAAACGAAGCTCGTAACATGAACTATCTAATCATGGCAATGGTCAAAACCTAGCAGGGAGTTCTAGGGTCCTAATGTTATGAACAAAAGCAGTCTAAAGTAAATCGGACATTACGACGGCTATGTTTACGCGATTTCCCAAATTTAAAACACTCCAATTCACATCAATCCAACTACCAATCAATAACAACTCAAGATACACATCAAAGCTACTGATTTTAGTCATAATAAGCTCAAGGATCTCAATCCAATCATATACTATAACATCTCCAAATTCAACTAATACTACTTAACAATTAAGCTCGAATCATGCTTATCATTCAATTTACTACTCATCCATCCAAACCATCTCCAAACTTCAACATTAAAACTTATTACTAAAGGGTGAGAAGATTTATACCTTTTTTAGAGGGTGGAAAGTTACTAGGGAGCCTCAAAGAACCTTGATCTATCCTTATATAACCTTGATCTTGCAAATGAAATCAAGAAACACAAAGTTAAAATTTGAAAACACTATTCACCCTAATCTTTAGTGAATTAATTAGCTATGAAAATCATGGAATCTTGAGCTTAAACTTATGGCTCATCTAAGTTATGAATTATGGAAGCTAAAGAAATAAACCTCTTGATTTTTGAAGGTGTGTAGCTAGGGTTTTGAAATTTTCCTCCTTGGTTTAAGAAGAAAAAGCCGAGAGCTTGTTCTTGAAGAAGAGAAGTCAATTTCTATTTTTGATGAAATGAATTCTTTTTGGCTTGGTTGATTTTGATTTGTTTTGTTTTGCTTCTTACCTTTTTACCATGGTAATTATTGTGTGGTTCACAATCATCCAACAATTCCTTCCCTTATGTCATGCTTATGTCATCATGTGATGTCACCCTCCCTCCTTTGTCCTCTTCTCATTGGTTGGATGACATCATCCCCTCTAATCTCTTTGATTAGCTTCTAATTACTTGGCTAATGACTGCTGATCTGTTATACGGTTCGCTTAACTTTCGTTTTCGTTTATCGTTTGAGGGATCATACCCGGAATCTATTACTTAGGTTCCCTTAACCTTTCTCAATACATTATATTCCTTTTTATGATCCTCTATTAAAATCCTTGAATTTAAATCCTTTTATCCTGTTACCTCATACTCAATTCTTTCGATATTTGGTGGATTTTCGGGAAAAATCAAAGTGTTTGGATGTGGATTTTGACGATCTTTACATACACTTATATACCATATAGAGTACTAATAAAATCTCAGAATATCCATATAAAAACCCCTACATAGTGTGGCATGAAAAGTTTTCTTGTTCAGCAAAAACACTATTCATAAGGGTTACAAAAAGTTCAAAATTTTGGGGGTTATTACAGTCTCCCCTCCTTAAAAGGATTCCGTCCCGGAATCAAATAGAAAACAAATGGGGGTACTTTTCTAGCATTGCGCTTTCTAGTTCCCAAGTTGATTCTTCCAAATTATGATTCTGCCATAGCACTCTGACTAGCTTGATCACTTTGTTCCGAAGCACCTGCTCCTTCTTATCCATAATCTTTACTGGTTTCTCCACGTAAGTCAGATCTGGTTGCATATCCACACTCTCGTACTCCACTATGTGTCTGGCATCCCGATGATACCTCATTAACATTGACACATGGAACACATTATGAACTTGTTGTAGGTTCGGGGGTAAGGCTAGCTCGTAAGCCAACTTCCCAATCCGTCTTAGTATCTCAAAAGGTCCAATGTATCTTGGGCTTAGTTTTCCTTTCTTTCCGAATCTCATTAACCCCTTCCAAGGGGATACTTTTAGTAGTACTAAGTCTCCTACTCCATACTCCTTGTCCTTTCGGGCTAGGTCTGTATATTTCTTCTGACTGTCTTGGGCTGTTACCAGCCATCCTCTAATGAGATCCACTATGTCTTTGGTCCTTTGGACCACTTCGGGTCCGAGCATCTTCCGCTCTCCTATTTCATCCCAGTATAAAGGAGATCGACACCTTCTTCCGTACAGGGCCTCATAAGGCGGCATTCCGATGCTAGCATGAAAGCTATTGTTATAAGAAAACTCGATCAATGGCAAGTGATCATCCCAACTTCCTTTAAAGTCTATTGAACAGACTCTCAACATATCCTCTAGTGTCTGGATGGTCCTTTCACTCTGCCCATCCGTCTGGGGATGGTACGCGGTACTCATATTTAACTTGGTCCCTGCACATTCTTGAAAGCTCCTCCAAAATCT
Organism: Apium graveolens; assembly: GCF_009905375.1. Taxonomy (NCBI): domain Eukaryota; kingdom Viridiplantae; phylum Streptophyta; class Magnoliopsida; order Apiales; family Apiaceae; genus Apium; species Apium graveolens. Next base: position 177,631,789 of record NC_133654.1, read on the forward strand.
GGAGTTGAACCTGGGGTCTCGGTCTGAGACAATGGACGCTGGAACTCCATATCGCGTCACTATTTCCTTAAGGTAAATGTCCACCAGTCTATCGACTGTGTATCTCTCATTGATAGGAATGAAATGAGCTGACTTTGTCAGTCGGTCTATAATCACCCATATGGCATCATGGTTGGCTTTCGTCCTTGGTAAGCCGACAACAAAATCCATGGCTATCTGTTCCCATTTCCATTCGGGAATCTCCAGGGGTCGTAAAAGTCCACTAGGTCTCTGGTGCTCTGCCTTTACACTTTGGCAAGTCAAACATTTGCTTACCCACTCTGCTACGTCCCTCTTCATGTTGAGCCACCAGTAATATTCCTTCAAATACCTATACATCTTGCTGCTTCCCGGGTGAATGGAATACCTTGAACTATGGTTTTCATCCAAAATCTCATCTTTAAGCTCTTGAACGTTCGGAACCCAAATCCGGTAGGAGTACCTCATTATCCCTTTATCATCTTTCTCAGTATGGATCTCTTCTTCAGTCATTGACTCTCTGCCTTCATTCATTATTTTCTCTTGGCACAATCTGATCTTTTCCAATATCTCTGGTTGCATTGAGATCTCAAAAAGCTATTTTCAGTTTCGGTTCCGGTTACCTTTACTTCTATTTCCATTCTCTCAAAATCCATTATCAATTCTTCTGAAGTCATTATCATTCTGAGTCTTTCCTTTCTACTAAGGGCATCAGCCACCACATTGGCTTTCCCCGGGTGATAGAGAATCTCACAATCATAGTCCTTGATTAGCTCTAACCATCTCCTCTGGCGCATGTTGAGCTCTTTCTACGTAAATATGTACTTGAGGCTCTTATGGTCTGTGAAAATCTCGCACTTCTCTCCATACAAGTAGTGCCTCCAAATTTTTAGGGCAAAAACTATTGCTGCGAGCTCAAGGTCATGAGTAAGATATCTAATCTTGTATTCCTTCAGTTGTCTCGACGCATACGCAATCACTTTACCGTGCTGCATAAGCACACACCCTAATCCTTTGTGCGACACGTCACTATATATCACAAAATCTCCTTTTCCGTCTGGCAATGCCAACACCGGGGCCGTTACCAACCTTTTCTTTAATTCCTGAAAACTGTTCTCGCATTTCTCCGTCCATTCAAACTTCTCTGTCTTACGAGTAAGTCGTGTCAAAGGGGCTGCGATCTTCGCAAAGTCCTGTACAAATCTACGATAGTAGCCGGCCAATCCTATGAAACTCCTTACCTCTGTGGGTGTGGTTGGCCTTTTCCAATTTGAGACTACCTCTATCTTGGAGGGTCGACCAATACTCCTTCTTTATTGATCACATGTCCTAAAAACTGTACTTCATTCCGCCAGAATTCACACTTCGAGAATTTGGCAAATAACTGTTCCTCTCTGAGTATTCCTAGAGCTATCCTCAAATGCTCTACATGTTCTGCCTCAGTCCTTGAGTAGATTAAAATATCATCGATAAAAACTATCACACGCTTGTCCATGTACTTCTTAAATACTTTGTTCATTAAGTCCATGAAAGCCGCTGGGGCGTTGGTTAATCCAAAGGACATTACCAAGAACTCATAGTGCCCATACCTGGTACGGAACGTTGTCTTGGAAATATCTTCGGGTTTAATCTTTAGTTGGTGATATCCAGTTCTCAGGTCAATCTTGGAAAAATAAACAGCATCCTTTAGCTGATCGAACAGATCGTCTATTCTAGGTAGCGGGTACCTGTTCTTTATGGTTAGCTTGTTCAACTCTCGATAGTCGATGCACAGCCTCATGCTCCCATCCTTCTTCTTAACAAATAACACTGGTGCTCCCCACGGAGACATACTGGGTCTTATCATACCCTTATCCAAAAGTTCCTGTAATTGGGTAGCTAATTCCTTCATTTCTAATGGGGCTAACCGGTAAGGTGCTTTTGAAACTGGCGCCGTCCCTGGGGCCAACTTAATAGCAAATTCAATCACTCTATCGGGTGGTAATCCCGGAAGGTCTTGTGGGAATACGTCTTCAAATTCATTGACTACCGGAATATCTTATAAGTTGGGAACCTCCTTCTGCGTGTCCACCACATGGGCTAGGTAAGCTTCATTTCCTTTTCGTAGCATCCTTCTGGCCTGGGCCATAGTCAAAAATTTCTGCGTCTACCTCTTTTCTCTAAATATAACTTCTTTCTTTCTTGGGATATTTAACTTAACTTTCTTCCCCTTATAGTCTATCTGAGCATCATTGCTAGATAGCCAGTCCATTCCCAAAATTACGTCAAACTCCCCTAATTTAAAAGGAATCAGATCAACACTAAAAGATTGCTCCCCTATGCCTAACTCACAGGCGGGGTGAATCTGGTTAACAGGAATAATTTCATGATTGGCTATTTCTACTTGCAAGGGTTCTATCAAGGGTTCAGCCTTAAGTCTTAACTTACGCGCAAGGTCCTTTGATATAAAAGATTTAGTTGCTCCCGAATCAAATAAAACATTTGCACTGACTGAATTTAGAGAAAGGGTACTTGCTATCACATCTGAGTCTTTCATAACATCCTGGACTGTCATGTTGAAAGTCCTCGCAGTAGGTGGCTTATTGGAGGCAGCCCTGCTGGCTCCTTAAGCTGCTGGTTTGTTCATTGGGCATTCCCTCTTCCAATGACCCGGGCGTCCACACTGATGACAAGTGGTGGTTGGAATGACGGCAGGGGTTGATGAAGGGCACTTAGTTGAATAGTGACCTTCTCGACCGCACTTAAAGCAGGTTACTGGCTTTTCTTTACACTCCCCAGTGTGCATCCTTCCACAAGTGTTACAGGATGACAATGGGGGTCGAGACTGGTTGGAATAGGACATTCTTGACTTCTGGCCGCTCTGGCTCACATTCACGCTCATTGGCCGCTTAAACCTAGTGTTCTTTCCCGGTAGGGACACTACTCCTCGATTAAATCTAGTTGGGAAGCTTCTTCCCGTGGAACCTCCACCCATGCTCATACTTTTCCTCTTTATTCCCTTCTTCTCTCTTTCCTTTTACATTTATTCACTTCCGGCTTCTACAATTTTTGCCTTTTGCACCAGAGTGGCATAATCCGTAAGCTCAAGGATTGCCACCCAATTTTGAATCCACGGTTTCAGTCCCTGCTGAGACCTCCTACCTTTCTTTTCCTCGGTGCTCACAAATTCTGGCACAAACCTTGATAACTCAGTAAATTTCGCTTCATACTCTGCTACAGATAAGTTATTCTGCTTTAGCTCCAAGAACTTGAGCTCCATCTGGTTTTCCATAAACCTCGGGAAATATAATCCCAGAAACAACTGACTGAATCTCTCCCAGGTTATAATAGCATCTGTCTCCATGTTTTTCTTGGCCTCCCACCAGTAGTTGGCCTCTCCTTTCAAAAGGTAGGTAGCAAATACAGTCTTCTGTGCCTCATCGGTACTCAAAATCTCAAAGGATTTCTCCATTTCCTTTAACCATGCCCTTGCCTCAACTGGGTCGGCTGATCCGTGGAACTCAGGTGGCTTAAGGGACTTAAAAGCCCTGAAAGAGTTTGCCACAACATTGTTATTTCCTTGAGGGGGTGGGTTGGGTTGACATTCCAAGTTCTGCTTTAGTAGTTGCATGAACTGGCCCATGGGATCCATGCCTGGGTTTGGTATTGGTTGCTCAACCTCAGTTTCTCCTTCTTCAGCCTCTATCTCAAATCCCTCAACATCATATATTTCCTCTTCCTCTTCATACAGGGAATCATCCTGTTCCACATAATCCTCATCTTCCTCTTCACTGTGTTCCTGGTTCCTACCGTTCTGGTTATGGCTTCCCTGGTCCTCAGATCCAGGGTTCACCCTAGTTCCAATCTTTCTTGGCGGCATGATACTGATAATTATTTGGGGAAAATCAACGTTAGGTCACAATCATACACAACATTGTGCCTTGCACAGTTCTATAATGGGGAGAATGTATCTCGCAATTCTATTATATTATGACAGTTCTAATAAGAAGTGCAGTAATAATAATGATAAAAACAGTGATCTCGTCACTAAGGAACTGAACCGAAAGGAAACAAATATATACATAATGCGAGAAATATATAGCTTGATCTGGTCAAAAGTACAATAGTGCTACAGCCATCTGTCCTAAAAGTGATACACAATAGTCTCTCTGTTTAGTCAGAAAAAGGGATGCTATATACAAGTCAACTATCCCAGAAAATTGGCTCTTACTAAGGCCTCGACTAACTAGACAACTAGACTATCCCATCATCAGTCCTGAATCACACACCAGAGCGGGTCAGCTCTCATACCCTTTCCATCGCACGACGGAAGATATAGTGGGCCTGCCGCCTGGAGATCCTACCATGTCTGTCCCCCTAAAGCGATCTGAGTCTCGCTCGGGACGTGAGCTCTATCCCCGTCAGCTCCCTCCTCAAGGATCGGGGTATAGCAGCCCTAGTATCATAAGCTCGGGTATGCCTACTCGCCCTTTCCGCATCCAACTCCCTCCTGGCCTCATCCAGCCGGGCCTCAGCAACAGCCACTCGGGTCCTCAGTACATCCTGAACATAGCCGTGGGCTAACAAAGACTGCCTATGGGCAGGGTCGAGAGGTGGTGAATCCGGAGCCGTTGGGGGTGCCTCCTCGGTCTGCCTAGGCTCGGAAGTATGGGTCTCTGAGCTGTCATCATAGGGGATCCAAGTTAGTGGTGGAGGGGTAGGAGCTCTGACCACCGAAAGTGTGGGTAAAGGGGTACCAGTGTACACTACCATAGGTCCGGCACGCTCCTCAGCTACTGGGACCTCATCCGGGTCCTCCTCATCCGAAATAGCAATGACCTCTGTCTCTGACTCCTCTGAGGGGTCCTCCTCATCCTCCTCCATCTTAGGCTCCTCCTGATCCTCGACATCTAGCAGTGCCTCATCATGCTCACGCTCGAACATCTCAGGGTCCTCTATCTCTTGAGCCTACACATTAAACGAGCTAAGTTACTATCATGATACTTATAAGGGTTCCCGTAAGGGTTTTAACTGTCAGCACTACTTTAAGTAGTCCGACCATGAACTTGGCAAGAGTTCTTATTATCTTTGTGAGTTTATTATTATATCGCCACATCATCTCTGAGGTTTATAACGCTTAGCTCTGATACCATTTTTATAACACCCCCAGATCCGGGGTCAGGGATCCAGGTCGTCACAGTCTTTCTTTCCACAATATCACTTAACTGAATTAATAATAAATAACCTCATGCTGTGACCCCACACTAACACACACCACAACCCGTTATAGTCTCAGAGATGAAATTGAAATAAGTACAAGTCTTTGAATCCATAATTTAAAAGTTAATACAACCCAAAATGATTACTTAATAAGTTTACAATTAATTGCCATTATCTGACACAAGTTATAATTATACATAATTGATTCCCAAAAGTAGAAGGTCTGATCTACAGATAGATCTACCTCTGCAACTATAGCAGCTATGATCTCAACGGGAAGGTGCGGGGCGCTTCCCACGCTCTTGCGCTGGGTCTGCTTGAGTCTGGCCATCTTTCCTAACTGTTGTTGTGTGATGAAAAAATAAAGCAAGAGTGAGCATTACAGCTCGCAAGATAATATATAGTGTAAACAATAATGCAAGTATCTAAAAGGATAACTTACTAGAATCCTTTATCAAGTGCAAGATAATTACTTACTGGATATAAGTAAAAACAAGGGATGAAGTTACCAATTACTTCACTATACTTATATCATTTATAAAGCTACTTGAACTACCGCTGTTCAAAGTATAATGAGCTTTCAACATTTCATCACATAGATGAGACTACAAGACAAGATTTGAATGGATTAAATCTTTGAAGTATTATTGAAGGAAATGAAGTTATGATATACTTCATTAAGTTCCGATATATATATATCCACATATACATCTTCTTTATACATTTCCTGAAAACCTCTGTCATGTAAGGTATGAACAGAGTTTGTAACATCCAATAAATTTTTGGAAGGAAAAAAGAATTGTGGCATAAACCTGATATCTTGCTGATCAGGCAAAGATACCAATAAGTAACCTTTTCTACTAGTAGATGGACGAATTCCCCACTGGTCATCACCCTGGTCGCAATAGGACCTTATGCTGGACTGCCACTCAGCCACTTACGCATTTGATGGACTCCCACTGAGCCACTTACACTATAATGGACGCCCACTGAGCCCATGTTGCTTATGCCGACTCGATAGATGGACTTACTTCCCGAACATTGGGTAAGTAATCAATCCATTTACCAAAACCGCAACCTTGTTGCGAATATAAAATACACCACAGAGCCGGATCCCTCTGGTTTTGAGCGAGTATTTAAATCCCCTTTAAAAAGGAAGATTTTAAATATATAAAAATGAGTTTTGGGATCCGCTCTAACTTTTAAAAAGCATTTTAAAGACTCGAAAATACTTTAAAGAGTGTTTGGAGTAATGTTGATTTAATAAAGTAAATCAGTCCCAATATATTAGAAAATATCTGAATATTATTATTTAAATAATATTCCCATAAAGAATAATCTTTATACAAATAATTGAGGTAGAAGTTGTAAAACACATACTTGAAATGAATATTAAATAACCAAAGACATACTTATACGAAAGTACTATCTTTATTTGAATAATCAAAGATAAATTTGATTATCGACACCTTATTCTTTAATAAAATAAAGTATATATCTCAGCAAATAATCGGAGTCATAGGTCCTCAAATGAATATTCAAATAATATTCATTAAATAATATAAACTGAGTCATAAACCCTCGAATGAATATTCAAATAATATTCAATTAATAAAATAAACTGAGTCCTAAGCCCTCGAATGAATATTCTAAATAATATTCATTAAATAAAATAAAAGGAGTCATAAGTCCTCGAATGAATATTCAAGTAATATTCATTAAATAATATAAACTTATCGAATAAACCTTATTCGATTAATAGTTTTAAAAACTATTCATATATATATATATATATATATATTATACTCGGGAGCCTCGCCTCCCGGTTTTAGAAAAAGTTCACCTTTTGCTCCCCTATACTAAGGGTATACGCAAATACCGCTTATCTCTAGCATAGCTATTATGCAACTAATAAGCATTTGAACCAACAGATATATAAATCAAGAATATGAAACAGGCATGCATATATACCATATCACATGCTACAATATATCGCAAGAATTTGCTAATAACAAATATGCATTTATCACAAGATCATGCATATACACATATACATCACAACAACAGTTGTACGGGTAGAAAACTTGCCTGAGCGACTGGGGGTTACAAATGGCTCGGGACGAGTCTGGTAACCTATAAACAACATATAAGTTGGAATTAAACCAAAGTCACTTGTAAATCTATACTTTAACCAAATTAGACTCTAACGCTCGCTCCGCGCTTACTGATTCTCTTAAGTCGCTCGAGTACCCTCGGCTCCACCATTTTTAATAAATTAACCATTACGAGTTTTAAGGCGATTCTTTCGCGAGTGTCTTACCAACTTCCTATTACACTTTACATAAATGCTTCATACTCCAATTAGTCATTTATGGTCTTTAACCTATGTTTCAAAGTAAGGCGAGGGGTAATGGTTCGTTCGCGAAACGTCGTTACTTAAAACAACCGTTTCTCCTAAACCGTACATCGGAATCAAACGAACCACATATCAAAACGAAGCTCGTAACATGAACTATCTAATCATGGCAATGGTTAAAACCGAGCAGGGAAATCTCGGGTCCTAATGTTATGAACAAAAGCCGTCTAAAGTAAATCGGACATTACGACGGCTATGTTTACGCGATTTCCCAAATTTAAAACACTCCAATTCACATCAATCCAACTACCAATCAATAACAACTCAAGATACACATCAAAGCTACTGATTTTAGTCATAATAAGCTCAAGGATGTCAATCCAATCATATACTATAACATCTCCAAATTCAACTAATACTACTTAACAATTAAGCTCGAATCATGCTTATCATTCAATTTACTACTCATCCATCCAAACCATCTCCAAACTTCAACATTCAAACTTATTACTAAAGGGTGAGAAGATTTATACCTTTCTTGGAGGGTGGAAAGTTACTAGGGAGCCTCAAAGAACCTTGATCTATCCTTATATAACCTTGATCTTGCAAATGAAATCAAGAAACATAAAGTTAAAATTTGAAAATACTATTCACCCTAATCTTTGGTGAATTAATTAGCTATGAAAATTATGGAATCTTGAGCTTAAACTTATGGCTCATCTAAGTTATGAATTATGGAAGCTAAAGAAACAAACCTCTTGATTTTTGAAGGTGTGTAGCTAGGGTTTTGAAATTTTCCTCCTTGGTTTAAGAAGAAAAAGCCGAGAGCTTGTTCTTGAAGAAGAGAAGTCAATTTCTATTTTTGATGAAATGAATTCTTTTTGGCTTGGTTGATTTTGATTTGTTTTGTTTTGCTTCTTACCTTTTTACCATGGTAATTATTGTGTGGTTCACAATCATCCAACAATTCCTTCCCTTATGTCATGCTTATGTCATCATGTGATGTCACCCTCCCTCCTTTGTCCTCTTCTCATTGGCTGGATGACATCATCCCCTCTAATCTCTTTGATTAGCTTCTAATTACTTGGCTAATGACCACTGATCTGTTATACGGTTCGCTTAACTTTCATTTTCGTTTATCGTTTGAGGGATCATACCCGGAATCTATTACTTAGGTTCCCTTAACCTTTCTCAATATATTATATTCCTTTTTATGATCCTCTATTAAAATCCTTGAATTTAAATCCTTTTATCCTGTTACCTCATACTCAATTCTTTCGATATCTGGTGGATTTTCGGGAAAAATCAAAGCGTTCGGATTTGGATTCTGACGATCTTTACATACACTTATATACCATATAGAGTACTAATAAAATCTCAGAATATCCATATAAAAACCCCTACATAGTGTGGCATGAAATTTTTTCTTGTTCAGCAAAAACACTATTCATAAGGGTTACAAAAAGTTCAAAATTTTGGGGTTATTACATGAGCATTCCATAGATTTCATCAAGAGTTTTTTCATCAAGATTGTAGTTGTCTCTTACTGTTGTTGCCTTCAAATCCCAGCATTCAGGAAGAGCTAACAGGAATTTAAGGTTTGAATCTTCAAGATCATACTCCTTATCAACCAGTGACAGATCATTCAAGAGTTTGACAAATCTATCATATAAGTCAGTCAGTGACTCATTAGCCTTTGAGTCAAACTGTTCATACTCTTGAGTGAGTATTGTCTTCCTGTTCTTCTTAATCGTATCAGTTCCCTGACACCTTGTTTCCAGGGCATCCCATATCTCCTTTGCAGTCTTGCAGTTTATTACCCTGTTTGACATTACATTATCAATGGCACTATGCAGTAAGTGTCGTACCTTAGCATCCTTAGCAATTGATGCGATATCTTCAGCAGTATAATCACTCTTCTCCTTTGGTACCGTCTTTGCTGCTTCACCTGTAACCGCAACCGCGAGCTTGGTTGGTTTGTGTGGTCCTTCCTTGATTCTATCAAGATATTCTGGATCTGTTGCTTCCAGAAACATGGTCATCCTCACCTTCCATATGGGATATTTAGATGGTGTCAATATGGGAACTCTGATGGTCTCATATCGACTTTGAATTTGTGTCTTTGGAGGTTCTTCAGTTTTGGTGGGCTTAGTTGGAGTTTCTGTTTCAGACATGATTGTATATGGATCTTAAGCTGTTTGTACGCTAACAGATTGGCTCTGATACCACTTGTTAGGTCACACACACACACTGTAGAGGGGGTGAATACAGTGTAAAGTACAATCAAATCGAACTTTAATAACTCAAGTAACAGAAAACAAACTTTATTGAAACAATAAACTCTGTTACAATATGGAACTGTTACCTCTCAGTGATGAACAAATATCACGAGAGCTTCTAGGGTTACAATGAATAATATTTTCGATAATGATAACACTTATAGTGTAAACCCTATGTCCGTGTTTATATACTACACAGTTACAAGCTAATTGCTAATTGATATGTAATATAATTCTGCTTCCTAAAATATATCAATCAGATATCTTTTCTTCCAAGTATTCTATTCTTCATAGAATTCCTTCTTCATGCATATCTCTTCTTATGTTTGTCTCGATCTTCTTTCCTTTAATCAGCTGCTGTCCTTATCTGAACGTCCTTCAGTACTTAAGTTCTGATATCCATCTTCTGATGATTATCTCCTGATAATATAAGTACTGATATCCTTAAGTCCTGACTTCCAGTAAGTACTGATTTATCCTGTTTAAGTAAGATCTGAAAAAAACTAAACATAAATCATATTAGCCATGACATTATCAAATATATCTAACATACTTAATTAATATTATAAATAATTCGAATTATTTTAATATAATTTAAATTTAATTTAAATTAACTAATCCTTCAAGCATTCTTTGTGTGTGACCCTATAGGTTATTATTACGTTGGTAACAAATTTTAAATCTAACTTAAAATCATAAACAATGAGCGGCATCTAGTAATACATCATTGCTAACCAAGTAATAATAATTGAATCCGTGATCGATTAACACTTTCGTGAATAATGTACAATGTAATATAATTCCTTTAACCAAATATTATAGATTAAACTAGAGGCATGTAATGTGTCATTCTCATCAATATTTAATCCAGGTTTTCTTGATCAATGAGTAGACTATCATATCAAATCAACATTTGAGCGTGGCCACACATTTCATAGTCTAGCTCACAAAAGAGGCCAATAATATCACTCCTAAAATGGGAGGGTTAAATCCCATCTAGATCATTCATATTTCTCATACGATTCATAATATACCCAATGTCCACTTATATCATTACCCAATGTATATTTTTTCAATTCTAAGGACCATTACATCATTATTATTGTAAGAATTACTTATGACATAATAGACATGGAATCTCACATTGGGTCTGTCCAGCACCATGTACATATACATCTGCCTGCGTTTTTGACTTTAGTATCACTATACCTATGATCAATGAGATGTGATCATCAGTCAACAAATACACCAGTCTTAATGCATTATTATTGTCCCTTAATAATAATACTCGACGAAGGACCTTTAGGAATATTGATAATATTTTCATCATCTCATTTCTAAGTCACGTACTTAGAGATATAGAATTGCATATCATATTTCAAGGATATTTATTAATCTAACATTTATATCGCAGTAAATTAAAAATTAATAAACTATAAAGGGAATAATTGATAGAACATAAACATTAAAATTCCTAATGACTTAAACTAAAACATCATAGTTTTGTCTCTAGGGCACAAACACTTACAATCTCCCACTTGCACTGGAGCCAATCACCCATGTATCTAATACTCATGGAACTAGTATGACCATCGTGCTTCTGCTGCATCAAAGCCTTAGTCAATGGGTCCGCAACACTATCATTACTATGTAATTTACATTTATATCTCCTTGATCATTAATCTCATTAATAAGGTGATATCGTCTAAGGATATGCTCAAACAGTCTCCTTGGATATTTCAAAAATATCAATATATTCGGCTTCCATTATAGAATCATCAATGTTCTTGATGTGAACTATTCCAGCTAACATCACTTATATTTAGAAAAAACACAAACCAGACATAGACACATAATCATCCCTGTCTATCCAAAAATTAGGTTAAGAAATTAGTATCAGTGTAACCCTTTACAACTAGTTCCCTATCTTCTCCATACACCAAAAATAAATCTTTAGTCCTCTTTAAGTACTTAAGAATATTTTTGAAAATTATCCAGTGACCCTCACTTGGATTAGACTGGTATCTGCTCGTCATGCTCAAAGCATACGAAATATCAGGATAAATACATATCATTGTACACTTTATAGATCCAATTGCTAAAGCATATTGAGCTTTCTCAAATGGCCCTTATCATCTAATGATTTAGGGGCAATTATTTTTTAAGATCACTATCCCATGAGACATTGAAACATATCCTTTCTTTATCTCCTGCATCCTAAAATGATGCAATATTTTATCAATATATGTACTCTGACAATGTCGATTAATCTTTTCAATCTATTTCTATAGATCTTGATCCCTAATATATAGGTAGCATCACCTAAGTCTTTCATCGAGAAACTATTTCTCAACCAAGTCTTAACAGCCTGTAGAGAAGGTATGCCATTCCTTATTTGCTATATGTCATCTACATGTAATACTAGGAATATCACATGGCTCCCACTAACCTTCTTGTAAACACATGGTTTATCTTTATTTTGAATAAAGCCAAACTCTTTGACTGTTTCATCAAAAGGAATATTCATTCTCCTTGAGGCTTGCTTTAATCTATAAATAGATAGAAGCAACTTACAAACTATCTTAGCAAACTTTGGATCGACAAACCCTCAGGTTGTATCATATATACATCCTCTTCAAGGCTCCCATATAAGAAAGTAGTTTTGACATCCATTTGCCAAATTTCATAGTCAAAGTAAGCAACTATTGTTAACAAAATCCTGATGGACTTGACCATAGTAACCGGTGAAAAAGTCTTATTATAGTCTATACCATGAATTTGTTTGAAACTTTTTGCCACTAGTCGCGTCTTATAGGTCTGTACTTTACCATCCATGTCAGTTTTCTTCTTGAAAACCCACTTGCACCCTATAGGTTTTACCCCTTCGAGTGGATCAACTAAAGTCAATACTTTATTTTGATACATGGATTCCATCTCGGATTTCATGGCCTCTGGCCATCTCTCGGAGTCTGAACTGTTCATAGCATCTTGGTAGGTGAGAGGCTTATCATTATCCGTAAGCATCACATCACCAATTTGAGTCAAAAGAAATTCATAATTTCTCCCGGGCTCATGATGAATCCTACTAGATCTACGAATAACCTGTATTTCTTGGACATGATTACTTTAAACATTTTGATGTATATCCTGATCTTATTCCAACTCTGGTTTAATGTTATCATGTGGTTCTCAATCTTCATCGAGATGTATTATCCTCCCACTGATTTTCTTAGAAAGTAGTTCTCCTTCAAGAAATACAGTGGCCCAAGCAACAAACACTTTGTTCTCGGAAGGATTATAAAAACTATACCCTAGTCTCACTTGGGTATCCCACAAAATCGCATCTATCTAATTTTGGTCCAAGCTTGTCAAAGGCTAAATGTTTTACAAATGCTTCACATTCCCAAATTTTCATAAATGACATGCTATGACATTTGTCACTCTATATCTCATATGGAGTATTTTGAACCGCTTTAGTCGGAACTTGGTTAAGTGTATATGCAACCGTTTCTAAAGCATAACCCTAGAAACTGAATGGATGTTCCGCTTGACTCATAATCGATTGCACTATGTCCAACAATGTATGATTTCTCCTCTAAGAATCTATATTTCATTGAGGTGTTTCATAAGGAGTAAGTTATGATACAATATCACACTCCTTCAAGAAATTCATGAATTTAATGCTTAAGTATTCTCCTCCACGATCTGATCGTAAAACTTTTATACTTTTCCCTTGTTTGCTTTTCTACTTCGGCCTTATATTCTTTGAACATTTCAAAAGAATCGGATTTGTTCTTCATAAGAACCACATATCCATATCTACTGAAATTATTAGTAAATGTTATGAAGTAGTATAAGACACCCCTTGACATCATACGCATTCGACAACATACATCATTATGTATAAGTCATAATCGTTCGGTGGCCCTCTCACCTGATCAGGTAAAAAGAAGCTTTAGTCATTTTGCCAATGAAACAAAATTCGCATCTTCCGTATGATTCAAAATCAAACTTATCTAAGTATCCATCTATATGTAACTCAGAAATGTGTTTCTCATTAATTTGGCTTAACTACAATGGTAGAGGTAATATTTGATTTGAGTCATCTTAGAACATATAAATTGTTAATTAATTGTGCAACATTATAAGCCTTATTATTAAAATAAAATAAACAACTATTATTTATTTAATTCAAATGAAAACCTTTCTTGTCCTGACAAGAAATTGATTTAATTTATCCCCTAAAGGCAGACACGTAATAACAATTTATCAAGTTCTCAATCTCTCCTATATGGGCAAAATTAGGTATCGAGTTCCTTCAACTAGAGCAACAACTTTTGCTCAAATTCTAACTCGATACCTGAAGCTTGACCATTATTGGTCTTCTTCTTTAGATCTTCTAAACAAGCTCGAAAATTAACTTCCAATCATCCAATTATTTCCGTAGAAGTGACAATCATCTCCTTTAGCAACACCACTATCAGGCTTCAAAAGCCTTTTGGGATTGGACTTTGGTTTAGCACCGAATAAGATCAAATCTTCAGCTTGCCTGTCCAATTTCCTTTCCCACTTTCATTCCATGTGTACATCATCAATATGGACGTAATTCATTCCTTTACCGTGTTATTTTCAGCAGTTCTAAACATGCTTAACAACTTAATGAGTGTTCTGTCTATCTCATTCCTTTTGTGCTTAACAAACTAAGAATAGAAGTTGTTCAATTGTTTGATCAAATCAAGTTGAGTCTCTATACTATTCTTGAAACCCAAGATATCAAGGTACATATACCTATCATCTTTAGAACATGTGGTCCAACACGATATATCATTGTCCCATTAATGTAGAAGTATGGTGCCTTATTATTGTCAAATCTTTCTATGAGCCTATCCTTCAAACATCCTTTGAAGGTTCTCAATCATACCATAAGTATCATTATGCTTTTGTTGCTTCTAAAGCTCAGCACTAATAATTACAAGCATGAGACATTAAGCATCAGTTGCATAATCAATTTGCTTCTGGTAAGCATTTTATTCAGCACATGTTTCATTTTCAGATTGAAGAAATAAGGGAGGAGTTTGAGTCATATCCTTAACTTGAGGACAATCCTCAAGTTTCCATGTCAATTGAAGAAATTATTTCTTGTCAGCTTTTCCTTCTCAAGGACTATTACATAGAGAAGTTATTTGTATTATTTGTCATTTGATTTCTACAATATTAAAGTGCATAAAATGCCTTAGTCTACAGATGATCATTAAATTATGTTCAAGTTATTATTCATATATATATATATATATTCATAATATATATCTCCCACTATTTTTATCAAATCAATAGCCCTAACTATTAATTCAGAAAGAATATCTTTTATATCCTTTCTAGTGAGCCAAGATCCATATTTCACCATGCGTTAGGTCATCTTTGGATTTTCTCCTAAAACATGATAATTTAGGTAGACAACATTGGTCAATTATATCAACTATATAACTTTTGGATAGTTTGGTAGAATAACATTTGTTCATATTTATCTAATAAATCTCGCCAAACTCTATGCCTCTAAATTCATAATCCTATTATGGTAATTTAGTTAAGTCAAACCCAATAGTCAAAAAGTGTCAAGTAAGAGTACTTCGCTTTGGGGAAATCACTCCTTGTCGATCTAGGGGTTAACGCATTGGACTTACTGGAAGGCATCTGATGAACTTAATATTAAAATTAGGGTTTTTATTAATTTTAAAATGATCATGATCCCAACATAAAGAGATTCCCAATTTTTCCTTGAACAAAATACTTCAAATCAATATTCGTCAATGGTTTGATTTCCAGGTAGTGAGGGAGTCACAACGGTCTCGCTTAAAACCGACAACCTTACAAGTTCAATGAACTCGCTTTTGACAAAATCGCCACATGTCAGAAATAAGGAAAATTTGTATTTTATTCCGTGTTTCATAAACACGAGAATCCCATAATCGTTTGTTCATTTTAAAAACTTGAGTCGTTACAAATTTTATCTTGTTTAGAAAGCATGGCATAGGTGTCGTATCTAATACATACATCCTTAATCTAATTAAACATGCATCTTTATAAACTACTCTACACATACATTCATCATATGAGCATATATATGTAAAGTGCGATAAATTAAATGTTGTTGGTTATGGCTTCATCCTATGTGATCTTTATCAAGCTAATGACAAAGATCTAGGTCAATCTAAGGTGGAAAATAAATACAGGTTAACTATTATATGTCTTTTTTCTTGTATTGATTCCTTGGATGGCCTCCATATGGGATTACCCTTCCTTGATCTTCAAATCTCCATGTCTTCATGTATATTACACAAATGAAAAATAAAAACTACTCTAATGTACTTACAATAAAAACTCGAATTATATTCGAGATTTAGTAATTACAAGATCAAACGACATGCAAGCCGTATTTAAAAAAACCAAAACCATTAACCTAAGGTCATAAGCCATAACCATCCACCATGCTCAATTAACACACAAGAACATGTTAAAACACATATTATGATCTTAACATATCATACCCATCATGATCTAATCATAAAAACCAAATATGGCAAAAATCAGAAAATTTGAAATTAAATCTAATAACATTAAATCGTAGATTACAAGGCCTAAACGATGTCAAATGCCTTACAGATCAGTCGTTGATAGATTAAGCTATCAGTTTCGTTCAGACGCTCGATTTCATATGAAATAAAGTATTCGTTAGTCAAAATCGGACACCAGACCCAGATTTCAGCAAATCCGCTGAATTCGATTCAGAATCGTATCAAATACGATTCTTTTAATAAGAACAAACACAAAACATGTATATATCAGTATATATACAGATTATATAATCATCATATGATTATACAACTCTCATGAATATCATATATCCAAAACATATACATACATACGCATATATAAACATAACATGTAAAACATACAAAATCGCATACATAACAGTCATGGAATATTGTATTCATGTTATTGTCATAAAACCGGTAAACACATAAACGAATTAAACACTTTTCGCAAGTAGCTCTGATGCCATTGTTGGGTTTCGATCACATAAACGCAACGGAAACAGTAATTAAAAATGTGAAAAATTAAAATTTTCGAAACCCACCGCAGGATCCATGCGAAAAATAGATATTTAATTCATAGATCAGATTGTTTATCTTAAGAAGCTTTACCAATTGGTTGTCTAATGGAGATCCAAAACTTGTTCAATTTTCACGCATCCCGCTCTCGCTATCTACGCTCTATCGGTATCAACACGAATGCTTGAACGCAAGGATTGAATGTGTAATAGCACAAACTCGTTTCTTCTTGCTCTCTCCATCTTCTCCCTTGGTGGCTAGGGTTTTAGTAAAAGTCTTTTGCACAAAATCAGCCACAACAGTTATTATATAGAGAGTAGGAAAATGAATTATAACTCTTAACTAATTAGGAGTTATTATTAATTCAAAATTCTTATTTGTATAATAATTAAGTCACACTTAATTATTTAACAACTGAATTTCATAATTAATATTAGTAAATTCGAATATCAATATTTATCTAATTAATTAAGTCATACTTAATTAATATTATCAATAATTCGAATTACTTTAATATAATTTAAATTCAATTTAAATTAAATAATCTTTCAAGCATTCTTTGTGTGTGACCCTATAGGTTATTATTACGCTGGCAACGAATTTTAAATCTAATTTAAAATCGTAAACAATGAGCGGCATCTAGTAATACATCATTGCTACCTAGGTAATAATAATTGAATCGGTGATCGATTAAACCTTTCGTGAATAATGTACAATGTAATATAATCCCTTTAACAAAATATTATAGATTAAACTAGATGCATGTAATGTGTCATCCTCATCAATATTTAATCCAGGTTTCCTTGATCATTGAGTATACTATCATATCAAATCAACATTTGAGCATGGCCACGCATTTCATAGTCTAGCTCACACAAGAGACCAATAATATCACTCCTAAAATAGGAGGGTTAAATCTTATCTAGATCATTCATATTTTTTCATACCATGCATAATATACCCAATATCCACTTTTATCGTTACCAGGTCAAGGATAACTTTTAATGGAATCAATGTATATTAATTTTCGTATATAAATATAATGACTTCAGGTCTAAGGACCATTACATTATTATCAGTGTAAGAATTACTTATGACACAATAGAAATGTAGAATCTCACATTGGATCTGTCCAGCACCATGTAAATATACATATGCTTGTGTTTTTGACTTTTGTATCACTATACCTAAGATCAATGAGATGTGATCATCAGTCAATAAACACACCAGTCTTAATGCATTATTATTGTCCCTTAATAATAATACTCGACTAAGGACCTTTAGGAATATTGATACTATTCTCATAATCTCATTTCTAAGTCACGTACTTAGAGATATAGAATTGCATATCATATTCCTAGGACATTTATTAATCTAACATTTATATCGCAATAAATTAAGAATTAATAAACTATAAAGGGAATAATCGATAGAACATAAACATTAATAATCCTAATGTCTTAAACTAAAACATCATAGTGTTGTCTCTAGGGCCCAAAAACTAACAAAAATTTATGTAGAAAGATGGTTTGTAATAAAGAAGTTTTGTAAGACAGTTTATTTGAGTTATTGTAATAAGAGTTGGTAAGTTGTTCTTGTTTTCACACCTTAACCATAAAAGATCCTGAGTAGTATAATAAGGGGTATTTATATGTTATTATTATTATTGTACAGGTTCAGTGAAGTAGTTAGTGATAGTAATACACCAGATCTATACACCAGATTCGGACGGTGTTATAGTTGGCATCAGAGCTTAGGTTTTGGCCCTTGAAAACAAGAACGTTAGAGTTAAGATAAGATAGGAAGATCATATAAGATAGGGATAAAGTTATTAGGGTTTGGCTAATTTCTTAGATTAGGAAATTGTAAGTTCTAGGAATGGGAAATGACCTTTTCTCGTGTTATGATTATTCTGTCAGATGGCATTATCAGGATCTTCTGAGAGGACGATTACTGGACCAACTATACCACCAGGGTCAGCACAGGTGTTTCCACCACTTCCACCACCACCACCACTACCGCAGGAGCTAGCACCACCAGCTCTAGAGCAAATACCAGATCCACCAGTGTTAGAGTTGATTCAGCAGTAGATAGACTGTGTGCCACCTGGATTTTGAGATCATCCAGACAACCAGATCTGTTGTACTATATGTGACATATGTAGATAGAGGCAACATAGTACTTTGTGATTAGGCTTGTATATGTGTAGTATATAGTTTTAACATGTAGTGGTAGTAGCACGAAGGATTAGATATAGACCCTTTTGTATCAAACACTAACACGTGTAGCTGGTGTCATATATATAAAATAAACTTTTTCCAACTTTTTCTTTTATTTTAAATTTCAGTCTTTAAAGCATTTACATTTACTTTACTGTTTTATAGTTCTTCCATATCTTAAATATTGTTTTTATTTAAAACAATATTGTACCATTTATTCCAAAATTTTCAATTATTTCCCAATGATTTATTTAAATACTGAACTGTTTTATTTTCTTGTTTTAGATATCCAGTAAGTTGTTTTCTTTCTAATATTAACCATTTAAATTTCATGTTTTAACACCATACCAATTGTTTCCTTATTCATATCACCTGTTTAAATAAATTGTTATTAAAAGAACCATTTGTTTTATTATTAGAAACATGGCACCAAAAAGAAAAACCAGAACTGAGTCATCCAATAACAATACAGAAGGCCAAAACAACAATAACCACCACATAGACCAAACGTTTCACCTAATGCAACATCAAATGGTGATGACGTAGCAGCAAATGCAATAACAGCAACAACAGTTCCAGCAGTAGATGTTACTACAACCACTTCGTCCAGACCCACAAGTACCACCAGTTGTACCTGTTGTTACTTTCAAACAGTTCCAGTCGGTAAAGCCTCTAGAATTTGAAGATTCAGCAGATCCTACCAAGGCAAGGGCCTGGTTAAAAGAGATGGAGAAAACATTTGCGTTGTTTAAAGTGGAAGCAGATCAGAAGATAAATTTTGCTAGTTATTTCTTGAAGGGAGAAGCTAATTACTGGTGGGAGTCCAAGAAAGCACTTGAAGGCGAGGGTGTAGTAACTTGGGATAGATTCACCGAGCTTTTTCTGGAAAAGTATTTCCCCCGTTTTATGAAGAACCGGATGGAAATTACTTTCTTGGAATTGAAGCAGGGAAATTTGTCAGTCACTGATTATGAATCCAAGTTTACTGAATTGGCTAGGTTTGTTCCAGAGCAGGTAAATACCGATAAAAAGCGGGCTAAGATATTCCAACAGGGATTGAAGCCGTAGATTCGTAGCAGAGTGGCAGTGTTCCTACTGACGACCTATACAGCTGTAGTCCAGAAGGCCATGATAATTGATGGAGAAGGTGAAGCATCCCAAAAGGAAAAGGTACCACGAAGTTTTCAGAACCGTTCCAACAGGAGGCTGGGATTTCAAGCCTGGACAAATGTAAATTTTAGAAGGACAGAATAGGGAAATCAGAGGACGAGCAACCGACTCCCAGCCCCAAATCAACAGAGAGTCATCAGACCACCAATACCCGATTGCAGAATATGTGGGATAAAGCATATGGGGATCTATAATAAGCCAAACGTCACGTATTTCAAATGCAAACATAAGGGACACAACTCTGGGGAATGCCCAACAGGAAAGATAAAAGTCACTTATTTCTAATGCGGAGGAAAGGGACATATCGCTAGAGACTGTAGAGGAGTAGCAAGGGCAGCCAGTATCCCAAGGGTTTTGGCATTACTTCCGCCACCACAGCATAGTCAGCCTAGGGCAAGGACATTTAACATGTCAATGAAAGAAGCTGTGCAGAGTCTCAATGTGGTTGCAGGTACGCTTTCTGTATATAGATGCACAAGTATTGATTGATTCTAGAGCCACAAGATCTTTTATTTCTGAAAAATTTATCCATAAGTTGTATTGTGAAATCCAACGGTTGGACGAAACATTAATTATAAAGTTAGCAAACGATGATCAAATTATGGTAGACCGAGTGTGTCCAGGATGTGATATGGAAATAGCAGGACATCATTTCTTAGTTGACTTGATATCTTTCAAGTTAGAGGAATTTGATGTTATTTTAGGAATGGATTGGTTAATCGGTAACAATTCCAAGATCGATTGCGCAAATAAGAAAGTAAATCTGAAAACTGAAAATATACAAAGGTAACATTTAAAGGCGAGAAACAGAAGCAAAGGTCTTTAATGATGATGCAGATGAAATGATTGTTACGCCAATGATGTAAATTTATGTAACCTATGTGTTGGACACGAAAAAAGTAAGTCCAAAATTGAAGATATTCCTGTGGTATATGAATTTCCCGATGTCTTTCCAGATGAACTTCCAGGATGACCTCCGGATCGACTGATCAAGTTTGCCATTCATTTGACACCAGGTACTGAACCAGTTTCGAAAGCTCCATATCGAATGACACCTGTTGAGATGAAAAAGCTGGCAACAAAATTGCAAGATCTTCTCGATAGAGGAATTATAAGGCCTAGTGTATCCCCATGAGGTGTACCGATATTGTTCTTATAGAAGAAAGACGGCAACATGCGACTATGTATCGACTATCATGAGCTGAACAAACGAACTATCAAAAATATATATCATTTGCCACATATCGATTATTTATTTGATCAACTGAAAAGAGCGGCATGGTTTTCGAAAAATGATTTAAGATCGGGATATCACCAGTTGAAGATCAAGGCAGAAGATATTCCTAAGACTGCCTTTCGAACGAGATACGGACACTACAAATTTCTCGTAATGGCGTTTGGGCTGACCAATGCACCAGCATCGTTCATGGATTTGATGAACAGAGTTTTCAAAAAGTACCTGGATAAATTTATTATTGTATTTATTTATGACATCCTGATTTACTCGAAGACTAAAGAAGAACATGTAGAGCACCTGAGAATCACTTTAGGAACCTTGAGGAAGGAACAACTTTATGTGATTTTTCGAAATGCGAATTCTGGTTAAAGAAAGTGCAATTTCTAGGTCATATAATTAGTATTGAAGGAATTTCAGCCTACCCAGCAAAGATTAAAGCTATTTTAAATTGAGAAAGACCAAAGACCCCGACAGAAGTTAGAAGTTTCTTGTGATTAGCCAGTTACTACAGGAGATTTATTGAAGACTTTGCAAAGATAGCTATGCGATTGACCAAGTTGACTCGAAAGAATGAAAAGTTTGTATGGAATGAAAAATGCGAAGAAAGTTTTCAAGAATTAAAGAATCGACTTGTAACTGCACCTGTACTTGTGCTACCAGATGATCAAGGAGATTTCGTCATTTATAGCGATGCTTTCTATCGAGGACTTGGATGTGTATTAATGCAGCATGGCAATGTAATCGCATATGCTTCTAGACAACTAAAGCCTCATGAACAAAAATATCCGACACATGATCTTGAACTAGCAGCAATTGTGTTCGCACTGAAACTCTGGAGACATTATCTTTATAATGAGAAATGTGTAACCTACATGGATCATAAGAGTTTGAAATATATTTTCATGCAGAAAGAACTCAACATGAGACATCGACATTGTCTAGAGCTAATCAAAGACTACGATGTATCAATCAACTCTCATCTAGGTAAAGCAAATGTTGTAGCAGATGCATTGAGTCGAAAAGAAAGATTGAATATGATGACATTCTGAGAAGAATTGATCAGAGCGGAGACAAATTGGAAATTGAAGGTCGTATTCCAGAAAGCTCCACTGAAATGAACTACGCAATGACATTCCAAACAGAATTACTGGAAAAGATAAGAAGGTGTCGGGAGAAAATAATGGATCATGAAATTGACAATTTGACAAGAGAAGAAATTATAAGCCAGAAAGATGACAAGGGAATCTTACGAGTTGCATCAAGAATCTGGATACCCAATGTACCGGAACTAAAGGCAGAAATTTTGTGAGACGCTCATAGTTCAAGATATTCAATTTATCCCGGAAGCACGAAGATGTACAGAGTTTTAAAGGAAAACTTTTGGTGGCCAAACATGAAGAAAGAAATAGCGGAATGGGTCAGTAAAGGTTACACGTGCCAACGAGTGAAAGAAGAACATCAATGTCCGAGCGGATTACTACAACCACTGGATATTCCAGAATGGAAATGGGAACATTTAGCAATGGATTTCGTAGTGGAACTTCCACGAACCAGAGCAAACCATGATACAATTTGGGTTATCATTAAAAAAAATCACCACATTTTCTCCCAATCAACGAGAGGTTTTCGCTTGACAAGTTAGTTCATCTATATCTTAAGGAAATAGTGATGCGCCATAGAGTGCCTGTATCCATTGTATCTGATCGAGATTCATGTTTTAATTCGAGATTCTGGAGATAATTTCAGGAATTCCTTGGTACTAAATTAAACATGAGCACCGCTTATCATCCACAGACAGATGGGAAAAGAGAAATGACGATTCAAACAATTGAAGATATGCTATGTGTTTGTGCAATAGATTTTGAAGGCAGTTGGGACGAACACTTACCACCAGTGGAATTCTCTTACAACAATAACTATCGTGCCAGCATTGGAATGCCACCTTATGAAGCCTTATATGAAAGAAAGTGTAGATCACCTACATGTTGGGATGAAGTTGGAGAACATAAAATTTTAGGTCCAGAACTGATCCAGCAGACCAATGAAAAATTAGAACTTATCCAAAAGTGACTCGAAGCAGCATATAATGGACAACGTAAATATGCAAATCCAACCAGGAAGGATGCGGACTATCAAGAAGGAGAACATGTTTTGTTGAAGATATCACCATGGAAATGATTGACTAGGTCTGGCAACAAGGGCAAGCTAAAGCCTCGATACGTTGGTCCATTTGAAATTTTAAAGAGAGTCGAAAAGGTTGCATACGAATTAGCCTTACCACCCCACATGCAGCATATCCATAATGTGTTCCATGTATCAAAGCTTAAGAAGTATAGCCTTGATACGAGGCATGTAATAGAGTATGAGCCGATAGAGCTTCAAGCTGATTTATCATATATAGAATAACCTGTAAGAATTTTAGATCGGCAAGATAGAGTATTGAGAAGTAAGTCTGTACCATTAGTAAGAGTCTTGTGGATAAATCCTATGGTTGAAGGATCAACCTGGGAGTTTGAAAGTGAAATGTTAGAAAAGTATCCCTAGTTATTTTCCTAGCGAGATTTTGAGGATAGAATCCTAATAAGAGGAGGAGGTAACGACTGAGAAATTTCTTTTGTATTATATCTTAATAGAGGTGAATTATGTGTTTAAATATGTCAGTAAGTGTGTTAAGTTATAAAACCCTAGCTATTATGTGCTATGTGTATTTTGTTTCGGTCAAAACGTGTTTCAGATAATTATCGAGTGTTTTATTTTAGTTAAATGCTTTTATATCAAAGGTTGTACAGCCCAAACAGTGTTTTAATAGCCTATAATTCAAACAAAATCATTGGCCTTATTTTGCCAAGTATGGCCTATACCACATCGATATTCTAAACATCCAGACGTTTTACAAATTTTCTCGTTTCGCGAAAAATGACTTTTCCGGGCCCTTTCGGGTGTCAAAAACCCCACAAAAATGAAATTATCAAATATCATTTTTCTATGTATTTTTTTATTATTCACAATTTTTAGGAATTTTGGCATATATTTTGTATTTATTGGATATTTAAAAATTCAAAATTAATACCCAAAAATTATAAAAATTGGGGCCAATTAATTTTATTAGATGTATAATTAGGGCCTTAATTTTATTTAGGGGTATTTTTTTACTAGTATAAATAGCTAAATAATTACTAATTGAATATTAATTATAAAAAAATCAGAAAAATCAAGAATTTGTAGTGTTGGTGAAGAATAGCTCAGGAATTCAAACTCAGATTTGATTGTGATTCTGTTATCCAAATCCTTCATGTAAGTACTCGTTGTGAAGCTTGTTAATCGTACTTTATGATTCTGTTATAAATTTCATCTGTAGGATACTCGATTTGGAATTTGTAATTTTGGGTTTAATGTTTGTATTCGGGTTCTTTAATTCACTGATTGTTAGATGATTTAGTTGGTATAGACGTTTAGATCATTGAGTTTCTGATCGATTGGCACCGGGTTCATGCGATTTCGGCTCCGTTTCGAGCTCGCCAGAGAAGCTGCCGCCACGGTCATCGTGGTATCGACGAAGGAAGGAGGGAAGGTTTTTGAGCGTTATGGAGTGAAACCGCAGAAAAATCGAGTCAGAAATCGAAGCTTTGGTCAAAATTAGTCGCCGGAACGACCACCGGCGGCGGAGCCGGGGTGGTGTTCTTCGCGACCCGGGTTCGACCCGGTTTCAACCTGGAAATCGACCCGGGTTTGATCCTTGAAACCCTAATTTGTTTTTTATAGAATGTGTTTTTGGATTTTTTATAATTTAATTTCATTTTTATAAAAACAGAAAATCAATTTTTAGTAATTAGAAAATCAAATAAATAATTTGATTAAAATCTGAATTATTTTGTAAATAATTTATGAATTATTTTTTGAATTCAGAAATTCAAATATTTATTTATTTAATTTCTTATTTATTTATTTATCTGTTTATTTACTTATTTGTTTACTTATTTAATTAATTATTTATTAATTGAAGATTAATTATTTAAACTAATTAGTTGTTTGATAATTGATCGGTTTAAGTGAATAACTCGTAATAATTCGAGTTGTATTCCAAATTTTAGAGATTCGAAATGTAACCATTTATTTATTTATTTCCAAATTACTTATTATCTATTTAAATGGATTAATTAATTATAAATAGTCAATTTAACTAAAGAATTTATAATAAATTGTATTTAATTTCAAAAATTAGGGAGACAGTTCCCTACCCGGTTATCCACGTGAAGGATAAAATGAAATGTATAAAACATTTCCACAAACAAACAAAATGATCATGATCTTAATCATGCCTCATACCCCAGAGACATGCTCGTATACTCACAGTACTTATACGAGTTAGTTTAAGAGCCCATAACAAATGGTTACAAAGTGATGCCAATAGTATTAAAAATAAAAGCTGCAAGTGACAAATCAAGTATACTGATTGGCAACATGGATCAGAAGTGGTTAAACAACATGGATCAAAGATGGCTAAGCAAAAATTAAGATGTACAACTTAACAAAATAAAATATGATAAGATAAATATGATAGGACAATAAGTACAGAGGGAGAAATAGATTTTAAATGAAAAGAGAATGGAGGACACTCGTACCTGGAATGAGTCTAAAATATTCAATAATGCTCACACAACTACCTAGCACCAAAACAACCTCCACATCAATCTATAATATCAACAGAAATATAACTTATAAACGCCAAACTCTAAAACCCACTAAAAAGTAAGCTAACAAAATTATAATATTTTATACAGCTACCACAACTAATACAGATGATGACTATCTCATGCTAGAGTAGTATAAATATATAACTTACAAATAAACTGAATAATATACAAGCTGGTTTATAAAATATAAAAGATATTTTATTAATTTATAAAAGTAATGTAGAAATCTTTAAGTATATAAATTCATGAAAGTAGACAAATATAAATTATACATTAATTTAACACATTAAATTGTAACGACAATATAAGAAAATGATAAAAATAAATATAGCATTTATACTCTCTATTTATCAACACATACTGACGAGATTTGTCAAATCCACCTCTGGCACATTAATACTACACATTACTTACAAAATTTAAATTATTATGGCCAAGCATTAGATATTATAATTAACAATATATTGGTTATAAAAAAATAATGAGACTAAAGTAACAATTATGTTATGCATGTGAAAAATATAATAACATAATATGATTAACAAATGTAAACAATTTATTATTATAGATAAACAAACAACCAATTGTTAATTACTTAACTTAAATAACAAAATACTTTGACTACATATGTCCTGTAAAATAAAATACTACATATATCATTAGTCCCACAAATACATATTTTGTCAATTTTAATAAACCTCAATAAACTAAATCTTGTGAAAATAGATTTTATTTTACAAATATTTTCACATATTAACAAACTTGCACAATATAACATGAACTCACACACATAACTAGTAAATAATAATTAACAAAACTTACCAGACTAATAATATTAAAATGTACCATCTCATCCAATTAATAAAATATAAAAACCTGAGAATCATATAATTTCTTAAACCAACTTAATGACATAAAAATTAAAAACAAAAATAATAGGAACATGACTAATTTGACCACTACTAACTAAACACCTTCTAGCCAGTACAAATAACATTTAATTAATCAATTAAATCAATTAAACATGCATTAAACAATAACCTAACACAATATATAAACATATAAACAAATAATATAATAATTTAATAACACCTACATGAATTTAGAGTCTGATATAAGTATGTGTAATATGTACAAATAGTTATAAACAAGAAAATAAATTGACTTATATTAGTATACAATATAAATAATAATCATCTTAAATTACGTAATTAAATTTTAAATAAACCTCCTCGAGATGTACATTTCTCTGAAAGTTTTGGCCGACCTTAGCTTCCTTCTAATTATCTTTCTCCTCTTGATCTCTAATAACCCAAAAATCTATTTCTCTTTTGCTTAATCTTTAATAACCCAATATCCCAAAAAATCTATTTCTCCTTCTCTTAATCTTTAATAACCCAATATTTTAACAGTGACACTCCAGTTAGCTCTTCTCTGACCTTCTTGCACATGTAGATCCAAAGCTTCCTTTCTTATGCACCAACTCTTCTATCTCACTCATAAGTTATATAATACTATTATTTTTCCATTTTGTTAGCTACCGCTCTAAAATGAGTTTTTGTGTGAAAGCAGTAACAGAGTGACTTTGTTTATATAATAAGCAGCTCAACAAATTATGAAACTGTTGTCCATAATTTTCTCCACATTTTCCCACATCATCTCTCCATTAGCTGTTTAAAAAATATCTTATCACGTACTTAGTAGTGTGACTCATATTCAATTTTTAAACAACTAAAAGATAGCTTACAAATTCAAATTTTTAACAACCAATTATCTAAATAAAACATTATCCATAATTTTGATTTCTAAAAAGAATTAATCAAATATTTACTAAATTATTACACCAACAATGTACCAAATAAAATATGGAGTATTATACACACATTAGCAGAAGAATGAATTTTATTTGTAGTACATTAAGTGATGTATATGCCATCAATAGTAATACAAATAATCAATAGTAATACAAATAATCTTGAAATAGATATCTCTTTTTAGTGAGATCCATGTGACTTATTTAACTTCAACTTCACGTGTAATTCGAATGCAACCAATACATACTTCTTGTTCCGTTAAATCTGGGATGCATTTTTGTAAAGATTGACATAACGGTAAAAAATAATCATCCTATAGCAATGAATACAAATGTCAGTTACAAACCTTATATCAATATGATCTAGCAACATTACCCCAAGGTGAAAGCAATTAAAAGGATAATGTTAAAAAAAATATTATCTTTAAGCTTATTTTACAGTTAGAATAATATGAAATAAATGTTAGTTATAATTGAGCGACTCAGCGATCAACATATCTTTGACAATTCATCCACAACTAATTATAGTGTTCGACACGCTCTCGAAATTCAGCTTATAAGGTTTGGTTTGTACTCGATTGCAACAAATCTATTTACTGGGCTCGTGTAATCCGTGTTTGTGCCTTCCTTAGTAATTTATCTTTAAATATTACATTTTTTTTGCGCAACTATATGCAGGAGGTAGCAGCATGCTTAAGATGAGTTACATATTTTAGTTCATATATCAGTGAAGTACAAACATACTCTAAAACCAAATATTCAACTTCCAACAAAAAATATATATTAAACACATAGTTTTCAGGATGAAAAATAATATTTACTGAGCATATTAAAACTGGGATACGCGGAGATTCGAATAAGTACATCTTTATTATAATGTTCAATATGTTAAGCATAATTTGACTGCAATTAAGCATAAAAGGTGTTATTCCCAAACAATCTAACAAAGAATTATAAATGGGGTTGAGTGTAATTCTAGTTTCTTTTTTATTTCAAGAACTTTTCTATCTTAAATACATAAATGTGTTTGATTTGGCTAAGGTGCGGAAGAAAAATATTAAATAAATCAAACACAAAGTAATTAAACACAAGTATTTAAAGATTTTCTGGTAGATTGAACTTTTCCATCAGAGATATCTATAAAATTGAGAAATCTATGATGCAAGATTTGTACGCAGCTGCTTACAAGTAGAACTTACAAAGAACAGAGAAATTCTTTTACAGATACAACTTTTTCTATTACTCCAGTAAGTTGTTTACTAACTTGATACTTTTCTACTTGTTACCCTTGGTTTATATATTACCAAGTTACATGATAAAAAGACAAACAAATAAGATAAAATGTTTCTTAGTCTAATTACATGCTTCTTCATTTCTATATCCAACATCTTTGAATATCTTCAGGTTAGCATGGAAATGGAAATGCTTCTTTGTTCTCTAAAACGTATAAATAGGCTGCCACATTCCATTTGCATCTAATCAACCCATGTGACTGTCAAGTCACTATCAACTGCTATTTGAATTAAAACATCCATTGAAACTTCATTGGATCATCCGTTGAATTTGTGTTGAATCATCCGTCGAAGCTTCACTAGATCATCCGTTGAATGTGACCTGGGTCATCCGTCGAAGCCTTGTACAATCATCCGTTGAAAGTCTTCATAGCAGTTAACTCTATTTCACTTATGCAAAATTACAAGGCATCTAATATTTACAATTAGCCAACCTATTTTGCATATTAAACTAGTAGTCAACATGACTTAGAATATCCTATAACTTCTAGACTCTTTAAGGTATTGTAGAATGCATAAATGTGTTATAAGACTTATTGATACATAAGCTACTCTCTCAATTCGATATTAAAGCTATCATCCGTTGAGAGCTACAGAATACACTATATTAAATCTACTAAGGTGTTTTATTTAACTTATCATCAAGTGCACAATATATTCCTAACAATCTCCCCCAATTTATGTCTACTGGAATTGTAGGCATAAATTAAGAGAAACTTAATAATAAAAAAACACCTTATGAATACAGACTGATTTATAGTAGATAAAATTAACAAGTGCTGCAATTTATTGAAAATTATGCAGAGGAAGGTTTGTAGAAAATCTCACAAGCCATTCTCAAGGTGCTCCTCTAGACTGAGCAAATTTAACTTATTTCCTTGATTGTCTGAACTTCTTTCCCAATTTCTCATTATTCTCTTCAATCTGGTTTTGGAGTTGCCTATAGAATCCAGATTCATCTTCATTAGTCTGATCCAACATCTTTTGCATTTCCATGAGAGTTTTATTACTTGAAATTTTTAGCTGATCTTCTAATCTGAAGAATCTTCTGGTGCATTTTTCATCCTTAAACTCTATCAACCAGTATGGCCTAAAATGCACTCTATTTCCTATGTATGGAATTGTTAAGACTCTTGGGAGTGTATTTGGGCCTCTCTAGCTATTCCTTATCTCCTCAATTTTATTCAATACCATCTTTTTGGCAGCAATGTTGAATCCAAAGTTCTTCTTTATTGAGGAGAAAATATTTACTAGAGCAGAATAGCCTTCATTGAGAACCCTGTGAAGAGGCCAAGTTAGCTCTCTTCCAACCTTATACCTGAAGACCAATCTCTCTGGAAGATGCTTGTAAGCAACAATAGCTCTTACTTCTTCTCGCTCATCCAGATAGAGATCTATGTCTGAAAATTCCTTGATGTCATAAATGACGAGTTGATCTCCCTTGTTGACAGTTGGTTTGGGTTTGGATAAGGTTTTGGATTGAAGTTTGATAGGTTTGGCCTTTTTGATTGCTTTCTTCTTTGTTTTCCTTGGTTTGGTTTGGATTGGCATGTTTAGATCAGGGAGTGGCAGGCTTTCCCAATCTATAGGTTCATCCATGGGAATTATGGGTTCACCATGGAAGTTTGTGTCAGAATAGACCTTGAATTCATCCTGCTCCATTGTGGGCATGGCTGGTTGGCTTGAAGTGGTAGATTGGGTAGGCATGAATTCTTCCTTGTCTTCATTAAAATACAGATTTCTCTTTGGTCTGAAATTTAAACTTGGTTTCTCTATCTGCTTTGCTTCTTCTTGCTTTTCTTCAATCAGAGTTCAGCTGTCACAGTAGGCATTACAGATTCTATGATTACATGCTTCTAATCTTGGTTCTTGGTATCTAAGGCAGTTTACTTTTTTTGTTGTTTGAGCCTCATCTTTTCTTCTTTCTTAGCTTCTGCAAACTGTGGATGTCCAGCCACCACACAGATCATTTTTCCATTCCAATAGATTTTAGCAATTCTCTTCTTCAAGACTGAGTTTCTGGGATATTTGAGATAAACAATAGATCTATCAAGCAGCTTCTTCTCATCAAGCTTGGGAGTTTCATAGACAAGGTCCAATGGTTTTTTGTCTGATTTCTTTGGATAGTTTTTCTTTGGCTGAAAAATCACATTGGCCTTTGGAGATTTTATTGCTGAGGCTTGACCCCATTCCATATTCCCTAAGCTTATTTTATTGACTGAAATTAGTCTCAATTGAGAGAAATGAGAGAAGGATTTGTCTTGCTTCTCAATTGAACCAGAATTCTTCTCAATGTTTTCATCAAACTTCTTCCATTTTTCTTTCATCTCTAGCTTAGCTGCTGCTATCTTGATCAAGTCAATGCTGTCAAGAACTGGTGTATTAGGGAAATTAATTGCTGAAATAATCACTTTACCGACTTGAATGTTGTGCACTTGCTCCCCCTCACTAACGGGAATGATTGCAGATGTCTCCCCTTCACTCACTGAGACAAGTACATATTTCTCCCCCTTTTTCTTAGCATCAAGTTGAGCAGGGTTAGAAGTTTGTGCAACCACCAATTGCTGAAGAAGGACTGTCTGTTGAGCTTGATGGAGTTGGATTTTAGTGATGGAAGTTTCTAGATTTTTCATCCTTGTGTCCAAAGAATCAACCTTTCTACAGAGGTCAGAATCTTTCCTGAGTTGCCTATTGATATCTCTCATTATAGAGTCAGGAAGAGTGGCCTCTAATCTTTCAATAATGTCTTTCTTGACTTGGCCAATCTCATTCACATCTTGATTTTGGTTCAGAGATTGGATTTTGTTCAAGTGAAGAGACTCAAGGTGAGCTTAGAAAAGACTCTTGGTGTTGGCATCTTCAGTAGCTTGAAGAGCTATTTGAGTCTGATGGATTATGTGAAATAGAGTTAATTTGAAGTGATGCTCACTGCAACCTTTAATAAACATTCATGCTGGAGTGTTTGTGCTTGAGCTAGGACCAGCCTCTCCCCCTATGTCCATGAAATCTCCTTCATCATTCTCATCATCATCCACAAAAGTATCTTCAGAACCACCAAGTTGATATTCAAAGTCATCACCAACTGTGGAGGGAATGGCACTGATTGCATCTTTGGCCCTTTGCATTAAAGCTGTTGTGTGTATCAAGTTGAGAATTCTCTTAGTAGCCTCATTGTCCTGTTCAGCCAAAGCTTGATAAGCTGGAACAGGGTGAGTAAATGCCTCAGCTTCATAAGAAACATAATCTATGACAACTTGATACTCTTGCTAAAATAGTTGCTTCTTTTCAGTCTCATTGACATCCCTTAACTCACTAACAATGGGCTCTTTCCATTCTTTAGAACCTGCTTTTCTCTCATGTTCTCTTTGTTCTTGCATCAAGGGCTCCCCTTGGCTTCCCACCCTCACAGCCTCACCTTCACCTTCTAAGGTGAGACTCCTCTCACTCACTTTTGCCAAGCTAGAAGAAATAGCTTGCATTTGTTCACTCATTTTCTCTCCTTTTTCCTGAGAGCAACTCAGCCTCTCACTCTGGTCACTCCCTTCCCTCAATCCTAGGAATGATTGTACAACTACTAGATCATCTGCACTTGTAACAATAGTTGAAAATTCAAGTGATGTAGTGATATTCAACGGATGAGAAACATCCGTCGAGGGAGTAGTTAAGAGTTTCAACGGATGACTGCTGTTAAGCACATCCGTCGAGATACAATCACTAGTTGACGGATGAAGAATATCCGTCGAGATAGTAGAAATGACAGAGTTTGGAGTTAAAACTACTGTAGAATCTGTGGTGATTGATTTAAGATTTTGCACATATTTCTCAGTAGAATCCGAAAGAAATGGCAAATGAGCTAAGAAATCATCTAAAAGATATTGCTCACTTGCTTGAGATTTTGGCTTCTCCAATAGAGTTAAAGATGGAGAATCAGGGATTGATGTGTGAATCTTGTCCACATTCATAAAGTTAGTGGGTGAGTTTTGTGTGTGAGGTGATCCTATTTAAAGAGATTTTGGTTGTGACTCCACATTTACTGGAGCCACATTAATATGACTTTGAGAAGGTGCTGTAATTGAGTCTTTGACTGCAGTTTGCACAGTGTGTGCACCCTGTATATCCCCAAGTGTTTTAGATTTCTTCTTTCTTGTGTAAGTTTGGGAAAGTCTGTGTCCCTAATCCTTTTGGTATGTGCTCCTGGCTGAGAGCTTTGTTCAATAGTTACATCCTTTAGGGAGGATGCAACTAGTAATGAGCTAGATTCCTTATTAATCACTACAGTTTGTTGGGAAACTGCAGTATGGCTAGGCTGGGTTACACACACCTCTCCCTCCTTATCCTTAGGGTTTCTTTGATTTCACCTTGTCCCTCACCAGGATCACTTCCCTTCACACTCCCATCTTGGTTTTTAGTAGATTTTAAAACTCGTGTCTTTTGAGAGAAACTATAGTGGGTTTTCTTTGACTTGGATTTGGAAAATTTTAATTTTTTGGCTTGGGTAGGCACCTGGTTGGTCAATGTCACAGATGCCATAGCCACAGTAGTTTGCAAGGAAATTTATGGTAGAGGAGTAGCAGAGATAGAAGTGTTTACTTCACTTACATGAGGCTGCTCCATAATTGGCATGTAGATGAGGGGAACCTCCTTATGGTGATTAGCCCTATTAAGATCAGAAATAACTCTTCTCTCTTAGACCCAACAATCTAACTTGTTTGTTGGGTTCACAATTGAGAGATCCTCAGGAACAAAGTTATCTATAATCATAAAGAATATAGCATAATAGATGTTTTTAGACCTCTTCTTAATGTCTCCTAATTTACTCCCTAATTCATACATCACAGAAGTACTCAAATCAAAATACTTATCACTCAAAAGCATATAGAGCATGTTAACAAATGAATAAGTTACAACATCAAAATTGCTAGGTTTGCCAGAAAAGACTTTAATAAAAGAGTCACATAGAAAGCTCCATTCTTTCCTAAAGCCTAGTCTCATAACTTCACCTAACTTGGTGGTAGTGAGAGCATAACCCATAGAAATAAGCAAGTTACTCTCATTTGTGTCTGTGTGTGGAGCAAGGGTGTTATTTTCAAGAAATTTAAAGCATTTTTCAAGAGTATCACAGTTTATGTAGTGTTCTTTACCTTTGAGAGAGAATACAATGGTCTTATCCTTAGAGTTGAACACACCAGTAGTCCAAATCTCCTCAAAAACTTCACAGTAGATGATTGGAGACTCAAGCATAGCATAACTCAGTTTACAGCTTCAAATGAAGTCCATCATTTTGTGATAATCTTCCGATGCAGGAATTTTCTTGTTCACCAAAGCTACTAAGTTGTTCTTTTCGTATACATAACTAGTTTGAGACATGATTTTGACTACGGGTGCCATTGCTGTGATTGAAAGTAGTTACAGGAAGGGGGTTTTTGTTTTGGAGACGAAAGTGTTAGAGAAATTGCTTGAGAAAGATAAAAGTAAAAATGAAAATGAAATATGCTTTTATACTTTCTCAGAAATGAACGGTTAAAAATGAAAAAGTAAAATAAAGTAACCAATCAAATTAGCCTAAAATAGCTGTTTAAAAAATAAAGTGAACTGTCAAATTTCTAATGATTATCCATCGAAATATACTTATAGGCTATAAGTAAATTCGATGGATAATGCCTAGAATTAACGGATAGGATTGAGAGCAATTCGACATATAAGAATTAAACAATTATCCATCGAGATAAAAGTACCCAAAAAATTATTTAATATTTCAACGGATGATAAAATTCAATGGATATTCAATTTTAATGGATAATGAACATTCGTCGAGATGTAAATTTTGACTTGGCCAAAATTTCATCTTTGACAAGAAATATCAAATTTTATTCTGGCTGCATTCCAAATTGCTTAGACATCAAAATATATTAGAAGTAATTAAGTATACCTAACTCACTTACCAACTTAGTAAAGGTGGATTCATCAAGTGGCTTAGTGAAGATGTCTGCAAGTTGCTTTTCACTTATAACAAAATGAAGTTCCACAGTACCATTCATGACATGTTTTCTAATGAAGTGGTACTTGATGTCAATGTGCTTGGTCCTTGAATACTGTACTCGATTTTCGGTAATTGCAATGTCACTTGTTGTATCACTAGAAAATAGGAATCTTATTCACCTGTACACCATAGTCCAATAGTTGATTTTTCATCCATAAAATATGTGCACAACAACTAACAGCAGTAATATATTCAACCTCAGCTGTAGAAGTAGAGACTGAATTTTGCTGTTTACTGAACTAGGAAATTAGCTTATTTCCTAGAAATTGACAGGTTCTTGTAGTACTTTTTCTATCAATTTTACAACCTGCATAATCTACATCTAGATAACAAGTTAGATCAAAACCAGAATCTCTAGGATACCAAATGCCATGTTTTGGTGTTCCTTTGAGGTATCTGAAAATTCTCTTATTAGCTACTAAATTAGATTCTCTAGGATCCGCTTGAAATCTAGCACAAAGATAAGTAGCAAATATTATATCAGGCCTACTAGCTGTTAAATATAGAAGTGAGCCAACCTTGCCTCTATAACTTGAAATATCCACAGACTTTTTAGTAGTGTTTAATTCAAGTTTAGTGGTAGTGGCCATGGGAGTCTTTGCATATATGCAATCTGTTAGTCCCTAACAATACAACAAGAATTACAGAGGGGGGGGGGGTTGAATGTAATTATGGCTACTTTTTGAGATTAATGAAAAATGGTTATATCTTAATAATATATAAGTGTTTGATTTGTAAGGTACGGAATGAAGAGTTGGATTAATCAAAATACAAGTAATAAAAACACAAGTCTTTAAAACTTTCTTGTAGATTTGAATGTATCCACCATATATATATATATATATATATATATATATATATATATATATCAAGAGAACCCTGTGAAGCTTGAATAGCTCACAGCTGCTTACAAATATGAATAACTAAACTTACAGAGAAATGCTACAGGATACAGCTTACAATTGTTTCTCTGAGAATGTATTTGCTTAGTCTTGTTATTGTTCTACTTGCTACTCTTGGTTTATATATCACCAAGATTATATAGTAATAAGAAAAGATAATAAAACAAAACCTATCAAGTTTAATACCATGCTGCTTCACTACTCTATTCCAACATCTTTGAATATCTTCATAATAGCATAAAAATGGTAATGTTTCTTTGTTCTCAAAAACCCAGTTGGATAGGTTACCACATTCCTTTTGCAAACACTCGACGCATGTGACTATGTTCTCACTATCAACAGATGTTTGAATTAATCATCCATCGGGTACATGATTATCATCCGTCGGGTTGCCTTGTCGATCATCCGTTGGGTAGCTTTGTTGATCATCCGTCGGGTAGCTATTTGACACTTGACTTCATTTCATTTATGCAGAATTACAAGACATCTTATATTTACAATTAATCAACTTATTCTACATATCTAATTAAAGTCAACATGACTTATATGCTACTACAGAATCTATACAAAGGTGTTTGCAGAAATGTGCTACATGACTTATTGTTACATAAGCTACTCACTCGATGGATGTCAAATCATCATCCGTCGGGACTATATTGAGTCATCCGTCGGGACTATATCTGATCATCCATCGAGTGCTACATTCTTCCCTAAGTTGAATTTACTAAGGTGTTTTGTTAATGTAATCATCAAGTTCACAACATATTCCCAACAATCTCCCCCAATTTATGTCTACTAGAATTGTAGCCATAAATTAAGAGAAACTTGATGATAACAAAACACTCTAAAAATACAGATTTAAAAAGTAGTAGATAAAACTAAGAAGTGCTGCAAGATTTACTGGAAAATTTACAAGACAAAGTGTACAAAGATTTGCTCAGAATCATTTTCAAGGTGCTCCTCTAGTCTTAGCAGATTGATCTATTTCCTTGATTGTCTGAATTTCTTCCCAAGCCTCCTGTTGTTTTCTTCTATCTGATTTTGGAGCTATCTGTGGAATTCAAGTTCATCAGATTCTGAAAGATCTAGCATTCCTTGCATTTCCAGAAGAGTCTCATTGCTAGAGATGCTCAACTGGTCCTCTAATCTGAAGAATCTTCTAACTCCCTTATCATCCATGAATTCCATCAGCCAGTAGGGCCTTAGATGCACTCTACTCCCTGTGTAAGGAATAGTTAAGGTCTTTGGGAGTGCATCTTTGGCTCTAATACTCTTCAGTTCTTCAATCTTCTTTAGAACTAATCTTCTAGCTGTCACATTGAATTCAAAGTTCTTTTTAAAGGATGAATAAGCTTTTATCAGTACAGATTGGCTCTCTTGAAGAATCTTGTGAAATGGCCATTGTATCTCTTTTCCTCCCTTGTACTTGAATACTAACCTTTTAGGTAGATTCCTGTAAGCATCAATTCCTCTAACTTCTTCCAGTTCATCTAGATAGAGGTTTAGATCAGAGAATTCCTTGATGTCACAGATGTACATGATATTTCCCTTTTTAACCTTGGTTTGAGCTTTGGTTAGGGACTTGGATATGAGAGTTGAGGGCTTCACTTTCTTGACTGCTCTGGTCTTTGTCTTCTTTGGCTTCATGAAATGAGGTAGATTGAGTTCAGGAATTGGTAGACTATCCCAGTCTATTGGCTCATCCTTTGGAATGATAGGTTCACCATAAAAATTCTTGGATGGATCTATCTTGAATTCTTCATGTGCCACAGAGGGCATGGATGTGTGAGTTGTTGTAGAAGTAGACTTTTTGGGAAACTGATCTTCCAATCCTTCTTCATCAAAGTTCACTTTTCTCTTGGAGTGAAGTTTGTATCTAAACCTTCTTTTCTGCTATAATTCTTCTTGCATTTTCATATCCTTAGATCTAGTGGTTTCAGATGGTTGTTCAGGAATTTGTTTTGTAGGTTTCACAGCTTGTAACTTGGCCAAGATAGTAGCTTTCTCCTTCTTTTGTTTGAGCTTTTTAGAATCTAAAGCAGCTTGCTTCTTTTCTTGCTTCAATCTTGCCTTTTCTTGCCTTTTTGCTTAACAAATTGAGGGTGTCCAGCCACCACACAAATTTCCTTACCATTTCTGAAAACCTTGGCAATTCATCTTTTCAATGCTAAATCAGCTGGATCCTTGTAGAATGCAATAGATCTTGACAACAGTTTCTTCTCATCAGGCTTTGGTGTCTCATACACTGTGTCCAAAGGGTTCTTTAGTGAAGATTTTGGGTAGTTCACATTTGGCTTCATGATTAGATCTACCTTTGGAGATTTGATGCAGGATGTCTGTCCTTTTTCCAGATAGTTCATGCTCATATCATTCACAACTATTTGGCTGACTTGAGAGTGATGAATAACTGATTTTTCTGGCTTCTTTGCTAGACTAAACTTCTTTTGAATATCCTCATCAATTTTCTCCCAGTTTATTGGACTAAACTGCTTCTTTTCAACTGCTCTCAAAGTGGCTGCTGCTTCATTAATTAGATCAATGATATCTTTAGTTGGTGGCTTCGTGAAAGCAATTGTTGGCACAATTGCTTTACTTACTTGAATGTTGAGCACTTTTTGCTCCCCCTCACTCTTAGAGCTCTCTTTCTCCCCCTTTTTGTTATCATCAAGCTAAGTAGAGGAGGAGGTCTGTGCAGCCACCAGTTTCTGAAGCAAGTCTGTTTGTTGAGCTTGGTGTAGATGGATTGCTGTAAGAGAAGCTTCCATAGCAATCATTCTTTTGTCCAAGGAATCCACCTTGGTTGCAAGATCAGAGTTTTTCCTGAGCTGTCTTTTGATTTCTATCATTGTTGTCTTTGGAAGTCTAGCTTCCAACTTGTCAGACATGTCTTTCTTGAGTTGATCAACTTTATTTTTGATGAGGGAGACATTTTGACTTTGTTGGTAGCCTGATATTTGCTAGTATTTGGAGAGATGTAAGATGTGCTTGCAGAAGCTTCTTGGTGCTAGCATTTGTGGTTTATTGAAGTGCAGACTGTGTTTGGCTGATAAGTTGGATGAGAGTGGTCTTGAAATAGTGTTCATCACACTGCTTTGAAAATGCCCAAGATGGCATGCCTGATCTTGAACTAGGGCCTACTTCTCCCCCTATGTCCAATGGCTCTTCTTCACTATCTCCACCCTCACCTCCAAAGAATTGATCTGAGCCACCAGTCTCATAATCAACATCACCAACTGTTGAAGGCAAAGCTGTGATGGCATCATAATCTCTTTACATGGACTGTGTGGTGTGCATCAAGTTTAGCATCCTTTCTACATTGTCATTTCCCTATCCAGCTAGAAGTTGATATGCTGGAACAAGGTGAGTAAATGCCTCAGCATCCAAGGAGGTGAATCTACAACAACTTGACTTTGCTGAAATAGTTCCTCCCTGTTAGCATCCTGGACATTCATTAACTCACTTGCAATGACACCCACCCTTATATCTCCTGTACCTGTATTTCTCTCATTATCTCTCTTTTCTTGCATCAAGGTCTCACCTTGGCTCCCCACCCTCACACCCTTACCTTCACCATCTAAGGTGGGACTCCTCACACTCACTTTTGCCAGTCCTGAAGAAATGGACTACATTGGATCACTCTTTTCCTCTCCTTTTTCTGAGAGCAACCCAGACTCTCACTCATGTCACTACCTTCCCTCATTCCTAATAGTGATTGCACAATTACTAAGTCATCTGCACTTGTAACTATAGTTGAACTTTGGAGTTATGCAGAGAAACCTGACGGATGAGAAATATCCATCGGTTTAGTAATTTGACTATCCGACGGATGACTGCTGTTAAACATATCCGTCGGGATACAATCACTACTCGATGGATGAATAATATCCATCGAGTGAGTAGAAATGAATGAGTTTGGAGTGGAAACTATTGTGGACTCCGTGCAGATTGATGAAAATTTTGGCACAGATGTCTCAACAGCTTCAGAAAGAAATGGCAAGTGAGCCAACAAATCATCTAGAAGATGATGCTTACTTGCATGGATTTTTAGCTTCTCCAACAGAGTTAAAGATGGAGTATATGGTTGTAATGTTTGAATTATGTCAACATCCAAAGATTGTGTGGGAGAATTTGGTGTTTGAGGTGTTTCAATTTGTACAGATTTTGGCTGTGACTCCATATTTTTTGGAGCCACATCAATTTGACTTTGAGATGGTGCAATGACTGGGTCTTTAGCTCCAGTTTGCATTGTGTGTGTACCCTGTGCATCCCCAAGGGTTTTAGATTTCTTCTTTCTTGTGTAGGTTTGTGGTGAACTTATGTCCCTACCCCTTTTGTTCTGTGCTCCTGGTTGAGAATTTGTTTCAATAGTTACATCATTTTGGGAGGATGAAACTAGAATTGAGCTTTTATCCTTATTAACAACCACAGTTTGTTGGGAAACTGTGGCGTGGCTTGGTTTGGGTACACTATGCTCACCATCCTTATCCTTAGGGCTTCTTTGATTTTCACCCTGTCCCTCACCTGTCTTTCCCACCTTCACACTCCCCTCTTTGTGTTTAGTGGATTTTACAACTGACATCTTTTTAAAGACATCAGAGGGGGCTTTCTTTGTTTTTGGTTTTGAAACTTTGGTTTTGGTAGC
The DNA here is from genome assembly GCF_009905375.1 of Apium graveolens. Classification (NCBI taxonomy): domain Eukaryota; kingdom Viridiplantae; phylum Streptophyta; class Magnoliopsida; order Apiales; family Apiaceae; genus Apium; species Apium graveolens. Next base: position 177,672,759 of record NC_133654.1, read on the forward strand.
TTGGGTAGGCATCTGTCTGGTCATTGACACAGACGCCACTGCTACACTAGAAGGCAAAGAAGTGTTTGAAGTTGGAAGAGTAGGGATAGTTGAAATTACCTCACTTACCTGAGGTGCCTCCATTACTGGAAAGTAGAAGAGTGGCACCACTTCGTGGTGATATGCTCTATTGAGATCTGCGATAATTCTCCTTTCTTGAACCCAACAATCTAAGTTGTTGGTTGGGTTCTCAAGCATAATATCTTCAGAGAGGTGGTTAGCAAGCATCATGAAAAATCTAGCATAATAAACATTCTTACCACTCTTATTAAGCTCCCATAACTTAAACCCCAACTCAAACAGGACTAGATGTGACGGCCTCAACCCCGGGGTCAGGAGTTGACGTCATCAATAATAATAATAACAACATAACATGATCCAACTCAACATTATTATATAAACACAACCCCTTTACCAAGATCTTTTCCAGGTTTAAGTATGACTTAGGTTACAATCATCACAAAACCAACTTACTAAAGACAATCCTGACAATACTATCTTAATACAGCAACTCAACAAACCAACTTTGGTCTAACACAACTACCTCAGAGGAGTCTTACATGGAAGGAACTGTAACTCTGCCCTGACTACCACGGAAAAATCTCCTAGGCATCTGCAATATATATACAAAACATTATCCAAGGGTTAGCAATCAATTGCTTAGCAGTACAACTATATGAATAACAAGTAAAACGATTTAAAGTAAAGTAGTTATAGGAACAGAATTCATAACTCGTTAAACAACAAGAAAAAACATGTATAAACTGGATATCAAAACTAGCATGCTCTGAAAAACAATATCATCAGTCGTGTGCTGTGCAAAAATACCAGAGTTCAATTTTAGCATGCTACTTTCATTTCCAAACCTTTCGTTCTATTATAGGAACCACAAAACCATTTGTCCCGTTACGTGGACCCAAAACCATCTGTTCCGTTACTAGAACCTCATTCACTTGTTTCATTACTGGAACCAAAAAATCACAATCAGATATATATTGGATGTTATTTAGGGATGGCTGATCAAGCTTCCACATAAATTATCTAGGATAGTTGGTCGGGCTATCACACAAAATGTCTAGGAAAGCTGATCGGGCTTTCACACAAAATAACCAGATCCGCAGAGACTAGCTAGGTCTCTGATTAACTACGTTGGACTAATTGGTTATGTAATGCTTGCAACCGAATTAGCCACTTACGCAACGTTATCCAATATCTGATTCATTTTATCCAGTTCTCAAATCCACTTTTACCTATCTCTTTTCAAAACTATTTTATCACAACATACTATTCAAACTTCCTTTCATTTTAATCCCATTTTAGAGATAGGTACTTTTAGAAGTTACTTTTCCCAAAAAACACATTTAAACAACATTTTAAAATACAGGGATACGTAACTTAAAACATTTCTGTTCCATTACGAGATTAAAACATTAGCTATTCATATATATTGAACCATAAAAGAATGGTCAGGCGTACTTGCCTTGCAGAGATTTACAACTATCACTGATTGACCTTGGACTGACTTGGACACTCGGCTTTATCGCCTTACTAGTAGACTATCCTGGATCCGACTTCAACACTCAGGTCCTTTTCTTGGAACCCTACTGAGCTCGTCGACTGATCACCAGGTTACTTTTAGTTCAATTTCAACTCTTGAGTCCTTCGACTAAAACCTACAAAGTCGAAATACCCTATGTTAGATGACCAGGTATGCTTGACATATCCTCAATAACAAACCTACCCATTCGATATCAAATCCCGACTCGTACTTATATGTACTATTATAATACATATAGCAATCAGGGCTCACATACTCAAAACTCGACTCGATGTTCGTTTTTGGAAAATGCATATACTCATCATTTTAGGAAACAAGTTGTTACAAAATATTTATTTATAATTATATACCTATTTACATTCGACTGGTAGTTCCGATATTTTACAGGATACGCTCCCGAAAATCTGGCAGCGTCTCCTTTGTTTATCGGACTACCCAGTCGAAGCAATTCGACGTCCCAATTCACAACAATGCCAACCAACAATTACAATCACAACCCCAGTAATCTTGAATAATATTTAACTACTATTTCACTTCGAGCTTAAAAATAAAATTTATACATTTATTTATTTATTTTTATATGTTAGGACTCAGAATAAATCATCACCGTCCACCGTCCGCTCGTTAAAATTTATCACGGACGGCGGAAAAATTTATCGGTGCCTGATAATATTCGGGTTTCCAAATAAATTTCACCGATTATAATAGCAATAATTTATGCCGCAATTTAAATTGATTTTACGAAAGTTAATCAAAATTCTGCAGACATAAGAAAATGAATCCCAAATCAGTACACTCGCAGCAAGCCGGAAATCAACCGGAAAATAATCGAAAATATAGCAACATTAGAAACATAAAACATCACACAGGAAATCGCAAAAGTAGTAACCTCGCAACACATACACACTTGTATACACCTAACTGAGAAGCCAAGAATCAGTCAGACGGATACCCGAAATACAGTCGCGGGGTTTCGCCGGAAAAGAGCAGCGATGAGGGAAGGAAGAAACACAGAACGGGGGAAAAGAAAAGAAATGGGGAGGAGAGGAGAAATTGAAGGGAGAGAAGAGAGGAAGTAGAGAGAGCTAGTCGAGAGAGAGAAGATATTCCCGAGAGATTGATTAGAGAGATTAAATGAGAGAGATTGATCGAGGGTAGGGGATGAACACAGGCTCAATTGAGGGTCTGTGTTTGTGTTTTGTTTTATTTTATTATATTTTTTTTTTCTGTTGCCCCCAACGACTGTACTACACGTGTACTACAGTTTGTATAAATTGGACACGTAGCCAAAAAGGATAAATATAATTTTCTGGCAGCCCGGTTTAACACAAAATTCACAATTAACGAATCAAGTCGCGCTTTAAACAATTTCAGAAAATTACCAAATTAGTCTTAAAATATTAAAAATATCCCGAAATTAATAAAAACATAAATTTCGTAATTTTAAAATAATTTCTGAAAGGCAATTTATACCCGCTTTTAACAATTAAACGAAACAACGCGCGGGTGAAATTAATCCAAAAAATTTTCAAAATAATTTTAAAATTCTCGTAATATTTCAAACTTAAATAAATATGAGTTTCATAATTTTTAAAGAACTCTGGAATTAAATACAAATTTTACCAATAAATACAATCAGAAAATCATACATGGCTAAATAATTAATGAAATATTGATTTCTAAATTTTATAAAATCCCAAAAATAATTATTGTAATTATAAAACCATAAAAAATTTTTTAGAGACAATCCACATATTTATGAAAAATAAAACTGTAATAAAATTACTTTTAAAAGAGAAACAAAATCATACAACCCAATAATTAACCACGCAATTCAATCCATGCACTAGTAATCACATATACATAATAACAAGCAATAACCCGCTGACAGAATCCCATATACATAGTTTATTTATTTAATTATTCAATTATTGCACTTTAAATTAATAGAAAATATACGAGTCGTTATATCCTTCCCCCTTAAAAGATTCTGTCCTCAGAATCTGATCTAACTAAACAAGTGAGGATATTTGTCAAGCATATCTGACTCAAACTTTCAGGTAGACTCTTCTACTTGAGGATTTCTCCAAATACTTTATTTATATGAATAACTCATTCCTAAAGACTCACTCTTAATGAGCTAGGTTTTGGATCGATCATTCTACGCAGAACAAATTTGGATAAGAGCCCATTGGCTCCTAATCAACGACTTGGTTTGAATCAGGAATATATCATTTTGGATATTGACACGTGGAGCACAATTTATATATTGCAACTACGGCGGTAACATCAACTCATGGGCAATTTTACCTATATTTCTCAATACCTCGAACGGTTCCATGTATTTAGGACTCTACTTGTCCTTTTTTTTCGAACTCAACCAATCTCTTTCAAGGTGAATCTTTTATCAATACCAACAATCCTATTTCTATAACCACAATCTTTTAATGCAAGTCCGCCTTCTTTCTTTGTCTATCCGGGCTGCTTCAACTCTTTCCCCAAATCAACATCACTACATACTTGGTGTGCCGAATTAATTCAGGACCTAACAACATCTCTACTCCCACTTTCTCACAATAGAGGGGAACCCACACTTATGTCTGTACAGGGCTTTGCAAGGTAGCATTCCCATACTTGCATGATAATTATCAACATAGAAAAACTCAATTAATGGTAGGTGATTACTTTAGTTTCCTTTTAGATCCAAAAATATATACTCTCAAGATATCTTATATTGTCTGAGTCATCTTTTCACTTTGGCCATTCATCTACGGATGATAGATGGTACTCACTTTCAACTTAATCTCCAAGCATTCGAACACTTCTTACTCATTTCCACAAATTAAGGTTGGAGGGTACTCTCATATCTTCACTTCTTCCCACCTTCAAATTTTTGAACTTCACATTCCACTCTTTCCAATTCTTTTATTGACTCCTCAACGATTTTTAATCACATTCAATCCTTTCCTTCTGCACAGGGCAGCTGTTACTACACCGGCTTGCTTAAATGGTCATTAGTGGAATAATGGGAATCTTTTGTTAATCCCAACCCAAAATTCATACTTGGAAACTTAACGTATAGTTACTTCCCTTCTAATCTTCGTAGGGAAATCCTTGACCGTCCTGCACAGAATTTCTTAATCTTTGAATAGCTGAGGATGTTATCAATAAATACAATCTACTCATCCAAGTACTCTTTATACACTATGTTCCTTAAATCCTTATAGACGACTGATACACTTGTTACTCCATATAATGTTACCAGAACTTGCAATGCTCATAACTCATTCTAATCACAATTTTTGAGATGTCTTCAGGCTGGATCTTAAGTCAATCCCCAAGAAATAACACACTCCTTGAATTAGGTCACATATGTAATTAATTCTTAATAGGGGTTACTTATTCGTATTCGTCATTTTGTTAAACTCCCGATAATCAGTACACAATCTCATAATTCCATCCCTCTTCTCCAACTAGATCACTGGTGCACCCCAAGGGACTATATCTGGTATGCTCACTTCCCTTTCTAATAACTTTTACAATTATCGAACTAATTATTTTGTTCCACTAGCCTCCAGAGACTCCAGGGCATTTATTTATTACTCAAACTTCCTCCAGCTTAAGTATTTTCTTCTTCGTATCTTTACACATGGTGGATCTACCTTATATCCTTAGCTTATTACTCCTTTTCTCGCATGATTGGAAGAACTTCTTATATTGCTTCTGTACCTAGAAACTTACCTTACTATTGGCTTTCGTACATTTTACAATTCGCTTCTTCTAAAAGCCACTCCTTGCCTTACTACAGGACAACCAACCCGTTCCTAAAATCACATCGAACTCTTCTAGCTCGAAGGGTGTCAGATCAGCTGTAACTACATCCAAATTCTAAACGCTCGATCTCTTTGTCCTTTTAAAAGTTCGACCTCTAGCTGTGCTGGATGTTGGCCTTGGGATGTAGTATCTTGAATAACCATTCTACAACTCCTTGCAATATGCCCAACCTTTCCACAATTGTGACACGTAACTCCTGGATTTTCTGGGTTGCATTCCAACGCATAATGACCCTTATGACCATATTTGAAACATTGCACATTCTTTTTGCACGAACCACTATGTCTCTTGTCACAGGACTTGCAATCCACTGCTAACTTAACTGACTGAGCTGGAGTAGAAGCAACTGAGACCATATCAGATCTAGTCTAGGAGTAAATATGTCTCCTGAATCTTTTACTCCTGTGTCGGCCAAACCGATTATGAAATTCTTGACTGGATTCTCCTTGGTCTACCTTGTCCATAACACCTTCAGACTTCCTTTTCTTATTACTTTCTTCCTTAACAGCCAACTTCGGGTCACTTTCTATTACCAGGGCGGCCTGAACCATAGAGGAGTATGTCTTGAGACCACAACTGCTCTGCGAATTTCAGGCTTCAACTCTTGTTGAAACCTCCTTGCTTTCTGAATCTTCGTACTTACATACTCAGGAACTAATCGGGCCAATTCTGTAAACTTGGCCTCATACTCCAACACAATTTTTTCACCTTGCTTCAATTCTAAAAACTCAATCTCCATTTGACTCCGCACACAGTCAGGGAAATACTTTTCCAAAAACAACTCAGTAAATCTAGCCCATGGAACAGGGCCTTCTCCTTCTAACGCACGAGTGGATTCCCACCAATAATTTGCTTCATTCTTAAAAAAGTAGTTCGCATAATCGGTCTTAAGATCATCACCTACTTGCATGAGGGTAAATGCCTTTTCCATTTCCTTAAGTCAATTTCTGGCAACAACAGGATCCACTTCGCCCTTGAACTCTAGGGGCTTAACAGACTAAAAGGATTTAAAACTAGTAGTTTGGTTTAGTTCTCCTTGTTGATGTTGTTGCTACTGAATCTATTGGATTAACTACAACTGCTGTTGCTGCTGCTGGCGTAGCAAGTCTAGAATTTCGTTTATAACTGGACCCTCCGCCAAACTACTACTATTTTCTTTAGATTGGGTAGCTTTTTTTTTGGGTGGCATTTTCCTGAAATATAACTGGAAATTTATTCAAAAACATAATGAGAATGTATAACAAAAATATCACCATTTAAACGGTGCACCTGTGTCGGGAAAATGCTGCCCAATCAAAGCACCCATGTCTTTATTCTTAGGATCCATTTATAAAAGATATCTAGATTAGCAACACTAGCAACAATAGCAACGTTAACAGTAGCAGAATCAACAAAAGCGCAGAAAACCAGAATATAAAGGTACTAAACATTATAACATGCCCTCTCAATATAACAACAACTGAGCAACCTTCCAGCACCATTAAAAATACAACACTAACAAATTCCATATACCGCAAAGCTAGACGGCCTATACTAGGCGCCACCCAAAAAGGGTAACCTGGTAAGTCAAGTTGAACTTAAGAGTCACATACTTGGCTAACGCACTAGTCTGAGTTTCAATCAACCATTCCTCCAAAGGAGACTTCTTATCTCTTACAATTGACCCATCTTCCACGGAGTTAACTTTTCTAAAAATGCAACCTTCAATATCGAATCATGAATCCTCTCTACTATTTTCATTTCTGAGATAGCGAGCAACCCGATGTAAAACTTCTATTTCCTTCAGATAGTCAACTCTTATTTACTTTCAATAACCAGGACTGTCTAATTATAAAAGCTATTGACAATTCACTACTTCGGGACTTCAAATGAAATTTCAAAGTCAAGAAAGTAATGATACAGGGAGGACAAGAGCAGAAGATATAGGTATGACTGAGAGCAACCATACAAGTACATAAGATGGCCAGTCTTAGTACCGTATAGCTCATAACACATACATCCGTGGCGTCCCACCAGACCCTTTGTCACACAGACAAATAGTCAAATCATATACATTGTTTGCCCCAGACAATCGATAGAATCACCAAGGAAATAAACAATGTTTAAAAGGAAATTCACAAATAGGGAGGGAGAAAATCTGATTTATAATGGGATCAACAGAATCCTAAGTGGCTTACTTCGTGTTCATAACTTTCTCACAGGAAAAGTAAGCAAATTATTGAATAGGAAACAATTACTCTGGAAACAACATACGTCAAAAGAAAGAAGTATAAGGATTTAAGATATAATAACAGTACTGATCCCCGTACTTCACGAAACTTGCCTGTCATAGCAGCCATCGACTATCATTATACTATCTGAACTCACCGAGGTCACACACTCGGTCCAATAACATTCCTTGACATAAAAAATACGATATTTACAAATATCGCTAGAGTCTCTTTAGCTGACACATCAAAGGCCCGCTCAAACACTGAATCTTGCGATCAGACTCGATTTCTCGAGAGGGATATCTAAACCTTTATCGGCATTGCCAATGATACATATATACGAGCGAGACCTGTTAAAAGCTAGGACAGTTCTAGCCAATCCTCAACAAGCGTCAGGGTTTCGCCTTAGAAACCCTCCACCGAACTCATAGACTCGCTCCTCTGATTGAGTTGTTGACTCACTACTTCACATAAACCCTCCTACACTCTTCTAACTCTATTCCTAACCTAAATCAGGGACTCAAACTTGTAGCTCTGATACCAACTGTGACGGCCTCAACCCCGGGTTCAGGAGTTGACGTCATCAATAACAATAATAACAACATAACATGATCCAACTCAACATTATTATATAAACACAACCCCTTTACCAAGATCTTTTCCAGGTTTAAGTATGACTTAGGTTATAATCATCACAAAACCAACTTACTAAAGACAATCCTAACAATACTATCTTAATGGAGCAACTCAACAAACCACCTTTGGTCTAACACAACTACCTCGGAGGAGTCAGACACGGAAGGAACTGGAACTCAGCCCTGACTACCACGGAAGAATCCCCTAGGCATCTGCAATATATATACAAAACATTCTGCAAGGGTGAGCAATCAATTGCTCAGCAGTACTACTATATGAATAACAAGTAAAATGATTTAAAGTAAAACAGTTATAGGAACAAAATTCATAACTCGTTAGACAACAAGTAAAACATGTATAAACTGGATATCAAAACTAGAATGCTCTGAAAAACAATATCATCAGTTGTGTGCTGTGCAAAAATACCAGAGTTCAATTTTAGCATGCTACTTTCATTTCCAAACCTTCTGTTCCATTACAGGAACCACAAAACCATTTGTCCCGTTACGTGGACCCAAAACCATTTGTTCCGTTACTGGAACCTCATTCACTTGTTCCGTTACTGGAACCACAAAATCACAATCAGATATGTATTGGATGTTATCTAGGGACGACTGATCAGGCCTCCACACAAATTATCTAGGATAGTTGGTCGGGCTATTAGACAAAAAGTCTAGGAAAGCTGATCGGGCTTTCACACAAAATAACCGGATCCGGAGAGACTAGCTAGGTCTCTGATTAACTATGCTGGACTAATCGGTTATGTAATGCGCGCAACCGAATTGGCCAGTTACGCAACGTTATACAATATCTGATTTATTTTTCCAGTTCTCAAATCCACTTTTACCTATCTCTTTTCAAAATTATTTTATCATAATACATTATTTAAACTTTCTTTCATTTTAATCACATTTTAGAGATAGGCACTTACAGAAGTTACTTTTCCCCAAAAACACATTGAAACAACATTTTAAAATACAGGGGATACGTAACTTAAAACATTTCTGTTCCATTACGAGATTAAAACAACAGCTATTCATATATACTAAACCATAAAAAATGGTCACGGGTACTTGCCTTGCAGAGCTTTACAACTATCACTGATTGACCTTGGACTGACTTGGACGCTCGGCTTTATCGCCTTACTAGTAGACTATCCTGGATCCGACTTCAACACTCAGGTCCTTTGCTTGGAACCCTGCTGAGCTCGTTGACTGATCACTAGGTTACTTTTAGTTTGATTTTAATTCTTGAGTCCTTCGACTAAGACCTACAGAGTCGAAATACCCTATGTTAGACGACCAGGTATGCTTGACATATCCTCAATAACAAACCTTCCCATTCGATATCAAATCCTAACTCGTACTTATATGTACTATTATAATACATACAACAATCAGGGTTCACATACTCAAAACTCGACTCGATTTCATTTTTGGAAAATGCATATACTCGTCCTTTTAGGAAACGAGTTGTTAAAAAATATTTATTTATAATTATATAACTATTTACATTCGACTGGTAGTTCCGATATTTTACAGGATACGCTCCCGAAAATCGGGTTGCGTCTCCTTTATTTATCGGACTACCCCGTCAAAGCAATTCGACGTCCCAATTCACAACAATGCCAACCAACAATTACAATCACAACCCCAGAAATCTCGAATAATATTTAACTACTATTTCACTTCGAGCTTAAAAATAAAATTTATACATTTATTTATTTATTTTTATATGTTAGGACTCAGAATAAATCATCACCGTCCACCGTCCGCTCGTAAAAATTCATCGCGGACGGCGGCAAAATTTATCGGTGCCTGATAATTTTCGGGTTTCCAAATAAATTTCACCGATTATAATAGCAATAATTTATGCCACATTTTAAATTGATTTCACGAAAATTAATCAAAATTCTGCAGAAATAAGAAAATGAATCCCAAATCAGTACACACGCAGCAAGCTGGAAATCAACCGGAAAATAATCGAAAATATAGCAACATCAGAAACATAAAACATCACACAGGAAACCGCAAAAGAAGTAACCTCGCAACAGATACACACTTGTATACACCTAACTGAGAAGCCAAGAATCAGTCAGACGTATACCCGAAATAAAGTCACGGGGTTTCGCCGGAAAAGAGCAGCGGCGAGGGAAGGAAGAAACACAGAACGGGGGGAAAAGAAAAGAAATGGGGAGGAGATGAGAGATTGAAGGGAGAGAAGAGAGGAAGTAGAGAGAGCTAGTCAAGAGAGAGCAGAGATTCCCGTGAGATTGATTAGAGAGATTAAATGAGAGAGATTGATCGAGGGTAGGGGATGAACACAAGCTCAATTGAGGGTGTGTGTTTGTGTTTTGTTTTATTTTATTATATATTTTTTTTCTGCTGCCCCCAACGACTGTATTACACGTGTACTACAGTTTGTATAAATTGGACACGTAGCCAAAAAGGATAAATATAATTTTCAGGCAGCCCGGTTTAACACAAAATTCGCAATTAACGAATCAAGTCGCGCTTTAAACAATTTCAGAAAATTACCAAATTAGTCTTAAATATTATAAATATCCCGAAATTAATAAAAACATAAATTTCGTAATTTTAAAATAATTTCTGAAAGGAAATTTATACCCGCTTTCAACAATTAAACGAAACAACGCACAGGTGAAATTAATCCCAAATATTTCCAAAATAATTTTAAAATTCTCAGAATATTCCAAACTTCAATAAATATGAGTTTCATAATTTTTAAAGAACTCTGGAATTAAATACAATTTTTACTAATAAATACAATCATAAAATCATACATGGCTAAATAATTAATGAAATATTGATTTCTAAATTTTATAAAATTCCAAAAATAATTATTGTAATTATAAAACCATAAAAACAATTTTAGAGACAATACACATATATATGAAAAATAAAACTGTAATAAAATCACTTTTAAAAGAGAAACAAAATCATACAACCGAATAATTAACCACGCAATTCATTCCAATGCACTAGTAATCACATATACATAATAACAAGCAATAACACACTGACAGAATTCCATATACATAGTTTATTTATTTAATTATTCAATTATTGCACTTTAAATTAATAGAAAATATACGAGTCGTTATACTAGATCACTAAAATTGAAGTATTTATCAGTTACTAGCATATAAAGCATGTTGAGCATGGAGATATTAACAGAATCAAAATTGCTAATTTTACCAGAAAATACTTTAGTAACTACATCACACAGATAACTCCATTCTTTCCTAAGACCCAATCTCCTAAATTCACTTAATTTAGAGATGGTGATTGCATAACCCATGGAGTTTAACATATTAACAATATCAGTGTCTGTGTGTGGAGTAGTGACAGTATTATTAGGAATCTTAAAGCATGCTTTAACAATGTCACTATTAACACAGAATCCCCTTGTTCACTAGAGCCGTGAAATTGTTCTTCTCATAGATAAAGCCAGTTTGAGACATGATTTTGATGACTGGTGTCATTGTTAGAGAGTAACAATTGCAGAGAGAGAGAGGGTAATTGCTTTTGAGAAAGAAAGAAGTTAGAGCAGATGAATTGAGAATGATAAAAGAAAAGAAATAAAAATTAATTTTGCTTTTATACTATCTCAAAGATAACTGTCAAAAATAATAAAGTAAAATAAAGTGACCAATAAAAATTGCCCAAAATAGCCGTTTAAAGATAAACTGTAAAAATTCCATCACTTATCCGTCGTGTTATGCTTACAAACTGTAAGTATACTCGATGGATAATGTTCAGAAAATCAACGGCTACTAATGAGACAATTCCAGAAAAATTCCAGAAAAATAATTGATTTTATTAACAAATTATATTCCGACGGATGATCAAACTCGATGGATAATGATCATCCGTCGGGATGTAAATTTTGACTTAGCCAAAAATTCATCCAATACTGAAAAATCAATTAAATTTCTAGCTGCATTACAACTTGTAAAATATCTGAAAAGATTCAAGAGTAATTAAGCATACCTAACTCACTTACCAACCTTGAAAAGGTGGATTCATCCAGTGGCTTGGTAAATATATCTGCAAGCTGTTTTTCACTTGGAACAAAATGTAGTTCCACAGTATCATTCATTACATGTTCCCTTATGAAGTGGTACTTGATGTCTATGTGCTTTGTTCTTATATGCTGTATTGGATTCTCAGTGATGGCAATTGCACTTGTGTTATCATAGAAAATAGGAATTCTTTCCACTTGTAGACCATAGTCTAACAATTGGTTTTTCATCCACAAAATCTGTGCACAACAACTGCCAGCAGCAATATATTCAGCTTCAGCTGTAGAAGTAGAAACTGAATTTTGCTTTTTACTGAACCAGGACACAAGCTTGTTTCCTAGAAGTTGACAGGTTCCTGTTGTACTTTTTCTATCAATTTTACAACCAGCATAATCTGCATTTGAATAACCAGTTAGATCAAAACCAGAATCTCTAGGGTACCAAATGCCAAGTTTTGGTGTACCTTTGAAATATCTGAAAATTCTCTTAATAACAATTAAACGAGATTTTCTAGGATCAGCCTAAAATCTAGCACAAAGATATGTAGCAAATATTATATCTGGCCTACAAGCTGTTAAGTATAGAAGTGAGCCAACCATGCCTCTATAACTTGAAATATCCACAGACTTTTCAGTAGTGTTTAATTCAAGTTTAGTTGCAGTGGCCATGGGAGTTTTTGCAGATGTGCAATCCATTAGTTCAAACTTCTTTAAAAGATCATAAATGTATTTAGTTTGACTAATGAATATTCCATCACTAACTTGCTTAACTTGCAAACCAAGAAAGTAAGTTAGTTCTCCCATCATGCTCATTTCATACTTACTTTGCATCAATTTGGCAAACTTTTTGCAAAGTTTTTCATCTATAGAGCCAAAAATAATGTCATCTACATAAATTTGAACAAGTATGCTAGAGCCATTAACATTTCTGAAGAATAAAGTTTTGTCTACAGTACCTCTAGTGAAGTGATTCTCTATAAGAAACTTTAACAAAGTGTCATACCAGGCTCTTGGTGCTTGCTTCAATCCATAGAGTGCTTTCAAAAGATAGTATACATGATCAGGTAGATTTGGATCTTCAAAATCAAGAGGCTGACTGACATAGACTTCCTCCTCCAAATCCATTTAGAAAGGCACTTTTGACATCCATTTGATAGACCTTAAAATTGGCATGGGCTGCATAGGCTAAGAAAATTCTGATGGCTTCAAGTCTTGCAACAGGAGCAAAGGTTTCATCAAAATCTATTCTTTCTTGTTGGAAATAGCCCTTAACAACCAATCTAGCCTTGTTCCTGACTACTATGCCATTTTCATCCATCTTGTTTCTGAATACCCATTTGGTGTCTATTGGATTCTTTCCTTTAGGCTTAGGTACCAGCTTCCATACATTGTTCCTTTTAAATTGGTTTAGCTCCTCCCGCATAGCTAAAATCCAATCAGGATCTAACAAAGCTTCTTCTACCTTCTTAGGTTCTTCCTTAGATAGGAAACTGTTATATAGACATTCTTCTTGAGTTTCTCTCCTTGTTTGAACTCTAGAAGATACATCACCAATGATGAGCTCAAATGGGTGATCCTTTGTCCATTATCTTTGTTGACGTAGATTAGCTCTAGATGAAGAGGCCTCATTGTTGTCTTGATGTGTGATTGAGTTTTGATTATTAGCAACTCCCCCTGAGTTTGTGAATCTATGATTTGAGAGAGGGGAACTTTCTACAAGTGATCTATTTTGACTTTCAGCTTCTTTTGATGACCCGACAGATAGTGAATTTTGAGTTCCGACGGATGAAGCTGATTGTCTCCCGATGGATGATGCAGATTGTCTACTGACGGATGAATCATTTTGTAACTCGATGGATGTTGAGTTATTAGCTTCATTGGTAGTAGATTTTTCTGCACTTTCCTTAGTTGTAGTTTCTTGATCACTTTCATCATCACTGTCATCACTAACCATCTCCATATTGTCAAATTTGAGGCTCTCATGGTAATCTCCATCTTGCAGTCCTTCAATCTTTTTATCATCAAACACAACATGTATTGATTCCATAATAATATTGGTTCTCAGATTGTAGACTCTGTATGCTTTACCAACAGCATATCCAACAAAAATTCCTTCATCTACTTTAGCATCAAATTTCCCATTTTGATCAGTTTGATTTCTCAAGATATAACATTTGCAGCCAAAGACATGAAGAAAATTTAGAGTTGGCATCTTGTTCTTGAACAATTGGTAGGGAGTCATGCATTTTGCTTGATTAACCAAAGAAATATTCCGAGTGTAGCATGCAGTATTTACAGCTTCAACCCAGAAGTATGTTGGTAACTTTGATTCTTCAAACATTATCCTTTCAGCTTCAATAAGTGATCTATTCTTTCTTTCTACTACTCCATTTTGTTGTGGAGTTCTTGCTGCTGAAAACTCATGCATAATCCCATTCTCTTCACAAAATACTCTCATAACAGAATTCTTGAACGCAGTTCCATTGTCACTCCTGATTCTTCTAACTTTGAAATCAGGATGATTGTTGACTTGCCTTATGTGATTGATGATGATTTCACTAGCCTCATCTTTAGACTTTAGGAAATATGTCCAAGAGAACTTTGAGAAATCATCTACAATTAATAGGCAAAATCTCTTCCTTGAGATAGACAACACATTGACTGGTCCAAACAAATCCATGTGTAGCAGTTGCAAAGGTTCTTCAATTGTTGAATCAAGCTTCTTTCTGAATGATGCTTGGATTTGTTTACCCTTTTGGCAATACAGTCCATCCTTAGAAAACTCCACTTGAGGAATACCTCTAACCAGTTCTTTCTTTACAAGTTCATTCATGGTCTTGAAGTTTAGATGGGATAGTTTCTTGTGCCATAGCCAACTTTCATCTTGACTTGCTTTGCTGAGAAGACAAGTAACAAATTATTCATTTGATGAGTTGAAGTCAGCCAGGTACACATTTCCTTTTCTCACTCCAGTGAGAATCACTTTGTTGCTCCTCTTGTTTGTCACAACACAGGCTTCTGAATTGAAGGTTACTGAATTGCCTTTATCACAAAGTTGGTTGATACTCAACAAATTGTGCTTGAGACCATCCACTAAGGCAACCTCCTCAATGATGACATTGTCTTTTGAAATCAAGCCATATCCCACAGTATAACCCTTGCTGTCATCTCCAAAAGTTGTACTTGGGCCAGCTCTTTCCTTGAACTCTGTGAGCAGGGTAGAATCTCCAGCCATGTGTCTTGAACAGCCACTATCCAAGTACCACAGATTCTTTCTGTTTCCCTGCATATATTAAAATCAAATCAAGTTGATTTTGGTACCCAAGTTTCCTTGGGTCCTGACTTGTTAGCTTTCTTCTTTTGTTTCTTAGGTTTGATCTCATTTGACTTGGGGATATTAGATTCATCCTTAGTCATCTGAGTTGGACCTTTGAAACCATTCATTAAAACAGAATTATCATGCACATTTTGATTAACAGGAAATGGCATGCTATTTGCAAACATGTTATTCCAGTAGGGCATGTTAAATGGCATTTGAGGCATACTAAATGTAGCATAATAAGGATTAGGTGCAAATGGCATATTAGCAAATTGTGCATTCATATTCAGTGACATGACATTCATAGGCATAGAAGGCATATCACTCATGTTGGGAAAAGAAGATGGTACAATCATGGAAGTAGGCATGTCAAGTTTGTAATTAACAGATAGATGATTAACACTATCACACTTAACATAGATTTTTCTTGGAGCATATTTATCAGGTGTGTAGTTGTTTTGTTTGTTAATCCCTACTTTACCATTTCTATTGTTTTTCTTTTTAGCCGCTATTTTAACCTCAATCTTTTCTAGTCTGTCATTCAATTGCTTGATGGACAGATGACCAACATTCACTTTCTTTTCCTTCTCCACTTGACTAGACTCTCCTAAAATAAAGTTTTTGGAAACTGATCCATATTTTTCATTTAACTTGGCAAGTTTGGATTTACTCACAGGTTTTCTTACAGCCGACGGATGAGGATTTATGTCACTCGACGGATAACTTTTTTGATTATCCAACGGATGACTCTCATCATCCATCGAGTCTACATCTGTTAGCAATCCTTCAACCAAATTGGACTCCAGCTTCTCTTTACTCTTTTTCCAGGCTGCATCACAAAAGGACTCAATACCTTGAACTTTGGTGATTTGAGCATGGACATCTCTAGATGATTTCCATGCCTTAATCACTTCCTGTTCACAATCAAGCTGCTTCTCCAAAATTTCTTCTTTCTTCAAGGACTCAGTTAATTCCTCCTTAGCAATCTTACATTCTATTCTCAATTTTACAAAATCAATAAACTGAGACTCTAGCACATTATTCCTCTCACTTAAAAGCAAATTGTTTTCTTTCATTTTAGCATTTTCCTTAGTGAGGGACTTGAGTGTAACACGCAAATGATATAATTCTGTAGACATGTCATTTATTGCATCATTACACTCAGCTTTAGATAAATGTGCAAGGTTAGTGGTGATTACCTGATTACTTGAAGAACTTGTCTATGTTTCATCAAACTTGGCCATTAGGGCTAGATTGACATAGCTGACACCTTCTTCCTCATCCAGACCATCTACTGCCCAATTATTTTCTTGTGTAATAAAAACCCTTTCCTTTTGTTTGAGCAACTCAAAATACTTCTGTTTATAATCCACAGGTTCAAACTTCTTTTTGCTGGAATCTGACTTTCTACACTCACTGGCAAAGTGCCCTGCCAAGCCATATTTGAAATACTTGAATTTTGATTTATCCACCATGTTTCTATTTGGCTTAGCTGCTCCAAAGTTCTTCTTGAACTTGAGCTTGGAAAATCTTCTAGAAAGAAATGCAAGATGTTCATCAATATCATCCATATCATCCCGGCTCAAAGAATCTTCATTTTTTGCTACCAGCCCCTAGCCATTGTTTTCACAGAACTTTGGATTAGACTCAACAGCTTCTATCTTCATCTCCTTTTCTTTCTCTAACTCAGCAACCATTGTAATGGACCCTCCTTTCTTTCTCCCTTCCTCCATTCTTTCATCTTGCTCTATTTCAAGCTCATAAGTCATTAGAATGCCATATAATCTCTCTAGTGTAAACTCCTTGTATTCTTGTGAATTTCTTAGGGAGACTGTCATTGGTTTCCATTCTTTTGGAAGGGATCTCATGAATTTGAGGTTAGAATCTTTAGTTTGGTAGAATCTTCCATGCAGCTTCAGAGTATTTAGTAGCTTTTGAAATCTATTAAAGATATCAGTGAGAGTTTCACCTTCTTCACAGTGGAAATGCTCATATTGTTAAATTAGTAACCGCATCTTGTTTTCTTTAACTTGTTCAGTGCTATCACAAATCATTTGAATGGTGTCCCAAACCTCCTTGGCTGTCTTGCAATTGATGATGTTGTCAAACATGTCACCATCAACTCCATTGAATAAGATAATCATGGCTTCATTGTCTCTCCTGAATTGTTCAATATCAGGATCTGACCATTCATGCCTTGGCTTGGGAACTGATGGCTCATTTCCAGTTGCAGCTCTCATTGGTACATGAGGACCTCTCTCTATGCAATCCACATAGGCCTAATCTTGAGAAAGTAAATGAAGATGCATTTTTACCTTCCAGTGATGGTAATTATCTTTGTCCAGAAAAGGAATCTTGACTCCAACATCCTTCTTGTTCATCTTGCTATTTGTTGTGATCTTTAAACTCTTTGTGCTTCAAGAGCTTGCTCTGATACCAATTGTTAGTCCCTAACAATACAACAAGAATTACAGAGGGGGGGTTGAATGTAATTCTGGCTACTTTTTGAGATTAATGAAAAATGGTTCTATCTTAATAATATATAAGTGTTTGATTTGCAAGGTGCGGAATGTAGAGTTGGATAAATCAAAACACAAGTAATAAAAACAAAAGTCTTTATAACTTTCTACTAGATTTGAATATATCCACCAGATATATATATATATATATATATATATATATATATATATATATATATCAAGAGAACCCTGTGAAGCTTGAATAGCTCACAGCTGCTTACAAATATGAACAACTAAACTTATAGAGAAATGCTACAGGATACAGCTTACAATTGTTTCTCTGAGAATGTATTTGCTTAGTCTTGTTATTGTTCTACTTGCTACTCTTGGTTTATATATCACCAAGATTACATAGTAATAAGACAAGATAATAAAACAAAACATATCAAGTCTAATACCATGCTGCTTCACTACTCTATTCCAGCATCTTTGAATATTTTCATAATAACATGAAAATGGTAATGCTTCTTCGTTCTCAAAAACCCAGCTGAATAGGCTGCCACATTCCTTTTGCAAACACTCGATGCATGTGACTGTGTTATCACTGTCAAAATATGTTTGAATTGATCATCCTTCGGGTACATGATTATCATCCGTCGGGTTGCCTTGTTGATCATCCGTCGGGTAGCTTTGTTGATCATCCGTCGGGTAGCTATTTATCACTTGACTTCATTTCATTTATGCAGAATTACAAGACATCTTATATTTAAAATTAATCAACCTATTCTGCATATCTAATTAAAGTAAACATGACTTATACGCTACTACAGAATCTATATAAAGGTGTTTGCAGAAATGTGCTACATGACTTATTGTTACATAAGCTACTCACTCGATGGATGTCAAATCATCATCCGTCGGGACTATATTGAGTTATCCGTCGGGACTATATCTGATCATCCGTCGAGTGCTATATTCTTCACTAAGTTGAATCTACTAAGGTGTTTTGTTAATGTAATCATCAAGTTCATAACATATTCCCAACACATTCCATTAGATAAAACTTCTTTAACAGATTAAAAATATATTTGGTTTGACTAATGAATATTCCATCACTAACTTGCTTAACTTATAAACAAGAAAATAAGTTAGTTATCCCATCATATGCTCATTTCATATTTACTTTGCATTAATTTGGCAAACTTTTTGCAAAGTTTCTCATATGTAGAGCCAAATATAATATCATCTACATAAATTTGGACAAGCATACTAGAGCAATTAATATTTCTAAAGAATAAAGTTTTATCAACAGTACCTCTTGTGAAATGATTTTCTTAGAGAAATTTTGACAAAGTGTCATACCAGGCTCTAGGTGCTTACTTTAGTCCATTAAGTGCTTTCAAAAGATAGTAGACATATTCAGGAAAGTTGGGGTCTTCAAAACCAGGAGGCTGACTGACATAGACTTCCTCCTCCAAATCTCCGTTCAGAAATGCACTTTTGACATCCATTTGATAGATCTTGAAATTTGCATGGGCTGCATAGGCTAGAAAGATTCTGATGGCTTCAAGTCTTGCAACAAGAGCAAAAGTCTCATTAAAATCTATTCCTTTTTGTTGAAAGTAGCCCTTAGCAACCAATATAGCTTTGTTCTTGACCACTATGCCATTTTTATCCATCTTGTTTCTGAATACCCACTTGGTGTCATAGGATTCTTTCCTTTAGGCTTGGGTACCAGCTTCCAAACTTTATACCTTTCAAATTAGTTTAGCTCCTCTTGCATAGCTAAAACCCAATCAGGATCCAACAGAGCTTCTTCCACCTTTTTAGGCTCTTCCTTAGATAAAAAGTTGTTGTATAGACATTCTTCTTAAGATGCTTTCCTTATTTGCACTCTTGAAGATGCATCACCAATAATTAATTCAAATGGGTGATCTCTAGTCCATTTTCTCTATTGAGGTAGATTAGCTCTAGATGAAGAGGCCTCATGGTTGTCTTGATGTGTGATTGAGTTTTGATTAGAAGAAACTCCCCATAAGTTTATGGATCTTTGACTTGAAGATGGGGTTCTTTCTGACTTTGATCTGTATTGGCTTTTAGCTCCTATTGATGGATCAACGGATGTTGATCTTTGCCTATCGACGGATGATGCAGGTTGTCTCTCAACGGATAATGCACTTGGTCTTTCGATGAATATTGAGTTATGTGCTTCATTTGTTGTAGATTTTTCTGCATTATCCTTAGATATTATTTCTTGATCACTTTCATCATAAATCATCTCAACATTGTCAAATTTGAGGCTTTCATGGAAATCTCCATCTTGCAGTCCTTTAATATTCTTATCATCAAGCACAACATGTACATATTCCATAATAATGTTAGTTCTGAGATTGTAGACTCTGTATGTTTTTCCAAGTGCATATCCAACAAAAATGCCTTCATCTGCTTTGGCATCAAACTTTCCATGCTGATCAGTTTGATTCCTTAAGATATAGCATTTACAGCCAAAGACTTGAAGAAAGTTTAATGTTGGTTTCCTATTTTTGAACAATTGGTAGGGTGTCATGCATTTTACTTGATTAACCAAAGAAATATTTTGAGTGTAGCATGCAGTATTTACAGATTCTGCCTAAAAGTATGTTGGTAACTTTAATTCTTCTAGCATTGTTCTTCCAGCTTCGATAAGAGATATGTTCTTCCTTTCCACCACTCTATTTTGTTGTGGGGTTCTTGCTGCTGAAAACTCTTGCATGATCCCATTCTCTTCACAAAACAATCTTATCACAAAATTCTTGAACTCAGTTCCATTGTAACTCCTGATTCTTCTAACTTTTAGATAATGATGACTGTTGACTTGCCTTATGTGATTGATGATGATTTCACTAGCTTCATCTTTGGATTTTAGAAAATACATCTTAGAGAACTTTGAGAAATCATCCATAATTACTAGGCAGTATCTTTTTATTGAGATGGACAACACATTGACTGGTCTAAATAAATCCATGTGTAGTAATTGTAAAGGTTCTTCAATTGTTGACTCAAGCTTCCTTTTGGATGATGCCTTAATTTGCTTTTCTTTCTGACAGGCATCACATAATCCATCCTTTGAGAATTCCACTTGAGGAATGCCTCTTACCAATTCTTTCCTGACTAGTTCATTCATAGTCTTGAAGTTAAGATACGACAGGTTCTTGTGCCATAGCCAACATTCATCTTCACTTGCCTTGATGAAGAGACAAGTAACAGATTCTGCATTTGATAAGTTGAAATCAGCTAGATACACATTTCCTTTTCTCACTCCAGTGAGGAACACTTTGTTGGTTTTCTTGTTGATCACAACAGATGCTTCAGAATTGAATGTTACTGAGTTGCCCTTGTCACAAAGTTGGCTGATACTCAACAGATTATGCTTGAGTCCATCCATCAGGGCAACTTCCTCAATGATGACACTATCCTTAGAAATCAAGCCATATCCCATTGTATAACCCTTACTATCATCTCCCAAAGTGATACTTGGGCCAGCTCACTCCTTGAACTTAATGAGCAGAGTAAAATCTCCAGTCATGTGCCTTGAGCACCAACTGTCCAAATACCAAAGATTCTTTCTGTTTCCCTGCACAAAACAAAATCAAATCAAGTTAATTTTGGTACCCAAGTTTCCGTGGGTCCTGTTTTGTTATATATTTCTTAGGTTTTTTTAGGATTGTCCTCATTTGACTTAGGTATCTGAGATTCATCCTTAGTCATTTGAGTAGAACCTTTAAAATCATTCATCATTACAGAATTATCATGCACATATTGGTTAACATGGAAAAGCATATTTTGTGCAAACATGGTATTCCAGTAAAGCATGCTAAATGGCATTTGTGGCATACTAAATGCAACATAGTAATGATTTTATGCAAATGGCATATTAGCAAATTGTGCATTCAAATTATGTGCAAACATAACATTCACAGGCATGGTAGGCATGTTAGGAAATGAAGGAGGTGCAAACATGGGTTCAGGCATAACAAGTTTACAATTAACAGACAAATGAATAACACTACCATACTTCACACAGGTTTTTCTAGGTGCATATACATCATGTATGTAGTTGTTATGTTTGTTAATTTATACTTTCTCATTTCTATTGTTTTTCCTTTTAGATTCTGCTTTAACCTCAATTTTCTCCAATCTGTCATTCAATTTCTTGATTGACAGATGCCCTTTATTGTAATGCCCCCAAATCCAGGGTCAGATGATTTGGTCGTCACTATAAAACCAATCCAAATTAACCTGTTATATCAAAATGCAAATTCCAGCAGAAGATATTTAGCATCTATGACCCCAAACTAATCCAAGATCTTTTAAGGTTACAGTTCTAGAAACAAGAAATCCAAATTCCACAAATAAATTTTTCACTTTCTTTTTCTTTTAAAACTCTTTTCAACAAATTCCAATTCAATACTAACCCATTAGTATAACTTCGAAGAGAAGTATACTAGGCCCCACTATAAAATAACACAATTATAATATAATATAATATAAACAACTTTTCATAATAGAACTTACACTAGCCCACAAACCCTGGACCAAATACCTTCCAAGAGCTTCTTCTTTACTTCCTCGAATTACGCGGCTAAACAGCGCAAGCTAATCCTCACTGGAGGGTAAATTTAAAAACAAGAAAGTATGAGCGAAAGAAATGCTCAGCAAGTTCATTGTAATATAAATATGGTCATTTTCATAGAAAACCGAGATCTGCAATAGAGCAGAACATTTAAAATCATAATTGTTGAAACAGAAAAATTTAGTTAAGGAATCCCAGAATTGATTCCTCCTCGGTATTCAAAATCCTTTTGTTTTTTTTGAGCGAAATACTTCAGCAATACTTTGAATCTTGACGAGAATAAAACTCGTAACACTGTGTTTATGGAAATATCATAAACAACAATAAAATGAAACAATGATTATGGACTGAATCACAACCTTTATTCAAAACCGAACTATTAATACTTATTTGTTGTCATATCAAATTAGATATCAATACGAACTTTGATGCTCACAACATCCCATACTGAAGTCAACACCAATCATATATACTAATACCACCTTTGATATTTAACAATAAAGTAAGTATCATCATAAAACGGAATCTTAATCAAAATTGCATTTCGCCATTAATCCAAAACAGAAACAGTTGATAAATCATTTATTCTATGATTATCAAAAACAATATAATAATTTAGATTGAGATCATTCACCGACGGATGTACTATCACATGCTGATCAGCCCGTGTGATAGCACAAGGTCATGATTCATAGAAACATGTCCCCAAAACACGAATACTCAAATAAAAAGGCAATATATCTCCCTGTGGCACAAATTGTGTCATAATATTTCATATGACACTTAGCAATAGCCCTCCGCTGGACCGTCTGCCCTGGTCACTTACGCATTGATCCAATCTTAAAACCTTTTATTGATAAGAGGTCATTATAATGGACACCCATAATAATTTTATTCCCCCATTTACTTGGGCAGGAATACTCGCAACCAAATCATCTTTCTCAAAATCTAAAACATTTATAAATCCAATAATTTGATAAGTAAAACACTTAACTATACTGAACTGAGAATAGAGAAACCAATACTTGCATAATAAGATTCAAAATAAATATCACTTGAACAATAAGTGATGATATGGATACTTGCCTTTGAGTTTTTAGCAGTTAGTCACACTCGTAGAAACGCAATTATCTCAGTCTGTCATCTTAAGGTCTCACCGTCTTTCCTTTCGACAATTCACTGATGTGCTGCTCCTACGATTGCTAGAAGCTAGATATCCAATATCACTTCATCTCATTCTCCCCCATGTCTGGTCCTGATCCCTCGAGCGATCTGCATCCATAACTAAAAGATACACTTTAATCGTCTAAACGATAATTACTCGACGAACTGCACATCAAAACCCTATCGTCTACCTATCCGATAGCCCACACATAATTACAACAGTCAACACATGAATCTTGACCCACGTACGCACATAATTCACATAACACGTAAACACATAACTCACGTATCACATAATTCATATCACAGATGACTCGGTTCGTTTAAAACCAAAATCGGGTCAAAATATAACGGTTTGATCAATATGCGACTCAGAATCAATTTTCAAATCAAGCGACCTTTCAAAAAAAAGAATTTGGGTCTCGAAAGTATTTTTAATTGAAAGCGTAATGTTTTTCTAAGTCTATACATGTTCTTTTCATATTAAACGGACGAACGGTTCATTTATTATGAATAAAATAAGATTCAAATGGGAATAAATCAATTAATAATAATATTAATTGATTTTTAAATACCACAATAAAATTTTTAAAAGTTTAAAAATATTTTTTTAGGATATATTTGAATTAATTATAAATAATTGTATTTTATTTAACTATTTATAAATAAAATTAATTGATTAAATGAAGTAACCAATTAATTAAATCTATAAATGATTAACTAAAATAAATTATAAATAATTAAAACAAATATGCATTTTTTAAAATAATAACAAAAATAATTCTTGGAATTTAAAACAATAAAAAAAATTTGGAATTATAAATAGTAAGTAAATGATTTTTTTTAAAATAAAATAAAATAGATGATTTTTAAAAAAGAACAGAAATGAATTTTGATTAAAATTAAAACGGAAATTACAGAAACGTGTAATCAGCCTAGGAACAGCCGGAGTTTGGATCAAACGGCGGACTTGGCTGGTGGGGGAGCTGCCGGAATCGGATGAAGGTAGCCAGAATCTGGGGATGAACCCACAAACCGTCGACCGTCGCCATATTCCAGTCAGCCTCTAACCAAGCTCAAATCCACCCCAAATCGCCTCGTTTCGACCCTCAACTAATTCCACATCTCCCCAGAAATGTTCCAGCAGCTACAACCATACACAACAATCACCGGAGTGATTTCTCCGGCCAATAGCTCGGATTTTCCGATAAACAAATCGGAAAACTCTGACTTCGATCAACTCGTAACCAAAAAGGACGCTACAGGCATCAAAATATAGCCGGGATTATTTGTAAGCTAACCATATCATCAAATACTATCTCAGATTCAAGAACAATTCGAAAAATCAATTCAAAACTTGGTTCAAAGCCCATAACTCAATTTAACACTGCCTGGACTCAAACGCATCAACTAAATACACAAATTGACTCTAATTAACCTTTTAAAACTATTTGTAAACCCAGAATCATTCAACAATCAACCTATTTCAAAAACGAATTCATGAACAAGAATATAAAAATCGATTTTTCGTAATACTTACTCTTAGATTTTAAAATTGGTATGGATGGATAGAGCTTGAAACAAGGATTAATTTGATATGCAGAATGTTTGATTTGGTTTCCTGGTTACTCCAAAATCATCAATCAAAGGTTTGAGAAAGAATTTCACCCCCAAGAACAAGTTCTTGATTTTTCTATTTTCTGAAAATAAAATGAAATAAAAATAAAATAAAGTAGTAAAATCTGCTATTTATACTAACTGAAAAATAAATACCCAAAAATCAAATAAGGGTGTTTTTATTCCCCAATTAAAATAATTGAGCCCAAAAATAATAATTACGGGGAATAATTTTAAAAACAGAAAAATGTAAAATTTGTATCAAAATTTTCCAAAAATTGCGAATAATGCAAAAATGCATAAATATTGGGTATTTGTAATACGAATGGTTTTATAAAAATACAAACATGAATTTTGTGGGCTTTGACGTCCCGGTGGGGTCCCGGTCCATTTATTTTTGAAAAACAGAAACGACTCATAAATTAACTAAAAGCACTGAAAAAACATAAAATACATTTAAATGCACATAAAACGAGATAAATCGAGTACCTTGATAAAGACGCACATAAATACGAGTCCAGATTGTTGGTCGATTCATATAAATGCAGTTTAAACACGTAACGAGTATTCTGTTGGGTCATATCGGATCGGAAAATACATTACTCAGCCGCTAAGTAACTATAGAAATGATACATTTTAATATTAAATTTGGATAATTATCAAAACCGGCTTCTTATAAAACATCCCATGAGAAAGTAATGTAAAAATATCCCGTCTCTCGAGAATACGGGTTTTATTGATCTACCGAAATGATTATCGTATCGAAAATTTTACGTAGGGACTTGTACGGGTTAAACCGTACTCCGGATCGAAAAAGTCAAAACACGGAAAATGCTCTGAAAATCAAATTAGGTAAGGAAGGAGTTTTCCGAAGAGTTTCGGGTTGTAAAAACGTAAAAAATGGTTGAGGTTGAACGATTCCCGGTTTTTTATAAAATAGTTTTGTAATTACTCAGAAAATAATTATTAAATCTGTAAATCCTTATAAAATCATATATCAATCCAAAAAATACCAGAAAAATAACATAATTATCTATACTTTATTCTGGACATATTAAAAATCAAAATACTTACACTTTATCACATATAAACACCCAAATATAAATATCAATCATCAGATAATTCACCAAAATTCCCATAATAATCACATAAACAACTTCAAATAATAATAATATATGAAAATATGGGATATTACAATCTACCCCCCTTATAAGGATTCCGTCCTCATAATCAGTAGAAGAAAGCACTAAAGGTCTTGTTACCAACTTCCCAATCTTGCATACACAATTTTTCTCAAAATTTTCAATAACACTGAACAATTATCACGAAAGCTTCACTCTGCACCATTTTTTCCATCCACATCCTTTGACCAATTTCTTAATAGAATCACTTTCACTGATCGAGAGAGAAAGAAGAATAGAGAGAAAGATAAAGAGAAAGAAAAAAAAAGAGAGATAGAGAGAGAAATAAAGAAACCGACTGACTTTGTTATATGCCACTGATATTCTAATCGCATTGCAATCCACTGTTGCCCTTAGTAATCCCATCACATAACCCTACTTTTCCTTGTTTTAGATAGCCAGCCCAACTTGTTTGGCATACCTTCGAATATTTCAGATGAGAAAATCATGGAATTTCAAAGAGAAGAGAATTTCATGTCAGAGCAGGACCAAAATCTGAATTTGTGAAAAAGTATTATTGAAATAAAAGAATAACTGAGAGATCAATATGATCAAATGAACTTGGTATTGCATGTCCAAATTAAGACACTACTAAAGGTTGTTAAGCTTCATGTATTCACAACACACACAAATGATGGCATCCCATCTAACTCCTATCACACATACAGGTATACCTTGTGTCCCCTATAGTTAGGCATCTCAGTCAGAATAAAAGAATATCAAAGGAATTCAAAATCAAATGAATAAAACTAAAAAGATTTCAATGCTAATATTTCAGGAGGAAATGGAATCCAGAAAACAAGATTCTGGCATAAAATGACTAAACAAGTGTTAGGGAATATGTCCTTTAACAGATACCTCTTTGCGAGAAATGTCAAAAGAAGTTATAAAAAGAGAACGTATTGCAAAAGTCTTAATATTTATCTTCTATTTGAACTCTTCTGTTGACTCGTCATCCGGTTCTAGACACTTCTTCTTGTTCCAAGGATATCGATAATCTCCATCGTCATCGAATCATAGTCTCGGAAGATTCCACAATAGATGTTTGTAACTACCAGGAGTTTTGCCATCTCAACGCAACCATCTCAAATGAATGCGCTTATCTTAGCTTACTCATTGGTACTATATCCAATAGCCCAACAGGAACTCGATATGAGCTCAAGCATCCTTACATAACTATACACACTCATGCACACTCTCGTTTCCAGTTTACTATAACTGTAATAACCGGGAAAATTATGTGAATATTATATGCTAAATAAATACATATTATGTGTTTTATAAATTTAAAGAAATTGTTTCTATGATATGAGATGTTATAACTGTTATGTGTGTTTTTGTGCGGGCTAGAAAATTTTTCGGTTGATTAAAATATGTTTAAATTGTAATTATATGAACTTATCTGCAATCGGGACGCGTATTTATCAGCGTCTTTATTGAGTTACCTGTTTTATTTGATTTTATGTGCGTTTGAATGTATTTTACGTGTTTTCGGGATTTTCTAGTAATTTAGGGATCGTTTCCGTTTTTCAAAAATCAATGGACCGGGACCCCACCGGGACGACAAACCCCACAAAATCGATGTTTTTATTTTTATAAAATTATTCGTATTTCAAGTATCCTTTATTTTTGCATTTTTGAATTATTCGCAATTTTTGGGAAATTTTGACATTAATTTTGTATTTTATCGTTTTTGAAATTATTCCCCGTAATTATTATTTTGGGACTTAATTATTGTAATTTAGGGATAAAAACACCCTTAATTTATTTTGGGGTATTAAATTTCTGTATATATAAAAATAGCATATTTGTTTCATTTTATTTTATTTTATTTCATAAATTACTAAATATAATACTAAAATCAGAAAATAGAAATTGGGGGTGAAATTTGTTCTTGAACACAAATCGAGTGATTCTAGGAGCTGTGATTGTTTGTTTTTGAAGCTTGAATAACCGAATCAAAGCTCGTTTTAAGCTCTATCTTTTGGTACCAAAATCTCAAATAGAGATTAGCTAATGATGAAAATCGATTTTTATGTGTTTGTTCTTCAAATCGTTTTTTCTGTGTGATGATTTTTGATTGCTTTTGAGGTTACCAGTAGCTTTAGGATGATATTTAGAATCGATTTGAGTATTTTGTTGAATTATTCTAGTCCCGGAATGCTATACCCGAGTTTTTGGTTTCACCGGATTTTTATTTTAATTTTCCGGTTTATGTGTGTTGTTTCTGCTTGTTTTGTTGACTGAAATGGGTTATAAATGATTCTAGCTTTGATTTGAGACCAGAATCGCTGAGTTTGGTTAAGTATTAGTCGAGTTCGGATTTTTCCGACGACCTCGCCGGAGTTGGGCTCGGTTGTTGAGATCAGTTGTGTAATGTTATTGTGATTTCTGGACTGTTGAATCGATATAGAATCGACTGGCATAAAAAATGAGTCATTTTGGACTGTTTCTACCCAGCATCGGAGCCACGCCGGAAAATTTTCCGGTGACCGGAATCTGGAAATTCTAGAAACCGGCGGGAATTTTCCGGCCATATTCATATGAACCCGTTAGGGTTCTTGCCAACCCGTTTTCAAACCCGGAAATAACCCGGTTTTAATCCCCTAGACTCCAGTTGATTTCTAGAATTTTGTTTTTGGAGATTTTCTGTTTTAAAAATAAATCAAAATACATTTCCTATTTTGAAAAATCATTTATCTTAATTTCAAAAATCATTTAATAATTATTTATAATTCTAAAAATTATATTCTGAATTATTTTAAATTTCTAAAATTATTTCCTTTAATTATTTTCAAAAATACAATTTGATTTAATTATTTATAATTCATTTTAGTTAATTATTTATAAATTTAATTAGTTGATTAAAAAATAATTAATCAATTAATTTTATTTATAAATAGTTAAATAAATGTAAATTATTTGTAATTAATTCAAATAATTCCTAAAAATTATTTTTAGGCTTTTAAAAATTATATTTTGGTATTTAAAAATCAATTAATATTATTATTAACTGATTTAAATCTATTTATTTCTTATTTTATTCATAATAATTAAACCGTTCTTTCGTTTAATACGAAACGAACGCGTATAGACTCAGAAAAATATTGCGCTTCTAATAAAAATACTTTTGAGACCTAATTTCTTTTGTATTGCAATGTCATTTGATTTGTGTATCAGTTTGAGTCGGTATTTGGTCGGTAAATGCTAATATTGACCTAAATTTCATTCTAAACGCACTGAGACGTATCTTTTAATGATCTGACTTATGTATACGTGTTATACGAATGCCATGATTATGTGCTGAGCGAAATACATGTTATATGTTTACAGTTTTAAAATGCCATGCTTAATTATAAACGATCGGGTAGATGTCAAGACGTATAGTTACGTCGATTGAGTTTAGTTCTGTCACTTAAGATAGTCCTTTTGTTTATAGAATCGAGTAGCAAGGAGTGCAGTCAAGTGTTAGACGAAGATAGTAGCC
Organism: Apium graveolens; assembly: GCF_009905375.1. Lineage (NCBI taxonomy): Eukaryota > Viridiplantae > Streptophyta > Magnoliopsida > Apiales > Apiaceae > Apium > Apium graveolens. The sequence continues at coordinate 177,702,919 of NC_133654.1, forward strand.
AGCAGTTAGAAGCAGAGTTAAAGTAAGAGGTTATTGAGCATACCAGGCAAGTACCCCTAACTTCACTTATTGTTCAAGTGACATATATTTTGAATCATATTATGCAAGTACCTCTATCTTCATTTATCATTCAATTGATATTGACTCTGGACTTTATTCTTTCAATATCCATACTATTCTAAGTTCAGAATAGTTAAACGTTTTATGTTTCGCTATGAATTACTCTATACAGTGAAGTTTTGAATTGAGATTAGCGAATAACTAATTGTTCTGGTTATTTCGCCATTGGTTGTTGATAAAACTCCGGACCGTGAGAAATGGGGAGTTATGTGGTTAAGGATGTCATTTGATTCGACTCCTTTGACGGAAAATTATTTTTATGGGTTGGATGGTTGCGTAAGAGGCCGTGGCGGCGGTCCAGTGTGAGCTATGTGTTATACGGGATATATCACCTTGCTAGGCCGATATGTGCCTTGGGTACCTTTGTTTAGTTGGATATGCTTCGGCATATCGGTGTTGCTCCGCGACTGATCACCGGCGGCAACACACCGTCGTTCGAGGATTCCAATCCCAAAACATAATATATTGTAAATGTTGTTTATTATCAAATTTATATCAGTTTTGATACTGTTCAGTTAGTGTAGTTGGTTTTTGTTCATCAGATATACTGTTGTTATTCCAAATCATAAGCTATTTACTACTTGCTGAGCATTTCTTTCGCTCATACTTATTTCTTATCTTGATTCTTTCAGCTAGGCCAGGGCAAGCTTAAGTTCCAGGTCTGACCAAAGGTTATGTGCTTGTAAATAGTTGGTGTGTTTCCAGGTAGACAGTTTGGGACGCTTAATTAGTCTAGAGGTTTGTAATAAAATTTGAATAAGTTGTAAAACTAATTAGACTATGGTTTGTAATAACATTTGATTTGTATAAGTGCCTGTTCCATACTATAACCTGTGATCGATCCAGTGTAGGTAAAGGGGTCGTATTTATTATATTATTCCGCTGTGATTATTTTATTTTAGTTTATTGGCGAGTGACCCCCAAATCTAGACCCCGGGTTTGGAGGGCGTCACAGGTTGGTATCAGAGCTACAGGTTATGGTCACTGAAATAGGCTTAGGATTATCATAGATGAGTCATTGGAAGATCACATAAGATAGGCGCGTGTAGTCTAGCTTTTATAGGATTAAATTTAGGTTATTGGTTAAGATATAGTTAAGTTATTTAAGTTCCCTATTTTGCGTTTAGCTTTAGGCCTTGTATCATTGCCCTACTATTTTGTTGGTTTAGTTAAGATGAAAGCAAGGATTTAAAAGGGTTGGATAATTCGGAGTAAATTTTCTTTATGTTATTATTCTTGAGATAATAAGCAGGATTATGTGATAATCATGTCGCTTGTGTTAATAAGGTAGCAAGTTTATGATATTCAGGGAAGAGATACTATTTGCGAATTTTGATATGCTAAGGAATTACTACATATTTGACACAATTCTTGACAGATTATTATATATGTTGCTTGTTTCTTACCAGAATAATGGCACCAAAGAGAAGGAATAATTCAGGAGAGGGTAGTACCGAGAGCCGTACAGATCCAGCGATTATCCAGATGTTGGGACTGATGCAGCAGCAGATGTTACATCTTACGCAGCAGCAACAACAGCAGCAACAGCAACAGCAGCAGCGAGCAGCACCACCTGCAGTGATTTTTAAGCAGTTTCAAGCAGTGAAGCCACCTGAGTTCAAGGGAAGTGCTGATCCTGTGGAAGCCAATGCATGGCTCAAGGAAATGGAAAAGGCTTTTGAATTGGTTGGAGCAGGAGCTGAGCAGAAGACCAAGTTTGCAAGTTACTTTCTGAAGGGTGAGGCGAACTATTGGTGGGAATCCGCACGAGCATTGGAAGGAGGTGAGTTTATAACTTGGGAGAGATTCACAGAGCTGTTTCTGGAGAAGTATTTCCCGAGGTATATGAAGAATCAAATGGAGATCCAATTCTTGAACCTGACCCAGGGAGATCTTACTATAGCTGAGTACAAAGCTAAGTTTACTGAATTAGCGAGGTTCGTGCCAGACCAGGTTGATACGGATGAAAAGAAAGCAAGAAGGTTTGAACAGGGATTGAGATTTTGGATTCAGAATAGGATGGCCATGTTTGAGTTGACTTCATATGTTGCAGTGGTTCAGAAAGCAATGGTGATCGAAAGTAGGAGTGATATGTATCAGAAAGGGAAGGATGGGAAGAAAAGGAAAATAGAAACCTCAGGAGGAGGCCAGCAACAAGGTAACTTCCAGGGCCGTTTCAATAAAAGGCCAGAGTTTCAGGACAATAAGAGTGTGGGATTTAAGAAACCACAGCCAGGAAATGGGAACCATTTTCAGAATTCAAATCAGCAGAGACCCAATCGTCCACCTGCGTCAGAGTGCAAATTTTGTGGTAGAAGGCATTTTGGGATTTGTAAGTCTAATGTGTTGTGTTATAAGTGCAATCAGAAGGGACACTATGCTAATGAGTGTCGAAGTCAGACTACAGCTCAGAAATCAGGGACACTGTGCTTTAAATGTGGAAAGATGGGGCATATTGCCAGGGACTGCTAGACAACTGAACCAACTGCTAATGTGCCAAGGATTGAAGGACCACCAGCAAAGGACCAGCCAAAGGCTAGGACATTCAATATGACTATGATGGATGCTGTTCAGAGTTCAGACGTGGTTACAGGTACGCTTCCAGTCAACTCCATAGATGCTAAAGTTTTATTTGATTCTGGAGCTACAAGATCATTTATTTCTCAAAGTTTTGTCGATAAACTGCATTGCGAAGTTAAGTTGTTAGAACAAGCATTAATGATAGAGTTAGCTAATAAGGATCAAGTTTCCGTCGACCGAGTGTGCCCGAGGTGCGATATTGAGATAGGAGGACATCATTTATATGCCAACTTGATACATTTTAAGTTGGGAGAATTTGATGTTATTCTAGGAATGGATTGGTTGTCAGAAAATAATGCTCAGATTGATTGTAAGAATAGGAAAGTAAGACTTCAGACCTTGGATAGTAAGAAGAAGGTAATATTTCGAGGAAATAGGCAAGAGAAGAAGTTCTTAGCGATTGCTCAAGTGAAGAGGTTATTACATCAGAATTGCGAAGCATATTTGGCTCATGTGGTAGACACCAACAAAGAAGTTCCAGCACTAGAAATGATTCCAGTTGTCAACAAGTTTCCAGATGATCTACTAGGATTACCTCCCGATAGAGAAATTGAGTTTCCAATTGATCTAGCACCCGGAACAGAACCAGTTTCTAAAGCTCCGTACCGGATGGCACCAGTGGAGATGAAAGAATTGGCAACTCAGTTGCAAGATCTTTTGGAGAAAGGAGTTATAAGACCCAGTGTATCCCCATGGGGTGCACCATAACTGTTTGTCAAGAAGAAGGACGGAAGTATGCGGTTGTGTATCAACTATCGAGAACTGAATAAGCTAACCATTAAGAACAAGTACCCGTTGCCAAGGATCGATGATTTGTTTGACCAATTGAGAGGCGCTGTGTGGTTCTCTAAAATTGATTTAAGATCCGAATATCATCAACTGAAGATCAAGCCTGAAGACATTCTGAAGACCGCGTTCAGAACCAGATATGGGCATTATGAGTTTCTGGTGATGGCATTTGGATTAACCAACGCACCAGCAGCTTTCAAGGATCTGATGAATCGAGTATTTAAGAAGTATTTGGATAAATTCGTGATCGTGTTTATAGACGACATCTTGATCTATTCTAAAGCAGAAGAGGAGCATGCAGAGCACTTAAGAATAGTTTTGGAGATACTGCGACAGGAGAAATTGTACGCAAAGTTTTCTAAGTGTGAATTTTGGTTAAAAGAAGTACGATTTCTTGGGCACGTGATTAGCAATAAAGGAGTGGAAGTGGATCCAGCAAAGATTGAAGCCATAATCAACTGGGAGAGGCCAAAAACACCAACGGAAGTAAGAAGTTTCATGGGATTGGCATTGTGCAAGATTTTGCGAAGTTAGCTACGCCGTTGATAAAGCTCACCAGAAAGAATCAGAAGTTTGAATGGGATGAGAAGTGCGAGAAGAGTTTCCAGGAATTAAAGAATAGATTAGTATCTTCTCCAGTATTAGTTTTGCCAGATGATCAAGGAAATTTTGTGATTTATAGTGACGCGTCGTATAAAGGATTGGGATGTGTTTTGATGCAGCATGACAAGGTGATAGTCTATGCTTCAAGATAGTTGAAACCACATGAAGAAAAGTATCCAACTCATGATCTTGAATTGGCAGCTATAGTGTTTACATTGAAGATTTGGAGGCATTATCTTTATGGGGAAAAGTGTGACATCTACACGGACCACAAGAGTTTAAAGTATATCTTCACCCAGAAGGAATTGAACATGAGGCAGAGAAGATGGCTAGAATTGATCAAGGACTACGACTGTACTATCAACTATCATCCAGGCAAAGCAAATGTGGTGGCCGATGCTCTAAGCAGAAAAGAAAGGTTAAACATGATAACTTCATCCGAGGAATTAATCAAGGAATTTGAGAAGCTGGAAATAGAGGTTAGTATTCCAAGTATGTCTACAGAGGTATTGTGTGCAATGTCTTTTCAACCAGAACTATTAGAGAAAATAAGAAGATGTCAGGAAGAAGTAATGAGCCATGAACGAGACAGTTTGACAGGAGAAGAAATAGGGAGTCAAAAGGATGATAAAGGGATATTAAGATTTTCTTCCAGAATATGGATACCCAACATAGCCGAGCTGAAAGATGAAATTCTTCGAGACGCTCACAATTCTAGATATTCAATTCATCCCGGGAGTACGAAGATGTATAGAGACTTAAGAGAAAACTTTTGGTGGCCAAGCATGAAGAAAGAAATTGCACAATGGGTAAGTAAGTGTTACACTTGCCAGCGAGTCAAAGTGGAACATCAAAGGCCCAGTGGACTGATACAACCATTGGACATTCCAGAATGGAAGTGGGAGCATATCGCGATGGATTTCATAGTTGGATTACCGAGGACCAGGGCAAATCATGATGCTATTTGGGTTATTATCGACAGATTGACGAAGTTAGCGCATTTTCTTCCTATCAATGGAAGATTCTAAATGGATAAATTGGTTCGGTAATTTCTTAAGGAAATTATGACCCGACACGGAGTTCCAGTATCCATAGTTTCAGACAGAGATCCTCGATTTAACTCAAGATTTTGGAGAAGTTTTCAAGATTGTCTCGGAACGAAGCTGAACATGAGTACTGCGTATCATCCGCAGACAGATGGTCAAAGTGAAAGGACGATTCAGACTATTGAAGATATGCTGAGGGTATGTGCACTAGATTTTGAAAGGAGTTGGGACGAGCATTTGCCATTAGTTGAATTCTCCTACAACAACAGCTATCATGCCAGCATTGGGATGCCGCCTTACGAAGCCTTATACGGGAGAAGATGTAGATCTCCAATATGTTGGGAAGAAGTTGGTGAGAGGAAGATTTTGGGTCCAGAATTGATCCAGTAGACAAAGGAGAAAATAGAACTCATTCGGAAAAGATTAACAGCAGCTCAAGATCGTCAACGTAAATATGCTAATCCTGTCAGAAAGGATATGGAATTTGAAGTTGGTGAAGCAGTGCTATTAAAAGTTTCTCCTTGGAAAGGTCTATCAAGATTTGGGAAGAAAGGAAAGCTGAGTCCACGTTATGTTGGTCCTTTTGAGATTTTGAAGCGTATGGGAAAGGTTGCTAATGAATTAGCGTTACCCCCTCACATGCAGCATATTCACAACGTGTTCCATGTGTCAATGTTGAAGCGTTATTTGCCTGATTCGAACCATGTGATAGAATACGAGCCAATCGAGATCCAGCCAGATTTGTCTTTTATAGAACAACCAGTGCAGATTTTAGATAAGAAAGAAAGAGTACTTAGGAATAAGTCTGTATCTTTAGTGCGAGTCTTGTGGAGGAATCCCAAGGTTGAAGAGTCGACTTGGGAGTTGGAAAGCGAAATGCGATCCAAGTATCCTTATTTGTTTTCCTAGACTGATTCTGAGGACAGAATCCTGTTAAGGGGGAAGGATGTAATAACCGGAAAAATTATGTGAATATTATATGCTAAATAAATACATATTATGTGTTTTATAAATTTAAAGAAATTGTTGCTATGATATGAGATGTTATAACTGTTATGTGTGTTTCTGTGCGGGCTAGAAAATTTTTCGGTTGATTAAAATATGTTTAAATTGTAATTATATGAACTTATCTGCAATCGGGACGCGTATTTATCAGCGTCTTTATTGAGTTACCTGTTTTATTTGATTTTATGTGCGTTTGAATGTATTTTACGTGTTTTCGGGATTTTCTGGTAATTTAGGGATCATTTCCGTTTTTCAAAAATCAACGGACCGGGACCCCACCGGGACGACAAACCCCACAAAATCGATGTTTTTATTTTTATAAAATTATTCGTATTTCAAATATCCTTTATTTTTGCATTTTTGAATTATTCACAATTTTTGGGAAATTTTGACATTAATTTTGTATTTTATCGTTTTTGAAATTATTCCCCGTAATTATTATTTTTGGACTTAATTATTGTAATTTAGGGATAAAAACACCCTTAATTTATTTTGGGGTATTAAATTTCTGTATATATATAAATAGAAGATTTGTTTCATTTTATTTTATTTTATTTCATAAATTACTAAATATAATACAAAAATCAGAAAATAGAAATTGGGGGTGAAATTTGTTCTTGAACACAAATCGAGTGATTCCAGGAGCTGTGATTGTTTGTTTTTGAAGCTTGAATAACCGAATCAAAGCTCTTTTTAAGCTCTATCTTTTGGTACCAAAATCTCAAATAGAGGTTAGCTAATGATGAAAATCGATTTTTATGTGTTTGTTCTTCAAATCGTTTTTCCTGTGTGATGATTTTTGATTGTTTTTGAGGTTACCAGTAGCTTTAGGATGATATTTAGAATCGATTTGAGTATTTTGTTGAATTATTCTAGTCCCGGAATGCTATACCCGAGTTTTTGGTTTCACCAGATTTTTATTTGAATTTTCCGGTTTATGTGTGTTGTTTCTGCTTGTTTTGTTGACTGAAATGGGTTATAAATGATTCCAGCTTTGATTTGAGACCAGAATTGCTGAGTTTGGTTAAGTATTAGTCGAGTTCGGATTTTTCCGACGACCTCGCCGGAGTTGGGCTCGGTTGTTGCCGTCAAATGGTCCCTGAGATCAGTTGTGTAATGTTATTGTGATTTCTGGACTGTTGAATCGATATAGAATCGACTGGCATAAAAAACGAGTCGTTTTGGACTATTTTTACCCAGCATCGGAGCCACGCCGGAAAATTTCCCGGCGACCGGAATCTGGAAATTCCAGAAACCGGCGGGAATTTTCCGGCCATATTCATATGAACCCGTTAGGGTTCTTGCCAACCCGTTTTCAAACCCGGAAATAACCCAGTTTTAATCCCCTAGACTCCAGTTGATTTCTAGAATTTTGTTTTTGGAGATTTTCTGTTTTAAAAATAAATCAAAATACATTTCCTATTTTGAAAAATCATTTATTTTAATTTCAAAAATCATTTAATAATTATTTATAATTCTAAAAATTATATTCTGAATTATTTTAAATTTCTAAAATGATTTCCTTTAATTTTTTTCAAAAATACAATTTGATTTAATTATTTATAATTCATTTTAGTTAATTATTTATAAATTTAATTAGTTGATTAATAATTAATTAATCAATTAATTTTATTTATAAATAGTTAAATAAATGTAAATTATTTGTAATTAATTCAAATAATTCCTAAAAATTATTTTTAGGCTTTTAAAAATTATATTTTGGTATTTAAAAATCAATTAATATTATTATTAATTGATTTAAATCTATTTATTTCTTATTTTATTCATAATAATTAAACCGTTAGTCCGTTTAATACGAAACGAACGCGTATAGACTCAGAAAAATATTGCGCTTCTAATAAAAATACTTTTGAGACCTAATTTATTTTGTATTGCAATGTCATTTGATTTGTGTATCAGTTTGAGTCGGTATTTGGTCGGTAAATGCTAATATTGACCTAAATTTTATTCTGAACGCACTGAGACGTATCTTTTAATGATCTGACTTATATATACGTGTTATACGAATGCCATGATTATGTGCTGAGCGAAATACATGCTATCTGTTTATAGTTTTAAAATGCCATGCTTAATTATAAACGATCGGGTAGATGTCAAGACGTATAGTTACGTCGATTGAGTTTAGTTCTGTCACTTAAGATAGTCCTTTTGTTTATAGAATTGAGTAGCAAGGAGTGCAGTCAAGTGTTAGACGAAGATAGTAGCCAGCAGTTAGAAGCAGAGTTAAAGTAAGAGGTTATTGAGCATACCAGGCAAGTACCCCTAACTTCACTTATTGTTCAAGTGACATATATTTTGAATCATATTATGCAAGTACCTCTATCTTCATTTATCATTCAATTGATATTGACTCTGGACTTTATTCTTTCAATATCCATACTATTCTAAGTTCAGAATAGTTAAACGTTTTATGTTTCGCTATGAATTACTCTATACAGTGAAGTTTTGAATTGAGATTAGCGAATAATTATTGTTCTGGTTATTTCGCCATTGGTTGTTGATAAAACTCCAGACCGTGAGAAATGGGGACTCCTTTGACGAAAAATTGTTTTTATGGGTTGGATGGTTGCGTAAGAGGCCGTGGCGGCAGTCCAGTGTGAGCTATGTGTTATACGGGATATATCACCTTGCTAGGCCGATATGTGCCTTGGGTACCTTTGTTTAGTTGGATATGCTTCGGCATACCGGTGTTGCTCCGCGGCTGATCACCGGCGGCAACACACCGTTGTTCGAGGATTCCAATCCCAAAACATAATATATTGCAAATGTTGTTTATTATCAAATTTATATTAGTTTTGATACTGTTCAGTTAGTGTAGTTGGTTTTTGTTCATCAGATATACTGTTGTTATTCCAAATCATAAACTATTTACTACTTGCTGAGCATTTCTTTCGCTCATACTTGTTTCTTATTTTGATTCTTTCAGCTAGGCCAGGGCAAGCTTAAGTTCCAGGTCTGACCAGAGGTTATGTGCTTGTAAATATTTTGTGTGTGTCCAGGTAGACAGTTTGGGACGGTTAATTAGTCTAGAGGTTTGTAATAAAATTTGAATAAGTTGTAAAACTAATTAGACTATGGTTTGTAATAACATTTGATTTGTATTAGTGCCTGTTCCATACTATAACCTGTGATCGATTCAGTGTAGGTAAAGGGGTCGTATTTATTATATTATTCCGCTGTGATTATTTTATTTTGGTTTATTGGCGAGTGACCCCCAAATCTAGACCCCGGGTTTGGAGGGCGTCACAATAACCTCAGCTCTAATACCAACCTGTAACGCCCCCAAATCCGGGGTCAGATGATTTGGTCGTCACTATAAAACCTCAATCCAAATTAACCTGTTAAATCAAAATGCAAATGTCAGCGGAAGATATTTAGCATCTATGACCCCAAACTAATCCAAGATCATTTAAGGTTACAGATAAAATCCAAATAAGAAATCCCAATTTCACAAATAAAATTTTCACTTTCTTTTTCTATTAAAACTCTTTTCAACAAATTCCAATTCAATACTAATCCATTAGTATAACTTCAAAAAGAAGTATACTAGGCCCCACTATAAAATAACACAATTATAATATAATATAATATAAACAACTTTTCATAACAGAACTTACATTAGCCCGCAAACCCTGGACCAACCAACTTCTAAGAGCTTCTTCTTTGCTTTCTCGAATTACGCGGCTAAATAGCGCAAGCTAATCCTCACTGGAGGGTAAATTTAAAAACAGGCAAGTATGAGCAAAATAAATGCTCAGCAAGTTCATTGTAATATATATATATATATATATATATGTGGTCATTTTGATATAAAACCGACATCTGCAATAGAGCAAAACATTTGAAATCATAATTGCTGAAACAGAAAAATTTAGTTAAGGAATCCCAGAATTGATTCCTCCCCAGTATTCAAAATCCTTTTAATATTTTTGAGCAAAATGCTTCAGCAATACTTTGAATCTTGACGAGAATAAAACTTGTAAAACCGTGTTTACGGAAATATCGTAAACAACAATAATATGAAATAATGATTATGGACTGAATCACAACCTGTATTCAAAATCGAACTATTAATACTCATTTTGTTGTCATATCAAATTAAAAATCAATACGAACTTTGATGCTCACAACATCCCATACTGAAGTCAACATCAATCATCTATACTAATACCTCCTTTGATATTTAACAACAAAGTAAGTATCCGCATAAATTAGAATCTGAATCAAAATTGCATTTCACCATTAATCCAAAACAGAAACAGTTGATAAATCATTTATTCTATGATTATCAAAAACAATATAATAATTTATATTGGGATCATTCACCGATGGACATACTATCACATGTTGATCAGCCCGTGTGATAGCACAAGGTCATGATTCATAGAAATATGTCCCCAAAACATGAGTAATCAAATGAAAAGGCAATATATCTGCCTGTGGCACAAATTGTGTCATAATATTGCATATGACACTTAGCAATAGCCCTCCGCTGGACCGTTCGCCCTAGTCACTTACGCATTGATCCAATCTTAAAACCTATTATTAAAAAGGGGTCATAATAATTGACACCCAAAATAAATTTATTCCCCCTTTTACTTGGGCAGGAATACTCGTAACCAAATCATCTTCCTCAAAATCCAAAACATTTATAAATCCAGTAATTTGATAAGTAAAACACTTAACTATTTTGAACTGAGAATAGAGAAAGCAATACTTGCATAATAAGATTCAAAATAGATATCACTTGAACAATAAGTGATGATAGGGATACTTGCCTTTGAGTTTTTAGCAGTTAGTCACACTCGTAGAAACGCAATTATCTCAGTCTGTCATCTCAAGGTCTCACCGTCTTTCCTATCGACAATTCACCGATGTGCTGCTCCTACGATTGCTAGAAGCCAGATATCCAATATCACTTCATCTCATTCTCCCCCATGTCTAGTCCTTATCCCTCGAGTGATCCATATCTATAATTAAAAGATACACTTTAATCGTCTAAATGATAATTACTCGATGAACTACGCGTCAAAACCCTATCGTCTACCTATCCGATAGCCCACACATAATTACAACAGTCAACACATGAATCTTGACCCACGTATGCACGTAATTGTTAGATATATTTGATAATGTCATGTCTAATATGATTTATGTTTAGTTTTCAGATCTTACTTAAACAGGACAAATCAGTACTTAACTGAAATCAGCACTTGTACTGAAGTCAGAACTTAAGTCATCAGTACTTAAGGTTTAGGAGATATTTATCAGAAGATAATATCAGGACTTAAAGGAAACGTTCAAATAAGGAAGGTGGCTGATTGAAAGGAAAAGAAGATCAAGAAAAACGTAAGAAGAGATATGCATGAAGAAGGAATTCTATGAAGAATATAATACTTGGAAGAAAAGATATCTGATTGACATATTTTAGGAAGCAGAATTATATTCCATATCAATTAACGATTATCTTGTAACTGTGTTGTATATAAACACAGACATAGGGTTTACACTATAAGTGTTATCATTATCGAGAAGATTATTCATTATAACCCTAGCAGCTCTCGTGATATTTGTTCATCACTGAGAGAGGATAGTTCCATATTGTAACATAGTTTATTGTTTTGAATAAAGTTTGTTTTCTGTTACTTGTGTTATTAGAATTCGATTTGATTGTGCTATACACTGTATTCACCCCCCTCTACAGTGTGTGTGACCTAACAAGTGGTATCAGAGCCTATCTGTTAACACACAAACAGTTTAAGATCCAAAAACAATCATGTCTGAAGTAGAAACTCCAACTAAGCCCACCAAAACTGAAGAACCTCCAAAGACACAAATCCATAGCCGATATGAGGCTATTAGAGTTCCCATATTGAGACCATCTGAATATCCCATATGGAAGGTGAAGATGACTATGTTTCTGGAAGCTACAAATCCAGAATATCTTGATAGAATCAAGGAAGGGCCTCGCAAACCAACCAAGCTCGCTGTTGCAGTTGCAGGTGAAGCAGCAAAGTCAGTACCAAAGGAGAAGAGTGACTACACTGCTGAAGATATCGCATCAATTGCTAAGGATGCTAAGGTACGACACTTACTACATAGTGCCATTGATAATGTAATGTCAAACAGGGTAATAAACTGCAAGACTGCAAAGGAGATATGGGATGCCTTGAAAACAAGATGTCAGGGAACCGATACGATTAAGAAGAACAGGAAGACAATACTCACTCAAGAGTATGAACACTTTGACTAAAAGGCTAATGAGTCATTGCCTGATTTATATGATAGATTTGTCAAACTCTTGAATGATTTGTCACTGGTTGATAAGGAGTATGATCTTAAAGATTCAATGATTGGTGTTCCTCTTAAATCTTCCATAAGTTTGAGTTTGTCATATATTGAATAGTTACTAAGTAAATCAATGCTAAATCTTGATAATGTGCCAGCTTTGACATTTAGAAATTTTCCATCCTTGGTAACTCTGCTCATCCCTTTTGCTTTGAGATCTTCAAATTTTTGAATGTACATTTCTATCTCCTCATCATACTTCCTCTTCCTCTCCTTATATTAATCCTTGTTTCTTACTCTTCTTTCTTCCCTTTCTACCAACCATTCAGCCAAAATGGATCTCCATGCCTTAGTTGCAGTATCCTTATCCTTCAGTAAGCTTATCACTCTCTTGATCTATGTGGGTAAAAAAAGTGTCCATTAAATTGCTGCCAATAAATGTGAAGGACCCATCCTGATAGTAGATTCTTACTTCTCTTAGTGTTACAACCAAAGCTCTGACCATTTCCTCAGCTAGTTGTTGAAAGTAGTCTTCATCTGAGATGCACCAGTTTAGAGGTAGAAAATCACATTGATTATAACAATTACATATGGCCCTCTCAGTAACTTGCATTTTTTTAGCTTTTCTCCCAACAGACTTGTAGTGAATTTTGGTTGATGGCTTAATAGAAGGTAGGTGTGATATTTTCCTAATAAATGTTTGGCTTGAGGTGATTGGTATTTTCAGAATGGTATTAGCTGATTGTTTGTACAAGTGTTTAGGCTTTAAGGTTTGAGGTGGTTGAGTATTTGAGTTTGTTGGCTTAGAGGGTTGAGCTTGGTTAATTTGGATTGGTAGGGATTGTTTTTGTGGTTTTGAGCCATCTTGTCTTTTCTTACTTCTCCTTTCTTCTCCTTTTTTCTTGTCATCACCTTTCTTCTTTTCATCCCCTTTACTCTCATACTTCTTCTTATCCTTGCTGCCAATTGCTCTTGAGGATTGACCTGGATTTGAGCCAGAAGGTTTTTGCTCATAATGCTTCTGCCCATCATCATCATTGTCACCTTTTAAATTAAATTATGTGGTTGGCAACATGGTGTCAACATTTACAAGATACCTCTCAAGGATTCTGATCATTTCTTCATCTTCAATTTTCTTGTTCTTTTTGTATTTCAAATCAGATTGAAGTGTCATGATCATCCTCATGTTCCCTCTCACACAGTTCTTGGGAACATTAAAGATTTTGTTTCTCTTGGTCTGTGAACATATGTAGGAAACCCCTTGCTTGGATATAGATAAGCTTCAGGAAAATCATCTATTTGAGCCTTTTTGAGTTCATGAAGTAATTGGGTGTCCTCTGTGATGACTACATGTACCTTGTCAATCACAACATCCAGTTCAGATGCTCTTAAAGTTCTGAGATTTGGAAGAGACACCTAGAGACATCTATCCACACCAGCATCACTGATATTCACAATAATTCTCTTCTCCAAGTAGTTATCAATTCTCACAACCACTGCCCTGATGGAGTTAATGTTCTTGGCCAATGCTTTGTTTTAGGTAATGTAGTTGTTTTAAAGAGACATCCTTAGGACTGCAAGAAGTTCACTAAATTCTTGATGTTGATTTAGTCCTTCTGCAGCCTTGATAAGTATGTCTTTTCCTAAATTTGTAAATTATTGAGCTTGTGAAGAACTTTGGCCAACCTGAATAGGCTCTTTTGATTTCCCAGCATCCCTAGACTGTTGAATCATAGCCTCAATCTCCCCTTAGTCTTGAAAACAGGCATGAGTAGGGGAGTTGGTATTTCTGGCCTTATAGTTTCAGGTAATGAGGGAAATGGTATGTTGAGCTTCCCCATGATGGCTCCCAAAGAAACAAAATTCTGCATTTGGGGATGCTTGTGAGAATCCACCAAGGTTTTGATGTCTATCTCTTGACTCTGCACCAAAGATGTGAGAGCTTGTACTTGTGCACTTAGTGAGTCATTGGAAGATTGGAGAGAAGATACTTGTTGTTGAAGTTCTTGAACTTGCATGAGAGATGAGGATTGAGATGTGGATGAAGTAGAGACCCCAAAAGTATCATGCACAACCTTCTTAATTTATTCCATGAGCAAGGTTGAAGGAGTGTATATGCTAGAGTGCATTTGATCCAGCTTCAGTCTTGAATCATTGGAGTAAGTGATATGTTTTTGAACTTGGTCTTGTAGGGCTATAAATGAAGTTCTCATATTCTTGATGCTAGTTTGCACCCCACTTAGATCATACCTAGACACTTAATCAACAAAAGTTGTGTATTTATTCATGATCTCTGTCTGTGAGGGAATTATTAGATCCATTTTTTCTCTAACCGTCTTTATTATTTTGTCCTGATGCCGAGTAAGAGTAACTTGAAGTGCTTTTCCAAAGTTATGGAAAGCCTTGATTTGAACCTTGTATACTTCATTTACTGCATCATAGACATCTTGTGGGTTAAGGATCTAGCATTACTCCCCAAGATAGTTAGATACACTACCCTGAATTGGGCTAACACAACATCCTTTTCAATAGCAAACTCCTTGTCCAGCCATTTATCACAGTTTGCATCCTGACCAGCTTCATCAACTATTTTAGCTTGTTGTTCCTTAATATCTTCCTGGTAGGATAGCATAATGGCCTGGTAGTCTTGATTAGACATGTTGGATGTGAGAAGCTGCTGTGATATTTAAGCAAGTCCACCAAGTTGGTCAACCATGAGATCAGTAACTGTGGAGGGTTGAGATGTAGCTTATTGTAGCCACTAGGAAATGAGATGGGGTTCTTGTGGTTGAGAGGTAGAAGGTTGATTGGTTGGATATGAAGGAGATAGAACAGAACCACCTGTGACAGAAGCCACAGTTTTACTCACAGTTTGCACTGTGGTTGTGACAGGGTGTTGTTCTCCACTAGTGATGGGAATCTCCAATTGAATTGGAGGGGATTTGGCTGGGTTACTGTCATGTGCACAGCCTCAAACCCTTGTGCTTCTTGCAAAGCACTGTCAGATGAATGTGATGTTTTTGCCTCTTCTATAGCAAGGTCATTGGAAATTTTATTCCCATCTTCAATTGTTGATGCAATTTCAGATAGGGTTTTGAGGGGAGTTGTTCCTGTAACAGGAACCTCCAATTGAATTGGAGAGGATTTAGATAGCTCCCCCTCAGGAGTACTACCTTCAAACCTTACAGCCTGTGAAGGCTGATTTGCACATGAAGCTATATATGTGATCAATATGGGGTCTTTAGTAAAAACTGATGAATCCCTCATGTTTATGATGGTGTCATCAAGGTTTATTCCAGCTAGTAGCCTCTCACCATCTAAATTTGGTGTCTGGGTGGTGAGCACGGTTTCTTCAACCAAGTCACTTGAGTAAGATTGCACCTAAGAATTAGATTCAGGTGTTGTGTAGGAAGAAGAAATTTTACAGATAAGAGTTTGAAATTCAGTATTGAGTGTTGGCAGCTCCCGCTGAATAGATGAGGGAGCTTTAAGAGTTGTTCTCTCCTTGTTTGTGCCATCCTTATTTCTCCTCCCATATACTTGAATTTGTTCCAGTGATGGTTATGCAGACTCTTTATAGGGTGCATTTGGGTTAATGCTATTTTCAGTAGAGACATCCTTTTGAGAGGGTGCCTCTAGAGTCTGTTTAAGTCCTATGTTTACGACTACATCCTTTTGAGAGGATGCAGAGGTGGCTAGAGTGGTCAACTCAGTTTGCTTTGCCTTCTTTGGTTTTCTGACCAAGGGTGACTCTGTTGGTGTTTGTTCCTCACCACTGTCATTCATGATTGTTAGGTTATCCTGCTTTCTCTTCTTTTTATTCACTTCACCCTTTTGGGAGGATGGAGTGGTTGGTTTCCTAGCTGCTTTTGGTATAGAAGAAACGGTCTCAGCATTGTAAGTATGTGTATGTCGAGATGTCTGAGTATTTATAGTAAAAGCAAATGACTTATTGAGAACTAAAAAATAAACGTTTGGAGTATGCTTATTGAGAAGTCATTTTGAAAATAGAATTTCATATCCAGAAGTCATTTTAATTTACTCTTTTAGAGAACTAAAACTGACTTGTCGAGATGTCAAATAAATACTCCTAAAATAGACTGAATTGTTTCCAATTTATATTTGAATAAGTCCAAATAAAATTAGAATAATTTTGCAAAAAGTATTCAACTAAAATAATTTATTGAATTAAATTATTTCTGTTCTGAGTTAATTGTAAGTCTAAGACTGTACTTGTAGAGAACTTTGTGAGTTAACACTTATAGAGAACTCTACAATAACGCATCGATAAGTCATAATAAAGCTTATCGAGAAGTCATTCGAGAAGTCAGAGAATTGACTTGTCGAGAACTCACTCGAATAGTCTTAAAATGACTTGTCGATAAGTCAATTAGACTTATCGAGAACTCGATACTCTATACTTTTGATTACTTTAATTTTGTCCTGTGTTAATTCAACATATTGAAAATGCAAATCAACATTTAGACAGTTTACTTAGAATTTGAAAAATTCCAAGTTAAATTTTAAATTTTGAAAGTTAAATAAGCATATATTTCTAAAATATTTATAATTTAAAATATTTCAGTTAATTTCCAATTAAATCAAATTAATTGTGATTTACTAGAAATTAATCAGCTGCAATACATGAGTTGAGTTCTTGCCTTAGGATGAAGAATTTAACATTCCAATTTCACCTACAAGCCTAGTGAAAGTTGCTTCATCCAAAGGTTTAGTAAAAATGTCAGCTAATTGTTTTTCTGTTGGGACAAAAATGAGCTCAATGGTACCATTTGTAGCATGTTCTCTAATAAAATGGTACCTTACATCAATGCGCTTTGTTCTAGAATGATTAACTGGATTAACCACAATAGATATAGCACTATTATTGTCACACATAATTGGAATTTTGTGTAACACTAGACCATAGTCCATTAGCTGATTTCTAATCCAAAATACTTGAGCACAACAACTTCCAGCAGCTATGTATTCAGCCTCAGCTGTGGAAGTTGATACAGATTATTGTTTCTTGATATACCAGGATACAAGTCTTTTTCCAAGAAATTGACAGCTTCCACTAGTACACTTCCTGTCAACCCTGTTGGATTTTTAACGCAGCGGGGGCATGGCAAAACACTTTTACACATACAAAATCCAAATAAAAGCATATAAATCATGAATAAAAATTCGAGGGATCGAATCTAACCTTTTAAAATAATTCGAAGACAACGATCAGAGATCCTTAGCAGTTGCTCCTCAAGTGTGAAGCACTCCACCGGTATCCACCAAAAAAACGATGTTAAGGAGGAGGAAGAAGGTGGAGAGAATTGGGTTTTCCAAACTTTTTGGGTTTTCGGGTTCGATGTGGGTTAGAATAAAATAGGGTCTATAATAGTGTATTTATAGGAAAAAATTTTAGCTGAAATTTTCCCATAAATATTATTATTATTATCCCATTTATTATTCTTATTAATAATTAAAACACCTTTTAATTATTAATCCTTTTTCTAAACACTTTAGAAATAATTCTCTCTCTTGATTTAATTTCCAAAAATTAAATTCTTAAATTAATAATATTAAGAATTTTTCTTAATTAATTTATAATCAATTAAATCTCATTTAATTAATTATTAAATTTGCCAATTAATTATTTATTTCATAAATAAATAATTATCAGCCATTATTAATTAATTTCTCCACCATTAAATCATTCTCCTTTTATGGTGTGACCCTGTAGGTTCAATATTAAGCCGGTAGTAGAAATAAATAATAATAAAACTATTTTATCATTATTTATAGAAATTTTTTAATTTATTAAATATGATTAATTAATTAATCACATTTATTCTACATCGTGAGGGATACTTCTCAGCATATCGCGACTATCCGGTTAATATGAATTCACTGCTTAGAATACCAAGAACCTATTCAGTAAATAGTTACCGTACAATAAACTCCTTCTACCATACAATGTCCCGATTAAATACAAGGCATGGATCTCGTGTCAAGCCTATCTAATTTAATCACTTGCTTACCATTTACTATGCGTAGTTCTATGCAAATTAGAAACTCCTTTCTAATTTCATTCACTCTGGCCAGAGAATCCTGAACTAGCATAAGTGGATCAGCCTTGAACATTCGCTTCCTTCACTGGAAGGGGTAGATCCTTTATTGATCATACACTATCTTCATGTACAAATTCCTATACCCAGAAGAGCCCTAATAATTGTCCCTGGAGACTAAGAACTAAACCAAAGCATAGTTCAGTGTACACAAGATGACTATGATGACCTCAAGTCTAAGGATACTTGTACAACTATCACTATGTGAACAACTGCTGACACGTGAGTGAACTCCATCAGTTGTTCAACTGGGCGAGTCATGTTCAGTGAACTTATTCTATAATAAGCACCTACATACTAGCTATAGTGTCACCACACAAATGTCTATGAGAACAGACATCCTTCATAATGAAGCAAGCATAGTATGTACCGATCTTTGCGGATTATTAATTACCAGTTAGTAATCCTATGACCAGGAACTATTTAAGTTTAGAGTTATCATCTTTTTAGGTCTCGCTATTATGATCTCATCATAATCCATAAAAAGCTTTACTCTAAACTATGGTATATCTTATTTAAACACTTAAATAGATAAAGCCCGTAATAAAAACAAAACAAGTCTTTTATTAATATCAATGAAATCAAAACAGAATACATAAAAGTTATTCCTAAATCCTCATACATGATTGGACTTAGGACATATTCCTTTCAATCTCCCACTTGTACTAAAGCCAATCACTCTGGTATCTAATACCCATCTTATCTTGATGACGATCAAAGTGACTTTCATAAAGTAGCTTTGTGAGTGGGTCTGCTATGTTGTTATGTGTGTCAACTCTAATTCTATACAATACAAGAAATGTTACCGCGCTCCCACTAACCCTTTTGTATACGCATGGTTCATCTTCGTTTTTGATAAAATCAAACTCTTTGATTGTCTCATCAAAACATATGTTCCATCTACGAGAAGCTTGCTTTAAACCACTTATGGTTCGCAGTAGCTTACACACTAGGTTTTCATTTCTCTTGGAAAGAAACCATCTGGCTAATTGCCAGATCTCATAGTCGTAGTAAGCAGCAATCGCAAGTAAAATCCGAACTGATTTTAACAGGGCTACAGGTAAAAGGTTTCATCAAAGTCAATTCATTGCCTTTGTTTGAATCATTTTGCCACAAGCATGGCCTTATAGGTCTCCACCTGGCCATCTTCTATAATCTATCTTTTGTATCCCGTATACATAGATTTTATTCCGGATTTCATGGCATTATTCCATTTCTCTGAGTCAACACTACTCATAGCCTCATTATAGGTCACAGGGTCCTCATCATCAATGATCGACAACTCATTGTCATTCTCAATGACAAGGCCATATTTCCTCTCAGGTTGGCGAGACACTCTCCCTGACCTATGAATGGGCTGTTCCACAAAAGGTTGTTCAGTCAGAACAGGTGTTTCCACTTGATCCGTAGTAGTTTGTGCTTCTTGAACTTCATCAAGTTCAATTTTGCTCCCACTGTTTCCTTCAAGGATAAATTCCTTTTCCAAGAGGGTAGCATGTCTTGATACAAACACCCGATGATCGGTGCAAAAGTAATACCCTAAAGTCTCTTTAGGATATCCCACAAAACTACATTTTACGGATCGATATTCCAGCTTATCTGGGTCAACTTTCTTGACATAAGCTGGACATCCCCAAATCTTAACGTGTTTAAGACTCGGTTTCCTTTCTTTCCATATCTCATACGAAGTTTGAGGAACAGATTTTGGAAGGCACCTTATTCAGTAAATATGCTGAGGTTTCCAATCCATAACCCCATAGGAATACTGGAAGATTTGCATAGCTCATCATGGACCGAACTATGTCTAACAAAGTTCGATTTCTCCTTTCAGATACCAATCTGGAGGAGTCCACTGGGAGACTATACCATTTCCTTTGAGATAATCTAGAAATACTCCATTAAAGTATTCACCACCTCGATCTGATCGAAGAGTTATAATACTATGTTTGGTTGTTTCTCCACTTCATACTTATATTCTTTGAACTTTTCAAAGGCCTCAGACTTGTGTTTCATCAAACACATATCCAAATCCAGATCTATCATTTATGAAAGTAATGAAGTATGAAAATCCACCCATGGCTTGCGTAGACATTGGTCCACATACATCTGTGTGTACCATTCCTAGCAAATTTGCAGCCCTCTCTCCATGTCTACTAAATGGAGACTGTAGTGCCACAATGAAGTGAGATTTTCATCATCCCTTTTCTTTTATTAGTTTGTTCAATCTGAAGTAAATTATGTCACATATATACAGACCATTATTTAAAGCACCACGTCCATAAAGAATATTATCTCTAAGAATAGAACATTCATTATTCTCAATAATAAATGAAAATCCAGCCAAGTCTAACATGGGAATAATATTCCTCACAATCGAGGGAACAAAATAACACTTATTTAAAACAATAGTCTTGCCCGTAGGCATATGTAAATGAAATGTTTCTACATCTTCAGCAGCAACTCTTGCTCCATTTTCCATCAGTAGAATCACCTTCTCTTCCTCAAGAGTCCTACTTCTCCTTGGTCCCTGCAACAAATTGCAGATTTGAGAACCACAGGCGGTATCTAATACCCAAGTAGAAATTTGATTTAATGACATATTCACTTCTATCATGAACATACCTGAATCAGAAGCGGCAGTCTCACTACCCTTCTTCTTCTTCAATTCTGCAAGGTAAACCTTGCAGTTCCTCTTCCAGTGCCCCACCTTGTTATAGTGAAAGCAAACAACTTTGCTCTTGGGGTCTTCAGCTTTTGGTGGAACCGGCGTTTTCTCACCTACTTTCTTCTTCTTGGAGGGGTTCCTCTTCCTTTTCTTAGGATTGGAACCTTCACCAATTAGAAGAACAGAACTCTTCTTAGGGGGAAAATTTGATTCCGCAGTCTTCAACATGTTGTGGAGTTCAGGCAGGCTGACATCCAACTTATTCATGTGAAAGTTCACAACAAACTGTGAGAACAAACTCGGAAGCGATTGCAAGACCAAGTCTTGGCTCAGCTCCCCATCCATGGCAAAACCAAGTTGTCCAAGACGTTCAATCAAATTGATCATCTTAAGTACATGGTCATTCACAGATGATCCCTCAGACATCCTACAACCGAACAACTCCTTCGATATCTCATATCGAGCTGTCCTCCCTGCCACATCATACAACTCTTGTAGATGCATGAGGATAGTGTGAGCATCCATATGCTCATGTTGCTTCTGTAGCTCAATGTTCATGGAAGCTAGCATGATGCATTGAGCAAAATTTGCATCATCTATCCACTTACAATACACAACATGTTCATCATTATGTGCATCACTAGCAGGTTCAGTAGGCTTAGGTGAGTCAATCACGTATTCCAGCTTCTCAATCCTGAGAACAATTCTCAAGTTTCGAAGCCAGTCAGCATAATTAGGACCAGTCAATTTGTGAGCATCCAGTATGCTCCTGAGTGATAGTGTTAAAGACATAATGTATATTGTAAATCTGTAAATGATAAACACATAACAACACTTAGCAAATATTCGATTTCATTTCATAACACTATATGAATCGGATCTTTATTCATAAGTGGCTCCCACTAGTTTTCCTAATTTATTCAACCCCCTACGTGAAAAATTAAGCATTCATAATGCTAGTGGGAATAGGGATCCTACATTCCATTACACAACCCCGGCTGTGGCACGAAACGCCATGTAATGTTCAATAGGCAGACAACTCTTGTCAATTAAATCTAATGTTATTCCCTAATCAAACTTTAGCCTCTTGAATAATTGAGTCACGGCTGTGGCACGACAAACTCAATATTCTAAGTCAAGTCTAACCCAACATTCCGTACAATTGAATCAGTCCCCAAAGGCCCACGGCTGTGGCACGTAACGACCTTTAGATTCTTATTCAATGTACACATCTCTATGTAATAGACAAGTATTTCTTATTTCGAAATCAAAGCCCTCGGTTGTGGCACGAAACGACAATGATTCAAAAATAAGAACTACTTTCTACCATGTTGGAAGGCTATGACCGACACAAGCCCGTTGTGTCATTGGCCAATTACTACTTGATATTATTTAATTTTAGAGGGATTATATTACGTTACAATCATAATCATATTATAAAGAGATTCTTCCTTTTAAATTAAATATTTCAAATCAATAATCAATAATCAGATGATTCCCAGATCGGGTGGAGCATTGTCAAGAGGCGTCACTTAATAACCCTTTCTTACAGATAGAAATCTGTTGTTGACAGAATCATCCTTTCTCTCATATCGAAAATTCATATTCAATTACGTGTTTCATAAACACAAGAATCTCATGATTGTATTCATAATATTCTTATTAAGGTTATGAAACAATTTCACTATACTAGGTTGTCTAACAAACGCCTTATGTTCATTTAAGTTCACCTAAATCTATCATCGCATGATAAACTAAGCATATATCACATATATCAACATGAATAAACATTAATGTAGGCATGTTATATCACCTAGCACATTAGTCTAATCATTATACATCTCTATGTATCACATGAAGCATTTAAAAGCAATTAAAAACAGTCAAAAATAGCTTTAAAAAACTTCATGGAAATATAAACAGTTCAAAACTTTTATATAAACTAAAATTGATCACTCCATTAGATCCGTCTCGAAAAAAGGAATCCAACGGTATATTGCACGCCTAAAACAGAGTTACGAAACTCCCAGAAAATCAATTTTAAAATCAACAGACGGGCTGTAACGCCTTACAAGAACGCGTTACAATCCCTGTAACGCATTCCGGTGATGCGTTACACCCCTTTTAAGCCATTAAAGGGTGTAACGCATTCCTTGAATGTGCCACAGGTGTGTAACGCATTCCCGGAATGCGTTACACCCCTATTTTTTTTGTTTTTCTTTTTCTGCAGCCGCCGTACAGCTTCTCGAACAGCGTGCCTGTCAGCTTCTTTCTCCGTGCAATCAACTAAAGAACAGCAGACCACAGCAGTGCAGTACAAAAGCAATACAAACATATATATATACTATATATACATATATTTACTTATTTAATTACGAATTTTAATTACAAGAACTTCAAAAATTCATAATAAAAAATCTATACATCATAAAATTATGAAAAAAATACCCAGACGATCTACAACACTTGTAGAACCCAGATCAACATTGAAAATTATTCTAAGAAACGATTTCTCATCAGACAAAATTAATCCATGATATAACTTGTCAAAATCATAATTAATTCATACAAGCGCATAAAATTCTAAAAATTTTACCACACATCTATATGCATTCAACCTATGCTCTGATACCATTGTTGGATTTTTAACACAGCGGGGGCATGGCAAAACACTTTTACACATAAAAAATCCAAATAAAAGCATATAAATCATGAATAAAAATTTGAGGGATCGAATCTAACCTTTTAAAATAATTCGGAGACAACGATCAGAGATCCTTAGCAGTTGCTCCTCAAGTATGAAGCACTCCACCGGTATCCACCAAGAAAACGATGTTAAGGAGGAGGAAGAAGGTGGAGAGAATTGGGTTTTCCAAACTTTTTGGGTTTTCGGGTTCGATGTGGGTTAGAATAAAATATGGTCTATAATAGTGTATTTATAGGCAAAATTTTCAGCTGAAATTTTCCCATAAATATT
The DNA here is from genome assembly GCF_009905375.1 of Apium graveolens. Classification (NCBI taxonomy): domain Eukaryota; kingdom Viridiplantae; phylum Streptophyta; class Magnoliopsida; order Apiales; family Apiaceae; genus Apium; species Apium graveolens. The sequence continues at coordinate 177,727,132 of NC_133654.1, forward strand.
ATTATTATTATTCCATTTATTATTCTTATTAATAATTAAAACACCTTTTAATTATTAATCCTTTTTCTAAACACTTTAGAAATAATTCTCTCTCTTGATTTAATTTCCAAAAATTAAATCCTTTAATTAATAATATTAAGAACTTTTCTTAATTAATTTATAATCAATTAAATCTCATTTAATCAATTATTAAATTTGACAATTAATTATTTATTTCATAAATAAATAATTATCAGCCATTATTAATTAATTCCTCCACCATTAAATCAATATCCTTTTATGGTGTGACCCTGTAGGTTCAATATTAAGCTGGTAGTAGAAATAAATAATAATAAAACTATTTTATCATTATTTATATAAATTCTCTAATTTATTAAATATGATTAATTAATTAATCACATTTATTATACATCGTGAGGGATACTTCTCAGCATATCGCGACTATCCGGATAATATGAATTCACCTATTCAGTGAATAGTTACCGTACAATAAACTCCTTCTACCCTACAATGTCCCGATTAAATACAAGGCATGGATCTCGTGTCAAGCCTATCTAATTTAATCACTTGCTTACCATTTACTATGCGTAGTTCTATGCAAATTAGAAACTCCTTTCTAATTTCATTCACTGTGGCCAGAGAATCCTGAACTAGCATAAGTGGATCAGCCTTGAACATTCGCTTCCTTCACTGGAAGGGGTAGATCCTTTATTGATCATACACTATCTTCGTGCATAAATTCCTATACCCAGAAGAGCCCTAATAATTGTCCCTGGAGACTAAGAACTAAACCAAAGCATAGTTCAGTGTACACAAGATGACTATGATGACCTCAAGTCTAAGGATACTTGTACAACTATCACTATGTGAACAACTGCTGACACGTGAGTGAACTCCATCAGTTGTTCAGCTGGGCGAGTCATGTTCAGTGAACTTATTCTATAATAAGCACCTACATACTAGCTATAGTGTCACCACACAAATGTCTATGAGAACATACATCCTTCATAATGAAGCAAGCATAGTATGTACCGATCTTTGCGGATTATTAATTACCAGTTAGTAATCCTATGACCAGGAACTATTTAAGTTTAGAGTTATCATCTTTTTAGGTCTCGCTATTATGATCTCATCATAATCCATAAAAGGCTTTACTCTAAACTATGGTATATCTTATTTAAACACTTAAATAGATAAAGCCCGTAATAAAAACAAAACAAGTCTTTTATTAATATCAATGAAATCAAAACAGATTACATAAAAGTTATTCCTAAATCCTCATACATGATTGGACTTAGGACATATTCCTTTCAAACCCTACATCCAGCAAAATCTGCATATGTGTATCCAACAGCTTCAAAGCTAGTTCCCTTAAGATACTATAATCCCAAGTTTGGAGTACCCTTCAAGTATGTGAAAATTCTCTTTACAGCCATCAAATGTGATTCCTTTGGATTGGCTTGAAATCTTGCACACAGACATATTGCAAACATGATATCTGGTCTACTTGCAGTTAAGTACAGCAAAGAACCAATCATTACTCTATAGCTTGAGATATCTATACTCTTGCCCTTTTTATCTTCATCCAACTTTATAGCTGTAGATATAGGTGTAGATGCAGGTAAATAATCAACCCTACCAAACTTTTTCAATAAATCCTTGACATACTTAGTTTGGCTGATGAAAATTCTATCACATCTTTGACAGACTTGAAGTCCAAGAAAGTATCTTAATTCCCCCATCATGCTCATTTCATATTCACTCTGCATATGCTTAGAGAACCTTTGACAAAGTTTTTCATTTGTAGAACCAAATATGATATCATCCACATAAATCTGAACTAGGATCATATCACCACCATGCAGCTTGTAGAATAGAGTCTTGTCTATTGTTCCTCTAGTAAATCCGTGTTTAAGTAGAAAATCTGATAATGTTTCATACCAGGCTCTAGGTGCTTGTTTTAGTCCATCGAGAGCCTTGAGCAGCTATTATACAAAGTTTGGAAATTTTGGATCTTCAAAGCCGGGTGGTTGTTGCACATAAACTTCTTCTTCTAACTTACTGTAACACCCCCAAATCCGGGGTCGGGGATCTAGGTTGTCACGAGTTCCATTTCCCTTATCAATACTTAATCTTAACAGTCAACCAACTACTGTGTACTGTGACCCCACAATATACACACACACACACACCATAAGTTATAGTCTCAGAGATGAATACCAAAAATAACACAAGTTATTTTATTCCACAATTATAAACCATTTCACCTTAATAAGGGTTTCTGAATAATTTACATATTCTTTGCCATTATTACAATTCATAAATATACATAAGTCTGGTATATCGAAAGTTGAAAGCCTAGCCTATTGGTAGATCCCACCTCAGCTACACGGCATCAACGCCTACAGGAAACTGCGAAACGTTTCCTATCTGCTCGCGAATTGGGAGCTTGATCCTGTTCATCTTGTCTATCTGTTGTTGTGTGATGAAAGAAGAAAGCAAGGGTGAACAACAAGCCCACCGAAATAATATGTATTATAATTAACAATATATGAGCATTCTCATAGTACTCATGAAAGTCTTGGTCAAGAAGAAATAAACCAAGTTTGATATCTTAATGCGACCAAGTCGCAAAATATTCAGTATATATGTATATATATACTTTTCAAAATCTTGGAAGTCCTCTTCCATGCATAATATACACAGAGTTCCAGTTTATAACTGTATAAAAATATCGTTGCAAGGTGATATCATATATCTAACCTTGTCTCAACGTTTTTGTGAAAATCTTTGTCATGCATAAGATAATCATTAACCATATATAAGTTGAAAAGATGAAGTTACAAGATACTCCAATATACTTATATCTTTTCTGAATACTACTTGAACTACCACCGTTCAAGTTATAATTAGTTTCAAAAGTTCATCACATAGATGAGACTACAAGACAAGATTTGAATAGATTCAATCTTTGAATATCATTATAAATAATGAAGTTACGAGATACTTCATTAAGTATCGATATATATATACACCTATATATATACATTTCATACACTCCTTAAAAACCTCTGTTATGAAAATTATAAATAGAGTTGCAATATCCAATGAATTTGGAAAGGAGAAAACCTTGGCATAAACCTGATATCTTGCTGATCAGGCAAAGATACCAATAAGTAACCTTTTCTACTAGTAGATGGACGAATTCCCCACTGGTCATCACCCTGGCCGCAATAGGACCTTATGCTGGACTTCCACTCAGCCACTTACGCATTTGATGGACTCTCACTGAGCCACTTACACTTTCATGGACGCCCACTGAGCCTATGTTGCTTATGCCGACTCAATAGATGGACTTACTTCCCGAACGTTGGGTAAGTAATCAATTCATTTGTCAAAACAACAACCTCGTTGTGAATATAAAATACACCACAGAGACGGATCCCTCAGGTTTTGAGCAAGTATTTAAATTCCTTTTGAAAAAAGGATCTTAAATATAAAAAAATGAGTTTTGGGATCCGCTCTAACTTTTAAAATCATTTTGAAGACTCGAAAACATTTTTAAGAATGTTTGGAGTAATGCTGATTTAATAAAATAAATCAGTCCCAATATATTAGAAAATATCTGAATATTATTATTTAAATAATATTCCCATAAGGATAATCTCTATATAAACAATTTGAAGTAGAAGTTTTAAAACTCATACTTGAAATGAATATTAAATAACCAAAAATATACTTATACGAAAGTATTATCTTTATTTGAATAATCGAAAATAAGTTTGATTATCGAAACATTATTCTTTAATAAAATAAAGAATAATATTTGGTAAATAAGCGGAGTCATGAGTCCTCAAATGAATATTAAAAAATAATATTCATTAAATAAAATAACGGAGTCATAAATCCTCGAATGAATATTCAAAATAATATTCATTAATAAAGTTATCAAATAAATCTTATTCGATTAATAGTTTTGAAAACTAGATCAATATATATATATATATATATAAATAAATATATATATATATATATATTATACTCGGGACCATCGACTCTCGGTTTAGAAAAATGTTCACCTTTGGGTCCCCTATACTAAGGGTATACGCAACTACTGCTTATCTCTAGCATAGGTATTATGCAACTATAAACATTGAAATCAACAGATAGATAACCAGATTATGAAACAGACATGCATATATATACCATATCAGCATGCTTCAATATATCGCAAAATTTGCTAATTAACCAACATGCATCTATCACAAGATAATGCATATACATATATACACATCACAACAACAGTATACCGGGTAGAAAACTTGCCTAAGCGACTGGGGGTGGTAAAAGTCCTGGGATGAGTCTGGTAACCTATAAACCACATATAAGTTGGAATTAAACCAAAGTCGCTTATGAATCTATACTTTAACAAATTAGACTCTAACGCTCGCTTTGCGCTCAACGATTCTCTTAAGTCGCTCGAGCACCCTCGGCTCCACCATTTTTAATAAATTAACCATTAAGACTTTTAAGGCGATTCTTTCGCGAGCACCTTACCAACTGCCTAATCCACTTTACATAATTTTTTAATACCCCAATTAGTCATTTAAGCTCCTTAAACAAGGTTTCAAAGTAAGGCGAGGGGTAATGGTTCGGTCGCGAAGCGCCGTTACTTAAAACAGTCATTTCTCCTAAACCGTACATCGAATTCAAACGAACCACATATCAAAACGAAGCTCGTAACATGAACTATCTAATCATGGCAATGGTCAAAACCTAATAGTGAGTTCACGGGTCCTGATGTTAAGAACAAAAACAGTCTAAAGTAAATTGGGCATTACGACTGCTATGTTTACGCGATTACCAAATTTTATACTACTCCAATTCAATCCACAATCAACCCACAATAATTGTTACAACCAAACTTCATCCATATACTACTACAACAGCCCCAACATCTCAAGGTTTCCACTTTATACTACTTCTCAATCATGAACTAAAAGCTTACTTAAGTTCATTAACTAATTACCAAGATTTACCATTCCAAAAACATCACAAAACCAACCAATCTCTAAATACACAACAACCATGCCTGTCATGAACCATAACAAACAAAACCAAACCTAATGCTCAAAGTAAAGTTAGGGTTTGGAGGGGTTATACCTTCCTTGGAGTGATTAGAGTAGCTAGGAAGCCTTAATAAGCCTTGAGAAGCCTTGAGATAGCTTAGGAATGCTTGGATCTTAATGGAAATCAAAGAAAATAAAGTTAGTAATCTTGAAAACACTATTCATCATCTTCTTCCTTGATTTATTGGAAGAGATTCATGAAGAAATAGAAGCTTAAACTCATAGGATATGCTTATCTAATCATAAGGGACCTTGGGTAATTACCTTGCAAATTAACAAAGCTAGAAACTTGATTTTTGGAATTTTTCTCCTTGAAAAAATGAAAAAGCTGTGAGCTATGTGTTCTTGGGAGAGTATTTCCTTTGTTGAATGTTTTTGTGGTGGAAAATGAAGTGAATGGGATATTTGGATGATTTGTTGGTTGTTTAAAGTGAGTGGAGTATGACTAAGCATGACATCATCTTGGTGACTTCATCTCTTGCCACTTGTCATCACTTGGTGGTGGAAGCATCTTCTTATGCTAATCCTTGCTTAATTGTTTGGTTAATGACCACTTATCTGTTATACGGTTCGCTTAATTTTCGTTCTCGTTTATCGTTTGAGGGATCATACCCGGGATCTTATTACTTGGGTTCCCCTAAACCTTTCTCAATATATTATATTTCTTATATGATCCTCTCTTATAATCCTTGAATTTAAATCCTTTTTATCCTGTTACCTTTGTTGGGAACCACGGACTTAGGGTGTTACTACGTTTTACGATAAAGATTACGAAAAGAGGATTACCTTGTTAATGGTTGATTCCATACTCTTCTATTGTATTCCTAAATTCCCTTGAGCGAAGTGTGGCCTCCGTCTTCTCAAGTTATCCTCTCTTCTTGCTCCTTGGTGGCTACAATATGTTTTCACACCATTCCAAGCAAGAAGAGAATAAGAATATATATAGGCTACAATAGGGACCATGGATAATTAGGGCCTTCTAATTACATCTTGAGCCTAGCCCAATGTATTTAAATATTAATTCAATCCACTAAAGAATTAATATTTGCACTACCTTTCCTAATACTGTAATTTAATTAATTCGGTTCCAATATTATTTGCTTATTAAATTCCTCATGTTTAAAATATCATATGTCCATTAATTAAATAAATTACTGATAATTTATTTAATTAATATCTTTTATTCTTGATCATCCACTCAACCTTTATTTAATTATGCCAGAATAAATTCCACCTGCAGGGTTTCACATAATTAAATCTTTTTGAGCTTTCAAGGGGACATCATTAACCCGAATATTATCAGGACATGGATTCCTTCAATAAATAATATCCACCATGTATATAATTCCATCACCCAAAATATAATGATATAATTCAAAAGAATTATTTCATATATAAATCAAAGCATGTAAATAATATACACGTGTCAATTACTATTTCCGGATTAAGAACCTAAGCATTAATAATAACATAGAATCTTAGTTCTCCTTCTTAATCAGTATTAAGGGAACAATTCTAAATTTGATCCTGTTCAATATACACAAAGTATACTAGTATTATTTATTAGTCAATATAAACTATTTTAAATAATACTACAGCCATACCAGTGGATTGTCCAACACCACCTGTGCTGTGAACCTTATTATATTATATAACCGTATTTAACAATCTAATATTCTGTATCCCATTTAATACTAGATTGTTCACAATATATAATATTAGACAACATGTAAACATTCAAATGAATCTCAAATAAACTGGCCAGAAATAAATGTACATACTACAAATAAATATTTTCAGTATACACTAACAATCTCCCATTTATACTCAAAATATTCTATGTGTACATCAGTGTTTATTTAATCCACTATTACATAAAAATATATGTGTCCATCCATCTGACTCCTATCGCTTCCACATGCTTGTCAAAAACCTTGGTTGGCAAGCTCTTTGTGAAAGGATCTGCTCGGTTGTCTTCTGATGATATGTGAGCCACAACTATATCCCCTCGCTTTACGATTCCTCGTATGAGATGATACTTACGTTCAATATGTTTAGCTGCTTTGTGGTCTCGCGGTTCCTTTGAATTTGCCACAGCACCAGTGTTATCACAATACACCGTCAAGCTCCTAGGCAAATTAGGTACCACATCTAAGTCCAAAAGGAAGTTCCTGAACCATACAACCTCCTAGGCAGCCTCAGAGGCCGCCACATATTCGGCCTCCATGGTGGAGTCTGCAATGCATTTCTGCTTTACACTCCTCCATATAACAGCTCCACCTCCCAAACTAAAAACATATCCCGAGGTTGATTTCCTCTTATCCCTATCTGATTGGAAATCTGAATCAGTATATCCTAAAGGAAATAGATCTGAGGCCTTGTAAATTAATATATATACTCCTTAGTCCTTCTCAGGTACTTGAGTATAGTTTTTACTGCACTCCAATGTTCCTGACCTGGGTTCGACTGATATCTACTAACCATGCCTAAAGCAAAGCAGATGTCAGGCCTCGTACATAACATAGCATACATTAAGCTTCCACATGCTGAAGCATAAGGAACTGCTTTCATGCTCTCTATATCCTTAGGTGTCGAAGGACACTGCTTCTTAGATAGAGCAACTCCATGCTTAAAAGGTAGAAAACCTTTCTTGGAGTTCTGCATGTTAAAACGAGCTAATACTTCATCAATGTAGGGCTCTTGAGATAAAACCAACATCCTTTTCTTGCGATCCCTTATAACTTTGATCCCAAGGATGTATGCCGCTTCACCTAAGTCCTTCATGTCAAATTATTTGAACAACCATGCCTTTACTGATGACAACATCTCAACATTGTTTCCAATTAGTAAAATATCATCTACATATAGTACTAGAAAAACCACTGCATTACCTTCACTTCTCTTATACACGCACGATTCGCTTGGACTTTGATCAAATCCATATGACTGGACTGCCTGATCAAAACGAATATTCCAGTCTCTAGAAGCTTGTTTAAGTCCATAAATAAACCTCTTAAGCTTACATACCAGATGCTCTTGGCCTTCCTTAATGAATCCTTTTGGTTGCTGCATATAGATGAAAGAATACGGATTGACTTAAGCATAACTACCGGTGAAAAGGTTTCCTCATAATCGATACCTTCTTTCTGAGTATACCCTTTCGCAAAAAGTCTTGCTTTCCAGGCTATCACCTTTTTATCTAATCCCCTCTTTTTCTTGTAGATCCACTTACATCCAATATGTTTTATACCTTTGGGTGGTTCCACGAGCTCCCAGACCTGATTAGAATACATTGATTCTATCTCAGATTCCATCGCCTTTTGCCAAAGATCTGCATCTTTGTCTTGTGCTGCCTCTTCGTATCTACGGGGATCATCATCATGTTCACCAGAGACGAAGTCTGAAGACTCACCCAAAAACATGAATCTATCAGGCTGTTGAACAACGCTCCCACTACGACGAGGCATTGGTGCGGTATTAGTGACAGGTTGTACATTATGTTGTGGTTGTTCTACTTGTACTACAACTTCATGGGTATTATTTATCCCTCCCACTAGTTCCTCTAAAACGACACTACTCATGGGTTTGTGATTCATTATATATTCCTCCTCTAAGAATCTTGCATTAGTGCTAACAATGACATCCCAATTATTCAGACTATAAAATAAATATCCTTTCGTTCCCATGGGGTAGCCTACAAACAACCTTACTTCTGTACGAGATTCTAACTTAGTCGCGTTCTTGTTCAGCACATGTGCTGGACAACCCCATATTCGAATATGTCTTAGACTCGGTTTATCCCCGGTCCACAATTCTAAGGGGGTTTTAGGAACCGACTTAGAAGGTACTAAGTTCAGAAGATAAGTTGCTGTCTCTAAGGCATGTCCCCAAAATGACTTGGGTAAATCCGAATAACTCATCATCGATCTAACACTCTCTAAAAGAGTCCGGTTCCTTCTCTTTGCTACACCGTTCTGCTGGGGTGTGCCTGGTGCAGTTAACTGGGATTCTATCCCATTTTCTGATAAATATTCCCTAAATTCTCCAAGCAAGTATTCGCCACCACGATCTGATCGTAGTGACTTGATACTTTTATTAAGTCGTTTCTCCGTTTTAGCTTTGTAGTCTTTGAACTTATTAAAGCACTCAGACTTACGGTGCAACAAATAAACGTACCCATATCTAGAATAATCATCAATGAAAGTGACAAAATATTCATAACCACCTCTTGCTTGGATATTCATGGGTCCACATAAATCAGAGTGAACCAATTCTAACAGTTGTTTGGCTCTATTCCCTTTTGCCTTGAAAGGCCTATTAGTCATTTTACCTTCCAAGCAGGATTCAGAAACTGGAAATGGCTCCACTGCCAATGAGCTTAAAGGTCCGTCTACTACCAGTCTTTGAATCCTCCTCAAGTTAATATGACCTAATCTCAAGTGCCAAAGATATGTTTGGTTCAAACTAGAAGGTTCCTTTCTTTTAGTAGAGTTAGAAGATGTGTTGTTCAATTCCCTAAATTACAGTTGCAGTGCAGGTTGACTAGGATTAATTATATACAAATTGTCTTGCAATGTACCAGAACATATAATTCGTTTATTCATCATAATAGAAACATTACGATCCAAACAAACATTATAACCATCCAAAACAAGTTTAGAAACCGAAATTAAATTACTTCTAAAAGAAGGTACATAAAGACAATTGTTCAAAACCAAAATCCTATCAGAACCAAAAGATAAATGAATAACTCCTACTGCAACTACTGCTACTTTCGTAGCATCTCCCATGAACACGTATATCTCACCATCTCTAAGCATTCTGGATAGTTGGAACCCCTACATAGAATTACAAACATGATCAGTGGCTCCTGTATCTACACACCAAGTGCTCGTAGATATAACCGCTATAAATGTTTCTGTAACTAGAGAAAGAGACATACCAGTATTGTTTGTCTTCTTAGGAAGAGGACAATCTGTTTCCAGTGACCTGACTGTTTGCATCTAAAGCACTTTCCCTTAGGCTTTTTCACACCACCCTGAACTCCCACTGCATTCACAGCTTTCTGTGTCTGAGCCTTTTTCTTCATCTTAATACCTTTCGGCTTAGAGGAAGAACCTTTCTCAGCCACATTCACTTGAACACTCTGCCGAAATAATCCTTCAGCTGCCTGAAGTTCTGTCAGCAGTTCCGCGAGACTATACCGCCTCTTATTCATGTTGTAATTCAAGCGGAACTGCTCAAAACTCTTGGACAAGCTCATAAGGATAATGTCAATCTGGGTTTCCCCGTCAAGTTCAGCACCAAGGATCTCTATCTCATTCAGATGCGACATCATCTTGAGAACATGATCCCTTACAGGTGTGCCTTCAGCCATCTGAGTGTTCATTAAAGCCTTCATGGCTACTTGCCTAGCAGCCCTATTCTGATCTCCAAAAAGTTTCTTGAGATTAAAGAGCATATCCGAAGCAGTGGCCATAGACTGATGCTGATGCTACAAAACACCCGACATTGCTACCAGAATGTAACATCGCGACATCTCATCAGCCTTAATCCACCGTTTATAATACTCTTTCTCATCTTCAGGAGCATCAGCAGCAAGCTGTTCAGGCTTGGGTTCATAAGTTCAAAACTTGTACTCCTCAGCAGTCAACACAATGTCCAAATTTGGTTTCTATTCAATATAGTTAGGTCCGGTAAGTTTGTTATCCTTAAGTATGGTGAATAGTGGATTAAAGCCCATTTTATCCTGAGAATCATGCATAAAACATCACATAAATAAGGGTGCATTAATTATTAAGATCTAAATTATTAAAATTTAATGCACTAACATCTAAACACCATAAGCTTCTGGTACGCCACGATGTGTGACATGTATACCACCTAATTTTGTTTAAATGTTACTTCGGTCCTATTACTAAACAATATGCCACGTTGGGGTGGACTATATTATTTTTCATAGCTAAGTGTATACCATCATCAAATCTTAAATTATTCGAAATCTATGGAACTTGGTACGCCACGATGGGTGGCGTGTATACCTTCCAATATTCGTAATTTTTCCTTGAATAGAATACTTCAATTCAATATTCATCAATGGTTTGATTTCCAGGTAGTGGAGGAGTCACATCGGTCTCGCTTAAAACCCACAGCCTTACAAGTTCGATGAACCCGTTTTTGACAAAATCGCCCCAAATCAGAAATAAAGAAAATCCGTATTTATTCCTTTCAAAATTTATTAATTTAAGAAGTTTGTTCTAGTAATTTCTATAACATTCTAGACACCACAAATTACATGCCACGATGGGTGACGTATATATAATTTATATTCGTCTTTATGTTAAATTACCTACAACCAGTAATGGAGACCATGGGATTTAATTTCATATTAATTCCCTCTCCCACTTAGAATTTTTTTTATTAAAATTGAGGAATTTTAAAATTAAATGGGGCCCTATGTTGTTATAATTATGTCTAATCATGCATTCAAAATACACACATAATTTTAGCAACATATAACATTTAATTAAAGCAATAAATAAATTTTATGTCCATGTCATCCTAATTAAGTTAAACATGCAATTTTAAAAGAATTACACACATAATTAACGACACACATAATCAATAAATTAAAGCAATAATTAAAATTTAATGGAAAAAATTAAAATAAATTTTCCACTATTATGGCCCTTGAAAAAAAATCCAGCTCTCAAAAAAAATCTGCCCCAAGCGCGCCCCAACGCCCCAAGCAGCCCCGGCAGCCCCGGCAGCCCCAGCAGCCCCAGCAGTCCTAGCTGCCGCAGCAGCCCCAGCAGCCACAGCTACCGCAGCAGCCCCAGCAGCCCCTTGTAATCGCACAGCGGAACAAAAAACTACTGGAATTGATTTCCGGCCGCACATAACTATTACAAAATAGCCGAAACAATTACAAAAAAAATAGATCTAATACAAAACTAATTTTGTAAAATCTATTCTAACACGATCAACCCTCGTGTAAATTACAACCACGATTAAACCACGTGGAAACCAAAACAAAAATTAACCACGATTAAACCACGTGGGATCCAAACACATAATTAAAATATACATGGCCATAATAGTGGATTAACAACCTGCATCAAAACAAATACAAGCAAAACACTATATACACGCATATATAATTACGACATGGACATTATATCATAAAACGTAGAACCCATTACCAGGCTCTTGATACCAATTGTTGGGAACCACGGACTTAGGGTGTTACTACGTTTTACGATAAAGATTACGAAAAGAGGATTACCTTGTTAATGGTTGATTCCACGCTCTTCTATTGTATTCCCAAATTCTCTTGAGCGAAGTGTGGCCTCCATCTTCTCAAGTTATCCTGTCTTCTTGCTCCTTGGTGGCTACAATATGTTTTCACACCATTCCAAGCAAGAAGAGAATAAGAATATATATAGGCTACAATAGGGACCATGGATAATTAGGTTGGGCCTTCTAATTACATCTTGAGCCTAGCCCAATTTAATTAAATATTAATTCAATCCACTAAAGAATTAATATTTGCACTACCTTTCCTAATACCGTAATTTAATTAATTCGGTTCCAATATTATTTGCTTATTTAATTCCCCATGTTTAAAATATCATATATCCATTAATTAAATAAATTACTGATAATTTATTTAATTAATATCTTTTATCCTTGATCATCCACTCAACCTTTATTTAATTATGCCAGAATAAATTCCACATGCAAGGTTTCACATAATTAAATCTTTTTGAGCTTTCAAGGGGATATCATTAACCCGAATATTGTCAGGACATGGATTCCTTCAATAAATAATATCCACCATGTATATAATTCCATCACCCAAAATATAATGATATAATTCAAAAGAATTATTTCATATATAAATCAAAGCATGTAAATAATATACACGTGTCAATTACTATTTCTGGATTAAGAACCTAAGCATTAATAATAACATAGAATCTTAGTTCTCCTTCTTAATCAGTATTAAGGGAACAATTCTAAATTTGATCCTGTTCAATATACACAAAGTATACTAGTATTATTTATTAGTCAATATAAACTAATCTAAATAATACTACAGCCATACCAGTGGATTGTCCAACACCACCTGTGCTGTGAACCTTATTATATTATATAACCGTATTTAACAATCTAATATTCTGTATCCCATTTGATACTAGATTTTTCACAATATATAATATTAGACAACATGTAAACATTCAAATGATTCTCAAATAAACTGGCCAGATATAAATGTACATACTTCAAATAAATATTTTTAGTATACACTAACAACCTTATACTCAATTCTTTCGGTATCTGGTGGATTTTCGGGAAAAATCAAAGTGTTCGAATTTGGATTCTGACGATCTTTACATACACTTATATACCACATAGAGTACTAATAAGATCTCAGAATAGCAATAAAAGAACCTCTACAAAGTGTGGTATGAAAAGTTTTTTTATTCAACATAATCAGCAAAATCACTATTCATAAGGGTTTCAAAAAAATTCCAAAAAATGGGGTTATTACAGTCTCCCCTCCTTAAAAGGATTCCGTCTCGGAATCAGATAGAAAATGAATAGGGATACTCTCTTTGCATTGCACTTTCTAACTCTCGAGTAAATTTTCCCACATTGTGGTCCTACCACCAAACTCTGCCTAGTTTGATAACCCTTCTCCTAAGCACTTCCTGGTTGCTCCATATAGGTTACGTCGGGTTGCATGTCTATGCGCTCATATGCCCCTATTTGTCTGACATTCAAATTATACTTCCTTAATATTGATATGTGGAACACGTTATGAACTTGCTACATGTTCGGGGGTAGGGCTAGCTCATATGCTAACTTCCCAATACGTCTTAATACCTCAAAGGGTCCAACAATTCATGGGCTTAGCTTTCCTTTCTTTCCGAACCTCATCCACCCTTTCCAAGAGAATACCTATAAGAGCACTAGGTCCCCTACTTCCTATTCCTTGTCCTTTCTTGTCAAATCAATATACTTCGTGTGCCCATCTTGGGCTACTACCAGCCGTCCTCTGATTATATCTATTATATCCTTGGTCCTTTGGACCACTGCCGGTCTAAGCATCTTGCGCTCTGCAACATCATCATATCATAAGGGAGATCGACATTGTCTTCCCTCAAGGATCGTATAAGGCAACATCTCGATAATGACATATGATCTATTGTCGTAAGAAAACTCAATCCGTGTTAAGTGACCATTTCAAATTATTTTAAGTCTATTGCACAGACTCTCATCATAGCTTCTAGCATTATAGCTTTTGCTTCTCAATACCCATTATTTTCCAGTTCGTAGTCATTACTATCTTCCGTACATAATACTATACTGGTTACACTTTTGCTCTTTAGCATTCTATAACCTTTTAATAATTACGTCAACCTTAGTATCACGAACGTGTTAGATTCGGAATACCACCGCACTAATACAACTCCTTTCTAGCTGCTTCTATCTTTGAAAGCTTGATCCCAAAAGAATTTATTGAGAGATCACTATGATCATGAACACTTGTTATATCGCATATTTAGTACAGAAGGTGGCCAGCCTTTAGTACTTGACAAGCAATTAAACAACATGTGGTATCCTACTAGGCTTCTATCACACAGATAGATAGTCATTCGGCAATACCTCCCCTTCTGGAAGGGTTGTTCTTCTCAGCTTACATGAAATGAAAAGAAGAGAAAAGAACGAACTGAAGAGAATTCTATATATATAAAAAATATTGCCATAAAATATCTGTCTTGGAATCTACCTCTGAACTATAGAGGTTTGTCATTGGAGAACAAAACATATACGTATTTATATCAACATCAAGTATTATAGCATCGTATTTCACATGCCTAAATATTTTTGCTATTTCGTCCATCATTCTATGGACCCATGCTCTTCCTCGAGCTTATACACAATCACCTTTGAAACTCCCTCGACATCGAAAATCGAATCTGGGATCTCATTCTAGACATCATCGTTACTAGAATTCTATGCTTGCATCGCAACCTTCCTCGTATAGTCATACGACTCTCTATTGATAAGGAGGAATAAATATTCAATAGGTAAATAATCTACTTAATTAGTCTATTCAATGATAACTTATACATCACCACGACCCAATTAGTGGTACTCAATCTCAACATTCATTACAATACAACTCTCACAGTTGTCATTGTCTCATTATTCATAGACTCATTGGAGCATTACTATGGTCAACCACTGACCTACTGTGGTCATTCGCTTTCCATAAAGTCTTAATAACTAACCATATGGAGTCCATACATATCGTATCGAATTCTTCTAAGGAGGTAACATGATCACCGTTCATGATTCATGAAGAACACTCTTGATCCTGACATACATTCATGACATGAAACAGATAAAATGCAGAAGAGTTTTAATGAAAACAACGATAGTAGGTTAATACCATTCTTAATCATATATCTATATTAGGAGACATGAAGCTCAAAGGTTCATTTAGTCCTTTTTGAAACATGGTCCTGGCTTATTCTCAAGATAGTTCCTTCTAAGATAGATAGCCCGCTCATGGCGATTACACGAATTAAACCTTTACCAAACTACTATTACGGTTGGGTATTGCACAGTCATCAGAAGGAATGTCAATCTTCCAAACCATAATACAACCTTCACGGCTTCAACCATTATCACTGCATTCCTCTGGCACGAGTGCCTATAATTGCTCTCTTGCACTTGGAGTGTCGGCCACCTCATTGGCCTTTCCTGATAGTAATAGTTCCTTATAATCAATGTCTTTTAACCACCTTCAACTAAATTTTCTACCTCATTTCAATCACTGCTTATGTGAAAATGCTTTTCTTAAGTCCTGGTGAGAAAGAAAAAAAAATCACCATTTTTCCATAAGTCATTGCCTTAGTCTTTAGATGTGAACATTGTCACGGCTGACTCTCGATCATACTTAGGACGTCTCTTATCATGGGTCCTTCTTGTTTTCACCAATCTTGACCCTCATTGGGTCGATCTATACTTTCTTATGGTTTAACACGTGCCCCACCTGGCATTATTATAATTACGTCATATTTCCTTTATCAAAATTTCTATTCTTGAGAACTTTGAATATTACCTTTTTCCTTGTAAAACCTTTAAGGTTATCCTTGAATCGCTCCTCCTGTATTCCGTAGATACAGGGCATATCAAAATACCATTTACTAATACTAGAACCATTGTCTATGTACTTCTAAAAATTTTCTCTACTGATCTTTAAAGGTTGTTGTTACCATAATCCTTTTTAATTTATACTGCCAAAACTCATGATGTCCCTATTAAGGGCGAAATGCTAACCTTTATGCATTCTCCTAAGATTCATCTCAAGTTATCGAGGTTCTATCCTTAATTCCACCTTTAAAAAGGTACATGCATCCTTCCATGGATAAATCAAGTCATATATCCCTGATAAGGGTATCTTATTCAATCATTTCCACCTCGATAGTATATGCCTAATTTCACAATAACATCTGTATTCAAAAAGAGGTCAATCAATATGGCCTCCAAAAGATAAGAACGGTTATCCGTTTTTCTTGCCTGATTCAGTAATGATAACAGGGATGTTCTAGAAGATGTTGGTCGTGTTCAACGTGAACCTTTTAGTTCTAACTACTCATTTACCTCTTTTATTTATCTCAACAGTCATCTCAATGTTGGGATATCTTTCATACCTGGCATCTCCGTTTCTGGGTATCATGCCCCCGGTCTTACACTTCACATTCTTGAAGGTCACTTCCTTCATCCAATTTTCCTAATTTCTTACTTTCTTGTCTTCTCAGTCCATCCGTGTTTCCTTATTAATCAATCGATCTATCTCAAATTTTCATCGAATACTGTCAACTTCAAGGGAATTAACTTTACGTATCGCTTACGCCTTCAAACCTTGAATTTATCTCATGATCAGTCACCATCGCACTGATGATGACACACTTCTCTATATTTATTGCAAGGGTTTCTTAGGGTTTCCCATACCTAACTCCCTTATCACTTCTCAACTCTATTTCCTTTATATCCCTTTATACTCCTTCCCTTTTCAGTCTTTTATTTTCGTTTCCATTACAACCATTACATGAACCAACACAACATAAGCATTGATTTCAAACATCCCGTCATTCTGGATTCGTTCTGGATTCGTGTCCTCAGAACAAATCTTGACAACTTTTACAACTTAGATTCATAATTCATCATACTCGTCCGCTTTTGTTCTGGCTCTAAAGCTTTTACACTACCTCCATAACCTTGGGAAGTACTTTCCCAAAAACAATTGTCTGAACTTTAATCAGTTTATTATAACACCTGGCTCCGTGCCTTTCTTGGCCTTTCACCAATGGGTTGCCTCTCTCTTAGGGGGGGGGGGGTAAGTGACAAAAACAGTCTTTTGTGCTTCGTCAATCATTTAGAATCAAAAAATGATTCCTATATTTCCTTTAGCCAGGCTCTTGCCTCGACTGGGTTAACCTGTTCCTTGGAACTCTGAGAACTTAGCGACTTAAAGGTCATGAAAGGATTTCCTACCGCATTGTTTCCTCAAGGTGGTGGTTGGGAATAAAAGTATAAGTTATGTTTAGACAGGTCCATGAATTTCCATATAGGAGTACCATCTTGGGTCTCCTTTCCTTACTCGACTTCTGTTTCCTTAGTCTGAACGTTCCCTCCTCCTCCCCATAATCGGGGTCATCCTACATGTTTTAAATCCTCATTTCCACTTCATTATGTTATGGGTTCCTTCTATCTTGATGGTGACCTCCCTGACTATCACGTTCAGGGTTTGCTCTAAATCTTATTCCTCAAACTAGCTTTCATCTAAGATCTCATCTTTAAGCTCTTGAACATTTGGAACCCAAATTCTGTAGAAATACCTCATTATTCCCTTATCATCTTTCTCGGTATTAATCTCTTATCTATTTGTTGGCTCTCTGCCTTCATTCATCACTTTTTCTGGCACAATATGTTCTTTTCCAATAATTCGGGCTGTATTACAATCTCAAACAGCTATTCGGTACCGGCTCCGGTTACCTTCACTTCTATTTCCATTTTCTCAAAATCTCTTATCAACTCTCCCAAAGACATTTTCATCTTGAGTCTCTCTTTTATACTACGGGCATTAGCCACCATTTTGGCTTTCCCTGGATGATAAAGAATCTCATAATCATAATCCTTAATTAGCTCTAACCACCTCCTCTGGCGCATGTTGAGCTCTTTCTGCGTGAAAATGTACTAGGGAACTTATGGTTTATGTAAATCTCGCACTTTTCTCCATACAAGTAATGCCTACAATCTTTAGGGAAAAACTATTGCCACGAGCCCAAGCTCATGGGTGGGGATATCGAATTTTATATTCCCTTAATTGTCTTGACGCGTACGCAATTACCTTGTTGTGCTGTATAAGAAGCACCCTAATTCCTTATGCGAAGCGTCACTACACATCACGAAATCTCCTTTTTCCATCCGGTAACGCCAACATAGGGGCCGCCACCAACCTTTGCTTTAGTTCTTAAAAGCTTTTCTCGCATTTCTCTGTCCATTCAAACTTCTCAGTCTTACGAGTAAGCCGCGTTAAAGGGGCTACTATCTTTACAAACTTGAACGAAACTCCGGTAGTGACCGGCCAATCCTACCTCTGGTAGTTTCCCTAACCATGGTCATCAATTCCTCAGTGGTCCTTTATTCATTCTTGTCAGGATCTTCCACGGGATCCTCCTCAGCAACAATCCCTTCTAGGACAACATCCTCAACCGCTACATCCTCAATATGAACATCATCCGGTCCTGCGTTAGGACCCTCTATCGGATCCACAATCCGATCTCCAATTAGTAATATAATATCATCGCGTTGTTGCTCCTCAACCTCAGGGTTCGGAGTCCCGCTACTATATACGATAACAAACTACGCTTCTATCACGATATTTATAAGGGTTCCCATAAGAATTTTAACTGTCAGTAATACGTTAGGTAGCCCAACTATGAACTTGGCAAGAGTTCTTATTATCTTGGCGAACTTATTATCTTAACGTCACATCATCTCTGAGGTTTATAACGCTTAGCTCTGATACCATTTCTGTAACACCCCCAAATCCGGGGTCGGGGATCCAGGTTGTCACGAGTTCCATTTCCCTTATCAATACTTAATCTTAACAGTCAACCAACTACTGCGTACTGTGACCCCACAATATACACACACACAGCACAAGTTATAGTCTCAGAGATAAATACCAAAAATAACACAAGTCATTTTATTCCACAATTATAAACCATTTCACCTTAATAAGGGTTTCTGAATAATTTACATATTCTTTGCCATTATTACAATTCATAAATATACATAAGTCTGGTACATCGAAAGTTGAAAGCCTAGCCTATTGGTAGATCCTACCTCAGCTACACGGCATCAACGCCTACAGGAAACTGCGAAACGTTTCCTATCTACTCGTGAATTGGGAGCTTGATCTTGTTCATCTTGTTTATCTGTTGTTGTGTGATGAAAGAAAAAAGCAAGGGTGAGCAACAAGCCCACTGAAATAATATGTATAATAATTAACAATATATGAGCATTCTCATAGTACTCAGGAAAGTCTTGGTCAAGAAGAAATGAACCAAGTTTGATATCTTAACGCGACCATGTCGCAAAATATTCAGTATATATGTATATATATACTTTTCAAAATCTTGGAAGTCCTCTTCCATGCATAATATACACAGAGTTCCAGTTTATAACTGCATAAAAATATCGTTGCAAGGTGATCTCATATATCTAACCTTGTGTCAACGTTTTTGTGAAAATCTTTGTCATGCATAAGATAATCATTAACCAGATATAAGTTGAAAAGATGAAGTTACAAGATACTCCAATATACTTATATCTTTTCCGAATACTACTTGAACTACCACCGTTCAAGTTATAATTAGTTTCAAAAGTTCATCACATAGATGAGACTACAAGACAAGATTTGAATAGATTCAATCTTTGAATATCATTATAAATAATGAAGTTACGAGATACTTCATTAAGTCCCGATATATATATACACCTATATATATACATTTTGTACACTCCTTGAAAACCTCTGTTATGAAAATTATAAACAGAGTTGCAATATCCAATGAATTTGGAAAGGAGAAAACCTTGGCATAAACCTGATATCTTGCTGATCAGGCAAAGATACCAATAAGTAACCTTTTCTACTAGTAGATGGACGAATTCCCCACTGGTCATCACCCTGGCCGCAATAGGACCTTATGCTGGACTGCCACTCAACCACTTACACATTTGATGGACTCCCACTGAGCCACTTACACTTTCATGGACGCCCACTGAGCCCATGTTGCTTATGCCGACTCAATAGATGGACTTACTTCCCGAACGTTGGGTAAGTAATCAATTCATTTGTCAAAACAACAACCTCGTTGTGAATATAAAATACACCACAGAGCCGGATCCCTCAGGTTTTGAGCAAGTATTTAAATCCCCTTTGAAAGGAGGATCTTAAATATAAAAAAAATGAGTTTTGGGATCCGCTCTAACTTTTAAAATCATTTTTAAGACTTGAATTTTTTTTTAAGAATGTTTGGAGTAATGCTGATTTAATAAAATAAATCAGTCCCAATATATTAGAAAATATCTAAATATTATTATTTAAATAATATTCCCATAAGGATAATCTCTATATAAACAATTTGAAGTAGAAGTTTTAAAACTCATACTTGAAATGAATATTAAATAACCAAAGATATACTTATACGAAAGTACTATCTTTATTTGAATAATCGAAAATAAGTTTGATTATCGAAACATTATTCTTTAATAAAATAAAGAATAATATTTGGTAAATAAGCGGAGTCATAAGTCCTCAAATGAATATTCAAAAATAATATTCATTAAATAAAATAACGGAGTCATAAATCCTCGAATGAATATTCAAAATAATATTCATTAAATAAATAAAATAAAGTTATCGAATAAACCTTATTCGATTAATAGTTTTGAAAACTAGATCAATATATATATATATATATATAAATATATAAATTTATATATATTATACTCGGGAACATCGACTCCCGGTTTAGAAAAATGTTCACCTTTGCGTCCCCTATACTAAGGGTATACGCAACTACTGCTTATCTCTAGCATAGGTATTATGCAACTATAAGGATTGAAATCAATAGATAGATAACTAGATTATGAAACAGACATGCATATATATACCATATCAGCATGCTTTAATATATTGCAAAATTTGCTAATTAACCAACATGCATCTATCACAAAATAATTTATATACATATACACATCACAACAACAGTATAACGGGTAGAAAACATGCCTGAGCGACTGGGGGTGGTAAAAGTCCTGGGATGAGTCTAGTAACCTATAAACCACATATAAGTTGGAATAAAACCAAAGTCGCTTATGAATCTATACTTTAACCAATTAGACTTAACGCTCGCTTTGCGCTCAACGATTCTCTTAAGTCGCTCGAGTACCCTCGGCTCCACCATTTTTAATAAATTAACCATTAAGTCTTTTAAGGCAATTCTTTTGCGAGCACCTTACCAACTGCCTAATCCACTTTACATAATTGTTTCATACCCCAATTAGTCATTTAAGGTCCTTAAACAAGGTTTCAAAGTAAGGCGAGGGGTAATGGTTCGGTCGTGAAGCGCCGTTACTTAAAACGGTCGTTTCTCCTAAACCGTATATCAGATTCAAACGAACCACATATCAAAACGAAGGTCGTAACATGAACTATCTAATCATGGCAATGGTCAAAACCTAACAGTGAGTTCACGGGTCCTGATGTTAAGAACAAAAACAGTCTAAAGTAAATCGGGCATTACGACGGCTATGTTTACGCGATTACCAAATTTTATACTACTCCAATTCAATCCACAATCAACCCACAATCATTGTTACAACCAAACTTCATCCATATACTACTACAATAGCCCCAACATCTCAAGGTTTCTACTTTATACTACTTCTCAATCATGAACTAAAAGCTTACTTAAGTTCATTAACTAATTACCAAGATTTACCATTCCAAAAACATCACAAAACCAGCCAATCTCTAAATACACAACAACCATGCCTCTCATGAACCATAACAAACAAAACCAAACGTAATGCCCAAATTAAAGTTAGGGTTTGGAGGGGTTATACCTTCCTTGGAGTGATTAGAGTAGCTAGGAAGCCTTAATAAGCCTTGAGAAGCCTTGAGATAGCTTAGGAATGCTTGGATCTTAAAGGAAATCAAAGAAAATAAAGTTAGTAATCTTGAAAATACTATTCATCATCTTCTTCCTTGATTTATTGAAAGAGATTCATGAAGAAATAGAAGCTTAAACTCCTAGGATATGCTTATCTAATCATAAGGGACCTTGGGTAATTACCTTGCAAATTAACAAAGCTAGAAACTTGATTTTTGGAATTTTTCTCCTTGAAAAAATGAAAAAGCCGTGAACTATGTGTTCTTGGGAGAGTATTTGCTTTGTTGAATGTTTTTGTTGTGGAAAATGAAGTGAATGGGATATTTGGATGATTTGTTAGTTGTTTAAAGTGAGTGGAGTATGACTAAGCATGACATCATCTTGGTGACTTCATCTCTTCCCACTTGTCATCACTTGGTGGTGGAAGCATCTTCTTATGCTAATCCTTGCTTAATTGTTTGGTTAATGACCGCTTATCTATTATACAGTTCACTTAATTTTCGTTCTCGTTTATCGTTTGAGGGATCATACCCGGGATCTTATTACTTGGGTTCCCCTAAACCTTTCTCAATATATTATATTTCTTATATGATCCTCTCTTATAATCTTTGAATTTAAATCCTTTTTATCCTGTTACCTTATACTCAATTCTTTCGGTATCTGGTGGATTTTCGGGAAAAATCAAAGTGTTCGAATTTGGATTCTGACGATCTTTACATACACTTATATAACATATAGAGTACTAATAAGATCTCAGAATAACAATAAAAGAACCTCTACAAAGTGTGGTCTGAAAAGTTTTCTTATTCAGCATAATCAGCAAAATCACTATTCATAAGGGTTTCAAAAAAATTCCAAAAATTGGGGTTATTACACTCACCATTTAGGAAGGTACTTTTGACATCCATTTGATATACTTGAAAGTTTGAATGAGCAACAAATGTAAGAAAAATCCTTATTGCTTCAAGTCTTGCAACTAGAGCAAAAGTTTTATCATAGTCCTCATGTGAGTAGCCTTTAGCAACCAACCTTGCCTTGTTCCTGGTGATAATTTCATTTTCCTCCATCTTGTTCCTGTACACCCACTTTGTTCCAATTACACTTCTGTTCTTTGGTGCATGAACCAGCTCCCAAACTTTGTTTCTTTCTAACTGATTTAGCTCCTCTTGCATAGCAGATATCCAATCAGGATCAAATAGAGCTTCTTTAGTTTTCTTTTTCTCAATTTGTGAAAGAAAATATGCATGTAGACATTCATTTGCAGTTGCACTCCTAGTCCTCTCTCCAATATTTGGATCACCAATAATTGCTTCTCTAGTGTGACTTCTATCCCACTTTCTGGTGTGAGTTTGTTGACTTGAACTCTCTGTGTTTTCTTCACCATTGGCATGACTTGCAGAACTTTCCTCTCTATCTCCCCCTGAGTTTGTGCTATCAAATTCAGGTTCATGAGATGAGATTCCATTCTCAGGATTCACTTGTTCAATTGACTCTTCATTTGTTCTGTGATTTGTGTTGACTTCAGCTTCATCATCAGAATCACTATCAATGTTGATATTTTTAAACTTTAGGGCTTCAGCTTCATTTTCATCAAGACATTCCAAGCCTGGGCACTTGTCATCATCAAAAGTAACATCTGTGCTTTCCATAATTTTCTTTTGTTCAGTCACATAGACCTCGTATGCAGTCCTTTTCATATATTCAGAGTTGTCCTTTAACACATAGCACTTTCTTCCAAACACATGAAGATGCTTCATAGTAGGATTTGTTTTAGACAAGATTGAGTAGGGTGATTTGCCAATATTCTTGTTAATGAGATATCTTTTTTGATTATAGCATGTAGTGTTCACAGCTTCTTCCCAAAAACTAGTTAAAAACTTTGCATCTTGCAGCATTGTTCTAGCAGCTTCCACTAATATTCTGTTCTTTCTCTCCACTACACCATTTTGTTGAGGTGTCCTAGCTGCTGAGAATTCTTGAACAATGCCTTTGTCTTTGCAGAATTCAGTTAAGGTTGCATTCCTGAATTTTGTTCCATTGTCACTCCTCAATCTTTTCACACACTTTTGATCTTCATCCTGCTTCTCAATCTTCTTGATGTGTTCAATTATGACGTATGGAGTTTTATCTTTAGAGTGCATAAATTCTACCCATGTATATCTTGAGTAGTCATCCACCATCACAGGTGCATATCTTTTTCTTGAAATTGACTGGACATTGACTTGTCCAAATAAGTGCATGTGAATAAGTTGCAAAAATGCATTTATAGAATTCACAGTTTTACTTTTGTAACTTGATCTTTTCATTTTTCCTTTTTGACAAGTATCACAAACTTCATCTTTAGCAAATTCTAGATTAGGCATGTCTCTCACCAACTCCTTTTTTACTAGAGTATTGATTTCCTTGAAATTCAAGTGAGACAGTTTCTTATGCCATAGCTTGATTTCTCTACAGATGCCCTGGTATAGAAGCAACAAATTCCATCCCCATTTGCTGAGTCCAAGTCTGCAACAAATAAGCTTCCTTTCCTTGCTCCTTTTAGAGCAACTTCACCAGTCTTTTTGCTGATAAATATGCATCCTCCTTTGTCAAATGAGACTTTGAATCCTTTGTCTGCAAATTGACTAACACTAAGGAGATTCACTTCAACACCAGCTACCAGTTCTACATCTTCAATGGAAACATTTCCAGAAATCAATATCCCATTGTGAAACCTTTGCTGTTGTCTCCAAAACTCACTAATGGTCCAGCCTTCTCCTCAAACTGTGATAGAAGGGCCATATCACCTATCATATGTCTTGAGCATCCATTGTCTATGATCCATATGACTTTCTTTCCTTTGCCTTGCACACAATGAGTTTTAGATGTGTTTAGCAACCCAAGCAGTGTTGGATACTATTCTCTTGTTAACAGATTTGATAGAGGTAGAGTTTGATGATTCAGAAAGAATAGAATTCATTGAGTGATGTACAATGTCCTTTTTAACTGAGGACTCAATATTGATTTCCTTAAGATCAAATCTAAGCTTGTGGCAAGTTGTCATTACTTTCATGTTGCAAGGTATGCAATCAAACTTGTCATAAAATGAGTATGGATCTTCAGTTTTTGCCTCATTGTACTTGCATGCTTCCACTCCTGGCTTACTAACAACCTTTTTAAAAAGGTGAGTTAGATGATTCACAAAACCACATTTTTGACATTGTTTTCTTGGAGCATCTGCAACATAGACAAAATTATTACTCTTGTTTATCCCAATCTTCCCATTTCTATTCTTCTTTTTTTTCTTGCATCTTTAATTTTTACTTCCTTGACAGGTGTCTTGGAATCTTGGTTGACCATGAGCTTCTTTTCAGTTTTAAAAATTGGAGTTGTTTCTACATTTTCTTCTCATTGTCATCAACAACAATTTCTTGCTTTATGATCAACTCTTCTTCACTGAAATCTATTTCACATGCTTTGAACATAGGTGTACCAACCTTTCTCAGCATAGCTGGGACATCTTCATTTTCTGTTACTTTTCCTTTACCACCAACATTTTTCTTATCGATGTTCAAAGCATTATAATCAAGACCAACTGCTATGTTAGCACATGATTTGTTCTTCCCATGGTACTAACCAACCAACTCAGATGCATTCCTGAATGATTTCAGTTTCACCTCGTTCTTTTCAATCTTTTCTCTTAACACAACTTCAATCTCATTAGCACAGTTCAACTTGTTTTTTAAATATTCATTTTCTTGCTTGACTGACTCAAGCTCCACAAGCAGTATATCCATTTTTTGCTTCTCACTCTCAAACTTCTCATTAGCATTTATTAACCTGCTTACTTCCTCAGTTGCTGCTACTACGCTTTTGTGTATATGAAACATCTCTACACTCATCTTTTCCATAGTCTCCTTATATTGACTAGCATTTAAATTAATGGTGGTTAGAGTTGGTACCTTTGATTTTGAAGTGGATGCTTCTCTATGCTCAAAATTCATTAGCGCATAGTTTCCAAGTTCTTCATCCTCATCATCAACATCAGTGTCATCCCAACTTTTTCTTCCGCGATATAAGCTTTTCCAGACTGCTTCTTCAAGAGAGCTTCATACTTTGCTTCTAGTTCAGGATATGCCTTATCTTTCTTCACCTTTTTAAGCTTTCTACATTCAGTAGCAAAGTGACCCAACTCATCACAGTTGAAGCACAATATCTTTGATTTTTCCACAGATCCTATTTTGTAGCCACCTTTGCTAACTAAATTGTAATGAGTTTTTGGTTTCCACTTATTGCTGTTTGAAGATTGTCCCTTGCTCTTGAAGAACCTTGGCTTCTTGACTCTTATGTTGGAGAATTTCCTAGCCAAGTAAGCCATGGATTGGTCTATTTCATCTAGCTCATCCAAGGTATAATATTCATATTCCTCTAGCTCTAATACAACTTACTTCTGAGGTCCTTTGTTCTTTTGTTCTATAGCTTGAACAACTAGAACTTGATCATCTTGCTCATCTTCACTTTCTTCTCTGTCATTCACAATCAAAGCACTTGAACCATCAACAACATGTCCATGATGTGCTTTTATGACTTTCTTTGCATCATCTCAAGTTCATAAGTTTTCAAGATTCCATATAGAACTTCCAAAGTCATTCTGCTTAAATCTCTTCCTTCTCTTATGGCTGATATATTTTATTCAAGATGGTCTGGAAGAGCTAGCAAAAACTTTAGGTTAACCTCCTCAGCTTCATAATATTTATCATGTAGCTGCAAGTCATTTATCAGTTTGTTGAACCTTTCAAAAATGTCAGTAATTCCTTCTTTTGGTTTAGCCATAAACCCTTCATACTGAGAAACCAGAATCCTCCTTTAATTTTACCTAACTTCCTCTGTTCCTTCACATAATATCTCTATTTTCTTCCAAATCTGTTTGGCTGTGTCACAGTTGACAATGTTATTGTACATTATATTGTCAAGTGACTCTATCAAGATCAGCTTTAAGCCACTATCTAGAGAGACTTTTTCTTTTTCAGGCTCAGTATATTCTGAAGAATCTTTAGGAGCATAATGTGCTGGAATGACCATGTCTCCATTTGTAGATTCCTCAACTCTTACCATGGGAGTGAAAGGCCCATTCTTGAGGATCTGAATGTATAATGGATTGGCCATCCTTATGAACAACATCATTTTCTTTTCCTAATAATGTGTAGTTAGATCTATCAAAGGTAGGGATTTTGATACTTCTTAGTTTCTGTGTATTCATTCTTCCAAGACCTTTAATCTGTTTGCTTTAAGATTTTGCTCTGATACCACTTGTTAGGTAATGAATACAACACAGAGGTGGGGGGGGGGTGATTGTGTTTTTGACAATTTTAAAGGCTTTTTAATTTACCTAGACTTGATGAACACAGTAGAAAAGAAATGTAACAATATTATGTTAACTGAGCTAAAGACAGTGAACAAAAACTTTAAAAACTCACTTAATTTTATATAAAAATTAAGCTTGTGTTTTGCTATAAATTTATGGGTTCTTAATATGTTAAGAACTCGACTTCTCTCTTGAGAGTTACAAGATTTTCTAGATCTATTTTATTATAACTAAAACAAAGCATCCAGTGTTTAATTTATAGAACAGTAAACACTGGTTTTACACAGCATGCAATAACATATACTAAACCCCACTTTTGTATAACTATTCTTTCTATTTCTGGCTTAGTGTATCTTTATAAATCGTGCATATCTGTGACTTTACTTTGTCAGTTAATCTTGGCCTTTGATCTTGTACTCTTCAAGATGCTTTTGTGGACTTTTTAAATCAGTGATTTATTTGTTTGTTGATTGATAATCTTGGATATTTAACTGATCTGCATTTTGTACTTTGAGTTTCATATCGAGAACTCCAGTTTGTCATATAGAGAACTGGACATATCGATAAGTATAATGACTTATCGAGATCTCTTATTACTCTATAGTTGGTTTAACTTATCGAAGTCCCTGAGTTCTCTATAAGAGAATTAGGCTTGACGAGGTCTCCAATCTTTGTGTCTTCGTTTTAGCTTATCGATATCTCTGAGTTCTCTAGTGAAGAAATGACTTGTCGATATCTCAGAGATCTCTAGTGATAATCTGACTTATCGATATCTCAGAGATCTCTAGTGATATTTTGACTTGTCGATATCTCCAATCTTCATGTCTTCATTTTGGCTTGTTGATATCTCTGAGACTTCTCTATAAGCTTTTCTTGACTTCTCGATAAGTCATTCTGGAGTTCTCGAATGACTTCTCTATAAGACTTAATCTGTGAGTTGTAGATTTCTTGACTTAGAATATTTTTCTTAAAACAGAATTATTCAACCCCAAGTTTCTTCACACTTCCCTGAGGCATGATATTCATGATCTTCTTTCAGGGTTTTATTCTTAGGCTTGAGACTTTTTACAGAAAAATACTCCAGTCTAATCTAATTACACTTTTATAGATTTAAGTGATGAAATACAAAATGCAAACTTAGATTATCATACAACTTACTTAGGGTTGTCAATTTGACTTAGTCTTGTTATAGTACAGGCATGTCTTGCACAACAATTACCAAGTTACATGATAAAAAGACAAACAAATAAGATAAAATGTTTCTTAGTCTAATTACATGCTTCTTCATTTCTCTATCCAACATCTTAGAATATCTACATGTTAGCATGGAAATAGAAATGCCTCTTTGTTATCTAAAACTTGTAAATAGGCTGCCACATTCCATTTGCATCTAATCAACCTATGTGACTGTCAAGTCACTATCGACTCCTATTTGAATTAAAACATCCGTTGAAATTTCCCGTTGAATCTATGTTGAATCATCCGTCAAAGATTCATTAGATCATCCGTTGAATGTGACCTGGGTTATCCGTCGAAGCCTTGTAGAATCATCCGTTGAAAGTCTTCCATAGTTGTTAACTCTATTTCACTTATGCAAAATTACAAGACATCTAATATTTACAATAAGCCAACCTATTTTACATATCAAACTAGTAGTCAACATGAATTAAAATATCCTACAACTTCTTGACTCTTTAAGGTATTGTAGAACACAGAAATGTGTTAGAAGACTTATTGATACATAAGTTACTCTTTTAATCGGATGTTAAAGTGATCATCCGTTGAGAGTTACAAAATACACTAAATTAAATTTATTAAAGTGTTTTATTTAACTTATCATCAAGTACAAAACATATTCCTAATAAAAGAAAAATGCAGGAAAACCCGTTTCTGCAACTTTATAAACTTCCGCTCTTTTTCCTGAACGTGCCCTTAAAAATTATGGAACCCAGACATCTATGAGAAAGTGTCACCACTCACCGACTTAATTGTAAATAAAGAAGCATTGAACGTACGTTAGCATGATTTATATCCCAAATGAATTTATATTTAAGGAGCGGAAAAGACTTTATAAGAACACAAATGACAACATATTTCTTGAGTATCTAATCTGATTGCATGCAGTTGTCTTTCTCTCACTTCTGTATCCCTTTAAGTTTCAAGAGGTAATACATATTTCCAAAAACGTGTATATAGTTCATTTAACATCTGTGCAACCAACCTGAAAAATATATATTTAATCAGTGATATATATGATCTCCGACATTCTTACATATACATCTACTAAAGCCACAGATCATTTAAAGTCCATAGGAGATATAGTAGTCAGAGTGAGTCCATGTCCACTATAACTTGTTCCATCAAATCTTACTACGTGCAATTCACGAAGTGGGAAGTCAAGGAGTCTATTATATTTAAATTTTAAAAAAATGACTTAATCCTTGAAGGGGGGAAAAGATATCTGACACTTTACATTTGAACACTACTAATGCCGACTATAGTTACAAAAATATGGGCATAAGCAAAATTTTGGGACGTCAAAACTTCTATCCGGTCTAGTCTTCTCAGGATCAAATCCTATCAATTTGTTGGTCAAGAAAATTCTAATTTTATAATACAAATGAACTTCAGAACATGTGGAATGTTTGGTTTTTCAGTTTTGACTCGTTCAGCTGGCCTGTAATCTTGCATTGCAGGAACAATATCATAAAAATAGACAATTCTTTAATTGAATGCATTAAAATTAGTTTTATAATAGTTGTAATAAGAACTATGTAGGCAAAAATGCTTTTAATATGAAAAATACATAAAGTTCACACACTTAGTTTTGCCAAAAGAATTTTGTGGATGCGTAAAAACAAAAAATATTCCAAATTGTATGAGCTTTATTTTTTAATACATCCATTCTAAACGACACCTATGGTAATTGTTATGTCTAAAAATTGGTATAAACATTATTTGGGTTAAAATCAGATGTAGTGGTCAAAATTAAGATATGTATGCTTAAAATAAAGGAGAAGATAAGGCAAGTTTCCTTTCTGCAAAGGAAATAGGCGCGCCCTTTGAAAAGGGGAAGGCGCAATCTGATTTTATAAAAGATTGTTGGATGGATATATCCAGTAGATACTGAAGGCGCGCCCTCACCAGATGAGGGAGGCGCGGCCTGTTGTTGAGTAGAAGATTTTGGGTAATTCTCTGAGCAAGTCCCTCACATGTGGAAGATGTTAGGGCGTGCCCTCAGTAGAATGGATGGTTTGTATAGGATTTCAGCATGGTAACTTGGACGGATTCTTTGGATGATTCAAGGAAGAAGGAGATGATTATTACTAATATATTTGCTGCAGGTACTCTATTGAAGAACTCCTTCCTGTAATGCAACCACAGAAAGGCGGTATCCATGGTCAGAGACCTCAGGAGTATGCATGGATGGAAGGCCTCCTCTTGTAATCAATGAGTGTCCTCATTGGGGATGTGGGGTGAATTTTGGTGTATGCTTTGGGAGCTCTGTCTCTGTAGTCAACGAGTTTCCTCGTTGGGAGACTTTGGAGTATCCTGCACTTTGCACCCAAAAACTTGGGATCACTTGTCATGTAATCTGGTAGGGGCTCCTTATCCGGGGATCAAAGATGGATCCAATATTTTGGGTGAACCACGACTATACCTGCATCCACAGATTAGAGAAACGGCTAGTGGCGGAGGGTTATCCTTGGCCAGGGAGATGTCTTATCCGTGAAGTCTCGAATTCGCGGACGAGCCTTGGGCCTTTGTGGCGGGACATCATCGGATGACATTCATAAAGCTAGTAGAAGACAGTTTCCAGTAGGTTTCCTATTGGGCCTCGTGACAAGAGATCTAAGCCCATTAGGTTTCTTGTTCCCCAAGAACTATATTGGCTTGATTCCCTATAAATAGGGATGCGTAGGCAAATTGTAAGGGGTCAGAAGCGAGAGCGCAAAAGAGACACCACTAACCCTACGTAATCCAAGCCTCAACCCCGGGGTCAGGAGTTGACGTCACCAACAACAATAATAACAAACAATAATATAATCCAAATCATTAATAGCACACTCTCATACTTGATCTTAAGTCAATCCTCGAGAAATAACACACTCTTTGAATTAGGTTATAAAAGGAATTAGTTTTATATAGGGTTACTTATTCCTATTCGTCAGCTTGTTAAACTTTCGATAATCAGTACATAATCTCATACTTTTCCTTTAAATAGCAGTAGTGCAATCCAAGGAGACACACTTGGCCTAATCACACCCCTTCTCCAACCATTCCTGAAGTTTCTTAACTAATTACTTGATTCCTACTGGGCCATATGATATGGAGCTTTTGACACTGGTTCGGCTCCGGGTACTAAACCAATGAAAAACTCGATCTCATGATCTAGGGTAATCTTGGCAAGTCATCTAGAATGACTTTTGGGAATTCATTCACTACCCGAATCTCTCCCAACTTAAGTGCTTCCTTCTTAATGTCCACCACATTCGCTAGATATACCTTACATTCTTGCTCTAATAGCTCCTCTACCCACGGGTCTCTAATTAACAATTAAGACAGAGTTAACTCACTGAACTCTATCCTGATTGGCCACTTTTATGGTCAAGGCTCGGCTAAGTTTTCCAATATCAAATCAATATTATTCACACATTCCCTTAATATAAAGAACTTGGACGCTTCTGGGTCAAAAAAGACTTAACAGTTACGAAATTGAGAGATAATGTACCTGCGGCTACATCCGAGTCCTCGACATTGGATTTCTTGGTTACTTTGAAAGTTTTGGATCTGATGCCAAATGCTAGTTCTTGAAATGCAGTACCTTGAGTAGCTGTTCTACAGCTCCTCGCAATATGCCCAACCTTTCCACAACTGAAGCAAGTAACTCCTGGATTTTCTAGCTTGCACTCCGACGCATAATGACCTTTATGCCCACATCTGAAATATTCAACATCCTTCTTGTACCTTCCACTATGTCTATTACCACACTGCTTATACTCCGCTACTGATGACCTGATCGTCTTAACTTGGTTAGAACTGACCGAAGCGTCACTAAGCTTATTCCGAGAAATGTTTTGTCGTCTAAAACCCTTATTCCTCTTCCTTCCAAACTTCTTCTAAAACTTCTGACTAGATCTCCCCTGCTTTTGTTTTTCTTTCACAACACCCAATTTCCATTTCTTATTATCTTTTTCTATGGAGGTTAATTTCTGGAAGGTTTCAAAATTAATAGAACGGTTTCATCCTTGATGTTGCTGTTGCAACAGGATTCGCTACTGCTGAATTAATTAGATTAACTATAGCTGTTATTACTGCTGCTGGCATAACAAAACTAAAATTTTGTTTATAACTGGATCCTCAGCACAACCAATGATCTCTTCTTTAGACTGGGTAGCTTTGTTGGGTGACATTTTCCTGAAATATAGTAGTGGATTTATTCAAAAACATAATGAGAATGCGTAATAGAAAATATCACCGTTTAAACGGTACAACCGTGTCAGGAAAATGCTGCCAACCCTAGTATCCATGTCTTTATTATCAGGATCCATTTATAAAAGATATCTAAATTAACAACACCAACAACAATAGCAACAATAACGCTAGCGGAATCACAATAGTATAGGAAAACTAAAATATAAAGAAACTATACACCGTAGCACGACTCTTTAATATCAGAGCAACTGATTAACTCCCCATCACTACTCATTTACAAAAACTAAACTAATCTGATATACCGCAAAACTTGGCTGACTTTATTAGCCACAAACTTCATAACACAAACTGGTATATCAAGTCAAACTTAAGGAACTCTGGACTCTACTAAAAATACCAGTCTGAGTTTCAACCAACCATTCCTCCCAAGGCGATTTCTTATCTCCTGCAAATGACCCATCTACCACTGAGTTAACTTTTCTAAAGCTGCAACCTTAAATATTGAATCCTGAATCCATTCAGCTATCCTTATTTCTAACGTAGCATCCATACATAGAACTTCTATTCTTTTGGACAGTCGACTTTTGTTTACTTTCAATAACCAAGACTGTTTAACTATAAAGATTACTGACGAATTCATTGCCATGGAATATTTAATGGAATTTTGAAATCAAGGAATCAATTATAAAGGGAGGAAAAGCAAAGAAAATATAGATATGACTAAGAGCAACCATACGAGTACATAAGATGGACAATCTTAGTACCGCTTAGTTCACAACACATAATTCGGTGGCATCCCACCAGACCCTTTTGTAACACAGACAAATAGTCAAATCATATGCATTGTTTACCCCAATCAACCGATAGAATCACCGAGGAAAGGAATAATTTTTAAATACGAATTCACAAATAGGAAGGGGAAATCTGATTTATGATAAATCGACAGAACCTTAAGTTGCTTGCTTCGAGTTTGACTTTCTTACAGAAATTTATTAGATGGTAAACAATTATTCTGGAACCCAATGGTGTCCCAAGAAATACATGAAAAGGATCAAGATATAAAGAACAATACGGATCCACATACGCTACGAAACTTGGTTGCATAGCAGCCGCTGGCTACTATCATTCCATCTGAGTTCACCGAGGTCACACACTCGGTCCAAAAACATTCTTTGACACATAAAATGCAATATTTAGGGATAATATTGGTGCCTCTTCAGCCGACACATCGATGGTCCGCTCAGAAACTAAACTTTCACGGTCAGACTCATTTTCTCAAAAGGGAAAACTAGAAAAATCTACCGAAAATTACCCATAATACATATATACGAGAGATATATACTAAAAGCTAGGGTAGCTCCAGCCATTCTTTATGAAACGTTAGGGTTATGCCTTCGAAACCCTCGACTGAACTCTTAGACTCACTCCTCTGATTGAGTTGCTGACTCACACCTTTATATAAACCTTTATACACTCTTTTGACTCTATCCCTAACCTAAATCAGGGACTCAAACCTGTGGCTCTGATACCAACTGTGACGGCCTCAACCCCGGGGTTAGGAGTTGACGTCACCAACAAGAATAATAACAAACATAATATAATACAAATCATTAATAATAGATAACCATGACCCCTTTACCAAGATCTTTTTCAGGTTTAAGTATGACTTAAGTTACAACTATTACAAGACTAACTTATAACAAACCATCCTGGCAAGACTAACTTAATACAGCAACATAACAGACCACCTTTGGTCCAACACAACTACCTCAGAGGAGCCTGGTACTGAAAGAAATGGAACTCTGCCCTGACTACGACGGAAGAATCATTTAAGCATCTACACTACATATATACAAAACATTCTGCAAGGGTGAGCAATCAATTGCTCAACAGTACCAATGTATAAATAACAAGTAAAACGATATAAAGTAAAGCATTTATAGGAACAAAATTTGTAACTCATTATAAAAACAAGTAAAACATTTATAAACTAGATATCAAAACTAACATGCTCTGTAAAAAAAATCAACAGTCGTGTGCTGTGCATAAATACCATAGTTCAATTTTAGCATGCTATTTTCATTTCCAATACCACTGTTCCATTATAGGAAACACAAAGTCATCTGTTCCGTTACGGGAACCACTAAACCAAAATCAGATATATAGTTGGACGAATCCTTGGGACAACTGATCAGTCTATCCCACCACAACTTGTTCCGGAACTCAGAGACTAGCTAGGTCTCTATCACACTGGACTAAGCGGTTTAAATAGGGCGCGCAACTGACTTAGCCTCTTACACAAACCCGCTGGGCCGTTAGGGGCCTCTTACGCAACCATCCAATATCTGATCTATTTTATCCAGTTTCCAAAATCAATTATACCTATCTCTTTTAAACAATTATACCACAACACACTTTTCAAAATCTTTCCAGTTTTAATCACAATCTAGATATAGGCATTTTCAGAAGTCACTTTTCCCCCAAAACATAAGTTAATAAAACATATTTAAATACGGGGGATACGTAACTTAAAATGTTTTATTCCAGTACGTAAATTAAATCAATAATTATTCATATATACTGAACTATAAAAGATTTGTTCAGGGGTACTTGCCTTGCAGAGCTTTACAACTATCACTGACTGATTTTGGATCGACTCGGACATTCGGCTTATCAGCTAATTAGCAGACTATCCTGGATCTGACTTCAATGTTCAAGTCCTTCGCTTGGAACCTCGCTACGCTTGTCGACTGATCACTAGGTTATCTTTAGTCCAATTTCAACTCTCGGGCCTTCCGACTATAACCTACAGAGTCGAAATACTCTAGGTTAGACGTCCAATTATTCTTGACATATCATCGCTATCAATCCTACCCAAACGATAACAATCTCGACTCGTACTTATTCTTATTACCATAGTACACATAACAATTCAGGTTAGCATTCACAACTTGGTTCAATAACCTTTTTCGATAATTATTTACAATTATCGCTTCAGAAGATAGGGTTGACGAATCTTTACCATACATTTATCACAACACACAAGCACTATTATAAAATAGTTATGTTTATAATTATATAGTTATACGCATTTGACTGGTAATCTCGATAACCGCAGGACTCGTCCTCATATTTTCGAATTCAATTTTCCACGAAAGTTGGGCAGCATGTCCTTTGTTTATCGGCCTACATGTCGAAACATAATCGATGTCGAATCCCAATCACAATCACAATTAATTCAATCACAACCCAACAACTACAATTCATAATCCAATTAACGATACGACTTTTAAAAATAATTAGTTATTTGTTTTACATTTTAGGACTCAGAATAATTCATCACGGTCCACCGTCGGCTCATCGCCGATGGCGGTAAAATTTGCGGGTACCCGATTAAATTCAGGTCTCCAACGCAAATTTTACCGATTAAATAATTTTTCCCACACACAATTATTTTACATCACGCAATCTACTCAATTAATTTCCTGAAGAAATTAAATAAATAAATTATTAAATAATAACAAAATGCTAATCGGGACAGGACCAAGCAACAGCACCACACGCACACACGCGCTGGTGTGGTCGGAAAATGAAGCCAGCGAACAGCAACAGGGACACAACTGAACCAACAACAATTCACCCATAAATACACGCACTGATATACACACATATATACATACGTGTATATATAATCAAATAAAAATAAAACAAAATCAACCGAGACCACCAAGACTCGCCGGAAGTAAACGACGGCTCACCGGAAACGGGAATCAAGAAGTAGCCGTGAAATGAAGCAGGGAAACAGAGATGAAGCCGAGAGAAAGCCAACAGAGGGGAGAGGTTTGCTAGAGAGAGAAACGAGTGAGGTATAGGGGATGAGAGACTGTGGTGATGTGTTTGTGTTTTTTTTTATCCTTATCAATTAGCAACGAATTACAGCTAGACACGAAGCCAAAACAATCCTGAAAATTGAACACGTGTATTTACTCTACCTGAAGGCCTGATTTTTAATCTGAAATTTGATTTTAGCGAACTGAGTCGTACTTGAAACAAATTCATAAAATCAAGAAAATAGTCTTAAAATGTTATAAATATCCCGAAGTTAATAAAACATAAGTTTCGGAATTTTAGGATATTTTTTAAATGCAAATTATACCCGCTTTTAGCAATTAAACGAATCAACGCGCGGGTGAAATTAATCCCAAAAATTTCCAAAATAATTTTAAAATTCTCATAATATTATAAACTTCATAAAATATAAGTTTCGTGATCTTTGAAAAAATCTAGAATTAAATACGGATTTTACAAATAAATGAAATTAGAAAATTATTTAAAGATAGATAATTAGTGAAATATTGATTTCTCAATTTTATAAAATCCTAAAAATAAAATTAAATTTATGAAAATCATAAAAACAATTTTATAAAAAATTCAAATATTTATGAAGATAAATCTGCCATATAACCACTTTTAAAAGTAATAGCGAGATAATACAGCTCAACAAACAATTATACAATAATCCTTGTAAGCCACTAACCACACATAACTAATATTAAAACAACAATGACTTACAGAACCCATACACATATTTTATTCACTTAATTATTTAATAATTACACACTTAAATAGTACAAAAATATACGAGTCATTATACTATAATGTGGGGCAAATAAAGTTTGATCATGGCTATGACCGCCATGAACCTTATGTTCCACCTACGATTGATCGCCCCACTCCAGACAATAGGGGTCAACCACCGGTTCTAATCAGTAACGCTGATTTCTGGAGCAACTATACCACATGAGGGATGCTCTGTACGGATTCGACTCAAGGCTGAGCACAGTGGAGCGCCGCAAGACCAGAAGAGGCCTTCGTCACAATCGTCATGTCGATGCACCTGTAAAACCTCCCATGACTGAGAGAGATGCAATGGCCGGTCGTGGCCGAACTGAAGGCGGGTGTGCCAATAACCCCGCGATGCTCGAGTTACTCCAATGACACAACCCCAATCATTGAACTCATTGATGAAGATACTGATGGGCGGGAAGTGCTACATGCTGATAACCGAGACGTGACTCACCCATACCGGTCTTGATGCACTTTAGAAGAGCAACAACAAGCAGAATCAATGCCACCTAATGAGTAGCGAGGCTTTGCTGCTCTGAAAGATCATCTAGGGATCCTCCTCGGAGATGACGATTTGCGGATGTTACTTTTGGAATGGCAGAGCCCGATTGCGGAGATGCGATGCCCCATAGTTCAACGCGTGTGCCCCTGAATCCAACGGATAATCAGGAGCGGAACCGCGACCATGAGAGAGCTCCTCCCCATGGATTGATGGATAGTTATGGTCGAAACTATGGAAGTTATCGCTGGAGAAGGCCCTAATGGCGTGGAAGGGGCCAAGGACGTAGCAGATACTGGGACGGAAATCGGCGTACCAACTATTGTGATGCTCGTTGGAACGATCAAATTGAGGACTATGATCGTATGGGAGGAATCATTCTAAGGGATATGCAAGTTTATGATCGAGACATTGTGGATGGCCGCGGCCGAGGACAAGACAGAACCCTGAAAGGAAATCGAGGGTGAAATCATAAAATACCAATTATACGGGGAGGAGGGAAAACTAAGGCTCAGAATACTAATCAGCAGTTAGCTCCTCTGGGTGGAAACCAGGTAGTTATGCCTCCACCTGAACCTCATAATCCACAGCCTCATGTGCAAACCATCCCAGGAGTAGGGACTTTCAATGTGGACAACCTGAAATAACTACTTAATCACTTGGAAGGAGGAAGAGCAATGGTGACAGACGAAATTCCCTCGCCATTCTCTGCAGTTGTAAGGAAGGCTCAATTGCTGGCCAGGTATCGTAACACAACTAGTGATCTCCGTTTGCATAGGAGCTCGGATCCAGTGGAGTTTCTGGGATGATTGAACATAGAGATGGATGTATATCAAGTTCCAGACTTAATCAGGTGTAGACTTTTGACCTCAACCTTTAGAGAAAGCGCTCAATAATGGTTCCAAAAGCTTGGACCAGGAGTGATCACTTCCTGGGATTAGATGACAACCTTATTCTTGACTACGTTTCAAGCAGCTGTGAGATATGCTCCATCGGTCACAACTTTGGCCAATATCAAGCAAAGGGAAAATGAAAGTCTAACATCTTACTTCAAAAGGTTCAACACAAAGTCTACTGGAGTAAGTGGTTCCTCCGACTAAGCTTGAAAAGTTTCTTGATAGTAGGATTGAGGGGTGGTTTGGACTTCTGGAAGCACTTATAGGGAAAGGATCCGGCTACTATGGCAGATGTCTTGGCCTTGGCAGAATTATTTAAGGCTATAGAGCAATATTTAGTAGAGGACCAACCGGTGCCGCAGACGAGCCAGAGGGATAGAGCAAGAAAGAGAGATAGATCTCCAAGCCCAAGATATCGAAGGAATAGTCGAAGCCCAAATCGGGTGAATTCCACAACTATGCAGAGGGAATGGAGCCCTCCCTAAAGTTATGACAACAAAACTAGTGGGTACACCCCGTTGGCTGCGTCTATTGAACACATCTTTGAAGTGAACAAAAATAGAGGGCTTTGTAGGAATCCAGAAGCTCTGCCGTCTTGGAAAAGTAAGGACACGAATAAGTATTGTGAGTTTCACGAATCATCCGAACATAACACCCACGAATGCCGACAGTTGAAAGATGAGATCGAGGCTCTGATTAAAGAGGGGTACCTTGGCGAATGGGTAGTAAAAAAAGTAAGAAAGCACAAGAGTGGCTCTGACAAAGTAAAAAAGGAAGTCCGATGTACTCCTCATGGCTCTATCAATGAGAACTTGGAGGAAAATAAATTTTTCAGGGACGGTAGTATCCAGGAGATCCCGGAATGGAATGCAGTAATCGAGCCTTTGCAAAATATGCAAGGGAAGCCCGGTTTCGAGCATTGACTGATATACACAGAGTGGAAGCTCGACCAACCAAAGTATTTAAGGGAGAATCAATGGATATCATTTTCAGAGAGGCAGATACTAGGTGGGTACATCACCCCCACAATGATGCCTTGGTCATTTCTCTCCAAATTGGAACTAAAAACGTCTACAGACCTTCTTAGATAATGGAAGCTCGACAAACATCCTTTACTACAACACTTTTAAGAAGATGGGTTTGGCTGATCGAGATATGCCAGGAGAGGACTCTTGGGTCTATGGTTTTTATGGTGAAGGAGTTATAGTCATGGGATTAATTCGATTTCCGTGCACCCTGAGAGAAAGTCCGTTATCCGTAATAAAGATGCTTGAGTTTAAAGTCCTAAATCAGGAATCATCCCACAATGTACTGCTGGGACGACCTTTTCTTAGGGAAATGAGGGTCATCATTTCAATTCACCACCTTACAATCAAATTTCCAACTCCGAATGGGGTTGGTAGCATAAATGGCTCTTAATATGACTCCCGAGAATGTTACCGACATGCTATGCGGGGTTTTAAAAGAAAGGATATTCAAGTCGGAGATGCCTCATATGATGAACTGGAAAGAAGTATCGAACAGCCGATCGAGGAGGTTCGTGTCCATTATTATATTGAACAAGAAAATGAATACTCGTTCAAGTTGCCTTCAGCAACGCTGTTTTTAGAAGACACTATCAAGATTGAAATGTTGGAAGAAGAAGAGCCCCCAAATGACATAATCTAAGGAAATTTTAATGGGGAACGACTCGAGGGGAGGATCGATATTTTTCAAAGCCTGAGACAAGATATTTATAAGGTGGATGCCTCTTTTCCTGAGGGTGTGCCCTTATCACCAAGAATTTTGGAAGAAGTTGATGCCCCTGTACATCAGGGCGCGCCTTCTCCCATTCTAAACTTGAAAGAAGTTGATGCCCCTGTTATGCAGGGCGCGCCTTCTTTCAGAAAAGAAGTCGATGCTCCTCCTCTAGGGGATGCGCCTTCTAGACAAAGTGATGAGGATTATAATCAGCTCGATTTGGATCCACGGATTCCGATGCCAGCAGAGAAAATGGGGCCAGCCGAAGACACAATTGAAATCTCTATCGACGAGAAGGATCCAAGAAAAGTCTTGAAGATTGGATCTCAGTTGACTCCAAGGCTGAAGGAGGGGCTTTCAATATTTCTCTTGGCAAATCTTGATGTATTTGCGTGGAGCCACTCAGATATGGTTGGAATTAATCCAGAAGTCATGTGTCATCGATTGAATATCGATTCCAAACATAAAGGGATTCGAAAAAAGCGCATATCTGCAAGTGGAGAAAGGGTTGTAGCATTGGCAAAGGAAGTAGATAGACTCTTGGATGTCGGACTAATCAGAGAATCATTCTACCCGGAATGGTTAGAAAATCTGGTGTTAGTAAAAAACCCAATGGGAGGTGGAGAACTCGTGTGGACTTCACCGATCTAAATAAAGCATGCCCAAAAGATAGCTTTCATTTGCCAAGAATTGATCAGTTAGTTGATGCAACGGCCGGACATGCTTTGCTAAGTTTCATAGACGTGTATTCTGGCTATAATCAAATTCCCATGCATGAACCTGATCAAGAGCATACCTCCTTCATCACTGACATAGGTCTCTATTGCTACATCAGATGCCATTTGGTCTAAGCAATGTCGGGGCAACTTACCAAAGGCTGGT
Organism: Apium graveolens; assembly: GCF_009905375.1. NCBI lineage: Eukaryota > Viridiplantae > Streptophyta > Magnoliopsida > Apiales > Apiaceae > Apium > Apium graveolens. The sequence goes on from NC_133654.1 coordinate 177,768,948, forward strand.
GAACAAGATGTTTAAAAAGAAGATCTGAAAAATAATAGAAGTATACGTGGATGATATGGTGGTAAAATCCAAAAGAGCAGATGATCATATAGCGGATTTGGCTGAAATGTTCCACATTCTGAGAAAATATAGGATGAAGCTGAATCCTCAGAAATGCGTATTTAGCATGAAGTCATGAAAATTCTTGGGGTTCATGGTAAACCAACAAGGAATCGAGGCAAATCCCTCGAAAATCAAGGCCTTGCTGGACATGAAATCTCCCACCAGCATTAAGCAAGTGCAGAGTTTAACGGGAAGAATTGCAGCATTGAATCGATTTGTGTTAAAATCTTTAGACAAATACAAGGATCTCTTTAAGGCGATTAAAGACATGGGAAAGGATTTCGTATGGACTTCGGAATGTGAAGAAGATTTTCAGAAAATCAAAGAACAGTTGGGGAATCCTCCTATGTTAGCAAAGCCCGAGGATGGGGAAATGTTCATTCTCTACTTGGAAGTCTCAGAATATTCCATCAGTGCGGCATTGGTAAGAGGGAAGAAGGTCGCCAGTCACCAGTGTATTATGTGAGTAAGAGATTGTTGGATGCAGAAATAAGATACACCAGCATGGAAAAGTTAGTGTATGCCCTTGTCCTTGCGGCACGAAAGCTAAGGCCATATTTCCAAGTTCGTCGGATAGAGGTCCACAACGCTTATCCTCTCAGGCACTTCTTACATAAGCCAAAATCATCATGAAGAATGCTAAAATGGGTAGTAGAGTTGGGACAATTCGATCTAGAATATTGTCCTCGCACAACAAGCAAGGGGCAGGCATTGCCCGATTTCATACTTGAGTTTGATTCTGAGGTAAATGAGAAGGCTGTAGTGTTGGCAGAACCTTCCTCACAGGGAAATGCCCCTTGGTGGATCCTACATGTCGATGGGGTTGTGAATAATAATGGAGCGGGAGCTGAGATTGTTTTGGTTACCCCGGAGGGACATCATTTGACGAGTGCCATTCACTTCAAGTTTTATGTCACCAACAATGACGCTGAGTATGAAGCGCTAATCAATGGTCTAAAGAAAGTTTTAGAAGTAAGAGTCGTGAATTTGATAGCTCAGAGTGACTCGAAGTTGGTAGTAAATCAAGTCAATGGAGGGTTCCAGGCCCGAGGTCCTCGAACTGAATTATATGATATGTGTTCAGCGTTTACTCAAAAGATTTGGTAGCGCCAAGTTGAAAGGTGTGCTAAGAGAAGAAAGGAACAATGCGGATGCCTTGGAAGAAATGGGCTCACAGATGGATAGTGTGTTTCTTGGATAAATTCCCTTGGGAATTCAGGAAATTCCAAATATTCCAGAAGTAAGTGTGTTTCAGATGCAAGAGGTCCTGCTGGAGACTTGGATGACCCCTATTCATGACTATATACGCACAGGGACTTTGCCGGAAGACAAGCTACAAGCTCGATGCCTTTATTATCAGGCTGCGAAATATGTTGAGTATGATGGGGTGCTACCTAAGAGAGGGTTTAATCAACCGCTTTTATGATGTGTAGATCTGAAAGAAGGAAATTATATTCTTAGAGAGGTACATGAAGGTATTTGTGGAAACCACTCGGGGGGTGGTTAGTTGGAATTACAAGTCCTTAGACAGAGATATTATTGGTCAACCATGAAAGAAGATGCTTTCAAGTTTATTAGGGTGTGTGATCATTGCAACAATTTTCTAGTTATTCAAATGCCCCAGCAACATCCATAACTTTGGTGGCAAGTCCTTGGCCTTTCGCTATGTGAGGAGTTGACCTCATTGGAGAACTTCCCAAGGCCAAGGGGGGTGTGAAGTATGCCGTGGTGGCTGTTGATTAATTTAGAAAGTGGGTGGAAGCTATGTCATTGGCCATGATTACGGCTAAAAAAATCAAAGATTTCATCTTCAATTCTATAGTTTGCAGATTTGGTATTCCGTATAAACTCATCTCTGACGATGGGAAGCAATTTGACAGTAATGAGTTGAGAAAGCTTTGCGAAGACTTGAACATCAAGAAAGATTTCGGTGCAGTAAATCACCCACAAAGTAATGGCTAGACTGAGGCCATAAACAAGATCATTAATCATACTCTAAAGGTCAAGCTGGAGGAAAAGAAAGGAGATTGGTCAGGGCAAATACCAACGGTCCTTTGGTCTTATAATACAACTCCAAGGTCGACTACGAGCGAGTCCCCTTTTATGCTAACCTACGGGTATGAGGCTATGATTCCCGTAGAAGTGGGAGCTGGATCGCTACGAAGGTATTTGTTTGTTGAGGAAGATGCAGAGATCAATCAAAGGCTCCACTTGGATTTGTTGGACGAAGCTAGAATGAATTCTCAGTTGAAACTTGCTGCATATCAGCAGAGAAATGAAAGGTATTTCAACAAGAAGGTGAAGTCTGTACCTTATAAGGTTGGTGATCTTGTTTTGTAAAAAGTCATGCCGAATACAAAAATAGCTCAGCATGGAGTGCTTGGAGCTAATTGGGAAGGACCATACAGGGTCAAAGCTATACTTTTGAAGGGGACTTATCGCTTGGAAGGTTTAGATGGCAAGCTAATCCCTCGAGCTTGGAATGCAGAGCACTTGCAAAAGTATTATCAGTAGGGTACGACCTTGGACCCCTCACTTCTATGATTGATTTTTATATAATACACTAGTAGAAAATAAATTCCTCCTAGCCTAGGGGTAGTATATATGACTACGAACCTTGGAACTAGCTGAAGGATTAAATTTTCAAATAATTTCCCCACAGAGCATATTAGCCATGGGACTGGTGTAATTTTTACACTAGAGTGCATTATTATAAAAATGATAAAGATATTTAATTATATGTTTTTCAGAATATTGTAGTAACATTATGCATCAGGAGCGCCCTAAGGGTGGAGGCATCTCAATAAATTCTACTTGTCATATTTCTACTCAGAAAATAAAAGGACGTGCCCCATAGCAGGGAACGCCCAGACAATATGTAGTTTATGACAAATAAAACTCAAACAGATCAAAAGGCATGTTCCATATTTATAACAAAAAAAGCAAAATGAATATTTCGAGATATGCCATGGCCAAGCAGGCACGACTTCAATATAAAAATATTTTAGTCAATGCAAAGTTTGATGTTTCTTTTTAGGCGCGCCCTGGCAGTAAAGGTGTCCTAATAAATAAGGACGCGCCCTATGTATGGAAGTATCTCAACCACATTTACTTGGAAAGTTCATAAAAGTAGAACACGAAAAGCATTTGCCAATAAATAAAATAAAAGTCAGCACCTTCAGGGTGCGCCCTAATGGTAGAGGTGCCTCGACAAATTTACCTTAGAAAGTTTCAAATAAAGTTTTATACAAGAGTAGTTGGTAAACATCACTGCAATGATAATGCAAGTCTATCTGCAATCCTACTATGACAAGTAAAAAGGCGTGTCCTAATAATGGATATGCCCTATATATTTGTAAAAGGAAATTAAAATATGAAAAGCATATGATTGTCATAATAAAAGAAGTTCCAAAAAACTAACACAAAAAGTAAATAATCTTATAACTTTGAACAACATCAAAAGAGGGATGGCACCTTAGAGTATTAAGGGATCAAGTTCAAATAGATTTAAAAGGAGCTCAGGGCGCGGCCTGCATGCCGTTGGTTGGTGGAACTGATTAAAGAGGGAATTTTGGGTCGACTTTAGGCGCGTCCCTAATGGGATCATCAGTAGGCACGCCCTCGTCCTCCTCGAGGCCAAGTTCAACCCTCATTTCCCTGATCTCAGCAGCATACTCCTTCTTGAATTCCACCATCTCCGTGATAGTTTCCTCGCCAAAATTTTCAAAAGTATACTCCAGTCATTTGCTACAAAACCAACCCTATAGAAATGGAAGCCACGAACCAAAGCTTCATCAGTCACCTCCCTCCTCTTGTCTGGCCAACCATCCCTTTGTTGCCCCTCAAGATACTCAATCTTGAGTTTTGCTTCCTCCAGCTTAGTATGAAGAGAAGTAGCTTTCTTGTTGGATATCTCAAGTTGAGAGCCTTGATTCTCGAGCTCACATTGGAGAAAGGAGATCCGAGAGTCTTTGGCTTTGATGTCTTTTGAATGGAGGAGATCTTTATCAAGAAGATTGTTATGAAGGATATTATTGTCCCCTTAAAGCCTTTCCAGGCGCTCTCTTTCCTCCAGAATCTTGTCCATAACATGTGTTGAATGGTACATCAATTGGCAAGATGCCTTGATTGAAGATTTAGTGGCATTCTCCAAGTTCATTGCTTGCCACAGTCTGACCTCCTCATCAGGAAACATATAAAGACCCTAGGGGTCCAAGATAATTCAGAGCTACTAAGGATCTAGTGGGCGCATACTCTTTCCGGGGTCTCTTGGATGCGCCTTGATCCTCTTTCAAGTCTACCACACTCCTCTTTGGAATGGGGGTCGACTGAGATAGTGGGATGGGGGTTGGAGCCGACGTTTGAGTCTTCGAGGCATCTTTCTTTAAAGCCCGTGCTTTAGGTTTTTTGATAGGGCGCGCTTCAAATGACTTGGGGTTTAGTATATAGCATCGCTACAGTTGGTGGCGAACTCGCTTTGTTCTTGGAGGGGCCATGTCTGCATAAAATTATAAAAATAATTACTGCAACAAAAGCATGATGCGCTTTGATACTAAGGCGCGTCCTAACTTTGAAATATGTACAAAAGTTAAAATAATGCTTGATAAGGCAAAAATCATAAATGTAAACAAAAAATGATAAAGTGCAACGTACAATAATTGAATTAGTAAGGTAAAAAGCAACAACGGCGCACCCACGTGAGAAGGCACGCCTACTTAAGGTATACTCCGTCAAAACTGTAGAACTCTCGCCCTGAAGAGTGTTTTCTTCTACTTCCTCTTCCTCTTCTTCTACCTCTTCATCATTGTCTATGTCAATGATGCGAGAAATAGGGTTTCCTTTCCTAAATTTTATATACTTGCGCTTTGTCCCTACTTGATCAGACAAGATCCCTACTCGCATCAAATTGGTTCTGGTCACCAAAGTTTTCAAGTTCCATCTATCAGCAGCCACTCTAAGAAGGGCCTCTGCCCGTTTTTAAGGCGCACCTTCAAGTTCATTAACTAATGGTTTGTCTAAATAGAAATGAAGTTATACAAGGTGATAATGAATGTATATAATGGAAAAAAGGGAATGAAAGAGTTAGATAGGGCGCGCTCTTACTTGGAGATGTGTTGAAATCCTTATCCTTAGAACATCATATAAGTAGGAAAAGTTCTCTTTCCATCCCTTCTCATGGTTGACTTTTCCACAAGAAAAACCTTTTTTGTTATGCTGCTTATCTACGACCAGATAGTAATATCCATGGTCAGATTTTCTTAAACTGCAGAAATAGCTTACTTCATCCATTGTGGGTTGAGGAAAACCTAACTCTATGTAAAGGATGATTAAAGCAAGAACAAATTTGTAGTTGTTAGGGGAAAGTTGAAGAGGAGCTACATCATACAGTTCAACCACCTCTCTCAGGAAAGGGTGCAAGGGCGCGCCCAAACCCATCGAAACCAATTTGGGACTGGTTACCATTCTGGGAATCCTGAAATTTCTTCCATAGTTAAGATATGGGGTTGCATCATACTAAGTGGGAACGCCTAGATTCCTTCCATGTCATAAAATTCCATCAACCATTTTAGTAGCTCATCGAAACAGGCTGAGCGTAATCCTACACAGAATAATTTTCCATGCTCCCTCCTGAAATACTTCTTCAAAGCTTCATTACATGGTTCGAAGTTATTCCAATCAAAGTCCAATTCGCTATCAGAAACCTCCTAATGTACGAATAGAATGGGAGAGGGTGCAGGAGAAGTAGAAAATTGAAGAGTGTCTTTATTGAAAAAATTCATCTCGTTATGAAGGGGCGATGAGTTCTCTTCAGACATGCCCTCAATATTAGGGGAAGAAGGCGCACCTTGAGATTAATGAGGAGATAGGCTTGGAGAAATGGATTTATAAGAAACTTTGGAAGCTCCCACATTAACTCCTATTTCTACTCCTATGTACCTGTCGGTGTTCAACCCTTCTAGCCAATCATCTGGATCACTGTCTTCTAGGAGTGGTGATCTTTCTTTAGAAATTAGCTTCTTTTTTTCCCTTTCTCTGACCCAAAGGGATAATATCCAAATAGGATCTATTGAAGGAGTCTTCCATGAGTTTTCCTTCCTTGGAATCCTGGATAACGCCCGCCACACGGTCTAAAAATTCAGGGGTATGGTGGGTGTTTGGAGGTTGTGGTTTAAAGTAGACATTGGGAGGAGAATATTCCCAAGGTTGGAAAGAAATTCCTTGAAGGGATGAAATGGAGAAAATGTGCCCTCGTCTTTCAGCTGTCAAAATCAAAGCAAAAATATATTAAGGGCGGGTCCAAAAAGAAGAAAAGTAAGACAATATGATAAAGTAGAAGGCGCACCTAAGTAAGAACGCGCCCCGAAGATTCTTATTACAATGCTAAAATTTCGGAATAAAGAAAAAGAGAGGACATGCCTAAGGGATGGTTCTTATGAACATAAATAAAGAGGAGACGACGCGTCCTAGATCCAAGTTGAGCGTAAATTATTTCAGAATAATGGTTGAAATTTGGGAACATGATTTTAAAATTGAATACCCTAAATTTAAGGATCTAAATTGCTTAATTAGAATATATGCAGATATATGTATACACAGATATGTGCATATCAAGAATATTTATAACCAAGAACACGAACAGTCACTATGGCATGCATCACAATTTACTTAATAAAACTCGAAAAGGAAAAAAGTTTTGTGTACCTTTTTAGTTGATGAGAAAATTGACAAGAAAGAAACTTGAAAATGATGGAGGATCGACTGATTCCGGGAGAAACGGAGCTCAATTACCGTCGGAGGTACGTTCTAGAAAGAGAAAGTAGAGTGAAAAGAAAGATGAAGGGTAAAAAGGTGAAAAATGAATGATTAACTATATTTATAGGTAAAAATGACATGGGACAGCTGTTAGTCCCATCAATCACGATTCCCGAGAAAAAGGGGAACCGTTTCGAACCGTTTGAAATGCCAAGGACGCGCCCTCTTGAAGGCGCGCCCTCTTTGATAGTCATAGTTATTTGAATTTTAAAATGAAGGCGGAATGATGTGTTCCAAGAGGTGCGCCCTTTTAAAGGTGTGCCTTGTAAATTAATATTGATGATATATGAGTTTATACAAATTTTGATAAGGGAAAGAAATTCCAATCCCATTTTTAATAGCATGTGAAATTTGGGGGTAATTATTATGCCCAAAAATCAGTATAAATATTGTTCGGGTCAAAATCAGATACAGTGGTCAAAATTGAGATATGTATGCCTAAAATTAAGGAGAAGATAAGGCAAGTTTCCTTTCTACAAACGAAATATGCGCACCCTTTAAATACGGGAAGGCGCGCCCTGAGTTCAAAAAAGATTATTGGATGAATATATCTTATAGATACTGAAGGCGCGCCCTCACTTGATGAGGGAGGTGCACCCTATTGTTGAGCAGAAGATTTTGGGTAATTCTCTGAGCATGTCCCTCACCTGTGGAAGATGTTAGGGCGCGCCCTAAGTAGAAGAGATGGTTTGTATAGGATTTCAGCATGGGTACTTGGACGGATTCTTTGGATGATTCAAGGAAGAAGGAGATGATTATTACTAATGTATTTGCTGCAGATACTTTATTGAAGAACCGCTTCCTGTAATGCAACCAAAGGAAGGCGGTGTCCGTGGTCAGAGACCTCCAGGGGTATGCATGGACATAAAGCCTCCTCCTGTAGTCAATGAGTGTCATTATTGGGGATGTGGGGTGAATTCTGGTGCGTGTTTTGGGAGCTCTGTCTCTGTAGTCAGCGGGTGTCCTCGTTGGGAGACTTTGGAGTATCCTGCACTTTGCACCTAAAATCTTGGGATCACTTGTTCTGTAATCTGGTAGGGGCTCCTTATCCGGGGGACAAGGATGCGTCCAACATTTGGAGTGAACCTTGGTTATACCCGCATCCATGAATTAGAGAAACAGCTGGTAGCGGAGGGTTATCCTTGGCTAGGGAGATGCCTTATCCGTGAAGTCTCAAAGCCATGGATGAGCCTTGGGTCTTTTTGGTTGGGCCTCATCGGAGAGCATTCCTAAAGCTAGTAGAAGACAGTTTCCAGTAGGTTTCCTACTGGGCCTCGGGACAGGAGATCTAAGCCCATTAGGTTTCTTGTTCCCCAAGAACTACATTGGCTTCATTTCCTATAAATAGGGATATGTAGGCGAATTGTAAGGGTCAGAAGCGAGAGCGCAAAGGAACCACCACTAACCCTAAGCAATCTCAGCCACCAATAGTAAAAAATACTAAACACTGTTCATAAAATCTGACGATTACTGTTCACATTTTCCGATGAAGAACCACCTTCACAGATCTTATTTCTGGCTACGAACCTCAAACTTTGTTGTTACCAAATTCCTCCTTCAACATATGTTATAATTTTTCTTTCCGGGCCACATACAAAGTATGTATATTTATAATTCTAGTTCGTGATTTTACCTTTAAGCATGAGAAGAGAATAATCTGGTAAAAGGCAAATTACCACAATAATGAAATAATATAAAATTATTAAAGGAGTCCCTTTTGAGTTAAATCCATGTCACATGACACTAATTTTAATATGCCAGATCATTTTTTTGGTTAGTTATGGCATGAACATATGTATACGTACTTTAGCAAGGATCTAATATTTTTAGCAAAGTAAAAACAAAAATATATTTAAATAAGAAGACTTCTAGCTCTGTGAATCGTGCAAGCTAAGTAGTATACATATGGTTTGTAGAAGATACAAATTTGAGTCTACTATATGCAAATAGTTTCCTCAACCTCAAGTCAATTGTGCACCGTTCTGCTGGGTGTATAGGAAAAATGCAATCATGCACCTTTTAAGGCATATTAACCAACTTTAGGAACCTACTAGAAACCGCTTCAAACCTTGTTGATCCTAAAAAGAGGTTGCCTAATTGAACATATTGGAAGAGTATAAACTACCTTGTGCTCCATTTTTCACATTAACTATGAGAAAGTAGCTAAGCATCATCAGAATCCAACTATGTAATCCAAATGAAAAAAATATGTCTTTCGACATTTTGAATTTATCTATATTTTTTTATCAAGAAGCATAACAGAATAGAAATGGGAGATTAAAATAGGAAAAAGGTAGAAACCAAGGAAGCAGCAACTCCAAAAAAAGAAGGCTTCAAACCACTTTAAAGTCCACATAATCCTTCACTCATTATCACCTAAAACAACTCCCAAAAAAATGAATCTTTAACAACAAAGGAACAATATCGAATCATTGTATTCAAGCTGAATATATATATAACTTTAAAAACAAAAAAAATGAGAAGAATGAGCAGAGACAAACCTGACTGATCAGAAAATTTTCCCATAAGAGGCGAAGTATCGTCAAGCATGAGTAAGGTGACCAGCAGAATCACAGTTATTACATAACTTCCTAGGCCCATTAGCTCATATCCTGCTATTTATATTTCTACTTCTCTTAGTCTTGGATGTAAAACATAGTCTAGCAAAAGATAAATTAGTGTCACTAGTAACAGACTTATGTTTCTTTGACTTTTGTCTCCTTGAGCTCTCAAGATCCTCAACAAGCATTTCATGATGAATATAAAGATTATCTTCATCAAAGGGCTCAAAAGTAGCTTTCTTAAAAAGAGGTTTCTTGTTAGGACGTTAACATGCGCTAATAATACACGCAAGTATACGCGTTCGCAAGTAGTATAAGATTTAGATCAAATTTGTTCCCACATAGACTCTTTAGTTAATTTAAAAATATGCACCTATGCAACAATGATATGGTTATTATCCAATGCTAAGACAAATAACAAGTTGAAATTGTTTATAACTAAGAATTAAACTAACAATTATAACTAAGAGAACAAGAATGGTTGAATTAATATATATGACAAACCTGGGATCATATTTTCATTAAATACTTCATTCAATAGCCTTTTTGTTCTTAACCTTAGCATGTAATGGTGATGACACTAATCAGATAACACGAAACTAGTAAACGCTAATTTCGTTGTATGAATACCCTACTACCAAGCATCCACAAAAGAGATAGAAGTTGAATAGACATTAATTATGCTTAGTCCTTCTATGTCTATAAGAATAGAAAATATAACGGTTTGATGTACAAGTTATCTATCGTGATTACATAGGGAAAGTAAGATGGTTAAAATTACCTACGAATCATGCATAACAATAACACATGAACCTATGCTAGCATGTCAAGTTCTAAACCTCTATATTCACTGTCGCTTCAATAGAGATTAACACACTATCTTATATATTAGCTACGCACATAAGACGAATAAGCACAACCAATACTAGGTTACATACAATTACCACACACTAAGGTATCGAAACAACTTAACTAAAGAAATTCATAAATAAATCCGCTAGAACCCCACGATAATGATTAATTCATAATCGAACTCATCATCACCATGGGTTCCAATGAAAGCATGATAATAAACTATATAAGAGTACTAGGGTTCAGAGACAAATCGAAAATAAGCATCCAAGTATCGCCTAAATCAAAGAAAACAAAAGTCTTCTTCTCCGAAGCCTCCTCGTGCTCTCTAGGTCTTCTTATTGCTCTCCCAGGTCTCCCTGTTGTTAAAAACGTATTTTTATTGATTTATATAGGCTCCAGGATGACCAGGACCCTTAATATCTTGAATTTCTACTAAAATCGGGATTTTGGGGCAAAAATTGGGGTGGGGCGGGCGCGCTGGTTTCTGGGGCGGCCGCGCCTGACTTCTGTACTTTTCTGCTGATTCTTCTTTTGGCCATATCTTGAGTTCTACTCGTCAGAATTAGGCGATTCAACTGCCCACGCGAAGCTAACGAGATTCTCTAAAACTTGAGAACCTAGGCTTCCAATTCTGATCTCTTTTCAGTATATTTATTTGAAAATATTCTTTCTTCCTTTAACCGATGCGTGAAATGCAATAACGCAAAAATACATCAAAAATACCAACAACTTGAGTCCAAAACACCAACTTAAGCTTGTAATGAAGCATTCCAATTAGATATAAAATCCACTTATCACACCCCCAAACTTGAATCAATGCTTGTCCTTAAGCATAAACAGACTCAAAACTATAAAACAAACCTAATGCATGAATGAAACTACGCGAATGCAACTAAATGATAATGCAATCGATCCCCTCAAAATAACCATAAACAAATGAATAAGACAATGCCTCTAAGAATACAATAACTCAAAATAGATTTTGAATAAATCTCACAAATCAACTCATAAACCAGAAACGTGCGTGTGTGGATGCTTAACAGATATACTCTCGATACTAGATCAGTAACCATAACTTTTCTATCATCAAAACAATCACAAGTTTATAAACAAAATAGAAGTTAAACGCATAATGACTCACAACACCTCCTTTCTACTAGAGTTAAACAAGGATTCATGCTATTATTGAACACATAATAAGATGCTCATTTGACCGTGCAATGAATGAGGTCCCAAAAGACTTAAACAATAATACCCATGTTGCGAGCGTTAGGTTAGCAGATCCCATACTATAAAAGCCTTAGGTCACTAGGAACAAAGTCCCATAAGAACTTAATAACTCGAGTATTAAAGAGCTCATTCTTGATCAATTATGCATAACACATATATTTTTTTATTTTTTTCTTTTTTCTTTTTTCTTTTTCTTTTTTTCAACTATTTCTGAATGAGTGTGTTTCGCTCCATCTCATTCAACCCTAGACTACTCATAAAACTATGAGCCGACTACTAGCCATTTGACGCCTAGCCTTATTCACAACTAACAATGAAATCAAAGTTTTTCTCCAGATAAAAAAATCAGTGTTTTTACGTCATTACGAGAATATCACAAATTTTAAATATAACCATGTGATTAAATCTCAACAACAAACAAGTATGATCATGATCTAGATCAAAAGCAACCCTATAAGATTTGTGATTTTTTTTTCTGGGCATGCAAATCAATTCATTAGAACTTAAACATCCCTCTATTCTTCATCACTACACTCACATCAACATCATCCAATCAATCAGAAATAGCTCAACCTAAGGGATCATTTTATATGCATGCAAATGCAACTACATGGACTCACATAATAACACAAACAAATATCTCCTATGTGAACAATCATGCAAAAATATGAATGAGATACAACTAAACATGCTAAACATGCAACATGAATCTATATGAACTCTATGGACACACACAAACTAATCCTTACATTATCACCCCCAAACTTAAAATTTTCAATGTCCTCATTGAAGGCAATAATAAGGATTTCAGGCATACCTAGTTGTCAGAAAGATCACCCTCTTCGGGTGGAGGATCAGGTGGCCAATCAACCTCGACACTAGTGGCTCGAAAAATAGTGCCCAAAGCCTGTGTCAAATCTGCAGCAAAACAAAGGTGAATGTCATGCATGGCCTCCATACGCCTAGTCAATTGCCTGTACTCTCATCACCAACACCAGTCCTAACAACTGCCTGCTCAATAGGAGAAAAACCCTTTTGTAGGCACAGGAGGATCTGTTCGGCCACCCTCTTCATCATCAAAAATATATCCTAACCCCTTATCATGGGGTGCACCTAAGAATGAATAACTCAAGTGATCTAGCAGTCGGTTGAGCACAAGTGTGGGAGCTTCTTCAATAGATGGTTCAAAACGCTCCCGAGAAATTTTCAGCTCTGCTAACCCAAGAGAATCGAATGGCATATCCAACTTCTTCTTCCATGGAGGTGCATTTAAAACCTACAGTTGCTCTGCCCCTTCATCATCATTACTATCAAACTTCCCTATTAAGGATCTCTCTAAGGTATCTGACTTTGGCAATTGCTCGAGTTCCGAATTTACTACAGAGTCGACCTACTCTACTTTAAAGCACTCCTCTTTAGCTGTGGGTAACTTTATTGCCTTGAATACATTAAAAGTGACCTTCTGATCATGAACCTTCATCGTAAGCTCTCTTTTTTGCACATCGATCATAGTTCGGCCTGTAGCCAAGAATGGTCTACGTAAGATAATGGGAATCTTCTTATCTTCCTCAAAATCCAGAATTACAAAATCAGCAGGGAAGATGAGTTTGTCCACCTTAACCAAGACATCCTCCACTATTCCTCGCGGATAAGCGATGGAACGATCATCTAGTTACAGTGACATGTATGTAGGCTTTGGATCAGGTAATCCTAACTTCTTAAAGATAGAAAAAGGCATCAGATTAATGCTAGCTCCCAAATCACATAAACATTTGTCAAACGACAAGTTTCCTATAGTGCAAGGAATAGTGAAACTTCTAGGATCTTTAAGCTTCGGAGGCAACTTTTGTTGCAGAATAGCACTGCACTTCTCTGTTAGAGAAAAGATGTCTAAGTCATCGAGCTTCACTTTCCGAGATAGAATACCCTTCATAAACTTTGCATAGCTAGACATCTGTTCAAGAGTTTCAGCGAAGGGTATGTTGATGTGAAGTTTCTTGAACACCTCCAGAAACTTAGCAAATTGCTTATCCAACTTCTACTTTTGTAGCCTCTTAGGAAAAGGAGGTAGAGGATAGACCTGTTTTTCCCCTCTATTACCCTCATGAGGAGTGTGTTCCACATTTTTCTTCCTTACTTCCACCTCGACATCCTTCTGCACCACTTTTCAGCCATAACTGCATTTTTTGAAACTTGAGATTTTTCAGGCTCTTCATCTTGCTGAATTTGGGGGCTTGCGACCGTTCCAGACCTCAAGGTGATGGCATTCTCCTGTTCTTCAACTTCCCTCTTGCCTGGATTGGATTTTGTATCACTAGAAAGCGTTCGTGGTGGTCAATTCAATAAGGCATTAACAATTTTCCCTATTTGGTTCTCTAGAGTCTTGATAGAAACAGTCTGGCTTTAGCATATAAGAGCCTAGTTTTTACACAAAAGCCGCAACTCCTCCAATTCATATTATTCATTCGAAGATAGACCTGCACTTCCATGCGGGCAGTGTTAAAGTTGGAGTTGTTGTATTGGTGTATACTATTGCTGAAAATCAGGAGGATTAAATTGATTGGATCCAAACTGCTGATAAGGATGTTGTACCGCATTCTAATTATTGCTTCAGCTGAAGTTAGGATGATTCCAGTTGTCAAGATGATAAGTGTTTGAAACTGATTGTTGTGATCTCTAAAAGTTGCTCACAACTGAGCTGATTCACTAGATATAGCACATTGCTCCGTCATATGCGAACCTGCACACAGCTCACAAACACTGGTTATCTGATTAACACCATAGTTAGCCAGCGAATCGATCTTCATAGAAAATGCCTTTAGTTGAGCAGTGATAGCCGTAGTTGTATCCACTTCAAGAACTCCTCCTACCTTGCCCTGTGGCAATCTCTGAGTTGGATACTGATATTCATTAGCAGCCATCACTTCAATTAGATCATAAGCTTCCTCATAGCTCTTTGCCCATAATGCTCCACCTGATACTGCATCAAGCATGGGTCTAGACTGTGCTCTCAAACCATTTTAAAAATAATTGATGATCATCCAATCAGGCATACCATGATGAGGACACTTTCTAAGCATCTCTTTGTAGCACTCCAAAGCTTCACATAGAGTTTCTCCCGATTGCTGCACAAATTGAGTAAGAGCATTCCTGAGTGCAGCTGTCTTCTCTATAGGGAAGAATTTAGTAAGAAACTTCTGAGCAATATCCTCTCAAGTAGTGATAGAACCAGCTGGTAGAGAGTGTAACCAGCTCTTAGCTTTATCCCTCAGAGAGAATGGGAAAAGTCTCAGCTTTATAGCATCTTCAGAAACTCCATTGAACTTGAAAGTATCGCAGATCTCGATGAAATCTCTGATGTGCATGTTGGGATCTTCCACTGGAGCACCCCCAAACTAAACTGAATTCTGTACCATCTGTATTATGCCAGGCTTGATCTCAAATATATTAGCTGTGATAGCTGGCCTAACAATGCTACATTGAATGTCATTGATCTTGGGTTTAGAAAAATCCATCAAGGCTTTCATTCGTACTGCTGGATCTCCCATTGTAATGAGTACCTGAAACACAACAAGTATACCGTGAAAGTAAAAGAGTCTGAGTCAGTGAAATTTTACGACCACTGATGACAAGTACATAAACTAAACAATTAACAACACCGAGTACCCGGCAGCGGCGCCAAAAACTTGTTAGGACGTTAACACGCGCTAATAATACACACAAGTATACCCGTTCACAAGTAGTATAAGATTTAGATTAAATTCGTTCCCACAGATACTCTTTAATTAATTTAAGAATATGCACCTATACAACAATGATATGGTTATTATCCAATGCTAAGACAAATAACAAGTTGAAATTGTTTATAACTAAGAATTAAACTAACAATTATAACCAAGAGAACAAGAATGGTTGAATTAATATATATGACAAATATATGATCATAACTTCATTAAATACTTCATTCAATAGCCTTTTTATTCTTAACCTTAGCATGTAATGGTGATGACACTAATCAGATAACACGAAACTAGTAAACGCTAACTTTCGTTGTACGAATACCCTACTACCAAACATCCACAAAAGAGATAGAAGTTGAATAGACACCAATTTTGCTTAGTCCTTCTATGTCTATAAGAATTAAAAACATAACGGTTTAATTTGCAAGTTATCTATCATGATTACATAGGGAAAGTAAGATGATTAAAATTACCTACGAATCATGCATAACAATAACACATGAACCTATGCTAGCATGTCAAGTTCTAAACCTCTATATTCACTATCGCTTCAATAGAGATTAATACACTATCTTATATGTTAGCTACACACATAAGACGAATAAGCACAACCAATAATAGGTTATCATAAAATCACCACACACTAAGGTATCAAAATAATTTAACTAAAGAAATCCATAAATAAATCCGCTAGAACCCACGATAACGATTAGTTCATAATCGAACTCATCATCATCATGGGTTTCAATAAAAGCATGATAATAAACAATATAAGAGTACTAGGGTTCAAAGATAAATCAAAAACAAGCATCTAAGTATCGCCTAAATCAAAGAAAACAAAAGTCTTCTTCTTCGTAGCCTCCTCGTGCTCTCTAGGTCTCCTTATTGCTCTCTCAGGTCTCCCTGTTGTTAAAAACATCTTTTTATTGATATATAGGCTCTAGGATGACCAGGACCCTTAATATCTTCAATTCCTATTAAAATCAGGATTTTGGAACAAAAATCGGGGCAAGGCGGCCGCGCTGATGGCGGGGCGGCTGCACTGTTTTGGCAGAAAGTCAGCGCGGGCGCGCTGGTTTCTGGGGCGGTCGTGCTTGACTTCTGTACTTTTCTGTTGATTTTTCTTTTGGCCATATCTTGAGTTCTACTCATCAGAATTAGGCGATTCAACTGCCCACGCGAAGCTAACAAGATTCTTTACAACTTTAGAATGTCCTAAGCTTCCAATTCTGACCTCTTTCGAGTATAATTCTTTGAAAATCTTATTTCTTCCTTTAACTGATGCCTGAAATGCAATAACGCAAATACACATCAAAAATACCAACTTGAGTCCAAAACACCAACTTAAGATTTTAATGAAGCATTCCAAGTAGATATAAAATCCACTTTTCACTTCTTAGTTTCTTTAAGAACATGAGGTGTACTAGGGGATTAATAATTTTCTCACCAGGGTCATCTTCAACTACTCGTTTGTTAGAATATTTTCTAAGTTCGTCATAGTCTAGACCTATTCCAACTTTTCCACCAACTACTTGTTCAGCTATGAGCTTCTTACCAAGATTTGCAAAATCAGTAAAAACATGCAATTTAGTTTCTAATTCTGAATTCTTGTTTTTAAGCTCTTCCTCTGTCTCAAGGTGCTTCTTAATCTTATGCTCCAAAATGATAAGTTAGTGCTTCTTTTAGGTCCTCAATAGTCTCTTTTGCGCATCTTAGTGTAGTACATCAATTTCTCTACAATTCTTTTAAGGTAGCATATTGCTCAATGTATTTTTTTGTCAAGCATTGTACCTTAAGATAATGATGAGCATATGCATAGTCGTACACTAAGACAACCTGTCTAAAAATAACACAGTGTTCATTCTCACATAAATTATAAGAAAGTAAATCAAGAATAGTTGGAAATTGTACCGGTGAAGAAGATTTTGCCATCAATGCAAGATTTCCATATTGCTCTTCTTTTTCATCTGTATCATCTCAGCTCATTCCTTTAGATCTGTAATATATCACTGGATACTTTCTTGAGCTACCTGAGTCCTTATGATAAGCTTTCCATTTATTTTTTCTTGTTGGGACTTTCTACATTCAGTGACAAAGTGCCCAACCTCATCATAATTGTAACATCTGAACTTGTTTATGTCTTCCATCCCTTTCTTGTTTCCAGATCCCAAAAATGAACTTGACCTCTATCCACTATTGTTGCTTCTTGTACCCCTAAAGCCTTGATTCTTCCTGAACATGATGTTACTGAACATCCCTTCTGGGTTGGCCATATTAGGATTTTCCATACTTTGCAACTCATCGATGGTATAGTAGTCACTTGGATTACTAGAGAAGTTTCCATCATCCATCTCGGCTTCAAAGAGCGTTTCAGCTTCAGACTTGGGATTTTCAGCAGTAATATCAAGCTCTTTGTAGTCACTTGCAATAAGAGTAGTTTTGTTGAGCAGTTTAGCATTCTTACTATCAATTATACCACCACCATAGATAATTTTTCTTTGTTCCTGCTCCATTTCATGTGTCTTCGTTTTACCACACAACTTCTCAAGTGTCATATTCTCAAAATCAGTACGTTCACGAACAGATGAAGCTTTATTCTCTAGGTGGTGAGGTAGGACCAACATGAACTACCTATTGACTTCTCTTTGAGAATAAGTCTTGATTCAATAATTTATTAATCATTTCAAAGACTTCGGTTATACTTTTTCCAAGAAAGGACTTACAAGCCTCATATTGTGAAGTCAAAATATCCTGTCAATTTTGCCTGACGTCTTCAGTTGCTTCCATCAGCAGTTCTATGGTCTCCCACATAAGCCTGACACTCTCATAGACCATAATTTGGTGACTCATATCATCATCCATTGAATCCACCAGAATAAGCTGCAAGCCTTCATCCAAAGCAATCAATTCTTTATCCTTATCAGTGCATTCTGATTCAGGACATGACATACTAGTTCCAAGAATATTTAGATGCCCCTTCATAGGCACATGTCTTCCATTCCTTAAGACATTCATATATTATGGATTTGAAGCCCAACTATTTAAAAGCATTTTCTTTTCCATAGATTATACTGTGATTTATCTAACTGAGGAACCTTAATACTACTCACTTTCTGAGTACTCATATTTTCAGATCTGGGAAAAAATCGCAATACAACTCCTCAATATTCAAATACCCAGTCAATCAACAATACTAAAATCTAGTAAAGTCAAAACCAACAAACCCAAAATCAGATCTACACACCGAAAGCGCGACTCCGTACAACCAAAATCAACCACAAAACTTGCTAATCTAACAGATCTGATCTATATATTGATCAACAAGCTTCCATACCAATTGTTAGGTCTGAAAGGTACATACAGAGGGGGGGTGAATGTATGTTCTTCGTTTTAACTCTAAAATGTAGTGAATTTTGAAACTTTAAGATGAAATAAACAAATATAGGAGATTTCACGGAATAATTCTTATATCAAGAAATTAAATCTCAAGGGGTTACTTACAACTTTGAACACATATTCAAAGTTATAAAAAGATAAAGCCAATACAAAACTATCAAATCTATGGCTTGTATCTATCACTCTAAAAACGTATAGCTTTTATTAAATGATGAACAATACACTCAAAGAAGCTATAAATGATGAGTGTATCTAATATGTTGTTCGTGAGACTGCGTAGCTGTATGAACAGTTACGTGATAACTCAACACGAGAATAACACTAGAACATGATAGGTTAATAATACTATGTTTACACAAGAAATCAAGAAGAAATGAAGACAAGGAAAAAAGAAAAAATTAGAAGATTAGAAGAAGGCTTGAAGTCTGTTTACAGGTCACTGAGAGAAGCTCATCAATATGTTCATGGCTCAGTGAAGAATAAAGGTTAAAGACTTTCAAGATTTCAGAAATGATGAAGATTCGGTGTATAAGTGTCACAGGAAGATTTCAGTGTATTGGTGTTGATCGAAGATAGATACTGTTCGAAGCATAGGAATCTGAAGAATTGAAGACAAGGTATAGACAGAGGTTAAAGAAGACAGCTGTAGTCTTGAAGTTATGCTCACTGACAGGAGTTCACTTATATGGTCAAATGTCAGTGAAGAACAGTGATTGAAGTATTCAAGATTGTAGTAGCAATGAAGACGTTGTCTAAATTACAAGAAAGGATTCCAGTGAAAGTACAGTTGTTTATTGACAGTCAGTGTTTGAAGCGATAAAGTTGTTGCAAGCTTAACAATGTAATCAAGGCTATAATACGAAGACCTGAATCAGGGTTAGTCGTCAGTGAACCAGGCTAGTTGCACTAGGCGTCAACAGCTCGTCAGAGGAATCTGGATATTAATTTTAGAAGAATTGTTAAGTTGAGGAACATACTTGAATTGAATGTTTATCCGATAAAGTACGAGAAGAGGTGCGCGGGGTATACAACTAAACTTCTCGAGGGATTGACGAGGTTCAAAGTTTAATTATTAAATTAAATAAATTTACTTAGTGGGTTTTAATCTAATTTATTTAATAAACTTAAATTGATTTATTTTATAAACTTTTAATAATTTTATTTTCTAAATCAAAATTAGTTTATTTATATAAATTATATTTAAGTTTATTTTAAAAATTAATTTAGTTACAATTTAAAATTAAATAAAAATAAAAGAAAAAGAAAACAAAAAAGTGAAAAAGAAAAGAAAAATGAAAACCAATAAACAAAACAACAAGCAACCAGTTGTTGGGCGCAAGTTGTGTAAAACAAAATAAAGAAACAAAAGTTGGTTTTGTTTTGTTAGTCGCTAGTTGATAAAGTAAAGAAACAGGTGACTTGGCTTTATTAGTCGCAAGTTAACAAAAATAAAAGGAACTAAAGGTCGCAAGTTAAGTTCATCTGGTTGCAAGTTATAAGAAAATGTACCTGTCGCAAGTTACTCCTCAACCACAAGTTTATTGTACTATCAATTATTTGTTTAGTTCATTTTTAGCCACATATTTTGAATTGATATAAAGACTACACTCAGCAGCAGATGCAAGTTAGTTGTTTAGTTTATCTTCTTCTCCAACAAGAGAGCTGATAAAATAGAAGCAAAGATTTTCAGAGAAGTTCAAGCAAATTGTATATCCGTTTAACTTCTCACCGGAGTAACGTTATAATGCCCGATTCAACTCTTGTACATTCATTTGGGCATTATAAACGTTACCCAGTAACTAAATCCTTAGACAAACAAAAAGTAGATAATTGTATAGAATTTTCTTTGTAAATATTTCTAGGAGCTAGGAACTTTGTTGTTCTTAGATTATAGCCGGTTAATTTATTTACCGGAGTGTAGCAACATCCCTCGTGGATTTATATACATATATATATTTCCCTGAATATCTCGTGTTCCTCATTTTATTGTTCCAAGCACTATTCACCTCAAGAACACGGAAGCACTAATCGAGCACTAAAATTTATATCCGGAAAAGATTCGAAAGCATTTTTTAATTTAGTGATTATCGTATTCAACCCCCCCTTCTACGAAAATTCGGGACGTAATAATTGGTATCAGAGCTGACTGATTGATACACAAATCAGGATCCTTAAATAAATTTATTTTATTAATTTACATTTACATAAATTTATTTTGTAAATTTTGTTTAACAAATTTATTTTATAAATTTAATTTGAATAAGTTTATATGAACTTAATTTAAATGAATTTATTCTATAAATTTGATTAAATTATTTTTTTCACTTAAATTTTAGTAAATAAATTTTTTTAATTTTTTTCCCGAATTCTTGTGTTTCTAGCTTCCAATTTCCTAGATTATTATATGCCATTTTTTTTCCTTCGGCAATTTTTGTACATCCAGTTGCAAACTTCAATTAGGTGCCATTTTTGGTCATTTGTTCAAATTAAATTTATTACGGTAGCTAATAAAAAGCAAGGCAATAAAGTTAGTTTTCGTAACTCCTGGTTGTATCTCGTTGCACGCGCAAATGTGAAGCCACGCGCGGGGAAAACAAATGTCGCCAGTTAGTTCTCCTGGAATTACACGCGCGGGTAACTTGCGACGAAACGGACATGCAGCCTCCTATTTTTACACGCGCAGGAATTTGGTTGGCAGCTAAATTAATTTCCAATTTCATTTGCAATTCACGTGATTGGCATTGTCTGCCTGGTTATTCTGTTCTTGCAGCCCACGCGCGGAAACCAGTGCTCCGTTTACAGTCGTGTAAATACACGCGCCTGATAAAATGAGAAACAATCGCAGGTTGCGATTATAGGTCACAGGTTGAATAACTGATGTCCCAAGTTAGGACGCGGGAAATCAAAAATGGAATGCAGCCAGCTGAATAAACTGAAGCAGTCGCAAGTTAAGGTTAATGGTCGCCAGTTGCTACTTAATAAATTTTGTAGCCCAATTTTTTTTATCTCTGACTTATTTATTTTTTCAGAAACTTTAGAATTCTTAAATTAAATTTTTTCTTTGATAATAATTTACGTTTTATTTAATTTTAAGAAAATTTGAAATTCTTGAAAATTAGATTTTTCGTAAATATTTATTTTTAATAAATTTATTTTCTAAGAAATTTAAACTTTTGGAAATTTAAATTTTTCTTAAATATTAAATTAAGGGTACCCAAAGGTATTGGTAGACTCGAGATTCCTCCAGGCGTTAAAGATGATTTTAATCTTTCGAAGAAAATGAAGACCATGTGCTATTTAGAAAGAAAATTCCCGAACACGAATTTTGAAGATAATGTTTTCTAATTCCAAAGAAACTGATTTCAGGACCTACAGAAGAAAATTGTGGAACTTCTTCAAAGGCTTACTCCGTAGGATACCACTTGGTTTTTAGATGCAGGAAAAGAATGAAACTTCTACGGGAAAAAAATTATCAAAGATTTTATGAAAACTCTATGATTCCAGATTATACAGTTACACAGTGGTTTGTACTAATGCTACATTTATCCGAGAATCAATAAGATCATATAGGCAGGAATTGTGGAGGTCAGAGAGAATAGTGGGGATATACAATTATCTCAGTTACATGCATTAAAATTGGAACCTCGGGATAGAGTGTAAGAGTTACTGATAGTTGAATTAGAGGAATATTAGGTAGAAACACTTGAGGGACTGGATGTCAAGGCAGTGTTTCACATGTCAAGGAAATTTAGTCAAATCAGATTCACTAGGAGTACTTATGCTATATCCAAGGATCAAGCCTATCTATTCCGAAGCAGAGATTCTTACAGATTAAGTTCAAGGGGTGATTACAAGACTGAGATTGGGACATAAACAAGATTTGATAGTTACAGTTATGACAAGATATATGTGTCAAGTAACTCTCAGGGGTTTTCCTACAACAGAACAAGAAGCTTGAAAAATAAGGATGAGTAGGGACTCAGTTGAAGAGCTCTACCAAAGGTGGAATATTTTCTTAGGGAAACAGGAGGTCAAAACTTATTGTGCATGGGGATAGACATGGGATGGATCGGATAATGTGAAGGAAGATAATGAATATCTTTATGGTCCAACTTTGAAGATGGTCCAACTCACATATCTCAGGTTTCAATTTCTTGAACCACTAAAATATCTTACTCTCAATATTCAATGCATGATAAGATCTTAGTGTTTAAATGTTTAACCCTCGCACAAGCATGATAGCATCACATATAGATAATGTTGAACTAGTTCACTAGAATATTTTTCTCAGAACTAGAATTGATGTTTAACTTGTGCATGTTACTTTAGATGATCTTAAATATATGTTTGAATATTTGTTGAACATGATTAATTGCTTTAGTGAGATATATCTTTTCCAGCACTTAAGACCTTTGTTTATGCTTACTCTCTGTATCCTATTACCTTGTGATTTATTCACCTGATCTAAATTATTTGTTGTTGAGTGGCATTATGACACTTTATAATGCTCTAATAACTTTGAATTGATGCATTTGTACTCAAGTTGTTAAGTGTTTAAACGTGTTTTCTAGTGTTTTTGAATTTCAGGCATTAATCTATGAATCAGGTTAATTAGCATTGTTTTGGTGCTAATTTGGTGTCAAGGTGGTGTTGGAATAAAAGCTCGTGGAAAGCCGGCTCGAAGCAACAAGGAAAAAGATGAAATCTGAGTTTTCCCCAGAATGACGGCACGCCCGCGCTGCGCCCGTGCTGTGATAGTGCGCGGCCGCGCCAGGATTCCAGAAAGGCAGCGCGCCCGCGCTGTGATAGCGTGTGGCCGCGTCGGTGCGAAATGAAAGAATCCTGATTCTAATTCGATTCTAAGTGGGGAGACTTCCAGATTGCAAAGGGCTGCTATATATATTCAAATAAGAACATTTTTATGAGAGAGACAGACCAGAGCGCAAGGAGAGCCGTAGGAAGACCGTTTAGCACAATTCAACCAAGGCGAAGAAGATCTTGTTTTTACTTGTGAATCTTTGTTTTAAGTTATATTTGGATGCTAGTTTTATTACTTTTGAACCTTTACTCTTATTTTGTACTTGGTTTTATTTATTCGTTATAAAGACTACGTTTGTTATACCATGCTTTCATCGGAACCCACGTTAATGATGAGTCCGATCATGGGCTAATCATTATTGTGGGGTTCAAGCGGATTTATTTATGGATTTATTTAGTTAAATTATTTTGATACCTTAGTATGTGGTGATTGATTGATATCCTAATATTGGTTGTGCGTATTCATCTTATGAGCGTCGCGAACTTATAAGATAGTGTGTTAATTCTTAATGAAGCGATAGTTAAACCGTTATATTGTCAAATTCTATAGACATATAGGGTCTCAATATAATTGATGTCTATTTAGCTTCTATCTCTTTTGTAAATGTCTAGTAGTATGGTACTCGTGCAACGAAAGTAGGCGTTTATCAGTTTCGTGTTGTCTGATTAGTGTCATCACCATTGCATGCTAAGGTTGAGAACAACAAGGCTATTGAATGAAGTATATAATGAAGTTAGAATCCCATGTTTGTCATATATATTAATTCAGTCAATCTTAATTTCATAGTTATAATAGTTAGTGTAATTCTTAGTTATAAACAACCTCAATTTGTTATCGTCTTAGCATTGAATAATAACCATACATTGTTGCTTAAGTGCATGAATTAATTAGTTAACCAATACAGTCTCTGTGGGAATGAACTATAAAAGATTCTATACTACTTGCGAACTCGTATACTTGCGTGTAATATTATTGCGTGTTTAGCGACTAACATTTGTTAAGATGTATTAGTTTATAAGTGGATTGCGACAGTGAGTGATTTATTTGTTAATTCTGTTTGTTCCATATCATGCATGTCTTACTTAATTCTTATGCTTAATGTTTCTGATTGAATGCCATGTACTCCTATTTAAATGCTTTCTTATTTTTATGCCATGAATGCATCTCTTAGTACTTGCATTAATTATAGAAGAAGCATGTTTAGGATTACAATAGGGCAAAGACTGTTAGTCCTCCTTATGTAAGGTTGGAACCATTTTTCCCCTAGCCTAGAGACAAATTTGTCAAGGGTATTAAAATGGAGAAAATGGTCAGTCAAAGATAAGAATTAGCATGATAAGGTTGAGGCTTTTAATATCTATGTTTATAATAATATCTATAATCCATCTGGACCCAAACTGATAAGTTAGGTACCAAGAACTGTTAATCCATTTGTGAGTGCAGGACATAACAGGTTAATTGATTCATATGTATTCTTGGTAATTCATACTCAAGGCATATGATCAAGGAAAGAGGCTCACAATCAAATGTGATTAATAAAAGCTCTTCCTTCAATATTCTTTGGAGATGACAACAAAGGTTTTCACTACGGGACAAGCTATGCAGAAAAAGGAATGTCATCATGGACTCAACAATTTCTATCAATGATAATAATTAATCATTGGAGTCACTGATAACAGTTGAAGCATCTTTCTTGCTAGAGAATCAAGGCACAAATCCTCTTATCAGACAGTTCTAGATCAAAGTACAAATGTCAGTTCAAAGAAGGATTAGTATCTCATTTGAAGCAGGAAGGTTGAGAAGCTTGCTCTTGTCAAGAGTAAGAAAAGGATATGCTCATGGTTAGACTGGAATCTTAGAAAAGGTGAAGTCAATGGTTTCTACTATAAAGCTTCATCTGATAAAAGTTTAGCTATGACATTAGAAGCTCTCACCCTTTAACATCAACACAAGGAACTCTTTTCTAAAAAGGGTTTAGTGAGAGGACTGTCTCATCTGGAATTTAGAAGGATGATAAATGTGAGGCATGTCAGGAAGAGAAGTCAAAAACAACATCATATCAAAGTTAAGATATACCTTAGTGATGATTGATGGCTACTTTTAATACAAAGTTATTTATGCATTCTCAAGACAAGACATCACAGATGGTGATTGATCATATCAGAAGACCAAGCTGGAAGCAACTGTGAAAGAAATAATCTTGTGGTCAGATAATGGGACTGAATTCAAGAAGCAGTTCTGATTAATATCGGTAACATTAAGAATATTTTGAGACATATTCAGCAATGGAAGCTCCGTGTCAAAATGGAGTGGTACAAGGGAAGAACCGGAAGAAAATGTCAAGCTAATCAAGACTTTCTAAATACCAAAGGGATGGATCAGTCAACACAGTTTGCAACAAGTACGATCAAGCCTCGATCAGGATGTATACATGAATACCAATAATGATTTAATGGTCAATAGAAGCAAACACTGGATAACCGGAAAGTGCTTGGAGAGAAAAGTTCTATAGAAGCAAACGATGAAATGTTTTTAGTTGTTTGAAGATCTTGGCATTTGCAGCTAAGACAAGTTAGGATATTTTCCATGGCTACTCAGTGGAGTATACAATCTACAAGGCATTTGTGGTTGATCAACAGAAGGTGATAAACAGTCTAAGTGCACAGTTCAACAACTCCATGCTCCAAGCTATTAAAGGAGAAATTAATGGTATTAATGATTCATATCCAAGCTGTAATATCCGGAACATAGCCTGTAATTATTTTTATCGATAAATGATTATTATGTAATTATTATGTGATTTTTAGTGAATTATCTGATAGTTGATGTTGATATGTGGATATTTATATGTGGTAAAGTATAGGTTTGTTAATTTTATTATGTCTAGAATAAAATATAAATAATTAAGGTATTTTTCTGGTAATTTTTGAAATATTATATGATTGTATATTAAGTTATGAATTTATTAATTATTTTCTAAATAATTACAAAACTATTTTATAAAGCCGAAAATCATCCAACTTCAACCGTTTTTGCATTTTACAACCCGAAACTCTTCCAAAAACTCCTTTCTAACCTAATCTAGTAATTCCGGATATTTTCTGTGTTTTGACTTTTTCGATCTGGATTACGGTTTGACCCGTGCGCGTCCTGAAGCACAATTTTCGATACGATAATCATTTCGATAAAGCAACAAATCCCGTTGTAATAACCCCAATTTTTGGAATTTTTTTGAAACCCTTATGAATAGTGATTTTGCTGATTATGCTGAATAAGAAAACTTTTCATGCCACACTGTGTAGGGGTTCTTTTATTGACCTTCTGGGATATTATTAGTACTCTATGTGGTATATAAGTGTATGTAAATATCGTCAGAATCCAAATCCGAACACTTTGATTTTTCCCAGAAATCTACCAGATACAGAAAGAATTGAGTACAAGGTAACAGAATAAAAAGGATTTAAATTCAAGGATTATAAGAGAGGATCATAAAAGGAATATAATGTATTGAGAAAGGTTAAGGAAACCCAAGTAATAAGATCCCGGGTATGATCCCTCAAACGATAAACGAAAACAAAAGTTAAGCGAACCGTATAACAGATCAGCGGTCATTAGCCAAGTAATTAGAAGCTAATCAAAGAGGTTAGTGAGGATGATGTCATCAAACCAATAAGAGGAGGACAAGTGGGGGAGGATGACATAACAAGGTGACATAAGAATGACCAAAGCAAAGTGTGTTGTTGGTTGATTTAGAACCACACAAAAGTTACCATGGTAAAAGGTAATAAAACAAAACAAAACAAATCAAAAATAACCAACCAAGCCAAAACATTTCATTTTCACCAAAAACACAAAATTATTTCACCTTCTTCATCAAATCTCTCGGCTTCTTATCTTTTTCAAAGAAAGAAAATTTAAAATCCTTGTTCCAAGCTTTGTTAATTAGCAAGGTAATTATCTAAGACTCCTTATGCATAGACATAGCTATCCTATAAGTTTGAGCTCCTAAATCATTCACAATCTCTTCCTAAAAATATGGAAGAAGATGGTGAATAGTGTTTTTCAAGAACTAAAATTTTTGTTCTTGAGTTTTTGTTTAGATTAAGCTTGGATAAGGACTTTTAAGGGTGATTCCATGCTAATTACTTGATTCTCCACTCTCCAAGGAAGGTATAACCCCTCCAAACCCTAACTTTACTTGAGTAATTAGGTTTAGTTTTGTTGTTATAATTCATGAGAGGCTTGATTGTTGTGTATGTAGAGGTTAGTTGGTTTTGTGAAGTTTTTGGAGTTGTAATACTTGGATTGTTGATTAATGAATTTAAGTATAGTTTAAATTCATGTTTGAGAATAGTATAAATTGATAATGTTGAGTTGTTGGGGCTGTTATGGTGAAGTATGGATGGAGTTTGGTTGGGATGTTGATTGTGAGTTGATTGTGAGATGATTTGGAGTAGAATAAAAATTGGTAATCGCGTAAACATAGTCGTCGTAATGTCCGATTTACTTTAGACTGTTTTTATTCATAACATCAGGACCCGAGAACTCACTGTTAGGTTTTGACCATTGCCATGATTAGATATTTCTTGTTACGAGCTTCGTTTTGATATGTGGTTCGTTTGAATCCGATGTACGGTTTAGGAGAAACGTCTGTTTTAAGTAACGGCATTTTGCAAATGAACCACTACCCCTCGCCTTACTTTGAAACATTGGTTCAAGACCTTAAATGACTAATTGGAGTATGAAACATTTATGTAAAGTGTATTAGGCAGTTGGTAAGGCACTCGCGAAAGAATCGCCTTAAAACTCTTAATGGTTAATTTATTAAAAATGGTGGAGCCGAGGGTACTCGAGCGACTTAAGAGAATTATTAAGCGCAAAGCGAGCGTTAGAGTCTAATTGGTTAAAGTATAGATTCTTAAGCGACTTTGGTTTAATTCCAACTTATATGTGATTTATAGGTTACCAGACTCATCCCAGGACTTTTATCACCCCCAGTCGCTCAAGCAAGTTTTCTACCCGTTATACTGTTGTTGTGATGTATATATATGTATATGCATTATCTTGTGATAGATGTATGATGGTTAATTAGCAAATTCTTGCGATATATTGGAGCATGTGATATGGTATATATGCATGCCTGTTTCATAATCTTGATATATATATCTGTTGATTTAAATGCTTATTAGTTGCATAATACCTATGCTAGAGATAAACAGTAATTACTTATACCCTTAGTATAGGGGACCTAAAGGTGAACATTTTCTAAAACCGGGATTCGATGTTCCCGAGTATATTATATATATATATTTATATATATATATAGATATAGTTTTCAAAACTATGAATCGAATAAGGTTTATTCGATAACTTTGTTTTTATTAATGAATATTATTTTGAATATTCATTCGAGGACATATGACTCCGTTTATTTTATTAATGAATATTATTTTGAATATTCATTCGAGGACTTATGACTCCGATTATTTACTAATTATTATTCTTTATTTTATTAAAGAATAATGTGTCGATAATCAAACTCACTTTTGATTATTCAAATAAAGATAGTACTTTCGTATAAGTATATCTTTGGTTATTTGTTAGGTCTCAATATGTTTGTAGAAGGGGGGTTGAATACAAACAATACCGTTTAATCGAATAAAATGCGGAATAAAAAAGGTGAAACAAAATTCAAGGTAAATAAAATTATTATTAAACTTGAAAGGTGTTACAACAACGGTATCGTTTACAAGGGATTAATCTGAAATCAATTATTACAAATCTAGAATAAATTCGACATGAACTTTTTCTATTTTTGCAATAAAAAGATCAAATGCTAAAAGTGATTTCAGATTAAGTTCTAGGTATTTCGATCCGCTAGATAGTTACACAAGAACAAGAAAAGTATTTCTAGTGGATTGGATTTAACAATAAATACTAGAAATAAATGATCTGTGAATTTGCAATAATTTCTCTGCAGGTTTCTTTTGTTCTGTGTTCTGCTGTTGAATATTCAATGATGTGTGTTCTTCTGAAAATGATCTGCTTTCTGTTGTTTAAGTAAACAAAACAATCCAATTGAATCAGCAAGACTTTCGGCAAGACAATCAAATGAACTGGCATGACAATCCATTTTAACTGGTACGACTTTCGGCAAGACAATCCAAATGAACTAGCATGACATTCGGTATGACTATTGATTGTCATACCGATTGTCTTCCTAATATAAAAGATAGTCTTGCTGGATTAAAACATATTTTAATCAAATAATAATTCTGAATTAATTAATCAATTAATTCAATTAATCAATAAATTAATCTTTGCAGATTTAATTTATTTTCTTAATTAAATTATATGGCTTAATTAATTAATAGAGAATTAATACCAATCTTGAGCAGCAACCATTCCTCTGAAAATCTTCTGAAAATCACTGTCAATTATGAATCAATTCCACCACTTCAATGTTGACACTCGATGTACTATCTGGTTCATGAGTGACTAACTTCCGTGACGTTTCTTCATGCCTTGACCTTGATACTCTTGATTTTCTTCAAACTAAATCCTTGTAATTAATTGATACCCTGACGAGATCTCTGTCACTTGATTAAACCCACAATCTTGATTTATATCACTGAGGCTTGATCAATTTCTTGAGCTTCTTCCAGTGAATTAAGTCATCAAGTCTGTAGATGAACAATGTTACTTAATCCTTTGACATATGTTACTCTGTGAGATCTCTTTGACGATAGATCCACTATTTACTTATTACATTCTTATTTGAGTTGAGTTAAATCCTCGAATAAACAAATAGGCTATAACATATGCCTTTCAATCTCCCCCAATTTGCTTGTTAGAAAATAACAACAAATACCTAGAGGATAACTCAACTAACAAATAAGAAAAAGATATAAACAGTAATGCAAAGTAAATAGCAGAAAAGTTCTGGATTATATTTAACATTTTCCAGATTCCAAAAGAAATTTACAAGTGAATACAAGATAGATGTTCCTCTAGCCTGAACATATAACTATATTAGTCTATCTTGATTCATAAAGCTCTAATCATATTACATTGTGTTTTGAGCTAATTGAAGTCAGTTGTCCTCTCTTCTGACTTCACCTTCTTTTAAATCTTGAAGCAACTCCTTGTCAAAGACATGATCCTTTCCTGAAGTGAAGCTATCTGGTCTAACTGGTTGAACTCCAACTGTCTTTACCTTATTCTTGAGTTGATTGTACCTTTTAATATTCTTTTCACAATAAGCTTGAATCAGATCAGCTGCTTGAGTTTTCAACATGGATGAATATCCAGCAGTTCTTAAGTGATGTTCCATCCAGACCAGATGCTTAGCTGAGTAGTCTTTAAGAGATTGTGAATCGAGCTGGCAGATTTGAAGACAGTCAGACTTAAAGAATCTTACCTGATGAGGATTGTTGACCACTTGAGGACTAGCCATGCTGGCAAACTCTTTGAGCCTTTCTCGAAGAACTTCATTCAATTCTGAGCTTCTTTTTACTTTGTTGAGAAGAACCCAAATCTCTGACAAAGAACGATTCTCAAACAGATGAAGTGACACCTTGAAAGATCCTTCGCTCTGCCAATATACAAATATGCTCATCTCATTTAGGGATCTGTCAAAGGGAGCTGTGATCCTTGAGACTTCAGTCTTTATAGCATTCATGTACATGTCATTGTTTGGATTAGAGATCTCCAGCTTGTCCAGAAGATGTAGAAACTGTCTATCATTATTTGTGCTCAGCTGAGGCATATCAAGTACTCTCCTAGCTTCATCTCATTTTTCACCAATCTTCAGTCTGACATCTCTTCTCCTTTCTTGAGCTTTAATGTCATGAAGACGTTGCTTTTGAAGAGTTTCTGTTCTTTGTATGTCTTTCCTCATGTCAATGATCTGGGAGACCTTTTTGAGTTCAACTTCTTTTCTTTTCATCTCTAACTGCTGCTGCTGAAACTCTTTCTCAAACAGAGGATCCACTGGAGCTTCCTCTTCCCATTCTCCAAAATCACTTTCCTCCTCAGCTTCAAAGAAACCATCTTTATCTTCCTAGACTGGTTCAGTGGGAATGTCACAAATATCAAAGTCATCATGTTCTCCACTATAGTAGATATCATCAGGCTTCCCTGTGCCTCCAGTAGACGACTCTTTTTCTTTTCCCTTATCACTTCTCCCTTTCTTCTCCCCCTTAGTTGAGGAATCCTCTACAGACTTTCCCTTAAATCCTCCATGACCTCCATCACCTCCCGATCCTGAGCCTCCACCAGACGGCCCTTCAAAGAAAGTCCTTTGTTCTTCATTGGGACAGTGAGAATTTTTGATCATGTAGTACAGGTGCTTCATCCCTTCATTCAGATGTTCCATACCCGTCTCTATCTTCAGAAATCTTGAGGAATCTAGTGAATGATTCATTTCAACCAAGTCTTCAAGAGAAGTCATTCTTGTATATAGAGAGCAGAAGTTTGAAATGTTGTCAGCTGATAACGTTGGAGATTCCTGGATTGAGTTAAGCTTTGGTACAACAGATGTCTTCAAATCTGATATTTCAGTCCTGATAAGAGCCAGCTGATTATTGACAGAGGTGGAAGAAGAAGACCATTCAACCACTTGTGCTTTGAATGATTTAGCTTCAGCCTGACTTTTTGCAAGTTGTTCCTTGAGATCAGCAATTTGAGCTAACGGATTTTCAGTGTTTGTGTCTGTGTGCGCGCTCATCTGAATATCTCTCCTGTTTAATTCACTCAACTCACGTGCATGTATATCTCTCAATATAATTGCTCGTAAGGAGTCTTCCTGAGGCTGATCTTCTGTACCTGCATTTAAAATCACCCTAGCCTCTTCAAGAGAGGTCAGTGGTGGTGCAATGGGAATTCGCGAGTCCCGATCCTCAGTCAAACCTATCATTTCATGTGAAATAGATGTCTGAATTGCTTCAGGGATAGATTGAACGAGTTGCCCTCCACTTTCTCCAGATAAATCTGTGAGTGGAGAATCCCGTGAGGGAGCCAGAGGTGTTGGATCTGGGAGGGGAGAAAATGACTCTATTAAAGGTGGCTGAGAGTCAGATTTTCCCTCAGAAGCATTTGACTGCTCTTCTGCCGTAACTATGGCAGGCACTGTAACCGACTCTATGTGCACTCCTCGCTCCGTGTCCTGAGTATCATCTACTGTTCTGTATGCTTCCATTGTGAGTAATGGAATTGTGCTTGACTCAGTACAGGATGCCATGGCCCTATGGCGAATTTCAATAGATTCATCCTGTTGAGAGGATGTTTCTAGTAACTGTTCAGTGGCCATATCAAAGTCCATGTCCTGTTGGGAGGACAAGGATGGGCTTTAAGATGCCTCAGTAAATGTTCTTCTTTTCTTCGGAGGAGGCAGAGCTGAGGGTTCATTCACATCCACCAACAAACTACTTCCTATTAACCTTCTAGGCAACATTTTAGACAGTGGGGGAGAGGTTGAGATAGGTTGTGACTCTGTGTTTGGCTTTATGACCTGTGATTGAAGCTGTGGTTCTACAACTTCATGGTCAGTCCTATCAACCACTGGGGGTCTTTCAACAGAAGTAGGAATAGGTTGAGTTGGAGGAACTATTACCTGTAGAGGAAGAGCATCTGATGCTTGAGCGTGGGTGGTTTGAACCACTGGAGGTTGAGCTTGCTGTTCATGACCAGGAAGATGGAAGATAGGTAAGGGAATATAAGTGGCCATGAAAGCAGATAAAAGTACTGGAACTTGCATGAATTTGAAAGTTGTGTCTTGGCGGGTTTAAATCTTTTTGTTTACAGGAGGGGGTTCGGTTACTGCGGAGTTAGCAAAAAAGGGCTTTATGCTCAGGTGAGAGAATATGTTCTGCTATGAGCATGAGAAAACGAGCATAGTAACACGAGACCCTACGATTTGTAGAATGATCACGTAAAGCAGTAGTGAGACGTCTCAAGAGAATGGGTAAAAGTAGTTTGCCAAAATTGATCCTTTGATTGAAAACAACCGCAAGACCAATATACTGCAGAGTGGAAGTGATGTTGTGAAAGTTGAATTTAGTGCAGTTGGCAAACACTTTAGAAAGTGTATCGAAGAAAATGTCCCATTCAGACACCAAATTGGATTTTGATAACTTGGTTAAATTAATTACCCCCTGATAGTGAATAGCATGGAAAAAGTTTGAAATATCATTTTCAGAGGGCAAATTACAGAAATTGTCCATAGGAAAATTTAACGCTCGATTGACGACTGTTTCATCAACCACATACTGTGTGTTTGCCACGGTAAATGAAAAAGATTTAAAATCATCGGCCACCGTAGAGGTTGTGCAAATCAGTCTTAGCAGATCGACATTTAAGATCACATTTGATTTAATAGCAGAGCTAACAATCGAATGGTCATTTAAAAATCTAATCCACGACTTAAATTTTTCTACATCACATATCTGGATTAAAATAACCAACAAGATTATGCGAAACAATTTGGAAATTGAGAGCCATTTAAAAATAATAATAAGACACACACTTTCAGAATTTTAAGAATAATATTAAGAAAATTCGAATTAATTAAATTAATTTAATAATTCGAATTAAATCAATTATTATCAAAAAATTATAAAGAAATGTATTTCGTTAAAATTCTTAACTCACAAAAGCAGATTTGAAAAACCACAAGACACAAAACAGAAATTAAAATAAAAAATACCGAAAATCAAACAAACACGAACTGATTTTTTTTTTTTAAAAAAAAAAATCGACAGCACTTCTGTATGTATATACGTGTATGTATATATATCACTGATATGGTTTGCTGAGTAAAAACTCGAGCAGTGAGACAATGGAGGCTGGGTTTGAGTAAGATCGAGTAGAGAGAGAGAGAGAAAAACGAGAGAAAAATTGAAAGACTGTTGGAATTTTTAACAAAAAACTGATTGAATGACTTTACAAATAAAATAACTGTTAAGTAGACAACTGGTATGACAATTCGGGATAGTCTTACCGATTGTCATACCGATAGTCATACAAGGCAATTTTGAAAAAAACAAAAAACAAAACAAATAATAATATATAACTGGTATGACAATCTGATAGTCATACCGATTGTCATACCAGTACAAAATAAAACATAATATATCTTATATTAATTTTATTACTAGCATGATAATCAATAGTCATACCGATTGTCTTGCCAGTTATAAAATTAAACTGATTTAAAAATAAACAAGTATTAGTACTGGAATGACTTTCAGCAAGACAATTTCAATTGTCTTGCCGATTGTCATTCTAGTATAAAATAAA
Source organism: Apium graveolens (assembly GCF_009905375.1). NCBI lineage: Eukaryota > Viridiplantae > Streptophyta > Magnoliopsida > Apiales > Apiaceae > Apium > Apium graveolens. The sequence continues at coordinate 177,803,762 of NC_133654.1, forward strand.
TTAAGTATTTAAATATACTGAATAATTAACATAAAACTGTTAAAAACACATAAAAACAGAATATAGAAAATATTACAATTTACAGAAAACTGAAATGAATATCGCAGAAAATATTTACATAATTAAAATAATTAAAATATTTCAGAGATAATAATATTTTCAGTCCAAAAATAGATTTCTTTTGAATTTAACAAATAAAATTCATAGAAAAATATTTTTAGAGAAAATAAAATATTCTGAGACATTAAAATTAACAAGTTGAGTAAATAAATAAGATAAGATAATAAAAATTACATAGAAATAAGCAGGAAATTTTGGAAAATGATAAAATAAATTTGCAAATGAATTTTTCATTTATGAAAAATTCATTTGTAAATTCACTCAAGAACAGATTTCAGATATTCACAAGTTTATTCACTAAAACTATTCAACATACCATATTTACCAACTAATTTGGTAAATGTGGATTCATCAAGAGGTTTAGTGAAAATATCTGCTATTTGTTCTTCTGTTGGAACAAAAAATAGTTCAACAGTACCATTCATGACGTGCTCTCTAATAAAATGATACCTGATGTCGATGTGCTTGGTCCTTGTATGCTGCACAGGGTTGTTGGTGATGGCTATTGCACTTGTATTGTCACATAGAATAGGTATTTTGTTCAATACAGAGCCATAGTCCCGTAGCTGATTCCTAATCCACAAGATCTGAGCACAGCAGCTTCCAGCAGCAATATATTCAGCCTTAGCCGTTGAATTTGAAACTGTTTGCTGTTTCTTGCTGTACCATGAGACTAGTCTGCTACCTAGGAATTGACAACTCCCGGAGGTGCTTTTCCTATCAACAACACTTCCCGCGTAATCTGAATCTGTATATCCAACAAGGTTAAAACCAGATTCTTTAGGGTACCAAATACCTAGATTTGGTGTTCCCTTAAGATATCTTAAGATTCGTTTAACAGCAATGTGATGAATATCTCTAGGATCCGATTGGAACCTTGCACATAAGCATGTAGCATACATAATATCTGGTCTACTTGCAGTAAGATAGAGTAACGAGCCAATCATACCTCTGTAGCTTGTGACATCTACCTTAATGGAGTTTTCACATGGTCCAAGCTTGACAGCTGTAGTTGACGGAGTCCTTGCTGATGCAGAATCCTCTAGATTGTACTTTTTGAGGAGTTCTTTGAGATACTTGGATTGAAAAATAAAAGTTCCATCTAACCTTTGATTTACTTGTAATCCAAGAAAGAACTTCAGCTCTCCCATCATGCTCATTTCAAATTTGCTGTGCATTAACTTAGCAAATCTCTTACAGAGATTATCATTAGTAGACCCAGATATTATATCATCCACATAGACTTGGACTAATATAGTATCATTCTTATGCTTTTTAGAAAAGAGAGTTTTGTCTATGATACCTCTAATAAATCTATTTTCAATAAGAAATTCAGAAAGAGTGTCATACCATTTTCTCGGAGACTGTTTGAGTCCATAGATAGCCTTGAACAGAAAGTAGACAAAATCCAAATGATCTGAATCTTCAAAACCAGGAGGTTGCTCTACAAATACCTCTTCATCCAGCTTTCCATTCAGAAAGGCACTCTTGACATCCATTTGATAAACTTTAAAGTTAGAGAATGCTGCAAATGTCAGAAATATCCTGATGGCCTCTAGTCTAGCCACTGGAGCATAGGTTTCATCATAATCAATGCCTTCCGCTTGAGAATACCCTTTAGCTACCATTCTTGCTTTGTTTCTTGTAACCACACCATCTTCATCTAGTTTATTCCTGAATACCCACCTAGTACCAATAGCTTTCTTATGTATAGGTCTAGGTACCAGTTTCCAGACTTGTTGATGTTCAAACTGATTGAGTTCATCTTGCATAGCAATCACCCAATCTGGATTAGTCAGTGCTTCCTCAATCTTCTTAGGTTCCATCTCAGAAAGAAATCCTGAGAACAGACACTCATTTTGAATAGCATGTCTAGTTCTGACTCCAACATCTGGATCACCAATAATCAACTCAAAAGGATGAGCTTTATTCCAGAAAGTCTGTCTTGGAAGATTTGATCTTGATGATTCACCTTGAAATTCATTGGGATGTTGTGTCCTACTAGTTGATCCTTCAGCATCTCCCCCTGAGTTGTTGCCATGTTGACTTGAAGATTCTCCGTCAGTATCAGTAGTATCTCCATTGTTGCCAAAGTTTCCATCACCATTACCTTGAGTATCATCATGATTAACAGGTTCTTCACCAGCAACAACCTCAGGTTCTTGACCATGTTCTGATTCTGAATCTAACATATCATCAAACTTCAGTTTCTCAGAAGGATCTTCAGTTTGGATACTAGGGAGTTTAGTGTCATCAAATGTAACATTGACACTTTCAGTTACTTCGTGTTGATCAATGATATACACTCTGTATGATCTTCTTCCATATCCAACAAAAATACCCTCATATGCCTTTGCCTCGAATTTACCACGACGATCATCTCGATCCTTGAGCACGAAGCATCTGGCACCAAATACATGAAAGTATTTGATAGAAGGTTTCTGTTCATTCAAAATCTCATAAGGAGTTTTCATGAAGTCTTTCTTGATTAGAGTTCGATTCTGAGTATAACATGCAGTATTGACAGCTTCAGCCCAAAAGTACATTGGAAGACCTGATTCACTTTACATCGTTCTTGCAGCTTCAATCAATGTACGATTCTTCCTTTCTACCACTCCATTTTGCTGAGGGGTTCTAGGAGCTGAAAATTGTCTGGTAATCCCTTTGTCTGTACAAAATCCATTGAGAAGTGAATTCTTGAATTTTGTTCAGTTATCTGACCTTATCGCTCTAACAGGGACATTAGAATCTAACTCGATCAACTTGATATGATCAATCACAACTTGTGGTGTTTCATCCTTAGAGTGAAGGAATAAAACCCACGTATACTTGGAATAGTCATCAACTATCACAAGACAGTAACACTTCTTTGACATCGAAAGGACATTAACTGGTCCAAATAAATCTATGTGTAATAATTGCAAAACACCACTGTGTCAGTGCCTTTGTGACTTCCTTTCTTTGACTTTCCTTTCTGGAAAGCCTCACATAGTCCTTTTGGGGAGAATTCCAGCTGAGGCAGACCTCTGACCAATTCTCTTTTGACAAGAGAATTCATTGTTTTGAAATTGAGATGAGAAAGTCTCTTGTGCCATAGCCAACTCTCATCTGTCGATGCCTTTGCATAGAAACAATTGACTTCAGGATTGCTTCCAGAGTTCATGTCAGCTACGAACAGATTTCCTTTCTGGATTCCCATCAAGGAGGGTTTTTCACTTTTCTTGTGCAGAATCTGACACTTCAGCTTATCAAATAAAACATTGTAGCCGTTGTCACAGAACTGACTAATGCTAAGCAGATTGTGTTCAAGTCCTTGCACAACATACACATTTTCAATGATAACATTTCCAGCTAGCAAACAGCCATATCCCTTAGTTAAACCTTTGCTGTTATCTCCAAAGGTAACCAATGGGCCAACTTTCACAACCACATTTGATAGCAGGGCTCTATCTTCGGTCATATGTCTTGACGATCCGCTGTCAAGAATCCACACTACCGGTTGTACCTGTTTAATGCCCTGCAATACAAATGGATTATACCTTCTTCGGAACCCAAGCTTGGCTGGGTCCGACATACTTGTAAAATTGGCCTTTATCAGGAAAAATAACATTCTTAATTTTAATGTTCTCAACTTTCTCAATGACTGGACATTTGACCTTGTGAACAGCCTTGACAAATTTCTGTTTAGGCTTAGGCACAAATGTCTCCTTTCTAGCTTTAGGAGGACTAGCAGTCTTAGACATATCATGCTTTCTATTATTCACATGCTGACGAGGAGTAGTCTTATCATTAGAAACATGCTTACCATTAAAATAAGCATGCATCAAATTAAAAGCACAAGACATACAATCAGGAACACCACATGCTTTATGAGAGGGATTAACAATAGGCAACTTATGCATGGTAGACATGGCATTTGTGTTATCCAACTCATGTGTGTCTGAGTTAGTCTTAGTTGCTTTCACAACTTTGACTGGAACCTTTGACACACTTGACTTGGAGACAGCTTTCTCATTAGCATGATCTTCAGCATGGATTTCTTCTTGAATAATAAATGAGGTCTCATCAAATGGTTCAGCAATTGATTCTTTATAGAGGGGTTCATCAACACCCTTAAGCACATGTGGTACTTCCCTGCCTTTAGCACATACATGAGGAGGGGAGTTTATGCCTAATTTTCCAATAGCAACATTGTAATCATAACTTATTCCAGATGTTTGATTAACAGCTTGCTTATTGTAAAACTCTTTGGACTTCGAACAAGAATTAAAGTAAGCTTTAACCTTAGCCTCAAGACCGGTGATCTTGTCTTTGAGAATAGTTTCGAGTTGTCTATAACAGTCAACTCTATTCTCTAGAAAAGATACTTGTTCTTTTAATTTATCTTGATTAATGTGCACAAGTCTTAATTCATTGACCTCTTTCTCAAGGTCTTTGATTTGTTGATTTAACAATTCATTATCACGACGAGCACAATCTAAAGAACCTCCTAGATGATAAACTAATTCAGCATCAGTAAATTTTACCTTTTTTCTTGACGATGAGGTGTTTGCATCACTAGCCATGAGAGCAAGATTCCCAACTTCTTCATCTTCACTGTCAGTATCATCCCAGCTTCTTCCCTTTGCCAGGTAAGCCCTTTCAGATTTACTCTTCTGATTAGAATCGTAAGAGTTCTTTCGAAATTGTTTTGGCTTCCTGCATTCTGTGGAAAAGTGTCCCAACTCATTGCAGTTGAAGCATCGAATGGTGCTTCGATCAACCATCCATGTTTTGTACCCACCACTGCTGGTGTTAGAGGATGAAGATCCACCTTTCTGGAATCTGTTGTAGTTGGACTTGTACTTGAACTTGGGATTCCTTTTGAATCTGACATTTGAGAATCTCTTGACAATCAGGGCCATTGACTCATCCTCCAATTGCTCCAGTTCTTCCAAGGAATAAAAATCATCTCCTGATTGATTTGTAGTAAGAGGATCAAATTCTGCTACTATCACATTTTCTTCAACCTTGGAAGACTGTACCATTCTTTCTGACTGTTGAGATTGTTGTTGATATTGTGGTTGTTGTTGTTGTTCATCAGCTACTAGAGCAGCAGACGTGCTGACCACTCTTCCTTTCCCGTAAACTTCCTTCTGCTGAATCTGCTCCAACTCATAAGTCTTTAACACACCATAGAGCTTTTCCAAAGAAATCTCACTAAGATCTCTTGCTTCTCTTATGGCAGTGATTCTATGTCCGAGATGAGTTGGCAGTGTTAAAAGGAACTTTTTGTTGACCTCCCTGATGGAATAGTATTTACCATTAATGTTCAAGTTGTTGATCAATGCATTGTACCTCTCAAACACTTCAGTGATTCCTTCTCCTGGATTGGATTTAAAGTATTCATACTCAGAGGTTAGGATTTCTAATTTGTTCTCCCTAACTTCCTCTGTGCCTTCATTAATAACCTCAATAATTTCCCAGATATGTTTAGAATTTTGACAGTTCATCACATGTCTATTCATCAAGGGATCAAGGGAATCTACTAAAATTAATTGAAGGCTAGCATCCAGGGAGGCTTCTTCTTTTTCAGCAGGAGAAGAATCCTCAGGATCTTTCACATAAGTTCTTGCTTTGGTAATCACCACATCATTTTCTATTACCTCGGGTTCAATAACCATCGGAATTTTAGGACCCTTCTTTAACACTTCCAGATATTTGGAATTTGCAACTTGTAAAAACAATAGCATCTTCTTCTTCCACATAACATAATTTTCTTTATTAAATAGTGGAATTTTAACGGTTCCAACTTTTTGTGTAGTCATTATGAACTTTTGAGTGAATAAAAAATTCAAGGAGTGAAAGAAACACAAAAGTCTAGGATCTTGATTTGTACGTTAATCAGAAGGCTCTGATACCAATTGTTAGGTCTCAATATGTTTGTAGAAGGGGGGTTGAATACAAACAATACCGTTTAATCGAATAAAATGCGGAATAAAAAAGGTGAAACAAAATTCAAGTTAAATAAAATTATTATTAAACTTGAAAGGTGTTACAACAACGGTATCATTTACAAGGGATTAATCTCAAATCAATTATTACAAATCTAGAATAAATTCGACATGAACTTTTTCTATTTTTGCAATAAAAAGATCAAATATTAAAAGCGATTTGAGATTAAGTTCTAGGGATTTCGATCAGCTAGATAGTTACACAAGAACAAGAAAAGTATTTCTAGTGGATTGGATTTAACAATAAATACTAGAAATAAATGATCTGTGAATTTGCAATAATTTCTCTGCAGGTTTCTTTTGTTCTGTGTTCTGCTGTTGAATATTCAATGTTGTGTGTTCTTCTTAAAATGATCTGCTTTCTGTTGTTTAAGTAAACAAAACAATCCAATTGAATCATCAAGACTTTCGGCAAGACAATCAAATGAACTGGCATGACAATCCATTTGAACTGGTAGGACTTTCGGCAAGACAATCCAAATGAACTAGCATGACATTCGGTATGACTATTGATTGTCATACCGATTGTCTTCCTAATATAAAAGATAGTCTTGCTGGATAAAAACATATTTTAATCAAATAATAATTCTGAATTAATTAATCAATTAATTCAATTAATCAATAAATTAATCTTTGCAGATTTAATTTATTTTCTTAATTAAATTATATGGCTTAATTAATTAATAGAGAATTAATACCAATCTTGAGCAACAACCATTCCTCTGAAAATCTTCTGAAAATCACTGTCAATTACGAATCAATTCCACCACTTCAATGTTGACACTCGATGTACTGTCTGGTTCATGAGTGACTAACTTCCGTGACGTTTCTTCATGCCTTGACCTTGATACTCTTGATTTTATTCAGACTAAATCCTTGTAATTAATTGATACCCTGACGAGATCTCTGTCACTTGATTAAACCCACAATCTTGATTTATATCACTGAGGCTTGATCAATTTCTTGAGCTTCTTCCAGTGAATTAAGTCATCAAGTCTGTAGATGAACAATGTTACTTAATCCTTTGACATATGTTACTCTGTGTGATCTCTCTGACGATAGATCCACTATTTACTTATTACATTCTTATTTGAGTTGAGTTAAATCCTCGAATAAACAAATAGGCTATAACATATGCCTTTCATTATTTATTATTCATTGCAAGTATAAGTTTTATAACTTCTACTTCAATTATTTTTATAAAGATTATTTTTTATGGGAATATTATTTAAATAATAATATTCAGATATTTTTTAATAAATTGGGACTGATTTATTTCATTAAATCAGCATTACTCCAAACATTCTTAAAAATGTTTGTGAGTCTTCAAAATGATTTTAAAAGTTAGAGCGGATCCCAAAACTCATTTTTTTATATATTTAAGATCTTCCTTTCAAAGGGAATTTAAATATTCGCTCAAAACCTGAGGGATCCGGCTCTGTAGTGTGTTTTATATTCGCAACAAGGTTGCTATTTTGATAAAAGAGTTTTTGATTACTTACCCAATACTCGGGAAGTAAAATTTTTGGAACAAGTTAATCCATTAACAGGCATCGCCTGGGAAATATCGGTGAGTTTTCCTTTCCAACTAGATACGACTTCTTGGTGGAGCCGTATCAACAAGTTTCTACTTGGGGAAAGGGGGGACGAGCTTTACGTTTCAGAGTCATGGATTTCATTTGAACTAGGAGTGGCGTAAGTGGTCGAGTAGCGCCGACCCAGCCTTATTATATTGGCCCAAATGGCCCGGAAGTTCCGCTAAGACAGTCCATTCCTTAGGAGTCCAGTGTTTGGTTGACAAGTAAATCCGACAAGTTCTCCTCTACATGTAGAAAATGGTGGGGTTGTACTACTACGACTGATCATCGTAAGTGGTCTTCCTGGCACGGCAAAGTCCCGTAATGAATTCATCATCCAATTGGATATTTCTGCAACACTACCCAGAGCACTTCGATAGAAAGGCTACGGTTGGGTGATTGTTGAGTGTTGGCAGGGTCAAGTTTTCAAAATGATGTTTGCACCAAATGAAGTATCTCGTAACTTCATTTTATTTTGATGATATTTTAAAGATTGATTCTATACAAGTTTTGTCCTGTAGCTTAATTATGGGATGAACTATTTATACATTGAACGGTGGTAGTTCAAGTAGTATTCGGAAAAGATATAAGTATATTGGAGTATCTTGTAACATTATCTTCTAAACTTATATCTAGTTAATGATTGTCTTATGAATGACAAAGGTTTCAGAAAAACGTTGAGACAAGGTTAGATATATGAGATCACCTTGCAATGATATTTTTATACAGTTATAAACTGGAACTCTGTGTATATTATACATGTCAGAGGATTTCAAAGATTGTGAAAACTATATATATATGTATATATATATACTGAATATTTTGCGACTTGGTCACGTTAAGATATCAGCTTGGTTCATTTCTTTTGACCAAGACTTTCATGAGTACTATGAGAATGCTCATATATTGTTAATCATTATACATATTATTTTGGTGGGCTTGTTGCTCACCCTTGGTTTCTTCTTTAATCACACAACAACAGATAGAAAAGATGAACAGGACCAAGCTTCCAATTCGCAAGCGGTTAGGAAATGTTCCGCAGTTTTCTGGAAGCGTTGATGCCGCTGTAGCTCAGGTAGAAATTACCTATAGGCTAGACTTTCAACTTCTGATGTACCAGACTTATGTATCTATATGAATTGTAATAATGGCAAAGAAATGTAAAATTATTCAGAAACCCTTTTAAGGTGTAACGGTTTATAATTGTGGAATATAAGGACTTGTGTTATTTTTGGTATTCATCTCTGAGACTATAACTTGTGGTGTGTGTGTGTATATAGTGGGGTCACAGTACTCAGTAATTGGTTGATTGTTAAGATTAAGTATTGATAAGGGAAATGGAACTCGTGACAACCCGAATCCCCGACCCCGGATTTGGGGGTGTTACACCCGTATTCTCAAAAGATGGGATAATATTACATTATTTTCGTATAATGTGTTTTATAAGAAGCCCGTTTTGGATAATTATCCAATACGGGTATCAAATCGGATCATTTTTGCAGTTACTTAGCGGCTAAGTAACTAACTTATCGATCCAATATGATCCAACACGATCCAATATTCCATAAATATATATAGCCCCTTTTATTATTTTATTTTATTCGTATAATTATAATCAAACAGTAGAAACTGATAAAATACAGAGAAAACCCTAAAAACACTGCGTTCTTGATAATCAAACTCACAAATGAAGGCGTTATCAAACTCTGATTTGGGCGTGCAAGTAGTCGAATCGAAGCTTGTAAAAAGTACTTTCATAATCTACAATCAATTTCACTGCAGATTTAGCATATATCAAATTATTGATTTTTAAAAATTTGAAATTAAATGATTTAAAATATGAATTTTTGTAAACATGATTATGTGATTGTTATGATGGTTCCATGCTGTAGAGCATGTTTTTCTGGTCAATTTCATATATAATACTTTAAAAATAGAGTTCAATAACATATAGTAAGTGAGGTTTGATTTTCTGAAAATTCGAATTTAGGGTTCTTGATGTTCTTGAGTTGAAATTTGGGGTTTTTGAATCTGAGGGTTATGGATTGAAATAGATGATTTGTATACCTTTATCTTATGATTTTCAATCGATTCACTAGATTAATTGCACCAAACGATTGATGGGTCTCTTGAATCAGAGTTTTGTTTATTTTTATTTTATTCGTTTTAATTTCGATTTTTCTGAATCAGTCAATGATTGGTTGTTAATTAAGAATATATGAATCAATTGTATGTATTAACAGCTTCATTTAGAACTATTAAGCTTCGAGTTTGGTTAGGAATTAGCCGAAATCGGTGGTTAACCGGAGCTCCGCCGGTTTTATTTCGGTTTTCACCGGACTCCGGGTTGGATTGATCCTTTGTGGATTATGATGTTGGATTGAGATTGTATTCGTTGTTGGGAATGATTCTGGACTGAAAAACGGATCGAATCAACGCGTTTAGCCGTTGATTGCACTCACCGGAAACCGGCAAAGCCGCCGGATATTTTCTCGACATTCAACCCAGTCCGGCGGGTCATTTTGACCCGTATATCCCCTTCCCAAACCCCGATTTTGATCCTCTTTTTGCTGAATTTCAATTCCAAAACATGTTTCTGAATTTTCTTTTTATAAATATTTCGAAAATTCATTATTTAATCTTTAAAGTTCATTTTTAATTCCAAAAATCTTTATTTTAATTCTAAAAAAATATATTTAATTCAAAAATAAATCTGAATTATTTAATTAACTAAGTTTAGTTAATAATTAATTATTTAATTGATCAATTAATTTAAATATTAATTAATTAATTGATTTAATTAGTTATTAATTAATTTTATTTGATTACTTAATTAGATTTAATTATTTATTTGGATTTAAAAATACCGAAAAATAATTTTGAGCTTTAAAATATTATTTTAAATTATTTTCAAGACTCGATAATTATTATTAAATCATCTTAAAGTCAGATTCGGTGTTTGAGCCCTATTATTTTATTAAAAAATGATTTGGAGACCCGTTTTATGTCCAAAAAATGTTCAAAATTCGTAATAAATACTTGGAAAATCATTTTGACACCAAATCTTCTTTGAAAAATTATTTCGATCGAATATCTTGCGTACTATGTGCTACGTGCTATCTGATTGATGTGTTATATGCCTATATGATTATTGTTTGAGACCTTTTGCTATAACTTTCAATCCGTAAATCGAATTTGGGTAAAACGAAGGGTATAAACGCTTATGATGTCTATGTGACGATTATAATGATATGAGATTGAGTATTGATAGATACTTGTGATGTCTAGAAGAGTAAGCGAGGCATATAAAAAGAAAGTCAGTGATCCGTAAATAGAACTAAAGTGTAGAAAAAGGAAGCAAATGATTGATGAATAGGGGCAAGGCATAAAAAAAGGAAGAGAAGTGATGGATGAGTAGAAATGTGAGATGAATACATGTAAAGTTGGAAATTATCTTTGATAAGGCAAGTACTTCTGAACCTTTCTTCGAGATATATTGCAAATATTTTTGAACTTTCTTATAACATGTTGCTAGTATTCAAAATAAATGTTATTTTATATTGCAAGCGCTTTAAACTATTCAACCTTGAAACCTGACCATATCATCGAACTTGAGCCATAAGTTTTATTCTTGTAAACCACCAATAGTTGATTTCCAAGATATTAAACCATGCAAATACAAAACTACTTCACAAATACATACACCCCATGAACCAAGTATTTTAACAGAATTTCTTGAGCATATAAAAACTTACACATCTTGGAATACCCAATTAGATCAAAGATCTGTACCATGTATTATCATTGAACCATTGTTCACCAGATACTTGATTCTTCCTCATACTTGAATCCATTTTTCATATTAACATCTTGATATACCATGGTGATACATGTGAAATGTTTTATGCTCTGAGGTAAATGCTTTATCAATGTTAATCATGATTTTGTTTTATTGAACTGCAATGGTTATCCTATTAAATTGTTTTGGAATTGGATAATTTTATAAATGTGGACCAGATTCATGGTCATGATAGGCCAATGTGTGCCTCAGATCCAGTATAGAGAGCAGAGTTGTGTGCCTTGCTCAAGGTTAGTGCGTGACTGATCAGCAGCCTAACTTTGGTTTTTAAAATGAAAAGTGAATATCCAATTCTAATCATTGCTTATCCAGACACTTGATTCTTCTGAATCACTCTAATTCGTCATTGTTTAACCTCAATTATTGCTATTATGACTTGCTGAGCTAGTTAGCTCACTCTTGCAAACCTTTTTATGTTTTCAACGGTTGAAAGAGGAAATTGTTGGTAATGAGGATTCCCAGTTCAGTGTGCAAGATAGGATTCCAGGTTAAGTTAGATCGGGCTAGAAGAAGCTGTATATTGTAGATGAGTTATGCAAGATTATAAGAATGATATCATTATCAGTTGTAAGTTGAACTAGTTAGGATTTGGTATGATTTAATAAAAGATAAGGTTGTGGCTTGTTTGCATACTTGAACCTGTTGTGATCCATGGTTGTGAAAAGAAGGGTCAATGCATATAATATTATATATACATGTTTATATATTTTCTGTGTGTGTGTTGTGAGCCCCAAACTTCTGACCCGGGTTTGGAGGGCGTCACGCAAGCAGTGTAATGGCAGTGTATAAAATAACTCATTATTTTAATGAAGCCGGTAAGCAAGGGTATGGATTTTCAGAAAATCCCAACAACACCTTAGGGGGAGCAAAAGAAGGATCAACTACTCAGACACAACACCATATTGAAAATCAAACGGACACTACAAGAATATATCTGCTTACACAAAGGGTTTTCTCTCAATATTATTCCCAGAGTCTAGTTTTTAAGTGATCTGGATGGTGGAGTAATGATTAGGAGGGCTACTGAGTATGAATGATTATTTCTCTAGTTTTCTATCTGAAGAAGAAACTAATAAAGTTACAGAAGCTCTGATAGATCCAGATGGATTGGGTGATTGCAAAGCAAGATGAACTCAATCAGTCAGCAAGCAGATTGTAGGGAAGTTGGTATCCAAACCAAATGACATTTTTGTAATTGGTATAAGGATAACCTGTCACACCCCCAACTTAAATAGCAAAATAATTATAGCTATTACATCATTTTAAAGAGTATTACACAACCAAAATCCAAGATCTTTACAGTTTAGGGTTTGAAACAGCCCAACACTACCAACTATTACATCTGATTACAAATACCGAGTCCTCACACAACTATTATTACTTATTCTACCTGAGCTCGAACATAAGCGTCAGCATCACAGGTCTTACGGGCAGTCTGCTTGAATCTAACCATGGCTGCTAGCTGTAATATCAGGGTAAAGCAAGAAGTGAGCCAAAAGCTCAACAAGTGCAAACAATACAGCGCAAAGCATAAATCGGGATATACCTTTAGGAATGACAATGGAATGACATAATCAATGATAATCGAGAGATAAAACTTACGTGAGTTGGCATCATTTTGCTTGCATCAAAACAAATTTTAAAATCATACTTAATCAAAATCATTTTATGACGCTACGGATTACAGCCGGTGATCAGCCGCGAAGTAATCCCGAACCTCGCTGGGTTCTAAAACATTATTGGGAATCCCTAGGCAACTTTTAAGCCTAATATAAGTGTGGAAAGGACTCGCGTCTCAGTCCAGATCCACCATTCAAGAAAACATTTGTCCCCCTTTGGGACTGAAAAATCCACGTTTTAATCATTTTAAAAACTGATGCCGATTTATGACAAAATCTCTTTTGACTGTAATTATTTTTATCAAGGGATTATAGATCAACTTGAAACACTGGAAATATGACACTAAATCTCAGGGCCATGATCTACTAGACTTTACTATATTAGGGTAATTGAGAGGTTTCCATAAACAAGAACTTAGACAAGGAAATTAAGCCAGGCTATTGGATAAGATGAAAGAGTAATGCCAAACTAGGCTTAAAGCAATGGTTGTAGACAAGGTATAGGTATTGGAACATCAAGAAGATAGGCATCACTGGTACAAATAGGATAAAGGTGTTAAAATATAAAGAAAGTGATCATCAGCTCAGTATATAACAGGATATCAAGCTTTAGGGTAAGGATAGGGTTATCAAACAATCATGAATGTATTTAAGAAATGATTGGCTTTAAGGTATCAAAATAAAGTTTCTATCGAGGTTATTTCAAGAGTTGAATTCAAAGCATCAGGGTGCAACATCAAGATTTCTCAGGGATCAATAGCATGATAAACAAAAGGGATTAATAAGATATTATAACGCATCTCTAATTTATCATGGCATTAAACTATCATGAAAGACTTTTGAACTACTTGCAATATGTACTCGAGGGTTCATGGCATCTCTATGTAACTCACAGATAAACAAAAGATACTCTTGATTTAAATATATCAAAATGACTCAGGATAATTGCATCGATATATATATATGAACTGTTTACAGTAAATGCGAAGGTCAAGTTGAATCACTTGCCTTAAGATAGACTGGTCTGGTCTGACTGGTAGGAGCAACAACTGGAGCTTCACTCGACTTTTAAGGCAAGTTTTCCCTCGTCTCGAGATCCTACATAAATAATAATAATCCTCATTATAATATATTCCTTCCATCTTAACCTATTTACAACCCGAAATTAAACATGGATGGCACTTAGGCCTATACATACTTAATTCATATCCAACATTTATATTTTTAAATGTACACACGTAGCCACATAATCACATATCGTATATTAATACCAAATAACATCATATACACCATAATGCCACACTAGGCTTGGATGATCTCGACTCACCACTTAAGTTACTTGGTCGCTAACTAAACGAAGTCTTCGAATTTGGGCTTCCTAACTCAATGTGCCTTTCTTAAATTATCCAAAACCTATTGACCCTCACTTGTGCCTTTTGTTCTACTGATCTTACACTATCTTACAACTATGGTGGTCGACCTAATACTCACTTCTAAGTGTCCTAAAACTATGTGATAAGTGAAAGTGCTCACTGGTGCAAATTTCAGAATGGTAACTAAGGTTTCTTGAGTGCATTAGACACTCTTAAACTACAAGTTTTTCTTCAAAATTTTTACACAAGACTCTCCTGACCTAAGGGCATCTCACAAGCTTGATGTGGCTCAAAGGCCTGGCTTGGGCCTTCTTGGGCCTAAGCTAAAAGTCCAAGGTTCCCCTGTTTTTCTGGGCAGAAAATGCCCTGACTTGAATTAACTTGTGACACATGGTTCTAGCTCATATCCTATGAACTATGGTTGGAAAAACTTCTCTGACATACCCTCTAACTAAGGCCCAATTGGGCCTAATGAGGGCCTACCCATGACATGGCCAAATCTCCCTATTTCCAAGTTGCAACAAAACTGTCCCCTGCTGGACAGATTTTGTTATTCTACTTGTGCACCTAACCAAATGACATGCAAACCTCCAACCAACTCCTAAAACCTATTATATACTCCCCATACTAACTTCTGGTGGCTTGGGCCTCAAAGTGCCCATCAATGACATGGTCAAAACTCACTCTAAACTCAGGGTACTAAACTGATTTTTCTGCAGAAACTATAACTCTCATTTTCCAAGGTTTTGACTTGACAATCCCAATTATCAACAACTAAATACTTAAACCAAGACCTATACTTGGTGTTCTACTGAACTAACTCTTTTTTTTTCTCAAAATACCCTTGGTGAGATCATCCTTACCTATGGTGCAACTATGGCAAAATAAAAGAGACTACTCTTTACAACTCATAAACCTTTATGCTTTTGAAACAACATGATATATATTTTTATAAAAGATAACCACAAATTATTACCATGCAACAAGAAGCATAAATCCATATTATCACATTATTCCTACTGAAATTAAGGCTCACTAACAAAATCTTTTCCAAATGATCAAAATCTTACAACAAACTAAGAGAATTCCACATGCATGCATGCCTTCGGGTTTTTCAACCCAAAACAACCCATTTTCTACATATATTCCATCTTAAAATTGACATGCAAGCCTAGCATAAGGTATACCTAGATGATCACTTAGCATGCAAGGAGTTTTATCAAATTATCATCACAAAATTTAAGTCATTATCACATAAACATGCAAAAATTGATCAAAACAACAAGAATGATTTCAAGGACCATTCATTCGGCTCCCATATGGTCATGGCCGAATGAAATGGATGGAAATGGCCATTAAATCATCAAGATTTTCCTTCTCATGACTTGGCACTTATCCATTCATTGTAGTCCTCTCAAAAACAACCTTAAATCCATAAGAATCAAGATTGTATATTTGAGTTTCACTAAAACCTTAACATGCAACTTTAAAACTTAAACTTTTTACTCAAAACTCTTTGGAATATAAATGATCATGATATAGGAAGTAATATTTACTTGTATGGGAGGTGGAAACTTGAATGTGGAATGAAGAAAAGGGGAGGGGGGTAGGGCTTCGGCAAAAAGCCGAGAGGAAAGGTGGGAGGAGGGAGAGGAGAGGGAGAAAAAATGTAGAAATGGTGGAGTGATCATCTTGATTGTTTGGTTTTTATTTGCCCACAAGTGAGTGGATGTGAGAAATTACAAGAGTAACCCTCTAGCCAAAGTTAGGCAAGTTTGCATGCAAGGTCAAGGAGGTAATTTGGCTAGCAATTTGTGAGTTAGTGGGGTGGTTATTGACTCTTTAGCCCTTTGGTTAAATAGAAGAGAGTTTGCATGCAAGGTTATTCATGTAATTTGATAATTATTAAGCAACTAATTTCCAAAGATTTATTTTTATATAATAAAGTACAAGTTCAAAAATTATAAAATTTATACCATAAAATAACTTGGATTTTTAGAGACTTTATAAAATCATTTTCAAAATTTGTGTACAAAATGTCTTTTAAAAGAAAATTTTTCCAAAGCTTAGAATATTCCTTATAAATCAAAAATAAAGAAATTAAATAAATTCTTGCTTTGAAAAATCATATACTACCCAGAGCAAATTTAAAATGCAAAAATTTTCACTCACACAAACGTACAAGCATTGAATATATTTTTATTTAACTTAATATTATTCACAAATAATATTACATAAAATGCCGGTCGTAACATCCTCTCCCCCTTAAGGGATTCTGTCCCCAGAATCTAAGAGAACAGATGAGGATACCGGGAACGCACATCAGACTCTAACTCCCAAGTCGACTCTTCGACCTTAGGGTTCCTCCAAAGTACTTTCACTAACTTTACTGATTTATTTCTAAGACTCTTTACTTGCCAGTCGAGTACTTTAACCGGTTGCTCCACAAATGACAGGTCTGTCTGAATTTCTACAGGTTCATATTCTATCACATGGCTAGCGTCAGGATTGTACTTCTTAAGCAACGATACATGGAACACATTATGCACATGCTGATACTGAGGTGGTAAGGCCAACTCGTAGGCCACCTTTCCTACTTGACTCAAAATCTCAAAAGGACCTACGTATCTAGGTGCTAACTTTCCTTTCTTGCCAAATCTTATCAACCCTTTCCTAGGTGACACTTTTAGCAACACAGCTTCGCCAATTTGGAATTGAACATCCTTGCGCGCTGGATCCGCATACTTCCTCTGTCTATCTTGAGCAGCAAGCAACCTTTTCTGAATTAACTTGACTGAGTCATGCAACTGTTGTACCAATTCTGAGCCGAGAATTCTTCCTTCTCCTACTTCATCCCAACTTGTTGGTGATCTACATTTTCGCCCGTACAAAGCTTCATATGGTGGCATGCCGATACTGGAATGATAGCTGTTGTTATATGAAAATTCAATTAATGGCAGGTGGTCGTCCCAACTTCCAGCAAAATCGATTGCACAACTGCGCAACATGTCTTCAATGGTTTGAATTGTTCTTTCACTCTGGCCATCAGTCTGCGGGTGATACGCCGTGCTCATATTCAACTTCGTGCCAAGACATTCCTGGAATTGCTTCCAGAATCTTGAGTTAAATCGGGGATCTCTGTCTGAAACTATTGATACAGGTACTCCATGCCTTAATACGATTTCGTGCACATACAGATGAACCAACTTGTCCAGTGACGACTTCTCATTTATTGGAAGGAAATGCGCCGACTTCGTAAGACGATCAATTATAACCCATATTGCGTCATGTCCGGATTTTGTTCGCGGTAGTCCTACTATAAAGTCCATAGCGATATTTTCCCATTTCCATTCTGGAATCTTCAGGGGTTGAATTAACCCGCTTGGTCGTTGATGTTCTGCCTTTACTTTCTGACAAGTATAGCACTTCGCAACCCATTCTGCCACGTCTCGCTTCATATTTGGCCACCAAAAGTTCTTCTTTAAGTCTTGATACATCTTGGTGCTTCCCGGGTGGATTGAGAATTTCGAATGGTGGGCTTCATGGAGGATCTCATTCTTTAATTCAGATACATGGGGAATCCATATTCTGGATGAAAACCTTAGTATTCCTTGCTCATCCCTTTTAGTATTAATCTCTTCTCCAGATAACTGATTTTTCTCTTTTTCCATTACTTCCTCTTGATACTTCTTTATCTTTTCCAGTAGTATTGGCTGAAAGGTCATTGCATGACAAACTTCTTTGACTTTCCCATAAGCACAAAGTTCCAGTTCAAATTTTCCGATTTCTTCAGATAACTCTTTTGATGTTATCATTGCATTCAATCTTTCCTTCCGACTCAGCGCATCGGCCACTACGTTCGCCTTTCCAGGATGGTAATTTATCGAACAGTCATAGTCTTTAATCAATTCCAGCCATCTCCTCTGCCTCATATTGAGCTCTTTCTGAGTAAAAATGTACTTTAAGCTCTTGTGATCCGTGTAGATTTCACACTTTTCTCCATAGAGATAGTGTCTCCAAATCTTGAGTGCGAACACTATGGCGGCTAATTCCAAGTCATGCGTCGGATACTTTAACTCGTGCGGCTTCAACTGTCTTGACGCATATGCTATTACCTTACTGTGTTGCATCAACACACAACCCAAACCCTTATGTGAAGCGTCGCTGAATATTACAAAATTCCCTTGATCATCTGGAAGTACTAACACCGGAGCTGTTACCAACTTTTGTTTTAACTCTTGAAAGCTATTTTCACATTCTGCACTCCATTCAAACTTTTGATTCTTTCTGGTTAACTTGGTCAATGGTGTGGCGATCTTCGAGAAATCCTTGACGAATCTTCTATAGTATCTGGCCAATCCTAGAAAACTTCGCACTTCCGTAGGAGTCCTTGGCCTCTCCCAACTCATAACTGCATCAATCTTCGCCGGATCCACTTTAATTCCATCATTTCCAATAACATGCCCCAAAAATTGAACTTCCTTTAACCAAAACTCACATTTGGTAAACTTGGCATACAACTTCTCTTGTCGGAGTATCTCCAATGCTATCCAGAGATGCTGCATATGTTCTTCTTCCGATTTAGAATAAATAAGGATGTCATCAATAAATACCACGACAAATTTATCCAAATACTTCTTAAATACTCGATTCATCAGATCCATGAATGCGGCCGGAGCGTTGGTCAATCCAAACGGCATTACTAGGAATTCATAATGCCCATATCTGGTCCTAAATGCGGTCTTGGGAATATCTCCTTCCTTGATCTTTAATTGATGGTATCCCGATCTCAAGTCAATCTTCGAAAAACATTTTGCTCCCTTTAACTGATCAAAAAGGTCATCTATCCTTGGTAGCGGGTAGCGGTTCTTGATCGTTACTTTATTCAACTCCCGGTAATCTATGCATAGACGCATACTCCCATCTTTCTTCTTCACAAAGAGAACAGGTGCTCCCCATGGCGACGTACTTGGTCGTATCACTCCCTTATCCAATAATTCTTGTAGCTGGCTCGCCAACTCTTTCATTTCTGCTGGTGCCATCCTATACGGAGCCTTTGAAACTGGTTCCGTGCCTGGAGCAAGGTTGATCTCGAACTCAATTTGTCGATCTGGTGGTAAGCCTGGTAGTTCGTCGGGAAACACATCGGGGAACTCATTTACTACAGGAATATCCTCCATGCTGGGGCTGCCTCTCTCTGAATCCACTACATATGCTAGGAACGACTCACAACCTTTTCTAAGTAACTTCTTAGCCTGAATAATTGTAAGAAATAGTCGCTCTTGCCTCTGTCCCTTAAATACTACCTTCTCTCCACTCTTCGTCTTTAAATTCACTCTCTTGGTCTTACAATTTATCTGCGCGCTATTCTCTCCTAACCAATCCATTCCTAAAATTATATCAAACTCTCCCAGCTTGAAGAGTATCAAGTCGGCCGAGAACTTATATCCCGAAATATCAATCTCACATTTTGGACAAAATTGATTCACAGGAATCTTCTCTTGGTTCGCAATTACCACATTTACTACCTCACTCATAACCGTTTTATCACATTGGATCTTATCAACAAAAGATTCTGATATGAAAGATCTTGTGGCTCCCGAATCAATCAATACTTTGGCTTTGACATTATTGAGTAAAAGTGTACCTGCTATCACCTCAGAATTCTGAACAGCATCTTTCATCTTTAGATCAAATGTCCTTGCTGTTGCTTGCGGGGTTGGTGCGGGTGGTGGAGGTAATGCCAATACCTCAGCTGGCACGCTTGCACTGGTACTTGCCACGTTCATCAGAGCTCTGACTGGTCCTGTTGCCTTACACTCCCTAGCCATGTGTCCAGTCTTCCCACATTTGTAGCACGTAACTCCTGGCCTCGGCATCTTGCACTCATTTGCCAAATGTCCCTTCTGATTGCACCTATAACAGGTCATACTCAGCTTATTGCATACTCCGGGGTGCCTTCTTCCACAGTGCTTGCATTCTGGCCTCTGGAACCTGTTTTCTCCAACTTGCCCTTGGCTTGCCTGATTGTTCCCTTTTGATTCTTGCCTTTTGCCCAAATTTCCTTTCCTTTGAAAATTTCCGCCCTTCTGGAAACCAATCCTCTTTACATTCCGATCTTGCGAACTTCCAGCTTCAGACTTTTCTCCATAAAATGGAACCTTCCTCTTCTTGTTATCCCTCTCTTTCCTTGACTGCATCCCATTATTCTCAATTAGAGCAGCTTTCTGTACTACTCCCACATAAGTCTCAAGCTCAAACATAGCCACCCTATCTCTGATCCAAGGCTCCAATCCTTGCTGAAATTTCTTTGCTTTTTCCTCCTCAGTGCTGGTATACTTTGTCACAAACCTTGACAACTCAGTGAACTTCTTCTCATATTCCAGTACAGTCATGTTCCCTTGTTTTAACTCAAGAAATTTTAGCTCCATCTGATTCTGCATGTACTTAGGGTAATACTTGTCCAGAAATAACTTCTTAAATCTCTCCCAAGAAATCTGCTGAGTGACTTCCATAGCTTTTACTGATTCCCACCAATAAATGACTTCTCCCTTCAAGAAGTAAGTGGCATACAGCGTCTTCTGATCGTCCCCTAACTGTACCAACTCAAAAGCCCTTTCCATCTCCTTGATCCATGTGTTTGCTATCACTGGATCAGTGGTATCATGAAATACAGGTGGATTCACACTCTGAAAAACCTTGAAAGTGACAATTTGTCTTGGTGGTACTGGTGGTTCAGGTGGTTGATATGGCTCACGGTTATCTTGGTTTTCAATTCGTTGTTGAAGAGTTAGTTGTTGTTGAGCTATAGCATTGGTTTGCTGTTGCAAGGTTTCCAGTAGTTGAAGAATGTTTGGGTCTGTGGTGAAGGTGGTTGTTGGGTTCTTCTTTTTGGGAGGCATGATCCTGAAATAAGAGTTGTGTTATAACAATTATAATTGATAAAATGATTCGAGGGTATCGCATGGCATTCTTGTTTACATACGGGGTCACGTTTCCAAATTAAGCAGATATGATGATAAAAACATAAAATAACAGTTGAGAGCAAATGGAACAATAGCACATAATTATTGAAATTTTAAAGGTCACAGTACATAGGATTGGGACATAGTCTGATTCTAGAAATAACAGGCTTATTTAAAGGAAAGACGGAAACAACTGGGGATTCCATAGAGTCTGATAGTACAACAACATGAAAGGTAAATGGAAAGAACTAAGGCTCCACTCCATCTGAACGGGGCTTGGTAGACTTTTCCTCTCGAAGTGTCTTCACAATGCTCTGGAGCTCATCCGCCACCATCTGAATGACATACTGGCTGGTACGGTCCCGGTGCGCTGGCATCTCTTCAAGCTTAGTGTTGACGTACCCAACCAAGGTCTCAAGTCTCGCAATCATCTGCTCCTTGGGCTTCCCTTCGTAGTTTCGGCTGTCCGGATACACGTTCTTCAGTCGGTCTATCAGTCGGTCGTACTTGCCCTGAAGCATGTCGAACTCGCGCCTCAACTCAGCATACACGGAGAAAGCAATAGTGTCGTCCGACCCAGAGGATGACGAGGAATGCGCCCTTTGCTGACAATCAATAAGAGGAGTATTAATAATAATTTACTTTACCTACTCTCTCGCATAGTATCTATAACCTACTCACAAGTCCTATAACCTATTTGGGCTGTTCAGGGACTCTAAACCGTAGCTCTGATACCAAAACCTGTCACACCCCCAACTTAAATAGCAAAATAATTATAGCTATTACATCATTTTAAAGAGTATTACACAACCAAAATCCAAGATCTTTACAGTTTAGGGTTTGAAACAGCCCAACACTACCAACTATTACATCTGATTACAAATACCGAGTCCTCACACAACTATTATTACTTATTCTACCTGAGCTCGAACATAAGCGTCAGCATCACAGGTCTTACGGGCAGTCTGCTTGAATCTAACCATGGCTGCTAGCTGTAATATCAGGGTAAAGCAAGAAGTGAGCCAAAAGCTCAACAAGTGCAAACAATACAGCGCAAAGCATAAATCGGGATATACCTTTAGGAATGACAATGGAATGACATAATCAATGATAATCGAGAGATAAAACTTACGTGAGTTGGCATCATTTTGCTTGCATCAAAACAAATTTTAAAATCATACTTAATCAAAATCATTTTATGACGCTACGGATTACAGCCGGTGATCAGCCGCGAAGTAATCCCGAACCTCGCTGGGTTCTAAAACATTATTGGGAATCCCTAGGCAACTTTTAAGCCTAATATAAGTGTGGAAAGGACTCGCGTCTCAGTCCAGATCCACCATTCAAGAAAACATTTGTCCCCCTTTGGGACTGAAAAATCCACGTTTTAATCATTTTAAAAACTGATGCCGATTTATGACAAAATCTCTTTTGACTGTAATTATTTTTATCAAGGGATTATAGATCAACTTGAAACACTGGAAATATGACACTAAATCTCAGGGCCATGATCTACTAGACTTTACTATATTAGGGTAATTGAGAGGTTTCCATAAACAAGAACTTAGACAAGGAAATTAAGCCAGGCTATTGGATAAGATGAAAGAGTAATGCCAAACTAGGCTTAAAGCAATGGTTGTAGACAAGGTATAGGTATTGGAACATCAAGAAGATAGGCATCACTGGTACAAATAGGATAAAGGTGTTAAAATATAAAGAAAGTGATCATCAGCTCAGTATATAACAGGATATCAAGCTTTAGGGTAAGGATAGGGTTATCAAACAATCATGAATGTATTTAAGAAATGATTGGCTTTAAGGTATCAAAATAAAGTTTCTATCGAGGTTATTTCAAGAGTTGAATTCAAAGCATCAGGGTGCAACATCAAGATTTCTCAGGGATCAATAGCATGATAAACAAAAGGGATTAATAAGATATTATAACGCATCTCTAATTTATCATGGCATTAAACTATCATGAAAGACTTTTGAACTACTTGCAATATGTACTCGAGGGTTCATGGCATCTCTATGTAACTCACAGATAAACAAAAGATACTCTTGATTTAAATATATCAAAATGACTCAGGATAATTGCATCGATATATATATATGAACTGTTTACAGTAAATGCGAAGGTCAAGTTGAATCACTTGCCTTAAGATAGACTGGTCTGGTCTGACTGGTAGGAGCAACAACTGGAGCTTCACTCGACTTTTAAGGCAAGTTTTCCCTCGTCTCGAGATCCTACATAAATAATAATAATCCTCATTATAATATATTCCTTCCATCTTAACCTATTTACAACCCGAAATTAAACATGGATGGCACTTAGGCCTATACATACTTAATTCATATCCAACATTTATATTTTTAAATGTACACACGTAGCCACATAATCACATATCGTATATTAATACCAAATAACATCATATACACCATAATGCCACACTAGGCTTGGATGATCTCGACTCACCACTTAAGTTACTTGGTCGCTAACTAAACGAAGTCTTCGAATTTGGGCTTCCTAACTCAATGTGCCTTTCTTAAATTATCCAAAACCTATTGACCCTCACTTGTGCCTTTTGTTCTACTGATCTTACACTATCTTACAACTATGGTGGTCGACCTAATACTCACTTCTAAGTGTCCTAAAACTATGTGATAAGTGAAAGTGCTCACTGGTGCAAATTTCAGAATGGTAACTAAGGTTTCTTGAGTGCATTAGACACTCTTAAACTACAAGTTTTTCTTCAAAATTTTTACACAAGACTCTCCTGACCTAAGGGCATCTCACAAGCTTGATGTGGCTCAAAGGCCTGGCTTGGGCCTTCTTGGGCCTAAGCTAAAAGTCCAAGGTTCCCCTGTTTTTCTGGGCAGAAAATGCCCTGACTTGAATTAACTTGTGACACATGGTTCTAGCTCATATCCTATGAACTATGGTTGGAAAAACTTCTCTGACATACCCTCTAACTAAGGCCCAATTGGGCCTAATGAGGGCCTACCCATGACATGGCCAAATCTCCCTATTTCCAAGTTGCAACAAAACTGTCCCCTGCTGGACAGATTTTGTTATTCTACTTGTGCACCTAACCAAATGACATGCAAACCTCCAACCAACTCCTAAAACCTATTATATACTCCCCATACTAACTTCTGGTGGCTTGGGCCTCAAAGTGCCCATCAATGACATGGTCAAAACTCACTCTAAACTCAGGGTACTAAACTGATTTTTCTGCAGAAACTATAACTCTCATTTTCCAAGGTTTTGACTTGACAATCCCAATTATCAACAACTAAATACTTAAACCAAGACCTATACTTGGTGTTCTACTGAACTAACTCTTTTTTTTTCTCAAAATACCCTTGGTGAGATCATCCTTACCTATGGTGCAACTATGGCAAAATAAAAGAGACTACTCTTTACAACTCATAAACCTTTATGCTTTTGAAACAACATGATATATATTTTTATAAAAGATAACCACAAATTATTACCATGCAACAAGAAGCATAAATCCATATTATCACATTATTCCTACTGAAATTAAGGCTCACTAACAAAATCTTTTCCAAATGATCAAAATCTTACAACAAACTAAGAGAATTCCACATGCATGCATGCCTTCGGGTTTTTCAACCCAAAACAACCCATTTTCTACATATATTCCATCTTAAAATTGACATGCAAGCCTAGCATAAGGTATACCTAGATGATCACTTAGCATGCAAGGAGTTTTATCAAATTATCATCACAAAATTTAAGTCATTATCACATAAACATGCAAAAATTGATCAAAACAACAAGAATGATTTCAAGGACCATTCATTCGGCTCCCATATGGTCATGGCCGAATGAAATGGATGGAAATGGCCATTAAATCATCAAGATTTTCCTTCTCATGACTTGGCACTTATCCATTCATTGTAGTCCTCTCAAAAACAACCTTAAATCCATAAGAATCAAGATTGTATATTTGAGTTTCACTAAAACCTTAACATGCAACTTTAAAACTTAAACTTTTTACTCAAAACTCTTTGGAATATAAATGATCATGATATAGGAAGTAATATTTACTTGTATGGGAGGTGGAAACTTGAATGTGGAATGAAGAAAAGGGGAGGGGGGTAGGGCTTCGGCAAAAAGCCGAGAGGAAAGGTGGGAGGAGGGAGAGGAGAGGGAGAAAAAATGTAGAAATGGTGGAGTGATCATCTTGATTGTTTGGTTTTTATTTGCCCACAAGTGAGTGGATGTGAGAAATTACAAGAGTAACCCTCTAGCCAAAGTTAGGCAAGTTTGCATGCAAGGTCAAGGAGGTAATTTGGCTAGCAATTTGTGAGTTAGTGGGGTGGTTATTGACTCTTTAGCCCTTTGGTTAAATAGAAGAGAGTTTGCATGCAAGGTTATTCATGTAATTTGATAATTATTAAGCAACTAATTTCCAAAGATTTATTTTTATATAATAAAGTACAAGTTCAAAAATTATAAAATTTATACCATAAAATAACTTGGATTTTTAGAGACTTTATAAAATCATTTTCAAAATTTGTGTACAAAATGTCTTTTAAAAGAAAATTTTTCCAAAGCTTAGAATATTCCTTATAAATCAAAAATAAAGAAATTAAATAAATTCTTGCTTTGAAAAATCATATACTACCCAGAGCAAATTTAAAATGCAAAAATTTTCACTCACACAAACGTACAAGCATTGAATATATTTTTATTTAACTTAATATTATTCACAAATAATATTACATAAAATGCCGGTCGTAACATAACCAGAAGTTAAAAATGGATGACAATGGAATTGTTACGAGGGACAAGGCCAAACTGGATGCTAGGTTATTATCTGGAAGCAATATCTAACAGAAAGCACCAGTGACGAGACTTTAGGATATTATGACATATCAGGCACCTGTTGCACATTTTACCTGGAATTGGACTCTGGTAAATGTGAACAAGTGTACTCCTGGTTGGTGAGTCAAAGGAAGTAGTCAACGCACAACTGTTCATGACTTTGCAGTTGTAGATCTATTGGACTCTGTCTATCTCTTCTTCAAAAGATCACTTCGGGTTGGTATGAACTAGTATACTACTCAAGAAATTATCAAGGACATGGTATGGCACTCTAACTGAAGTTATAGTTAAATATGAACTAGTATAGTCGTCATATTAATAACTCTCTTATCATTAAGCACAGATATAATGTTATATATGTACAGTAATATCATGAAAATGTTATATGTTGGTCTACTAACAAAGACTTGTGCAAGATTATTTTCCAAGTAATTGTAGAGTAGGTATGGAGGAGCATGTTGGAAAAGTTGCAATTCTTTTTGGGATTACTTCAAGCAAGTCATTTGAATAATTCTTTTAGGAGCTCAAGCAAGCTAAAAGCATAATTCTTTTAGGAGCACAAGTAAAGCAAAAGAATGATGGCAATACAAGTAAGTTAAGGATCTTTTGAAAATGTAAAATTTATAAGATTCTGAACATGCCAAGACTACTTACCAACAAGAACCACTAAAGCTTGATCAGTACAACTTAGGTATAATTACAAGACATAGAGGTATGAAAAGCTCACTCTTTTACTCAAATGCTAAAAGACAACATGTAATATTCTCAAGATGCCAATGTGCAAGGTTCCAAGTGGATCCTAGAGAATCAAATCATATAGTTATTAACAAGATTTTTAGATATCTAACAGGATTACCAACTCTTGGATTATTGTACCCTAAAGATATCATGCTTAGCATATTTGGTTATATAAATATAGATTACGCAGGTTGTAAGAAAGACATGAGAAGAATCAATGAAGCTGTCAACTTAAGTGGCAGGAGAAGCATCTCGGGAAGCTGTCAACTTCGTGGAAAAAGATTGATTTCTTGTTATGATAAGAAATAACCTCAAATACAATAACTCTGTGGAACACCCTAAGTCAGTGCACCTTCACACCAGGTATCATTTATTTCGAGAGCATATCTTTTAGTCAAAGTGTTACTTGTAGAAACACTTATTAGATCACTTGTTAAAGTTAATCTTTCAAGACTGGATTATAAGTGTAGGTTATTATTCATTGCATATTAGTTGGAAATCCCATCTATAAGGATTTCTTCATATAAGATCACAAGTATTAAATCTTCAATATTTAAAAGACTTGTGAATTTATTAGTAATCCAGTACCTCGTACTTAGTGCTACTATCTTGATTATCATGATTACAATGTCATATGCATTTGTGGTAGTTAAGTATTATAACATTAAGTTTGAATATTATTTTAATTGATTTAAATTATGATGGTAGGAAATTCCATTCCATATCAGTCTCATAATTTAAATTATATTGAAATAATATGCAACATAGTTATTTGTATCTTGTATGAATAATTATGGTACTTTTAGTATTAGTGATATTATTTAGAGTTTTTATTCTAAGTAATCAATGTTTATTTCTTAAATCAAAAATATTGACAGTTGAAGTATTTTCTAAGTTATGTGTATAAAACTCTCAGTATTTTATATGCTTAGAAAGTATTTCTAAAATTACTAATTATCCAAAGAGTGATTACCATGTGTATAAATCATATATCCTATTAGTGATTATTCAAGGATAATTATAAATATTTAAGTGCTAGTATCTAACTCATAGATATTTAGTATTTATTTATTTATTATTTATTTTGGGTAGTTTGGATTATGGAAATTGAAGTAATTCAATGATTTTATTTGCTCCATAATTCAAACTAACTTAAAGTAAATAAGCAGCATGATTGATTATAACTAAATCTTTCAACAATTGATATCTAGTATATTTATTGTAACTTATGTGTTATAATTTAATTGTGAGACTTTGGTTTTAGTGAATTTATCAACTTATATCTTCAGAATTCATTGAAATCATGATTGTAGCATGATTAGTCATATGCTAATTTTTGACTTATATCAGTTAATGATATATAGTTAAGAGTTCTACTATAAAATAATTGTGAAGTATTAGTATTTGTGACATTACTTAGAACTCCTCTAAGTAATCAATGTTTATCCTAAGTCACTTATACTAATATAAAAAGTATAAAAAATTTTCTTAAGTATAACTACGATCAATGTGGATATTGCTTTATTAGAAGTAACCATATGTTGTCAAGTTAGAATAATTTTATACTTATTTGCAAATTCTTAAAAACTTTGATAATAGATTCATTACTCAATGGATTAAAGTATATGGAACTTAGAATGTTTTTTTAAGATTGCAAACAAGACAATGCTGGTTAATGTTGCTTTATTTATTGAACCAGTATTGTTTGAGATATTAAAGTTGTTAGGAGTTAATAATTGTATAATATATGAAATTGAATGCTAATGTCTATTTAATAGATATTTGGTTTTTAATTCATTGATA
The DNA here is from genome assembly GCF_009905375.1 of Apium graveolens. Classification (NCBI taxonomy): domain Eukaryota; kingdom Viridiplantae; phylum Streptophyta; class Magnoliopsida; order Apiales; family Apiaceae; genus Apium; species Apium graveolens. Next base: position 177,832,667 of record NC_133654.1, read on the forward strand.
TATTATTATAATATATTCGAATTGTGATGTTAGACAATTCCATGTCAAATCAGTTTCATAATTTAAATTATATTAAAGTAGGATGCAACATAATTATTGGTATCTAAAGTACTTGACAAGTATCAAATAATGATATATTGTTAATATTTTGTTGCAGATAATTGTGAGATTTTAAGTTCTTGTGAATTTATACGAGTTGCTATATCTGAAAGATTCACTATAATTTAAAATTAGCAACATAGTCATTCTTATTTAGATTATTTATCAATAAACAATGTTGTTGATAATAATTTTATAAAGATAGTTTATGGAGCTTTTGACATGAATGAGAATTGCTTAGACTTTACCCTAAGTGATCAATGCTTTTATAAAAATTCATTCGTATTAAAAGAAAAAAATCTTTCTTTCTCTTCTTAATACTGCTAGGTCATGAGTCTGTGTCTTTTTCATATTAAATGACATGGTTATTTATATTTTTATGCATTAAAACAGACTTGTGCACTCAAACACTTTTTAAGAGATAAATCAAACTTCTTTCTACAGTGGTGATTGCTTATTTCATTAAAATCTTTTGAAATCACTGTTGTACATCATTTCTCTCAAAAGATTAAATGCATAATTTTCATTCATTATAGATCTTAAGTGCATTTTATCTCTATATTGCCTTATGTTCTGTGATACAGGTTCAGCCTCCAATGGCCTTCTTTTACTTGATAGTCATGAGGTTGAAAACCCACAACTTATATCCCGTACTATAAAGAAAAACAAAGAAAGAGAACCAACCAACACTCTCTTACCACTAAAATGAAGTATGAATGAACGTGAGGGAGAAAGTGCCTTAGTGCACCACATAAGGAAGGTTCTGTAGTCAACCCAGCAGCTCTGTCTCCTACAAAGATGAGTAGTATTTAAACTGAGGCAACTGCTAGCCCCTACACATCTTCTCAAAAAGATGTAATGGCTGAAAAGGTACAAAAAAAAGTTACGAGATTTATCATCTCAACATAGTGCGTCTATTGAAATTCACCTGTCGGCCAGGGGATCAGATGTAGTGTCACCACCTCAAACATAAACAATTTTTGATGCACAAGGATAGGTTACACACACAAAGGATGAGTTGACGGAAACAAGAGTTTCGACCATTTTACGATCAGATTCGATTGTTCAAGGGTCTTTAATGGACCATTTTCCTTTACAGGTATTAGAAGATGATACTGATCCAATAGCCAGATGTCAATGGTCAGTGTCTACCTCCCTATGCTTAAATCCCATGGATGCATCTGCGGATAGTGGATCTGACATAGGTGCAGATCGGTAACTTGTTGACAATGATTTAGATTTACCTGATGAGTCACAAGGAAATGTCTTCACATACATTAAAAGGAAACATTGATCTTTATGCTAAATTCTTTGTATCATTGTTTACCTAGCAACTTATAGATTATGACTCAGATTCATTTGACGAGTCTAATAAGGATGGGGATCTGTGAACTCCCATTGCACCACCTGTGACCTCCTTAACGATGGCTAAGGTGATTTTCCTTGCAGGTACAGCTGGATTGGAATCTATTTATGATTGGAACCTAACCGTTAGGGACCTAACATTTACTGAATGAATTAGAATACTTCGGGAAATAACCAGTTAGGAGCTAACAATTGGTAATAATTGGTGATCTCACAGTTGGGAGGTATTAGGAGTTGGAAATGTTGGTTAACAGGATGATCAACGGTGAAGCCATTTCTGCAGCATTTAAAGGGACATGGTTGATCAGACTATGACTTGTTATTTCTTTTCCAACCAAGTAAAATATGAGAACTCCTTTATATAATAACACACATTCCTTCTCTAAGGGGAGATAAAAGCTTATATAATAGTTTGGAGGATTCCTCAACTATGGGGGAGAAATAGCAGGGAGGAGGAAAATGGTAAAACATATGTACACTATAAGGTGAAATCCTAGTTATCAAAAGAAGTGGATTGGTTCATCACTATTCTTCATAAGGGGAGAAGCTGTTTTCCAAAAGAGGAGTACTGTTGGTTTTTATCTGCGAATCCTATTGTATGGGAGAGATGGTAAACGAAGGTGATCTCCTTAAGTAGTTGATTCTCATATGGGGGAAGTAAGAGAGATTTGTGCTTACCAACGGGAAATGTGGTTATACAAAAGAAGCTGCTGATGATTACTTCAAGACTGAGAAGTGTAATCTGGCAGAGATTTGAAGAACCAACGAAATGAAAATGAAACTACTTGAAGATCAGTTCAATGCTAGAGGAACAATCATCTTTCATTTCAGTTACTCAAGAAATATGGAAATGCAGAATTTGATCCAGAAAACCAGTAGCATTATTTACAAGTCCTGGTACTTTACTTTTTCAATTTGTTAGTTGAGTTATCCTCTCTATTTAATTTGTTTGTTAGGTCTAACAATCAAATAGAGGGAGATTGTTGGTGAGACTGCGTAGCTGTATGAACAATTACGTGATAACTCAACACGAAAACAACTCTAGAACAAGACAGGTTAATAATACTATGTCTACTCAAGAAATAAAGAAGAAATGAATACAAGGCAAATACAAAGAATCAGAAGATTTGAAGAAGGCTTGAAGTCTATTTACAGGTCACTGAAAGAAGCTGATTAATATGTTCATGCCTCAGTGAAGAATAAAGGTTAAAGACGTTCAAGATTTCATAAATGATGAAGATTCAGTGTATACGTGTCAAAGTAAGATTTCAGTGTATTGGAATTGATTGAAGATAGACAGTGTTCGAAGCATAGGAATCTAAAGAATTGAAGACATGGTAAAGCAGAGGTTAAAGAAGACAGCTGCAGCCTTGATGTTATACTTGTTGGATTTTAATCGCAACGGAGGCATGGTAAAACACTTTTTACACATAAAATCCAAATAAAAGCATATAAATCGTGGTAAAAACATATGGATCGATTACTAACCTTTAATAGCGATCCAAAAGCAATGATCGGAGATCCTTAGTAGCTGCTCCTCAAACGTGAAGCACTCCACCGGTATCCACCAAGAAAACGATGCTAAGGAGGAGGAGGAGGTGGAGAGAATTAGGTTTTTCTTAAAACTTTTGGGTTCGGGTTGGAATAAAATTAGGGTTTATAATAGTATATTTATAGGCAAAATTTTCAGCTGAAATTTTCCCATAAAATTTTATTATTATTAACCCTTTATTATTCACATTAATAATTAAAACACCTTTTAATTATTAATCCTTTTTCTAAACACTTTAGAAATAATTCTCTCTCTTAATTTAATTTCCAAAAATTAAATTCTTAATTAATAATATTAAGAACTTTTCTTAATTAATTTATAATCAATTAAATCTTATTTAATCAATTATTAAATTTGCCAATTAATTATTTATTTCATAAATAAATAATTATTAGCCATTATTAATTAATTCCTCCACCATTAAATCATTCTCTTTTTATGGTGTGACCCTGTAGGTTCAATATTAAGCCGATAGTAGAAATAAATAATAATAAAACTATTTTATCATTATTTATATAAATTCTCTAATTTATTAAATATGATTAATTAATTAATCATATTTATTCTACATCGTGAGGGATACTTCTCAGCATATCGCGACTATCCGGATAATATGAATTCACTGCTTAGAATACCAAGAACCTATTCAGTGAATAGTTACCGTACAATAAACTCCTTCTACCCTACAATGTCCCGATTAAATACAAGGCATGGATCTCGTGTCAAGCCTATCTAATTTAATCACTTGCTTACCAAAATCGCCCAATTTTGAGCTCGCACGCGCCCTCACGCGCCGAAACAAGGTCCCCCACGCGCGGCCACGCTCACACGCGCTGTCAGGCACGTGTAAGGATCTCGCCCACGCGCGCCCACGCGCCCCACGCGCTCCAAACCCTGTGCTGACGTCAGCATGACGTTATCTGATGACGTTAGCATGACGTCATCTGATGACGTCAGCATGACGTCAGACCCGTTGACCAGCGCGTGACTGACACGCGCCGTGCGTGGCCCACCAGCGCGTGAGCCCCACGCGCGCATGGCAGACGCGCGGTCCTCCCCCTTTCTGTGAGTCGCCGCCGCCTGACACCTTTTCTCGAATGTCGTGCCTTTCTCTTTCTCTTTATCTCCGTGCAATCAACAGGTAATAGCAGATGTATAGCAGATGTTTATATGTATATACTAACAAATAATATATATATGATTATTTAATTACGAATTTAATTGCAACAACTTCAAAAATTCATAATAAAAAATCTATACATCATAAAATTATGAAAAAAATACCCAGACGATCTACAACACTTGTAGAACCCAGATCAACATTCAAAATTATTCTGAGAAACGATTTCTCATCAGACAAAATTAATCCATAATATAACTTGTAAAAATTATAATTAATTCATACAAGCACATAAAATTCTAAAATTTTTACCACAGATCTATATGCATACAACCTATGCTCTGATACTATTGTTGGATTTTAATCACAGTGGAACCATTTAAAAGCACTTTTACACATATAAAATCCAAATAAAAGCATATAAATCGTGATTAAAACATAGGGAACCAATACTAACCTTTAATATGCGATCAAAAGCAACGATCGGAGATCCTTAGCAGCTGCTCCTCAAATGTGAAGCACTCCACTGGTATCCACCAAGAAAACGACGTTAAGGAGGAGGATGTGGAGAAAATTAGGTTTTTCTAAAAATTGGGGTTCGAATAAAAATAGGGTTTATAATAGTATATTTATAGGCAAAATTTTCAGCTGAAATTTTCCCATAAATATTATTATTATTATCCCATTTATTATTCTCATTAACAATTAAAACACCTTTTAATTATTAATCCTTTTTCTAAACACTTTAGAAATAATTCTCTCTCTTGATTTAATTTCCAAAAAATTAAATCCTTAATTAATAGGCAAAATTTTCAGCTAAAATTTTCCCATAAAATATTATTATTATTAACCCTTTATTATTCACATTAATAATTAAAATACCTTTTAATTATTAATCCTTTTTCTAAATACTTTAGAAATAATTCTCTTTCTCGATTTAATTTCCAAAAATTAAATCCTTTAATTAATAATATTAAGAACTTTTCTTAATTAATTTATAATCAATTAAATCTCATTTAATCAATTAATAAATTTGCCAATTAATTATTTATTTCATAAATAAATAATTATTAGCCATTATTAATTAATTCTTCCACCATTAAATCATTCTCTTTTTATGGTGTGACCCTGTAGGTTCAATATTAAGCCGGTAGTAGAAATAAATAATAATAAAACTATTTTATCATTATTTATATAAATTCTCTAATTTATTAAATATGATTAATTAATTAATCACATTTATTCTACATCGTGAGGGATACTTCTCAGCATATCGCGACTATCCAGATAATACGAATTCACTGCTTAGAATACCAAGAACCTATTCAGTGAATAGTTACCGTACGATAAACTCCTTCTACCCTATAATGTCCCGATTAAATACAAGGCATGGATCTCGTGTCAAGTCTATCTAATTTAATCACTTGCTTACCATTTACTATGCTTAGTTCTATGCAAATTAGAAACTCCTTTCTAATTTCATTCACTCTGGCCAGAGATTCCTGAACTAGCATAAATGGATCAGCCTTGAACATTCGCTTCCTTCACTGGAAGGGGTAGATCCTTTATTGATCATACACTATCTTCGTGTACAAATTCCTATACCCAGTAGAGCCCTAATAATTGTCCCTGGAGACTAAGAACTAAACCAAAGCATAGTTCAGTGTACACAAGATGACTATGATGACCTCAAGTCTAAGGATACTTGTACAACTATCACTATGTGAACAACTGCTGACACGTGAGTCAACTCCATCAGTTGTTCAGCCGTGCGAGTCATGTTCAGTGAACTTATTCTATAATAAGCACCTACATACTAGCTATAGTGTCACCACAAAAATGTCTATGAGAACAGACATCATTCATAATGAAGCAAGCATAGTATGTACCGATCTTTGCGGATTATTAATTACCAGTTAGTAATCCTATGATCAGGAACTATTTAAGTTTAGAGTTATCATCTTTTAGGTCTCACTATTATGATCTCATCATAATCCATAAAAAGCTTTACTCTAAATTATGGTATATCTTATTTAAACACTTAAATAGATAGAGCCCGTAATAAAAACAAAACAAGTCTTTTATTAATATCAATAAAATCAAAACAGATTACATAAAAAGTTAATCATAAATCCTAATACATGATTGGACTTAGGACATATTCCTTTCAATCTCCCACTTGTACTAAAGCCAATCACTCTGGTATCTAATACCCATCTTGTCTTTATGACGATCAAAGTGACTCTGAGAAAGTGGCTTTGTGAGTGGGTCTGCTACGTTGTTATGTGTGTCAACTCTCTCGACGTTGACATCTCATCTTTCAACAATCTCCCTAATCAGATGAAAGCGCCGCATGACATGTTTGGAATTTTTATGAGACCTAGGTTCCTTGGCTTGTGCTATTGCTGCGTTGTTATCACAATATAACACAATAGGCTCTTCGACGTTAGGAACAACTCCTAACTCAGAAACAAATTTCCTCATCCAAACAGCTTCTTTTGCAGCCTCACTTGCAGCTATATATTCTGCTTCCACTATGGAGTCAGCCATTGTCGACTGTTTGGAACTCTTCCAACTTATCGCACCACCGTTTAGAGTAAACACGTACCCTGACATGGATTTGCTATCACTCTCTGATTGAAAACTAGAGTCAGTATAACCCTCTATTTTTAACTCAGATTCACCGCCAAAAACAAGAAAAATGTCCCGAGTCCTTCGCAAGTACTTAAGGATGTTTTTCACTGCTTTCTAGTGGTCTTCACCTGGATTGGACTGATATCTGCTCATCACACTAATTGAATAAGCAACATCAGGCCTTGTACACAACATCGCGTACATGATAGATCCTATTGCTGAAGCATAAGGAATCTTACTCATACGCTCTCTTTCCTCAGGTGTCTTAGGAGACATTTTTTCGGAAAGGGACACTCCATGACTCATCGGTATGAGACCTATTTTGGAGTTTTCCATGCTAAACCTTTTAAGCACTTTCTGGATGTATGTACCCTGGGTAAGACCTATCATTCTTCTAGATCTATCTCTATAGATCTTCATACCGAGAATGTAGGATGCTTCTCCCAAGTCCTTCATGGTGAAGTTCTTTGATAGCCATACTTTGATTGATTGCAGCATCGGTATATCATTTCCTATAAGAAGTATGTCATCCACATACAATACAAGAAATGTTACCGCGCTCCCACTAACCTTCTTGTAGACACATGGTTCATCCATGTTTTTGATAAAATCAAACTCTTTGATTGTCTCATCAAAACGGGTGTTCCATCTACGAGAAGCTTGCCTCAAACCATATAAGGTTCGCAGCAGCTTACACACTAAGTGTTCATTTCCCTTGGAAAGAAAACCTTCCGGCTGTGTCATATACACTTCCTCCTCAAGTTCCCCATTGAGGAAGGCCGTTTTCACGTCCATTTGCCAGATCTCATAGTCGTAGTAAGCAGCAATCGCAAGCAAAATCCGAATTGATTTTAAAAGGGCTACAGGCGAATAGGTTTCATCAAAGTCAATCCCTTGTCTTTGATTAAATCCTTTTGCCACTAGCCTAGCCTTATAGGTCTCCACCTGGCCATCTGCTCCAATCTTTCTCTTATATACCCACTTGCACCCAATAGGATTAACACCTTCAGGCGCTTCAACCAGAGTCCATACTTGGTTGGTATACATAGATTCCATTTCGGATTTCATGGCACTATGTCATTTCTCTGAGTCAACACTACTCATAGCCTCATTATAGGTCTTAGGGTCGTCTTCATCAATGATTGACAACTCATTGTCATTCCCAATGACAAGGCCATAATACCTCTCAGGTTGGCGAGACACTCTCTCTGACCTACGAATGGGCTGTTCCACAGAAGGTTGTTCAGTCTGAACAGGTGTTTCCACTTGAACCGTAGTAGTTTGTGCTTCTTGAACTTCATCAAGTTCAATTTTGCTCCCACTGTTTCCTTCAAGGATAAACTCCTTTTCCAAGAAGGTAGCATGTCTGGAGACAAACACCCGATGACCGGTGTAAAAGTAATACCCTAAACTCTCTTTAGGATATCCCACAAAACTACATTTTACGGATCGAGATTCCAGCTTATCTGGGTCAACTTTCTTGACATAAGCTGGACATCCCCAAATCTTAACGTGTTTAAGACTCAGTTTCCTTTCTTTCCATATCTCATATGGAGTTTGAGGAACAGATTTGGAAGGCAACTTATTCAGTAAATATGCTGAGGTTTCCAATACGAAACCCCATAGGAATACTGGAAGATTCGCATAGCTCATCATGGACCGAACCATGTCTAACAGAGTTCGATTTCTCCTTTCAGATACCCCATTAAACTGTGGAGTATATAGTGGAGTCCACTGGGAGACTATACCATTTTGTTTGAGATAATCTAGAAACTCTCCATTCAAGTATTCACCACCTCGATCTGATCGAAGAGTTATAATACTGTGTTTGGTTTGTTTCTCCACTTCATGTTTATTTTCCTTGAACTTTTTAAAGGCTTCAGACTTGTGTTTCATCAAATACACATATCCGAATCTAGATCTATCATCTATGAAAGTAATGAAATACGAAAATCCTCCCATGGCTTGCGTAGACATTGGTCCACATACATCTGTGTGTACCAATCCTAGCAAATCCGCAGCCCTCTCTCCATTTACTATGCTTAGTTCTATGCAAATTAGAAACTCCTTTCTAATTTCATTTACTCTGGCCAGAGATTCCTGAACTAGCATAAGTGGATAAACCTTGAACATTCGCTTCCTTCACTGGAAGGGGTAGATCCTTTATTGATCATACACTATCTTCGTGTACAAATTCCTATACCCAGTAGAGCCCTAATAATTGTCCCTGGAGACTAAGAACTAAACCAAAGCATAGTTCAGTGTACACAAGATGACTATGATGACCTCAAGTCTAAGGATACTTGTACAACTATCACTATGTGAACAACTGCTGACACGTGAGTGAACTTCATCAGTTGTTCAGCTGTGCGAGTCATGTTCAGTGAACTTATTCTATAATAAGCACCTACATACTAGCTATAGTGTCACCACACAAATGTCTATGAGAACAGACATCCTTCATAATGAAGCAAACATTGTATGTACCGATCTTTGCGGATTATTAATTACCAGTTAGTAATCCTATGATCAGGAACTATTTAAGTTTAGAGTTATCATCTTTTAGGTCTCACTATTATGATCTCATCATAATCCATAAAAAGCTTTACTCTAAACTATGGTATATCTTATTTAAACACTTAAATAGATAGAGCCCGTAATAAAAACAAAACAAGTCTTTTATTAATATCAATGAAATCAAAATAGATTACACAGGAAGTTATTCCTAAATCCTAATACATGATTGGACTTAGTTTATCTCACTTCATTGTGGCTTGCGTAGACATTGGTCCACATACATCTGTGTGTACCATTCCTAGCAAATTTGCAGCCCTCTCTTCATGTCTACTAAATGGAGACTGCAGTGCCACAATGAAGTGAGATTTTCATCATCCCTTTTCTTTTATTAGTTTGTTCAATCTGAAGTAAATTATGTCACATTTATACAAACCATTATTTAAAGTACCACGTCCATAAAGAATATTATCTCTAAGAATAGAACATTCATTATTCTCAATCATAAATGAAAATCCAGCCAAGTCTAACATTGGAATAGAAATAATATTCCTCACAATCGAGGGAACAAAATAACAATTATTTAAAACAATAGTCTTGCCCCTAGGCATATGTAAATGAAATGATTCTACATCTTCAGCAGCAACTCTTGCTCCATTTCCCATCAGTAGAATCACCTCCTCTTCCTCAAGAGTCCTACTTCTCCTTAGTCCCTGCAACAAATTACAGATATGAGAACCACAGGCGGTATCTAATACCCAAGTAGAAATTTGATTTAATGACATATTCACTTTTATTATGAACATACCTGAATCAGAAGCGGTAGTCTCACTACCCTTCTTCTTCTTCAATTCTGCAAGGTAAACCTTGCAGTTCCTCTTCCAGTGCCCCACCTTGTTACAGTGAAAGCAAACAACTTTGCTCTTGGGGTCTTCAGCTTTTGGTAGAACCGGCTTTTCTTCACCTACTTTCTTCTTCTTGGAAGAGTTCCTCTTCCTTTTCTTAGGATTGGAACCTTCACCAATTAGAAGAACAGAACTCTTCTTACGGGGAAAATTCGATTCCGCAGTCTTTAACATGTTGTGGAGTTCAGGCAGGCTGACATCCAACTTATTCATGTGAAAGTTCACAACAAACTGCGAGAACGAACTCGGAAGCGATTGCAAGACCAAGTCTTGGCTCAGCTCCCCATCCATGGCAAAACCAAGTTGTCCAAGACGTTCAATCAAATTGATCATCTTAAGTACATGTTCATTCACAGATGATCCCTCAGACATCCTACAACCGAACAACTCCTTCGATATCTCATATCGAGCTGTCCTCCCCGCCACATCATACAACTCTTGTAGATGCATGAGGATAGTGTGATCATCCATATGCTCATGTTGCTCTTGTAGCTCAATGTTCATGGAAGCTAGCATGATGCATTGAGTAACATTTGCATCATCTATCCACTTACGATACACAATATGTTCATCATTATGTGCATCAGTAGCAGGTTCAGTAGGCTTAGGTGAGTCAATCACGTATTACAGCTTCTCAATCCTGAGAACAATTCTCAAGTTTCGAAGCCAGACAGCATAATTAGGACCAGTCAACTTGTGAGCATCCAATATGCTCCTGAGTGATAGTGCAGAAGACATAATGTATATTGTAAATCTGTAAATGATAAACACATAACAACACTTAGCAAATATTCGATTTCATTTTAAAACACTATATGAATCGGGTCTTTATTCATAAGTGGCTCCCATTAGTTTATCTAATTTATTCAACCCTCTACGTGAAAAATTAAGCATTCATAATGCTAGTGGGAATAGGGATCCTATATTCCATTACACAACCTCGGCTGTAGCACGAACCGCCATGTAATGTTCAATAGGCAAACAACTCTTGTCAATTACATCTTATGTTATTCCCTAATCAAACTTTAGCCTCTTGAATAATTGAGTCACGGTTGTGGCACGACAAACTCAATATTATAAGTCAAGTCTAACCCAACATTCCGTACTTTTGAATCAGTCCCCAAAGGCCCACGGCTGTGGCACGTACCGACCATTAGATTCTTATTCAATGTACACATCTCTATGTAATAGACAAGTATTTCTTATTTTGAAATCAAAGCCCTCGGCTGTAGCACGAACCGACAATGATTTAAAAATAAGAACTACATTCTATCATGTTGGAAGGCTATGACCGACACAAGCCCGTTGTGTCATTGGCCAATTACTACTTGATATTATTTAATTTTAGAGGGATTATATTACGTTACAATCATAATCACATTATAAAGAGATTATTCCTTTTAAATTAAATATTTCAGATCAATAATCAATAATCAGATGATTCCCAGATCGGGAGGAGCATTGTCAAAAGGCGTCACTTAATAACTCTTTCTTAAAGATAGAAATCTGTTGTTGACAGAATCATCCTTTCTCTCATATCGAAAATTCATATTCAATTACGTGTTTCATAAACACAAGAATCTCATGATTGTATTCATAATATTATTATTAAGGTTATGAAACAATTTCACTATACTAGGTTGTCTAACAAACGCCTTATGTTCATTTAAGTTCACCTAAATCTATCATCGGATGATAAACTAAGCATATATCACATATATCAACATGAATAAACATCAAGGTAGGCATGTTACATCATCTAGCATATTGGTCTAAACATTATATATCTCTATGTATCACATGAAGCATTTAAAAGCAGTTAAAACAGTTAAAAACAGCTTTAAAACACTTTTGTTAGCTATAAACAGTTCGAAACAATTTTATAAAATATCATACAATATACCATTAGAAGCGTGTCGAAAAGACGAATCCAACGGCACCAAAATCGCCCAATTTTGAGCTCGCACGCGCCCTCACGCGCCGAAACAAGGTCCCCCACGCGCGGCCACGCTCACACGCGCTGTCAGGCACGTGTAAGGATCTCGCCCACGCGCGCCCACGCGCCCTACGCGCTCCAAACCCTGTGCTGACGTCAGCATGACGTTATCTGATGACGTTAGCATGACGTCATCTGATGACGTCAGCATGACGTCAGACCCGTTGACCAGCGCGTGACTGACACGCGCCGTGCGTGGCCCACCAGCGCGTGAGCCCCACGCGCGCATGGCAGACGCGCGATCCTCCCCCTTTCTGTGAGTCGCCGCCGCCTGACACCTTTTCTCGAATGTCGTGCCTTTCTCTTTCTCTTTATCTCCGTGCAATCAACAGGTAATAGCAGATGTATAGCAGATGTTTATATGTATATACTAACAAATAATATATATATGATTATTTAATTACGAATTTAATTGCAACAACTTCAAAAATTCATAATAAAAAATCTATACATCATAAAATTATGAAAAAAATACCCAGACGATCTACAACACTTGTAGAACCCAGATCAACATTCAAAATTATTCTGAGAAACGATTTCTCATCAGACAAAATTAATCCATAATATAACTTGTAAAAATTATAATTAATTCATACAAGCACATAAAATTCTAAAATTTTTACCACAGATCTATATGCATACAACCTATGCTCTGATACTATTGTTGGATTTTAATCGCAGTGGAACCATTTAAAAGCACTTTTACACATAAAATCCAAATAAAAGCATATAAATCGTGATTAAAACATAGGGAACGAATACTAACCTTTAATATGCGATCAAAAGCAACGATCGGAGATCCTTAGCAGCTGCTCCTCAAATGTGAAGCACTCCACTGGTATCCACCAAGAAAACGACGTTAAGGAGGAGGATGTGGAGAAAATTAGGTTTTTCTAAAAATTGGGGTTCGAATAAAAATAGGGTTTATAATAGTATATTTATAGGCAAAATTTTCAGCTGAAATTTTCCCATAAATATTATTATTATTATCCCATTTATTATTCTCATTAACAATTAAAACACCTTTTAATTATTAATCCTTTTTCTAAACACTTTAGAAATAATTCTCTCTCTTGATTTAATTTCCAAAAAATTAAATCCTTAATTAATAGGCAAAATTTTCAGCTAAAATTTTCCCATAAAATATTATTATTATTAACCCTTTATTATTCACATTAATAATTAAAATACCTTTTAATTATTAATCCTTTTTCTAAATACTTTAGAAATAATTCTCTTTCTCGATTTAATTTCCAAAAATTAAATCCTTTAATTAATAATATTAAGAACTTTTCTTAATTAATTTATAATCAATTAAATCTCATTTAATCAATTAATAAATTTGCCAATTAATTATTTATTTCATAAATAAATAATTATTAGCCATTATTAATTAATTCTTCCACCATTAAATCATTCTCTTTTTATGGTGTGACCCTGTAGGTTCAATATTAAGCCGGTAGTAGAAATAAATAATAATAAAACTATTTTATCATTATTTATATAAATTCTCTAATTTATTAAATATGATTAATTAATTAATCACATTTATTCTACATCGTGAGGGATACTTCTCAGCATATCGCGACTATCCAGATAATACGAATTCACTGCTTAGAATACCAAGAACCTATTCAGTGAATAGTTACCGTACGATAAACTCCTTCTACCCTATAATGTCCCGATTAAATACAAGGCATGGATCTCGTGTCAAGTCTATCTAATTTAATCACTTGCTTACCATTTACTATGCTTAGTTCTATGCAAATTTGAAACTCCTTTCTAATTTCATTCACTCTGGCCAGAGATTCCTGAACTAGCATAAATGGATCAGCCTTGAACATTCGCTTCCTTCACTGGAAGGGGTAGATCCTTTATTGATCATACACTATCTTCGTGTACAAATTCCTATACCCAGTAGAGCCCTAATAATTGTCCCTGGAGACTAAGAACTAAACCAAAGCATAGTTCAGTGTACACAAGATGACTATGATGACCTCAAGTCTAAGGATACTTGTACAACTATCACTATGTGAACAACTGCTGACACGTGAGTCAACTCCATCAGTTGTTCAGCCGTGCGAGTCATGTTCAGTGAACTTATTCTATAATAAGCACCTACATACTAGCTATAGTGTCACCACAAAAATGTCTATGAGAACAGACATCATTCATAATGAAGCAAGCATAGTATGTACCGATCTTTGCGGATTATTAATTACCAGTTAGTAATCCTATGATCAGGAACTATTTAAGTTTAGAGTTATCATCTTTTAGGTCTCACTATTATGATCTCATTATAATCCATAAAAAGTTTTACTCTAAACTATGGTATATCTTATTTAAACACTTAAATAGATAGAGCCCGTAATAAAAATAAAACAAGTCTTTTATTAATATCAATGAAATCAAAACAGATTACATAAAAAGTTATTCCTAAATCCTAATATATGATTGGACTTAGGACATATTCCTTTCAATACTCACTGACTAGAGTTCATTTATATGTTCAAACGTCAGTGAAGAACAGTGATTGAAGTATTCAAGATTTTAGTAGCAATGAAGACGTTACCTAAATTACCAGAAATGATTCTAGTGAAAATACAGTTATTTATTGACAGTCAGTGTTTGAAGCGATAAAGTTGTTTCAAGCTTAACAATGTAATCAAGGCTATAATACAAAGTCTTGAATCGGGGTTAGTCGTCTGTGGACCAGACCAGTTGCACTAGGTGTCAACAGCTCGTGAAAGGAATCTGGATATTAATTTTAGAAGAATTGTTAAGTTGAGGAATGTACTTGGATTGAACATCTATTGTTAAAGTACGAGAAAAGGTGTGCGGGGTATACAGCTAAACTGCTCGAGGGATGGACGAGGTTCAAAGTTTAGTTGTTAAATTAAATAAATTTATTTAGTGGACTTTAATATAATTTATTTAATAAACTTAAAATGATTTATTTTATAAATTTTAAATAAGTTTATTTTATAAATCTAAATTAGTTTATTTATATAAGTAATATTTAAGTTTATTTTATAAATTAATTTAGTTACAATTTAAACTTAAATAAAAAGAAAAGAAAAAGAAAAGGAAAAAGAAAAGAAAACAAAAAAAAGAAAACAAAAAGAAAACAAAAAAAGAGAAAAAGAAAAGAAAAATAAAAAATAATAAAAAATAATAAGCAACCAGTTGTTGGTCGCAAGTTGTGAAAAACAAAATAAAGAAACAAAAGTTGGTTTTGTTTTGTTAGTCGCCAGTTGATAAAGTAAGGAAACCAGATGACTTGGTTTTATTAGTCGCAAGTTAACAAAAATAAAAGGAATTAAAGGTCGCAAGTTAAGTTCCTCTGGTCGCAAGAGAGATGATAAAATAGAAGTAATGATTTTCAGAGAAGCTCAAGCAAATTGTATATCCGTTTAACTTCTCACTTGAGTAACATTATAATGGCCGGTTTAACTCTTGTATATTCATAGGGGCATTATAAACGTTACTATGTAATTAAATCTTTAGACAAACAAAAGTTAGATCATTGTATAGGATTTGATTTGTAAATCTTTGTAGGAACTAGGAACTTTGTTGTTCTTAGATTGTAGCCGATTAATTTATTTACCAGAGTGTAGGAAAACCCCTCGCGGATTTATATATATATATTTCTCCGAATATCATATGTTCCTCATTTTATTGTTCCAAATACTATTCACCTCAATAGCACGGAACCACTGATCGAGCACTTAATTTTATATCCGCAAAAGATTCGAAATAAATCGGGACATAAGATGTGTACGTATTTAAATGGTGAGTAAACAATTGGGCATGCCATCTCCTTGTCAAATCAAGCTTTTTAGGTGCTAAAAATATTTTATAAGTGCTTCGCAATATTCAATGAGAGAGATACAATTCCAATATGCATCTTTTTGATTATATGGACTGGTAGGTAGGTGAGAGAGATATTGGACACATGGCTGCATAATAACCAACATAATAATTTGACAACTTGCAAATCAGATATAAATTACGTCTCTGTACAATCCTTGATGTCAAGTTGCGCCTACAAGGTCATAAAGGACTACATTTGTTTAGTACTTGATCACTTGCGCATACTAGTGCCATTTAATCACTTAGAAAATTCTGGGACTAAGTCTACTTGCGCCTAGGATTGTAACCAAGTAAATTTCCTTGCATTTTAAATCAAGTTGCGCCAAGAAAAGCTCCTGGAACTTCCACTTGCGCCACCTAGATTTCTACACCTTCACTTGTGCTAGAAGAAATTGATGATATCAGTATTTAAACTATCAGAGTTTATTTATCAATATTTGATATCAACATTTGACAGAGGTGACGTCATCAGCATTTACCATCAGTACTTGCTGATCATCTTTTGTCATCAGGATTTAATTACATCAGTATCCGTCGAGCTAGAAATCAGGAGATATCAAAGGAGGAAATATTTGCAGAGATATGTCAGTGTAGGACTTTACTTATTGTAGCAATTAATAGATGGATATGTTATAGGATTCCTTATTGTATTGTAATAGGATTTCTTATTGATTATGTAGCTGTGCAGTATAGAATCACAGATTAGATTCCTTTATGTGTTATGAACATTGTTATATTATTCTCATAATCTAGCAGATGTCAATGATATCTGTTCATTCTTTGAGAGAGTATTGTAATAAGTTTTTATACATCAATAATAAAAACTGTTATTTCAATTATGTATGTTATATCGATTCCCCCCTCTACAGTTCATTAAAGGACTAACTAGGGCTGAGCATTCGGCTGGTTCAATCAAAATTCGAACCGAGCCGAATAAATCGAAAACCGAATTATTGATTTTTTCTTAACCGAATCGAACCATATTAGTAACAAAAAACGAACTAAACCAAACCGGAAAAAATTCGGTAAATTCGGTTCGGTGTGAATAAAAATTTATGTAAAAAATAAATATTAACCCACAAAGATATAATAGCATGTGATTACTGGTAGTACTCAAAGGATCTCAAACCAATTGAATTATCTTTTAAGATTTAAAGAGCAAAATAAAGCATGTTTGATGAATTAGATTCGATAATAAACATTAAATATAAGGTCAAGTAAATGAAAGAAAGTAATTCTTAAGCGTTAATACTTGCGAGGAAGAAGAAGCTCATATGGTATATATGTATACACCACAAGATACTTAAAAAATAAACTCAAAATTATATTATGCGCAATAAAAGATAAAAACAATTAGTTAGATGATATACAAATTATAATATAAAACAAGAGAATATAAGTATACATAATCAATCAAAGAGGTAATGAATGAAGACATGTTTGTTTAGTTTGTCCAGAAAATGGAGAAATGAGTTAGCAAGATTGAGACGGAGATGATACAAAAATAATAGTTGGTACATCTAGACTTTGTTTGATGATGGAGTACTTGGTATATGTTTTATTATATTTTATATTATCTATATAATTACATATGTTATTACTTGTACGTGTCATTCTGTGAAGACAAAAGGATAATATAAAATGTTAGAATAGGTATTGAATTTTGGTCTATTAGGTTTAACCGAATTTTTCTTGGAAGGAACCAAATCGAACTAAAATATGTTTTGGTTTGAACCAAAAAAACTGAACTGACCGAATTATAAAAAAATTTGAACCAAACCGAACCAAAATTTGATGGTTCGCTTTTTCGGTTTCAGTTTAGTTTTGCTCACCCCTAGGCCTAATAATTGGTATGAGAGATTGTTGTTGATACACAAACAGTTTAAGATGTAAAAACAATTCACCAATGGTAGACAAGGAAGCACAACAAAACCCCCCACCTCCACCAGCCACAAATCCAATTAGCCACAACATGAGTAGATATGACGCTATCAAGGTTTCAATTCTAAAGGTACATGAATATTCAATCCGGAAAGTAAAGATGGCTATGTGTTTGGAAGTAACAGATCCTGAATATCTAAACATGATTTATGATGGTCCTCATAGGCCAATGAAGCTAGTTGTTACTATTCCTGACAAGAGGAAAAGATGGTTGATAAAGAAAAGAAGGACCATTCTCTTGAGGATCTTTCATCTATTATGAAAGATGAAAAAGTTAGACACATGTCCAATAGGGTTATTGGATACAAAACTGCCAAAGAAATTTGGGACACTTTGGAGGTCAAGTGTCAAGGCACTACTGCTATCAAGAAAAACAGAAGAACTATACTAACTCAGAAGTAAGAAAACTTTAATTTAAAGTCTGATGAGTCCTTGACTGAAATCTATGACAGGTTTCAAAAGCTGATGAATGACTTGTCACTGTTTGACAAAGAATATGATCTAGAAGATTTTAACTTGAAGTTTCTTCTTGGACTCCCTGAAAAGTAGGACTTGAAAGTCATATCAATAATGGATAATTATGATCTTGATGAAATATCTCTAGATGAGATCTATGGCATGCTAAAAACTCATGAACTGGAGATGGAGCAAAGAAGCAAAAGAAAAGGACCTAGAGCAAGACATATTGCACTAAAGGCTGAATAGAAACCAAAAGAGAAAGATGGGAGAAAAATCAACTCAAAGGCAAGGCTATGATTGCAAAGTCTGATACTGAGTCATCAAATTCTGAAGGTGACTCAAACTGTGAAAGTGAATCAGATAATAAAAGTGATCATGACAATAATGAAGATATTGAAGAGGTGGCTGCTCTAAAAAACGCTTCAAGATGATGGTCTACAAAAACTTCAAGAAGGGAAAATGATTTCGAGGAAGGGTTTCTAGTTCCTCAAACATTGATAGGAAGAATTACAGAAGAAACTAAGATGAGAACGAGTAAAAATCTGGAAGATATGACGAGCCAAAGACAAAGTGTTACAACTGTGATGGAGTTGGATACTTTGCAGCTAACTGCAGGAACCCAAAGGCTGAGAAAAAACAAGCCTTGATTACCAAGAAAAAGAACCAGGATTATACATCATGATTAGATGATGGTGTCAATTATGCTCTTGTGGCAAATGCTGATAGTGAGGCTGAGGCTACTAAGTTAAAGTTACCTCAAACTACATTTACTTTTGTTACTGATGATATTTGTGAATTAAGGTTATTTCTTAAATCTCTGCATATTAGATATAGGGATCAAACACTTGAAAATGCTATAATTAGAATTGAAAATTCTGACCTTAAGAAAAGGAATGATCACCTAGAAATTGAGTTGGATTTTATGCTAGAAACTCAAAAAGAAAGAGATGATGCTTTGTATGTTAAAGAAAAACTGGTAGAAAGCATGCTTACCTAGAAAAGGAACTGGCCAAAGAGAGAGAAGTAATTAAGCTTTGGACTAGTTCAGGAAAAACAATTTAGGGTTTAAAAGAAAATGGTTGTTGGGGATCAGGATTAGGATATGGTGATAAAACTAATTCTGATAAGTTAAATAAGAAAGGAACTAAGAAAATTAAATTAATAAACTGATAAAAAAATAAAGCTGAACAAGTCTCAGTTAAGACCTATTGATAGGGATAAATAATGATTATGTAATTAAATATTACAGTAATTATACGTAATTTGGGCTGTTAGGCCCAATAAGATGATGTATGACATTCAGACCAAAGAGGTCAACACATTGATCAGGTCTGATGGACCAGATCAGGCCTGATGGAACAAAGAAAGCCCCAAAACCCTGAATATTAATTAATTTCTAATTAATTAATAAGGGAAAAATTAGCTATTGAGAAGAGTCCCGATAAGGACATAAATCCTTGCAGATTAACCTCAAAGGGACCTAGAAGGATAAGGAATTAGTTTCCTACTATTTAGGACTCCAAAGTCCATTATAATTTAGAGACTTGATCACCAAGCCTCCTACACCAAGTCCAATTCAAGGTCTCACCCCACAAATCAGAACTACATTTTTTGGCTTGATTCTCTAATTCACAGAGATACGTAGGCATCTCGTAAAGGCAGAATTAAGCTACGAAACACGAGAGCAGCCATTAAAGGCCTTGAGCTCCCGAACCTTAACAATAAATACAGTAAATAATAACCTTAGTTTTTTATCCATAATATTTGGCGCCGTCTGTGGGAAAGCACAACAATAACCATGGCGAGAACACGGAGAACAGTTAGAGCCCTTGGAGAAGGAACACCAACGGGGATAACCTAAGTGATTTCTTCGACTGTGGAGGTGCCTCCTCACTCAACCTATGCAACCACGCACGGGGAAGCCCAGATAGGGGCAACTGAACCTCAGCCACAAGGGACGATCCCCTCGGCTACTCAATGTACGAATCCTCAAGTTCAACAAGTACATACACCTGTGAATTCTCGACCTGTCGGGTAGGAATATTCAACTGTTGTTACTACTAACCCCCTTATGGGATGCCCCTTTACCCCGAGGTTGGAGGAAGTGGACATGCTGGATGTAGTGAAGCGTGAGGGCGTTCGCCCCCATACATACGAGGTTTGGCTCCTATTCCTGAGGATCAGGAATTTTCTTGTCCTTACACTGAGAGAGACTCAGAATCTTCGGATGATGAAGTAGCCCCAAGAAGGAGACGTGCTGGCAAAGAGCCGATGGCTGATGGAAGCCAACGCCCTCAAAGCACCCAAGGGACGAATCCCCAAGAAGTGCAGGAAAGAATCAGGGCTCACGAGGCTGAGATTCAAAGGCTGAGGCGCGACCTGGAGGCGCACCAAACCACCAGACCCCCAACACTTCCTAAGGGGAGAAATCCTCCTCCCATCATAGACCTGGATGGTCCAGTGCAGAGAAGGGTTGTTGTCCCAAGGGCTGATCCAAGCAATTTTCTTCCCCTTGGAGATCCTGATGATCCTACTCCGCCCTTCACTGTAGATATAATGAATGCCCATATCTCAAGGAAGTTCAAGATGCCAACTATAGAGGCTTATGACGGCACGGGAGATCCCGCTAATCATGTTAGAACATTCTCTAATGTACTGCTATTGCAGCCCGTGAATGATGCTATTAAGTGTCGGGCCTTTCCTCAAACCCTGTCGGGTATGGCTCAAAGGTGGTATAGTCGCTTGCCCCCAAACTCTATTGGGTCATTCAGAGAATTAAGTCAGGCTTTTTTTAAGCAATTCATCAGTGGGAAAGTTCATGAGAAAAGTTCAGCATCTCTTATGAGCATTGTGTAGGGAACAAAGGAATCCTTGAGAGATTACCTGAATCGTTTTACAAAGGAGGCTTTAAAAGTCCCCGACCTTGATGATAAGGTAGCCATGATAGCACTGCAACAAGGAACTAGGGATGAGTTTTTTAAGATGTCCTTGGCCAAACGTCCCCCTGAAAGCATGTTGCAGCTCCAGGATAGGGCAGGCAAGTATATCAAGGTTGAAGAAAGCATGAGGAAGACCGTAGTAAGTAATGAGCCCACTGGAGGCAAGAAGCGGAAAACTGATCTGGAGTATATCGCCAAGGGCAAGTATCCTAGAACCGAGAAAAACCCTAATTCAAACCCCAAGAAGGGAGGACCTGGGCAAAAGTTCACCGAATACGCTAAGCTAAATGCTCCTAGTAGCCAGATCCTGATGGAAATCGAAAAAGATCGAGATATTTGTTGGCCTAAGCCCTTGAAGGCTGATCCTTCCAAGCTAGATAAGAGAAAGTATTGCAGATTTCACAAAGATGTTGGTCATGACACCGATGAGTGTAGACAGCTGAAAGACGAAATTGAGTTTCTGATTCGAAAAGGAAGATTGAACAAATACACTGGAGAAGGAGGGGATAGAAGCAACAACGTGAGAAGAAACTTTGATGACCGAAGGAGAGATCAAGAAGATCAGGGGCAAAATCCTCAGCCAAGAGGACCGGTTATAAATACAATCTTCGGAGGACCTCGCCCCCGAGGACCTGTGATCAACACAATTTTTGGAGGACCAACTGCTGCTGGGTTATCCAAGAACTCCAGGAAAGCATATGCTCGAGAAGTTATGCATATTGTTGGGGAAGCCCCGAAGAGGGCCAAGACAGGAGTAACAATGTCTTTTGATGATTCTGATTTGGAGGGTGTGAAATTTCCCCATGATGACCCGTTGGTCATAACCCCGATAATAGGGAACAGCCCGGTAAGAAGGGTCCTTGTGGATAATGGTGCTTTAGTGGATATTTTGCTACATGACACCTTTTTAAGGATGGGATATAATGACTCCCAATTGACCCCAACCGACATGCCGATATATGGATTCGAAGGAGTGGAATGCCCCGTAGAAGGAATAATCAAGTTGCCAACAACCATAGGACAGGAACCAAGGCAAGCAACTCAGATGTTGGACTTTGTGGAAGTAAATGCTAGTTCGACCTACAACGCTATCATGGGAAGAACAGGAATACACGCCTTCAAGGCAGTCCCTTCTTCTTATCATTCAGTTATGAAGTTTCTAATTCGAGATGGGATTGGAGAAGAAAGAGGAGATTAGAAAATGGCTAGAAGCTGTTATGTGGCCTCTTTGTGGGTATATGGAGTTGGGGGGCAGGTTCTTCCTATTGAAGATCTGGATATCTGAAAGAATAATGAGAAAAGGGGAAAGCCAGCAGAAGACTTGGTTTCAATTCATTTGGCCCCCGAAGACCCTGGGAAGGTGACTTTTATTGGAGCATCGCTCGAGGAGCCCCTTAGAGGGAAGTTGGTGAAATTTTTGCAAGAAAATAGTGATGTTTTTGTATGGTCAGCAGCTGATATGCCAGGCATAGACCCAGAACTGATTACTCACAAGCTGAATGTGGACCCAAATCGGAAGACGGTAAAATAAAAGAAAAGAAGTTTTGCTCCAGAAAGGCAAGAAGTTATAAAACAGGAAGTGGAGAAGCTCTTGGAGGCTGGTTTCATTGAGGAGATTCAATTTCCAGAGTGGTTAGCAAACCCTGTAATGGTGAAGAAGGATAATGGAAAATGGAGGATGTGTGTGGACTTCACTTATCTAAATGACGCCTGTCCTAAGGACTGTTTTCCGTTACCAAGGATCAATACTTTGATAGATGCCACTGCTGGACATGAAATGCTGAGCTTCATGGATGGATTTAGTGGATACAATAAGATCAAGATGAACAAGGATGACATTCCAAAGGTATCATTCATAACTGATTTTGGTGTTTATTGTTATCTTGTTATGGCGTTTGGTCTCAAGAATGCAGGAGCCACCTATCAAAGGTTGGTAAATAAAATTTTTAAGGATCTTATTGACAAGACTATGGAAGTTTATGTTGATGACATGTTAGTCAAGAGTCTAGTAAAGACTGATCATATAGCCCATTTAAGGGAAGCTTTTGAGGTCCTGAGGTACCACAAAATGATGTTAAATCCTACTAAGTGTGCATTCGGAGTAGGATCTGGAAAATTTTTGGGATCCTACAAAGTGTCCTGAGGCTAACCCCGATAAAATAAAGGCAATCCTGGACATGGAACCACCAAAAACTATCAAGGATGTTCAGAAGCTCACAAGAATGGTTGCTGCATTGGGACGATTCATCTCCAAGTCAGGAGACAAGTGCCTATCATTCTTCAAGTCACTAAAAAACATTAAGGACTTTGTATGGAGTGAGGAAAACCAGAAGGCTTTTGAAGAATTGAAGAAATATATGGCACAGGCCCCGTTGTTGGCCAAGCCAGTTTTGAATGAAGTTTTATTCTTGTACTTAGCTGTTTTAGAAAGTGCCTTGAGCGCTGTATTGGTTAAGGAGGAACTGAAAGTCCAGAAACCCGTATACTATGTCAGCAAAATTATGCATGGTGTTGAGTTAAATTATTCAACTATTGAGAAATTTGCTCTAACCTTGGTAATGGCTTCGAGAAAGCTGCGTCCTTACTTTCAGGCTCATCAGATTGAGGTGCTAACGAATCAGCCCCTGAGAAATATCATTCACAGTCCCAAGGCAAGTGGGAGATTGATCAAGTGGGCAATAGAGCTGGGAGAGTTCGATCTCAAGTATAAGCCACGAACGGCAATAAAAGCCCAGGCACTAGCTGACTTCGTGGTGGAATGTACCATACCCAACCAAGAAGCCGGGGGGCAGGAAGATAACATACCTCAAGACAAGGAAGTTGATAAGGGGGATAAAGAGAAGGTTAATAAGGAAAAAGAATACTGGATTCTCTATTTTGATGGAGCATCAAAAACGAATTCAAGTGGAGCAGTTTTGGTTTTACAAAGCCCTGATGGGTTCTTAATTGAGTATGCCATGAAGCTAGACTTCCCAACCATAAACAATGAGGCAGAATATGAAGCTCTGATAGCTGGTCTTGGCTTAGCAGGGACACTTAGAGTCAAGAACTTAAAAGTCTGTGGAGACTCGAAGTTGGTCATATCTCAGGTGAAGGGAGAGTTTGAGGCAAGGGATGAGACGATGGCTAAGTATGTCTGCCTAGTAAGGGCCGTGATGACCCAATTTAATGAATGCCATATTGAGCACATTCCAAGGGAGGAAAATGCTAAGGCAGATGCGTTGTCAAAATTTGCTTCATCCGAGATGGAAGAAAGTTCTACAAGTGTATACTATCGCGTTTTGAAAACACGGAGCATTGATGTTAAGCTTGTGGCTCCTATAGGCCTGGGGATGTCATGGATTGATCCCATTAAGGCTCATATTCAAACTGGCTGGTTACCAAACGATGCTACTGAAGCACGAAAATTGGTTGTTCGAGCACTAAGATACTCTTTGATAGATGGAATTCTGTATAAAAGATCTTTCGTGGTTCCCTACTTAAGATGTCTCAGGCCTGATGAGGCTCGCTTGGCTCTTGAAGAAGTACATAAAGGCATATGCGGGAAACACTTAGGGGGCAGGGCCTTGGCTCATAAGATAACCCGTTTAGGCTTTTATTGGCCAGAAATGATGGCTGATGCCAAAGAATATGTGAAAAAATATGACCGTTGTCAGAAGCACGCACCAGTTGTTAGACAACCCCCCAAGATGTTGACCTCTATCAACTCGCCCATCCCCTTTGCTATGTGGGGAATGGATATATTAGGGCCTTTCCCCATGGCCACAGCACAAAAGAAGTTTCTGATTGTGGCCATTGATTATTTCACCAAGTGGATTGAAGCCAAACCCTTGGCCAAGATCACAACTAAGCAGGTCGCACAATTCCTGTGGGAAAGTATTATGTCCCGGTATGGAATTCCCCGCATCCTAGTTACTGACAATGGAACACAATTCAACAACGAGGAGTTCAAGAAGTATTGTGAGGAAAATGAAATTGAGTTACGATTTACATCTGTGGCTCACCCGCAAGCCAATGGGAAAGCAGAAGTGGCCAATCGAATAATCCTGGATGGACAAAAGAAGAGGATCGAGAAGTCAAGGAATAACTGGGTGGATGAAATACTCCCCATACTATGGGCCTATAGGACTACCTGTAGAGTCACGACTGGAGCAACTCCCTTCATGTTAGCATATGGTGTAGAAGCAGTTGTTCCTGTAGAGATATCACATTTCTCCCCCAGAATTCAAGGTTTCAATGCTGAGGAAAATGAAGAAGGGCAAAGGTTAGCCCTGGATCTAATTGGCGAAGTACGAGATGAGGCACATGCAAAGATAGTGGAAAATCAGAAAAAAGCTTCATTCTACTACAACCTAAGGGTTAATGAAATATTCTTCAAATAAGGTGATTTAGTATTGAGGAAAGTGGAAGCTTCTGGTGTAGGGCAGAAAGGGAAACTTGCCCCAAATTGGGAAGGGCCGTACAAAGTCAAGAGCGTTCAGGGTAGAGGAACCTACAAGCTGGAGACTATGGATGGTTTTGAAGTTCTGAGAACTTGGCATGCACAAAACCTGAAGGTTTACTATGTGTAAAATAGTTAAAGTACGATTCTCACTCGTCAGAATGATAAGTAGGTTTAAAAGCACCTTGAAGCTTTGCTTGCTTAAAATTTTTCTATGTAGAAGATATGTTTAGGTTTTATCAGGGTCGAACCCATTTCATATAAGGTATCTACAATACCAAGTTATAGTATAAAACCTTCAACTTAATCTTGGCCTATTGGATTGATTGCATTGTGAAAGATAAAACCAAGTTATAAACTTGAGTTTGAAAAATCAAAAGAAAAATACGATGATACTTGGGCAAAATATGACTGAAAATAATAAAAGTCAATTATAAAGTTCAAATATTGTCTAATAAAGAAGAAATACATAAAAAAACTTTGGCCTTGGAAGGCTGGGATTCTTCGGAACCACTATCTGAAGTCTGCTCGGATGTCTAAGTCGTCCCCTCAGAAGTCTATGCAGAGGTTCTCTCGGAACTACCTTCGGACGCTTTGGATGCTGCAGGAGACGCTGGTTTAGGAGGCGCTGCCTTTGGAGGCTCTTCTACCCTGGCCTTCTTTACAACGGGCTCAGGCTCCTCCTCAGAAGAAGTTTCCTCCTCTTCAGAGCTGGACTTGAGCTCCTTCCTCTTTTGGCCTTGGCCTTGACTCCCCGATGGGCCGTCCTTGATCAAGTCACCAAGCTTGTCTATAACACCCCCAAGTGCTGGAACTCGTACAGGGCAAGGGAAGGAGGACTGTTCTAAGACTTCTGGAAATTCGTCTTGAATGGCCTCCACAACGGCATCCCAGCCTTCCTTATAGCTAACTGGATGAAGGAGGGCATCGTGCTCCACCATTAAATCCTTGAACTCCTGAGTGTCCATCCAGCCGTCAAAGGCTTTATCCTTCTGAGCCTTGAGGATAACATTTTCGGCCCGGGTCGTCTCCAGGTCAGAAGTAGAAGAGGCAAGTTGGGCTTCAAGGGCCTCTATTCTTTGGTTGGCCTCCTCCAGCTTCTTGTTCGCATCCTCCAGGCCAACCTTCCAAGCCTTGGCTTGGTGAATTGCCCCTTGAAAATGAGCGTTCGCCTACAAGAAACACAGCAAAAGTAAGAGATATGAAAAATAAAAAAGGCAACTATGAACGGCTATGGAAAAAGATATACCGTCGCCAAAGCCTGAGCTTCGAAAAGCTCGTTCCCCTCCAAGTCCTATTGAAGGACGAAGTCTTGATAGTCAACCGGGGAGATGGAATGCTTAGACCATTCCTTGGCAAGTGTTGTGTTGCTGACAATCGAATCCTTGCCCCGGATTCCCAAAGCAGGTTGAAAGTAAGACCCGAGTTTTTGCTTGGTGCGTAAAAATTGGCTGGGGCCTTCCTCGCCTGGTTCCATTGCTTGGAGTAGGAACTCTGGGAAACGATCCCCAAGGCGCGGGTCTTTAAAGACCTTTTCAGCGCGCTTCATCCTGGTCGTCTCCAGGTCTTTAGGCTTCGTAGCCTCCTCAATTTTCTCAGCCATTGCAACAAATGAGATAAGTAAGTTGAGGAATTAGCAAAATAGAAAATGAAGAAAATAAAAAGAACAAGATAAGGAAGGAAACGTACTCTTCTTAGGGATGGGGGAAAGGCCGCGTTTTACAAGAACGGTCTCCCTGATAAGATCCCAAGAATGGGAAGTCCCATTATCTTGCGTCAGGAGGTTGAAAGCTCTAGTCTCTTCAGACAAAATTATATCATTTGGGCTCCCATCTACGGCTAACCCAAAAGATGAGTGAAATAGGGTGCCCTAATCGCCACCCTCCCAAACGACGAACAAAAAATCTTTCTTCCACCCCAAATTGTTGTCAGGGATGGACTTCCCGTTAACTATGTGGGGAATAGTTGGGCGCTGGTTTAAAGAAACCTAACCCAGATTCTTCTCAAGGTTGTTCTTAAACTGAAAAATCTTTCTGAAAATAGCAACAGAACTAGGGACATTGTGCTTGGCGCATTGCGACAGATAGCTCAGAATCAGCCTCCAAGAGTTAGGAGGGAGTTGGCAAGGGCTGATGCCCACATCAGCTAGAAGAACATGAATAAACGGGTGAAAGGGGAGTCTGATACCTGCCCTTAGAGTATCCATGTAGATGCACAATGCGTCCTTCCTCCACTGACAGGCCCTGTCGGCCGAACCTGCAAGAACCAGTTTAAAAGGATCCTTGATTCTGAAACAACTACTCAACTTTTCCAGCTCCTTTGGATCTCGCAAGGCACTAATATGGTCGTGCGCGTCCAGATGCGCATCAGGCGGGTACTCGTCTCCTCTGGTGTTGATCATATCGATCAAGGAAGTGTACCTTGATCGAATAGGGAATTCATTGGACTTTCTAGCCACATTCATCTTGGCCAAATGAGTCATTTTCTTATCAGCCATCTGAAAAAAGGGGCACATAAAGAGACAATTTAAAAAAAATGCAAACTATGCAAAAAACAAGCACAGGAAATAAAGGGAGAAGTTTTACCTGAAATAATGTTCCTGAAAAAAGGCTTTGGGGCTTAAGATACTCCGACTTATTGCTCTGAGATTCTTGATAGAAGAAGAAAGACGGATAAGTTATAAATGAGAAAGTGAGGAGCAGTGACTCTACTCACTCCTTTATATAGGAGGAAAAGTGAAGTTGAAGGGACAAAAGGCCCAGTGAGGGTAAAGGCCCAAAGAAAAAAGCCCAGAAAATGGAACATTCCAGAATATTCCAAGGGAATTCAAAAGAATTTAAATAAAATTCCCGAGAATTCTAGAGAATTCTAAACAAGGTATTTTAATATATTAAGCCCAGATTAATAAGAGGCCCAATAGGAGTTTTTTGATATATTAAGCCCAGGTTAATAAGAGGCCCAATAGGAGTTAAAAGGCCCAAATCCAATTAGGATTTGGAAAAATACAAAGCCCAAATCGAAGTCCTAAAAAAGATAAGGCCCAAAAAGAAGATTAGGCCCAAATTAAGGCCCATTCCAAATTGGATTAGAAGGAAGCCCAAAAAGACCAGGATTGAGGTCGAAATTCAAGTCGTGAATTCTGCTCGAAATCTTTCGAACAGACACCTGAAAATAACGGGTTTAAAAGTCCAGCATTCAGGTCGAATTTCAAGTCGTGAATTCTGCTCGAAATCTTTCGAACAGACACTCGAAAATAACGGGTTTAAAAGACCAGGATTCAGGTCGAATTTCAAGTCGTGAATTCTGCTCGAAATATTTCGAACATACACCCGAAAATTAGAAGTATAATAGAACTGGATTGAGGTCAAAACCCAGACCAGGATCGAGGTTGAATCAAGCAAAACATTTTTCAAGCATGGGGTACAGAAACCTAGACTTAAAACCAGGTCGAAGAATCAACTAGGATCCTGGTCAAAGCCCAGGTCGTGAATCCTAGTCGAAATCTAACGACCAAGAAGCAAATAAGCACAGAATTTTCGACCTAGATCCAGGTGGAAGGTTCGACTAGGATCCTCGTCGAAATCCAGGTCGTGAATCCTAGTCGAAACATTACGACCAGGAATCAAAACAAGGACAAATTTTTAACCTAGATCTAGGTCGAAGGTTTGACTAGGATCCTGGTCAAAATCCAGGTCGTGGATCCTAGTCGAAGTCCTTCGACGAGGATTGCAAAGCTGGCCCAAAATTCGACTAAAATCCAGGTCGAAATTTCGACTAGGATCCTGGTCGAAAAAGGGCTGAAATTTTGAGAATATTTGTAAAAAATTGCAAAAAATGTGAAAAAATCTCGGAAAAAAGGGAAAATTCCTGAAAAATACCAGAAAATTCCTAAAAATAGGGAGAAGGGAAGAAACTAAAAGGGAAATTTTTTAAACGACCCTGAAGCCACGTATAAGGCAAATCGTTGTAAGCGTGTAGGTCGCTCCACACTTTACGCAAAACGATACCCTGAAAGGGAATGAACGAACTTAACTTTTGCGAAATCTTATACGGTTTCCCAAAAGTTGGGGGGAAAATGATAGGGATAAATAAATCCTGATTATGTAATTAAATATTACAGTAATTATAAGTGATTTGGGTTGTTAGGCCCAATAAGAAGATGTATGACATTCAGACCAAAAAGGTCAACACATTGATCAGGCCTGATGGACCAGATCAGGCCTAATGGAACAAAGAAAGCCCAAAAATCCTGAATATTAATTAATTTTGTAATTACTTAATAAGGGAAAAATCAGCTATTGAGAAGACTCCCGATAAGGACATAAATCCTTGCAGATTAACCTCAAAGGGACCTAGAAGGATAAGGAATCAGTTTCCTACTATTTAGGACTCTAAAGTCCATTATAATTCAGAGACTTGATCACCAAGTCTCCTATACCAAGTCCAATTCAAGGACTCCCAACATCTATATAAGGGGTCTCACCCCACAAATCAGAACTACGTTTTTGGGCTTGATTCTCTAATTCACGGAGATACGTAGGCATCTCGTAAAGGCAGAATTAAGCTACGAAACACGAGAGCAGCCATTAAAGGCCTTGAGCTCCCGAACCTTAGCAATAAATACAGCAAATAATAACCTTAGTTTTTTATCCATAACACCTATTAAGTTTAAATAAATGCTGATGCTGTAAAATCTGTTAATGAAAAAAGGTCAACATCAAAATCTAAGTCAAACTTAAAAACTAATAAGTGTGAACAAGCTCATAACAAGTTAGTAAATGTTGATTTAATTACTCAGAAACAGCTTAAACAAAAGCTGAAGGAAGCCAAAAAAAATAAGGAAAAACAGCCTAGAAACAACAGAATTGGGAAAATAGGTGTCAACAAGGAAAACAAATACAAACCCATTCCTAATGCACCTAGAAAGACATGTTTTCACTATAATAGTTCTAATCATTTTGTTGTTGCTTGCAGGAAGAATAAAGGAATAAACATTGTTCCCTCTAAGTGAGAGTTTAGGAATAGAACAGTTAGATATAAACCACAAAATCCATGCTTTCATTGTGGTAGTGTTTGACATTGAATTTACACATGTAAAGAATATCACAGATGTACTATGATTATTATGAACTCAAACCCACTTTAAATAAATGAAAAATTATTTCTGTATGTGTAAACTCTGATTTAAGAATGTTAGCATAAACTCTAATTCAAATACTTCTTCTATAAATGCTAACAAACTTAAAAAGGCCAAAGGATCCAAGCAAGTCTGGGTCCTTAAAAACACTAATTAATTGTTTATCTAATTGTATAGTAACTGTTGAATTTGTGGAGTATATTAATTAAGCACATGAAAATAGATAATTCAGATTTAGATTAGTTTATGGATTAGTCTACTTTTCAGATTTGGACTATAATTTTGATTTAGGCCTATTTTCTTCTCTTATAAATAATGATGTAATTGTAAAATCATAACACAACAAATTGTGAGAGATCAATAAAAAAATAGTGTGGCTTGTGGAGTAGGAATTTCTGAACCACGTAAATCTTTGTCTTCTGTGATTGTCGTTCATTATCTTGTTCTTGTTTATTCACTTTGGGTTTTGCTTTCGTTGTTGTAAACTCAACAAATGGTATCAAGAGCCTAGGTTTTCAGGTGAGTGGGAGTGATGGCAAAAGACGTAAAGGTAAAGATCGATAAATTTGATGGCAAAGATTATGGGTTTTGGAAGATGCAAATTAAAGATTATTTGTATCATAAAAACTACATGAACCGCTGGAAGAGAAGAAACCAACTTCAATGAAGGAGGAAGAATGGAAGCTTTGGAGAGGCGGGCTCTGGAGGTTGTCAAGTTGACTTTGGCGAAGAACGTTGCTTACAATATCGTCAAGGAAACGACAAATTCTAGTGTTTAATTACAAAAAGAATGGTGTTACAATAGATAATATAGACTATTACAATAGGCTATGTGGGCCCCACACGCGGGGCCCCATTTGCAATCTTGATTGAACCTAATACATCACTCATTTTGTGTTACATTTGGGCCTTTTAGTGTTACAGTAGTTGCCTATTGTAACATTTTCTTCTCTGTTACAATAGATCATTGAAGTGTTACATTAGGGCGTCTATTGTAATGCTCGTATACGTAACGCCCCGTGGTGTTACAATAGACCTAATGTAACACTTTTTGGGCCTATTGTAACACCATTTAGGCATTACAATAGCCCACTTATGGCGTAGTGTAAGGTGTATTTGATTCGCTTGTTAATTGCCACTAGATCGAACGAAGGAGATTGTGTTGCTAATCATGTGAACGAATTTAATTCTATCCTAGCAAGATTGGCATCGATGGATATTAAATTCGATGATGAAGTACAGGCCTTCTTATTAGAATCCTCATTACCAGACAGTTGGTCGGGATTTGTCACTGCTATAAGTAATTCATCTGGGAGCGGTAAGATGACTTTTGATGGAGTTCGAAATTCGATTCTTGGAGAAGATATTTGTAGGAGAAAATTAGGAGAGTCATCAGGTTCCTTGTTGAGTGCTGAGAGTAGAGGCAGAAAGTTTGAAAATGGGCAGAATATGGGGCGTAGCAGATCAAAGTCACAGAAGAGAGGAAAATCCACAGATTGCAAGGAAATTGTTTGCTGGAATTGTCAGAAGAAGGATCACTTCAGGAATCAGTGCACGGCTCCCACGGCTCCTAGAGGAAAGAGTAAAGAGGATAATTCAGCTAACTTAGTTAAAAGAGTGGTGGATGATGATGCTTTGATTTGTTGTGTTGAATGTTCGATTGAATCATGGGTTATGGATTTCGGTGCATCATTCCATGCTACCCCTTGCAAGGATTTAATGTTAAATTTCAGAGTTGGAAATTTTGGTAAAGTTTGTCTTGTTGATGATGAGACTTTGGATATTGCGGGAATGGGAGATATTAATCTCAGAACCTCTTTGGGAACTAGCTGGACGTTGAAAGATGTAATGTAACGCCCTCCAAACCCATGGTATAAGTCTGGGGGTTACTAGCAAATCTCCAAACCTGTACAACCTGTATAACAATTAAGCAGATATATATCTAAAACCCCTTTAATACTAACCAGGGTCTTTTTAGGTTGAAGTATGAAAACAAGAACCATATTCTACTTTTATTACAATCCAAATTTATAACTCACAAAACTCTCTTTATTACAAGCCATTGTCTAACAAGTTTTAAACTACATCTTTTCTTTATTCAAACACACCCATTAACTATCTACACTACACCTGCTCATGCAACTCAAAGCTTTCTTCTTGAATTAGGATCAACACTTTTGGTATGAGAGGGTCCCGCAGCTTGACTTATTTCTTTACCACTCGAGTCCTGATAGGTTTCATTTTCCTTCTTAACTGAAAATAATAAGGTGAATAACAACAAAAAGGGGGTGAGCCATAATTTGCTCAACAAGTCCACAATATATAAGCAGTGTTATAATCACTAAATGAATCAGTAATTTGGTTAAATCTGTAAAGATATGACCTCGCAAGAAAATAATGATGGCCATTATTGGCGAATATCAAACGAACTAAACTGGACAAAAGTTCGCACCTATATCCTGCTGATCAGCCAGGATACATTGTAGATCCATACCTCAATGTACAGATCCATGATAAGTGGATTTTATATCCACTTGGAACGCTTTATTACAAGCTTAAATTGATGTTTTGGACTCAAGTTGTTGGTATTTTGATGTGTTTTTGTGTTATTGCATTTCAGGTACCAGTTAAATATGAAGAAAGGAGTTTTAAAAGGTAATATGATGAAAATTGATCAGATTTGGAAGCCTAGGCCATAGTCAATTTGTAGAGAATCTCATTAGCTTCGTGTGGGCAGTTGAATCGCCTAATTCTGACGAGTAGAACTCAAGTTATGGCCAAAACAAGATTCATCAAAAATTTTCCCGATAGGTTGTAGGCGCCCGCCTGGGATATGGGGCGGCCGTTTGGGAGCTGAGGCGCCCGCCTGGAGAGTGGAGGCGGCCTCCTGAGGCACGGCTGATTCGCTGATTTCGCTGAAAAACCCTATTTGAGTGGAATTTGACGATTTTAAGGGTCCAGGTCCAATATGGGCGTATATATACTTAACAAAAGGGTTTTCATCATCCGGGAAGATTGGGATACCAAGGAGAAGACCTAGAAGCACAAAACAACACGAAAAAAGAAGATCTTATTTTCAACTTGTGATTCTTTGAATTAGTTGTAAGTTTGGATGCTCGTTTTCGTTCTTGTTGAACCTGGATCTCGTTTATTTGTACTTTAATTATTATTCAGTTTATTAAGACCTTGGTTATACCATGCTTTCATTGCAACCCATGGTGACGATGAGTTCAATTATGGGCTAATCATTATCATGGGATTTTAGCGGATTTACTTATGGATTTCAATAGCTAATTGTTTTGATATCTTGGTGTGTGGTGATTGATTGATATCCTAGTATTGGTTGTGCTTATTCGTCTTATGTGCGTAGCTAACATATAAGATAGCGTGTTAATCTCTATTGAAGCGACAGTGAATATAGAGGTTTAGAACTTGCCATGCTAGCATAGGTTCATGTATTGTATGCATGATTAGTAGGTAATTTTAACCATCTTACTTTCCCTATGTAATCAAGATAGATAACTTGCACATTAAATCGTTATGTTTTCAATTCTTATAGACATATAAGTAATAAGCATAATTGGTGCCTATTCAACTTCTATCTCTTTTGTGGATGCTTGGTAGTAGGGTATTCGTGCAACGAAAGTTGGCGTTTACTAGTTTCGTGTTGTCTGATTAGTGTCATCACCATTACATGCTAAGGTTAAGAATGAAAAGGCTATTGAATGAAGTATTTAATGAAGTTAGAATCCCATGTTTTTCATATATAGTAATTCAACCTCAATTCTCTTAGTTAATGTTATTTAGTATAATCTCTTAGTTTAATAAAAACCCAATTTGTTATTTGTCTTAGCATTGAGCGATAACCATACATTGTTGAATAGGTGCATAAATTAAACTTAACCTAAACCAGTCTTTCTGGGAACGAATCTGATTTATATCTTATACTACTGGCGAACGCGTATACTTGCGAGAAATTGCAGGTTTTGAATGCACCACCATGGAAGAGTAGGTCGACTTTGTAGTAAATTCGGAACTTGAGCAATTGCCAAAGTCTGATACCTTAGAGAGATTCTTAACAGGGAAGTTTGATAGTAAAGATGAAGAAGGGGCAGAGCAACTGTAGGTTTTAAATACACCTCCATGGAAGAGGAAGTTGGATATGCCATTCGATTCTCTTGGGTTAGCAGAGCTGAAAATTTCTCAGGAGCATTTTGAACCATTTATTCAAGAAGCTCCCACACTTGAGCTCAACCGAAAGCCAGATCACTTGAGTTATTCATTCTTTGGTGCACCCCATGATAAGGGGTTGGGATATATTTTTGATGATGTAGAGAGTGGTTGGACGGATCT
This sequence comes from Apium graveolens, assembly GCF_009905375.1. Lineage (NCBI taxonomy): Eukaryota > Viridiplantae > Streptophyta > Magnoliopsida > Apiales > Apiaceae > Apium > Apium graveolens. The sequence continues at coordinate 177,867,995 of NC_133654.1, forward strand.
TCCAGTGCCTATAGAGGGTTCTTCTCATGCGCCACAGACAGTTGATAGGTTTGGTCTTGGTGATGAGCAGTATAGGCGAGTGACTAGGCGTATGGAGGCCGTGCACGATATTCACCATCGTTTTGCTGAAGATTTGACACACGCTTTCGGTACTGTTGTCCGAGACACTGGTGGCGAGGTTGATTGGCCACCTGATCCTCCACCCGAGGAGGGTGACTCTCCCGCTTATTAGGTATGCCTGAAATCCTTATTATTACCTTCAATGAGGACATTGAAAATTTTAAGTTTGGGGGTGATAATGTAAGGATTAGTAATGTGTGTGTGTCCATATAGATTCATATAGATTCATATTGCATGTTTAGTTGTAGTTCATTCATATTTTTGCATGATTGTTCATTTAGGACATATTTGTTTATTTTTTATGTGATTTCATATATTTGCATTTGCATGCATATTTAGCATGATCCCTTAAGATGAACTATGATATTTGATAAGTTGATGTTGATTTGAGTGTGGTGATGACGAATAGAGGGATGTTTAAGTCTTAATGAATTGATTTGCATGCCCGAAACAAATATTTTCATAAAGTCTTATCGGGTTGCTTTTGATCTAGATCATGATCATACTTGTTTATTGTTGAGATTTAATCACTTTGTTATATTTAGAATTTGTGATATTCTCGTAATGACGTAAAAATACTGATTTTTTTTATATGGAGAAAAACTTGGATTTCATTGCTAGTTGTTGTAAGGCTAGGCATCAAATGGCTAGTAGCCTGCTCATATTTTTTTGAGTAGTCTAGGGTTGAATGAGATGGAGCGAAACGCACTCATTCAGAAATTATTGAAAAAAAAGAGAAAAAAAAAGAAAAATAAGTATGTGTTTATGCATAATTGATCAAGAGTGAGCTCTTTAATACTCGAGTTATTAAGTTCTAGGGGAATTTGTGCCTAGTGACCTAAGGCTTTTATAGTCTGGGATCCGCTAACCTAACGCTCGCTACATGGGTATTATTGCATAAGTCTTTTGGGACCTCATTCATTGCACGATCAAGTAAGCATCATTGTTATGTGTTCAATAATAGTGTGAATCCTTGTATAACTCTTGTAGAAAGGAGGTGTTGTGAGTCATAATGCGTTTATTATCTATTCTGTTTATAAACTTTTGATTGTTTCGATGATAGATAAGTTATGGTTATTGATCTAGTATCGAGAGATATCTGTTAAGCAATCCACACACGCACGTTTCTGGTTTATGAGTTGGTTTGTGGGATTTATTCGAACTCTGTTTTAAGTCATTGCATTCTTAGAGGCATTGGTGTATTCATTTGGTTATGGTTATTCTGAGGGGATCGATTGCATTATCATTTAGTTGCATTCACGTAGTTGCATTCATGCATCAGGTTTGTTTTATAGTTTTGAGTCTATTTATGCTTGAGGACAAGCATCGATTCAAGTTTGGGGGTGTGATAAGTGGATTTATATCCACTTGGAACGCTTTATAAAAAGCTTAAATTGGTGTTCTGGACTCAAGTTATTGGTGTTTTGATGTGTTTTTGTGTTATTGCATTTCAGGTATCAGTTAAATGAAGAAAGAAGCTTTTAAAGGTAATATGATGAAAAGCGATCAGATTTGGAAGTCTAGGCCATTGTCAAGTTGTAGAGAATCTCGTTAGCTTCGTGTGGGAAGTTGAATCGCCTAATTCTGACGAGTAGAACTCAAGTTATGGCCAAAACAAGATTCATCAGAATTTTTCTCGACAGGCTGCAGGCGCCCGCTTGGGATGTGGGGCGGCCGCTTGGGTGCTGAGGCGCCCGTCTGAAGAGTGGAGGCGGCCGCCTGAGCCGCGGCTGATTCGCTGATTTCGCTGAAAATTCCTATTTGAGTGGAATTTGACGATTTTAAGGGTACAGGTCCAATATGGGCGTATATATACTTAAAAAAAGGGTTTTCATCATCTGGGAAGATTGGGATACCAAGGAGAAGACCTAGAAGCACAAAACAACTCCGAAAAAGAAGATCTGATTTTCAACTTGTGATTCCTTTGAATTAGTTATAACTTTGGATGCTCATTTTCGTTCTTGTTGAACCTAGATTTCGCTTATTCGTACTTTAATTATTATTCAGTTTATTAAGACCTTGTTTATACCATGCTTTCATTGGAACCCATGGTGACGATGAGTTCAATTATGGGCTAATCGTTATCATGGGATTTTAGCGGATTTACTTATGGATTCCAATAGCTAATTGTTTTGATATCTTGGTGTGTGGTGATTGATTGATATCCTAGTATTGGTTGTGCTTATCTGTCTTATGTGCGTAGCTAACATATAAGATAGCGTGTTAAACTCTATTGAAGCGATAGTGAATATAGAGGTTTAGAACTTGCCATGCTAGCATAGGTTCATGTATTGTATGCATGATTAGTAGGTAAGTTTAACCATCTTACTTGCCCTATGTAATCAAGATAGATAACTTGCGCATTAAACCGTTATATTTTCAATTCTTATAGACATATAAGGACTAAGCATAATTGGTGTCTATTCAACTTCTATCTCTTTTGTGGATGCTTGGGAGTAGGGTATTTGAAAGGCACATGACATAGCCTATTTGTTTATTCGAGGATTTAACTTAACTCAAATAAGAATGTAATAAGTAAATAGTAGATCCACCGTCAAAGAGATCTCTCAAAGTAACATCTGTCAAAGGATTCAGAAACAATGTTCATCTACAGACTTGAGAAATTACTTCACTGTAAGAAGTTCAAGAAATTGATCAAGCCTTAGTGATATAAATCAAGATTGTGGATTTAATCCAGTGACAGAGATCTTGTCAGGGTATCAATTAATTACAGGGATTTAATCTGAAGAAAATCAAGTTATTAAAGTCTAGACATAAAGAAACGTCACAGAAGTTAGTCTTTCATGAACCAGACAGTATATCGAGTGTCAACATTGAAGTGGTGAAATTGATTCATAATTTTCAGTGATTTTCAGAAGATTGTCAGAAGAGGGGTTGCTGTTCAAGAATAGTATTAATTCTCTATTAATTAATTAAGTCATATAATTTAATTAAGAAAATAAATTATATCTGCAAAGATTAATTTATTGATTAATTGAATTAATTGGTTAATTAATTATGAATTAATATTATGTATTTTCAGAATTAATTTTGAATTAATATTCAATATTAATTCAGAAAGATAAACATTTGAACTTGTATGACAATTCAATTGTCATACCGAAAGTCTTTCCAGCTCAAAGGATTGTCATACCGAAAGTCTTTCCAGTTTAAAGGATTGTCTTGCCGAAAGTCTTTCCAGTTCAAAAGATTGTCTTGCCGATAGTCTTGCCAGTACAATTCAATTGGATTTATTGATTACTTAAGTAAACAGAAGCAGATCATTCAAGAAACACATTGAATATTCAACCAACTCAAGAACACAGAAAGAATAGAAGCAGAGAACTTATTATCTTCAACTGCAATATTTCTGGACATTAATTTCTAGTATTTATTGTTAAATCTAAACCACTAGAAATCCTTCTCTTGTTCTTGTGTAACTATCTAGCGGATCTAAATCCCTAGAACTTAATCTCAAATTTCTTTTAGCATTTCATCTTTTTATTTCAAAAATAGAAAAAGTTCTTGTCAAATTTATTCTAGATTTGGAATAATTTATTTGAGATTAATCCCTTGTAAATGATACCGTTGTTGTAACACCTTTCAAGTTTAATAATAGTTTTATTTAACTTGAATTTTGTTTCACTTTTTTATTGCACATTATATTCGATTAAACGGTATAGTTTGTATTCAACCCCCCTTCTACAAACATATTGGGACCTAACAATTGGTATCAGAGCCTTCTGATTAACGAACAAATCAAGATCCTAGACTTCTGTGATTCTTCCACTCCTTGAATTTTTATTTACTCAAAAATTCATAATGACTACACAAAAAGTTGGAACCGTTAAAATTCCATTGTTCGATAAAGAAAATTATATTATGTGGGAGAGGAAGATGCTCTTGTTTTTACAAGTTGCAAATCCCAAATATCTGGATGTGTTAAAGAAGGGTCTAAAAATTCTGATGGTTATTGAACCAGAGGTTATAGAAGATGATGTTGTAATTACCAAATCTAGAACCTATGTAAAAGATCCTGAGGATTTTTCTCCTGCTGAAAAAGAAAAAGCCTCCTTGGATGTCAGCCTTCAATTAATTTTAGTTGATTCCCTTGATCCCTTGATGAACAGACATGTGATGAACTGTAAAAATTCCAAACACATCTGGGAAACTATTGAGGTGATTAATGAAGGCACAGAGGAAGTTCGGGAGAACAAGTTAGAGATCCTAACCTCTGAGTATGAACATTTTAAATCCAATCCAGGAGAAGGAATTACTGAAGTGTTTGAGAGGTACAATGCATTGATCAACAACCTGAACATAAATGGAAAATATTATTCAATCAGGGAGGTCAACAAAAAGTTCCTTTTAACACTGCCAACTCATCTTGAACATAGATACACTGCCATAAGAGAAGCGAGAGATCTGAATGAGATTTCTTTGGAAAGGCTCTATGGTGTGTTAAAAACCTATGAGTTGGAGCAGATTCAGCAGAAGGAAGTCTACGGTAAAGGTAGAGTGGTCAGCACGTCTACTGCTCTAGTAGCTGAAGAACAACAACAACAACAACCACAACAACAACAACAATCTCAACAGTCAGAGAGAATGGTACAGTCTTCCAAGGCTGAGGAAAATGTGATAGTAGAAGAATTTGATCCTCTTACTACAAATCAATCAGGAGATGAGTTTTACTCCTTGGAAGAACTGGAGCAATTGGAAGATGAGTCAATGGCACTGATTGTCAAGAGATTCTCCAATGTCAAATTCAAGAGGAATCCCAAGTTCAAGTACAAGTCCAACTACAACAGATTCCAGAAAGGTGGATCTTCATCCTCTAACACCAGTAGTGGTGGATACAAAACAGGGATGGTTGATTGGAGCACTATTCGATGCTTTAACTGCAATGAGTTGGGACACTTTGCCACAGAATGCAGGAAGCCAAAGCAAGTAAGGAAGAACTCTTATGATTCTAATCAGAAGAGTAAATCTGAAAGGGCTTACCTGGCAAAGGGAAGGAGTTGGGATGATACTGACAGTGAAGATGAAGAAGTTGGGAATCTTGCTCTTATGGCTATTGATGAAAACACTTCATCGTCAAGAAAAGAGGTAAAATTTACTGATGCTGAATTAGTTTATCATCTAGGAGGTTCCTTAGATTGTGCTCGTCATGATAATGAAATGTTAATTCAACAGAACAAAGACCTTGAGAAAGAGGTCAATGAATTAAAACTTGTGCACATTAATCAAGACAAGTTAAAAGAACAAGTATCTTTTCTAGAGAATAGAGTTAACTGTTATAGACAACTCGAAATTATTCTCAAAGACAAGATCACCGGTCTTGAGACTAAGGTTAAAGCTTACTTTAATTCTTGTACGAAGTCTAAAGAGTTCTACAATAAGCAAGCTGTTAATCAAACATATGGAATAGGTTTTGATTACAATGTTGCTATTGGAAAATTAGGCATAAACTCCCCTCCTCATGTATGTGCTAAAGGTAGAGAAGTACCACATGTGCTTAAGGGTGTTGATAAATCCCTCTATAAAGAATCAATTGTTGAACTATTTGATGAGACCTCCTTTATTATTCAAGAAGAAATACGTGCTGAAGATCTTGCTAATGAGAAGGTTGTTTCCAAGCCAAGTGTGTCGAAAGTTCCAGTCAAAGTTGTGAAAGCAACTGAGACTAACTCAGACACATATGAGTTGGATAACAAAAATGCCATGTCTACCATGCATAATTTGCCTATTGTTAATCTCTCTCATAAAGTATGTGGTGTTCCTAATTGTTTATCTTGTGCTTTTAATTTGATGTATGCTTATTTTAATAGTAAGCATGTTTCTAGTGATAAGACTACTCCTCGTCATCATATGAATAATAGGAAGCATGATAGGTCAAAGACTGCTAGTCCTCCTAAGGCTAGAAATGAGACATTTGTGCCTAAGCCTAAACAGAAATTTGTCAAGGCTGTTTACAAGGTCAAATGTCCAGTCGTTGAGAAAGTTGAGAACATAAAAGTTAAGAATGTTGTTTTGCCTGATAAAGGCCAATTCTACAAGTATGTCGGACCCAACCAAGTTTGGGTTCCGAAGAAGGTCTAATCCATTTGTATTGCAGGGCATTAAACAGGTGGAACCGGTAGTGTATATTCTTGACAGCGGATCGTCAAGACAAATGACCAGAGATAGAGCCCTGCTATCAAATGTGGTTGAGAAAGATGGCCCAGTGGTTACCTTTGGTGATAACATCAAAGGTTTAACTGGGGGATATGGCTGTTCGCAAGCTGGAAATGTTATCATTGGAAATGTGTATATTGTGCAAGGACTTGAACACAATCTGCTTAGTATCAGTCAGTTCTGTGACAAGGGCTACTATGTTTTATTCGACATGCTAAAGTGTCAAATCCTGCACAAGAAAAGTGAAAAACCCTCCTTGATGGGAATCCGGAAAGGAAATCTGTTCCTAGCTGACATGAACTCTGGAAGCAGTCCTGAAGTCAATTGTTTCTATGCAAAGGCATCATCAAATGAGAGATGGCTATGGCACAAGAGACTTTCCCATCTCAATTTCAAAGCAATGAATTCTCTTGTTAAGAGAGAATTGGTCAAAGGTCTGCCTCAACTGGAATTCTCCCCAGAAGGACTGTGTGAGGCATGCCAGAAAGGAAAGTCAAAGAAAGCAAGTCACAAAGGCACTGACACATCCTCCATAACTGGTATTCTTCAATTATTGCACATGGATTTGTTTGGACCAGTTAATGTTCTTTCGATGTCAAAGAAGTGTTACTGTCTTGTGATAGTTGATGACTATTCCAAGTATAAGTGGTTTTTATTTCTTCACTCTAAGGGTGAAACACCACAAGTTGTGATTGATCATATCAAGTTGATCGAGTTAGATTCTAATGTCCCTGTTAGAGCATTAAGGTCAGATAATGGAACAGAATTCAAGAATTCACTTCTCAATGAATTTTGTACAGACAAAGGGATTACCAAACAATATTCAGCTCCTAGAACCCCTCAACAGAATGGAGTGGTAGAAAGAAAGAATCGTACATTGATTGAAGCTGCAAGAACTATGTTAAGTGAATCAGGTCTTCCAATGTACTTTTGGGATGAAGCTGTCAATACTGCATGTTATACTCATAATCGAACTCTAATCAACAAGGACCTCATGAAGACTCCTTATGAGATTATGAATGAATAGAAACCTTCTATCAAATACTTTCATGTATTTGGTGCCAGATGTTTCGTGCTCAAGGATGGAGATGATCGTCGTGGTAAATTCGAGGCAAAGGCATATGAGGGTATTTTTTTTGGTTATGGAAGAAGATCATACAGGGTGTATATCATTGATCAACACAAAGTAACTGAAAGTGTCAATGTTACATTTGATGACACTAAACTCCCTAGTATCCAAACTGAAGATCCTTCTGAGAAACTGAAGTTTGATGATATGTCAGATTCAGAATCAGAAAATGATCAAGAACCTGAGGTTGTTGCTGGTGAAGAACCTATTAATCATGATGATACTCAATGTAATGGTGATGGAAATATTGACAACAATGGAGATACCACTGCTATTGACGAAGAATCATCAAGTCAACCTGGCAACAACTCAGGGGGAGATTCTGAAGGATCAACTAGTAGGACACAACATCCCAATATATTTCAAGGCGAATCATCAAGATCAAATCTTCCAAGACAGACTGTCTGGAATAAAGCTCATCCTTTTGAGTTGATTATTGGTGATCCAGATGTTGGAGTCAGAACTAGACGTGCTACTCAAAATAAATGTCTGTTCTCAGGATTTCTTTCTGAGATGGAACCTAGGAAGATTGAAGGAGCACTGACTGATCCAGATTGGGTGATTGTTATGCAAGATGAACTCAATCAGTTTATACATCAACAAGTCTGGAAACTGGTACCTAGACTTACACACAAGAAAGCTGTTGGTACTCAGTGGGTATTCAGGAATAAACTAGATGAAGATGGTGTGGTTAAAAGAAACAAAGCAAGACTCATAGCTAAAGGGTATTCTCAAGCTGAAGGCATTGATTATGATGAAACCTCTGCTCCAGTGGCTAGACTTGAGGCCATCAGGATATTTCTGGCATTCGCAGCATTCTCAAATTTAAAGTTTATCAAATGGATGGCAAGAGTGCCTTTCTGAATGGAAAGCTGGATGAAGAGGTGTATGTAAAGTAACCTCCTGGTTTTGAAGATCCAGATCATTTGGATTTTTGTCTACTTTCTTTTCAAGGCTATCTATGGTCTCAAACAGTCTCCGAAAAATGGTATGACACTCTTTCTGAATTTCTTATTGAAAATGGCTTTATTAGGGGTGTCATAGACAAAACTCTCTTTTCTAAAAAGCATAAGAATGATACTTTATTAGTCCAAGTCTATGTGGATGATATAATATTTGGGTCTACTAGTGATAGTCTCTGTAAGAGATTTGCTAAGCTAATGCACAACAAATTTGAAATGAGCATGATGGGAGAGCTGAAGTTCTTTCTTGGATTATAAGTAAATCAAAGGTTAGATGGAATATTTATTTGTCAATCCAAGTATCTTAAGGAACTCCTCAAAAAGTACAATCTAGAGGATTCTGCATCAGCAAGGACTCCGTCATCTACAGCTGTCAAGCTTGGACCATGTGAAAACTCCATTAAGGTAGATGTCACAAGCTACAGAGGTATGATTGGCTCGATACTCTATCTTACTGCAAGTAGACTAGATATTATGTATGCTATATGCTTATGTGCAAGGTTCCAAGCGGATCCTAGAGATATTCATCTCGTTGTTATTAAACGAAACTTGAGATATCTTAAGGGAACACCAAATCTAGGTATTTGGTACCCTAAAGAATCTAGTTTTAACCTTGTTGGATATACAAATTCAGATTATGCAGGAAGTGTTGTTGATAGGAAAAGCACCTCAGGGAGTTGTCAATTCCTAGGTAGCAGGCTAGTCTCATTGTACAGCAAGAAATAGCAAACAGTTTCCAACTCAACAGTCGAGGATGAATATATTGCTGCTGGAAGCTGCTGCGCTCAGATCTTGTAGATTAGGAACCAGCTACGGGACTATGGCTCTTTATTGAACAAAATTCCTATTATATGTGACAATACAAGTGCAATAGCCATCACCAACAACCCTGTGCAACACACAAGGACCAAGCACATTGACATCAGGTTATTAGAGAGCGCGTCATGAATGGTACTGTTAAACTATTTTTTGTTCCAACAGAAGAACAAATAGCAGATATTTTCACTAAACCACTTGATGAATCCACATTTACCAGATTAGTTGGTAAATTGGGTATGTTGAATAGCTTTAGTGATTAAACTAGTTAATATCTGAGATCTGTTCTTGAATGAATTTTTCTTGAATGAAAAATTCATTTACAAATTTATTTTATCATTTTTACCATATTTCTTGCTTATTCCCATGTAATTTTTTATTATCTTATCTTCTTTATTTATTCAACTTGTTAATTTTAAATATCTCAGAATATCTTATTTTCTATAAAAATATTTTTCTATGAATTTTATTTGATAAAATTCAAAAGAAATCTATTTTTGGACTAAAATAGAATTATTTCTGAATATTTTATTTATGTATATGTGTTCTGCATTTTTGCCATATTTTTATTACTCTTTATTTGTCTATTCTGTAGTTATTAATATTATTTAGGTTTTCTGTATTTGCTAATATTTTCTGTATTCTCTTTTCTACTTTTTAAGTTTTTTTTAGAACTGCAATGACAATTGGCAAGACTATTGCAATTGTCTTGCTGAAAGTCATTCCTAATATTAGTGCTTTTATTTTGTATTGGTATGACAATCGATATGACTATCAGATTGTCATACCAGTTCTTTTTATTTACTTTTATTTTGTATTGGTATGACAATCGGTATGATTATCAGATTATCATACCAGTTCCTTTTTTTATTATTAAAATTCCAGTGTTTTGTCTAATATAACTATCGGTATGACAATCGGTACGACAATCCCGGATTGTCATAAAAATTATACTACTTAGTCAATTGTCTTTGTTTTGTCTTGTTAGTTTACATATCTCTCTCTCTCTCTCCTTTATTTTAAAACATCCGACTGACTCTCTTCAACTGTCTCTCTCTCATCGTCATTGATCCTCTTGCGCGAGTTTTTACTCAGCACACTTTACTGTGACATACATATACGTGTGTATACATACAGGAAGGAGTGCTGCCAATTTTTTTTGTGAGTATTTCAGTTCGTTTTTTTAAATCAGTTCTTATTTTTTCCCTTTTTCTCTTCAAAACGAATATGTTTGTTTTGTGTCTTGTGTTTTTGTATTTCAATTTGGTTTTGTATCTTGTGATTTTGCAAATCTGATTGCCTATCTAATTTTGTGAGTTAAAAACATTATCAAGATACATTTCTTTCTAAATTTTTCGGATATAATTGAATTAATTCGAATTATTAATTTTTTTTTAATTCAAATTTTCTTTATTTAATTCTTAAAATTTTGAAAGTGTGTGTTTTATTATATATTTTTTATGGCTCTCAATTTCCAGATTGTCTCGCATAATCATGTTGGTTATTTTAATCCAGAAAAGTGTGATGTGGAAAAATTTAATTATAGGGATTTAATCTGAAGAAAATCAAGTTATTAAAGTCAAGACATGAAGAAACGTCACAGAAGTTAGTCATTCATGAACCAGACAGTACATCGAGTGTCAACATTGAAGTGGTGAAATTGATTCATAATTTTCAGTGATTTTCAGAAGATTGTCAGAAGAGTGGTTGCTGTTCAAGAATAGTATTAATTCTCTATTAATTAATTAAGTCATATAATTTAATTAAGAAAATAAATTATATCTGCAAAGATTAATTTATTGATTAATTGAATTAATTGGTTAATTAATTCTGAATTAATATTATGTATTTTCAGAATTAATTTTGAATTAATATTCAATATTAATTCAGCAAGACAAACATTTGAAATGGTATGACAATTCAATTGTCATACCGAAAGTCTTTCCAGCTCAAAGGATTATCATACCGAAAGTCTTTCCAGCTCAAAGGAATGTCTTACCGAAAGTCTTTCCAGCTCAAAGGATTGTCTTGCCGAAAGTCTTTCCAGCTCAAAGGATTGTCTTGCCGATAGTCTTGCCAGTACAATTCAATTGGATTGATTGATTACTTAAGTAAACAGAAGCAGATCATTGAAGAAACACATTGAATATTCAACCAACTCAAGAACACAGAAAGAATAGAACTTATTATCTTCAACTGCAATATTTCTGGACATTAATTTCTAGTATTTATTGTTAAATCTAAACCACTAGAAATCCTTCTCTTATTCTTGTGTAACTATCTAGCGGATCTAAATCCCTAGAACTTAATCTCAAATTGATTTTAGCATTTGATCTTTTTATTTCAAAAATAGAAAAAGTTCATGTCGAATTTATTCTAGATTTAGAATAATTTATTTGAGATTAATCCCTTGTAAACGATACCGTTGTTGTAACACCTTTCAAGTTTAATAATAGTTTTGTTTAACTTGAATTTTGTTTCACTTTTTTATTCCGCATTATATTCGATTAAACGGTATAGTTTGTATTCAACCCCCCTTCTACAAACATATTGGGACCTAACAGTATTCGTGCAATGAAAGTTGGCGTTTACTAGTTTCGTGTTATCTGATTAGTGTCATCACCATTACATGCTAAGGTTAAGAACAAAAATGCTATTGAATGAAGTATTTAATGAAGTTAGAATCCCATATTTGTCATATATAGTAATTCAACCTCAATTCTCTTAGTTAATGTTATTTAGTATAATCTCTTAGTTTAATAAAAACCCAATTTATTATTTGTCTTAGCATTGAGCGATAACCATACATTATTACATAGGTGCATAAATTGAACTTAACCTAAACCAGTCGTTGTGGGAACGAATCTGATTTATATCTTATACTATTTGCGAACGCGTATAGTTGCGTGAATATTAACGCGTGTTTTCGCCCTAACAATCCATTCGGGTACCTGGGCTCTACGGCCCAACACAAGGATCCGGTTAATTCCCGGTCCTTAGGATCAAGTGTATGCCTGATCCTAATCGTCACCATCCAGTCCATAGAGGAGCAACCAGAAGAATTGGTATGCTATGATATATTCCAACATCAGAATATATCCAGATATATGTATATATATAACTATTGGAATATGAATAGAGGATTCAACAAATTAGGAGAAATCAGAAATCGGAATGAAATATTAAATAAGGAGTAATAATTGTGAAACAGTTTTTTAAACAGAAATTATAAGTGTGCAATTGCGTTAAGAATCTGAAGTAATTCACTATTCTGAAATTAGAATAGGGGAAAAACTTGTCTTTCACGCGATCTACCACAGGTACTTCACTGTCCTCTATCACCGGCTCGCCTCGCCTTTTTAGCTTCGTCTCTATCAAAGAAAAATGCTTATTTAGTCATCTCGCATTCCAATCGCGTCTCAAACCGACTTCACATAACCCTTATCGTCTATCCATATGCGCATTATTATTTCGTATGATAATTAATAACATTTAAGACTCGATCAACCATGTAATTCACATAGCACATAAGTCATATAGTCATTCTATGTTTAAAATAATTTTTAAAATTGAAATCGACTCGTTATTCGCTTTAGTAAACAATAACTAACTCGTTCCCTACTTTTCAGAATTTACTAGACTCGTCTATATACGCAATAAGGCTTAAAGTAAATAAATATCGAAATTCGACTTATTTCTAAAATAAATTAAGATTTAAAACTATTTTTAATAAAAATAGATCATTTTTCTGAGTCGAAGGGCTTTCGTTTCGTCTAAATCGGATAAACGGTTCAATTATTGTTCAATAAATACAGATTAATCAATTTAATATTTAATATAAATAATTATTCCTAATTATTGAACCCTAAAATTATTTTTAAATAATTATTTGGGAAAAATCAGAATTAAAAATGATTTTTCCATTATTTTTGGAATTAAAATGAATTTATTATGATTTATTTAAAATAATTTGATTAATTATCAAAATAATTAATCATTTTTAAATAATTAATAAATAATAAATAAATAATAAATAAATAAATAAATAAATAATTTCAAATTTTAGAAAATATTTCAGAATTATTTATAATATAAATTAATTAATTAAATAATTAATTGATCAATTTATAAAATAAATAAAAACTGATTTTATAAATAATAAAAATAAAAAATTAAAATAATTTCCAGAAACATTTGTCATAAAACAATCTCTGAAAAAAATGAATCAAAATCGGGTAAAACAAACGGGTCAACTGGGTCAATTTCTGGGTCATGAAGAACATGATCGGAAAATTCTCAGAATCCGGCCATCGGCCAGGATTCCGGCCAACCTAATTCAGGCCAAAAACAACATCGTTTGATGTGGTTTTTATAGGGTTTCAATTCTAAATTACTACAGCAACACAACTCCGGCAAAAAACCCATCAGAATCATCCATGTACCAACTTCTCCGGTGAAATTGACTAAAACTCAGACCAACTATCGATTTTCTTCATCTGTACACGAACCTTCGATTTTAATAGCTCAAATCAAAGCTTATGAACTCTACAATTATACCCCTAACATCTAAGGAACAAGTATTCATCGAAATCAAAAACGTATAAATCAAAATTGAACATAAACCTTAATAATCGAACTTTACTATCCAGGAATCGTTTGTTTAATTAAATACCATGAATCGATCAGAAATCATCATATAAAGCTATATCAATCATCAAATTATCCTAATAACCCTAGAATCATAAAGACCCAAATCGAACATAAACCTTAAAAATCAAAATTGAAAAATAACGAATTAAAACATGAAATTGATAGCAGAAGCAGAAAGAACATATTAAGAGGATGAATTTTGATACTCACATCGATCGATTTGATGCATAAATCAACTCAAAGTCACTTCTTGATTGTTCAAACCGACCCAAAAATCCTAACCCGAATTTCAGAGAATTTACTGATTTTTTTTTATTTTTAATTATTAACTATAAATAATTAAATAAAAATTAGGCTATTTATAGTAAATAAAATAATACTCCTAATTAAAATTAAGGCCCTAATTATATATATTTTAAAATTAATTGGCCCCTAATTTTATAATTTTTGAGTAATAAATTTTAATTTTTAAATATTTAATATATACAATATACATGCCAAAAATTCCCAAAAATTGTGAATAATTCAAAAATGCAAAGAAATGGTATATTTGAAATTCCTAAAATTTTACAAAAATAAAAATGTGATTTTTATGGGGTTTTTAACACCCAACGAGCCCGGAAAAGTCATTTTTCGTGAAACGAGAAAATTTATAAAATATATAGATGATCAGAATAATGTTATGGTAGAAGTCGTTCTAAGAAAAATAAGGCCAATCATTTTATTTGAAATATCATCTATTAAAACATAGTTCGCGTCGTATAACTTTTGATACGAAGGCTTTAAATACGAAACAAAATATCCGATAAATATCCAGAAAATATCCTTTCTATACTAAATACACGTAGCACCTAGCAGTTAGAGTTTTATAAATAATTACACATAAATGACATAATAGAACACATAATTTATCTTTATTACGATATAATACAAGTGTAATTTCCCAGTCATTACATCCTCCCCCTTAATAGGATTCTGTCCTCAGAATCTCGCTAAAAAAATAATTGGGGATATTTTTCTAACATTTCACTCTCAAGTTCCCAGGTTGACTCTTCAACCATAGGATTTCTCCACAAGACTCGTACTAAAGGTACAGACTTATTCCTCAATACTCTTTCCTGCCGATCTAGAATTCTTATTGGTTGCTCTACATAAGACAAATTAGGTTGAATCTCTATCGGCTCATATTTTATTACATGTCTAGAATCAGGATTATATCTCTTAAGCATTGACACGTGAAACACATTATGGATATGTTGCATGTGAGGCGGAAAGGCTAATTCGTACACAACTTTCCCGACTTTATTCAAGATTTCAAATGGACCAACGTATCTTGGTTTCAGTTTACCCTTGTTGCCAAATCTGGTCAATCCTTTCCATGGCAATATCTTGAGTAATACATGCTCTCCTTCTTGGTAGTCCATATTCTTCCGGGTTTGATCTGCATATTTGCGTTATCGATTTTGCACTGTTTCCAGTCACTTTTAGATAAGTTCTATCTTTTCCTTAGTTTGCTGGATCAATTCTGGGCCTAAAATTTTGCGTTCACCAACTTTATCCCAATACACAGGTGATCTACATTTCCTTCCGTATAAAGCTTCATAAGGTGGCATTCCAATGCTTGCGTGATAGCTGTTGTTGTACGAAAATCCTACTAGCGGTAAATGCTCATCCCAACTGCCTTCAAAATCAATTACACTGACTCGTAACATATCTTCAATTGTGTTAGTCCCTAATAATGCAACAAGAATTACAGAAGGGGTTGAATGGAATTCTAAAACTTTTTCTTGGTTTAAAAGTGTTCTAACTTAAAATATATATCTGTGTGAATTGATTTGCAAAATGCGGAATAATAACCGAGAATGAATCAAAACACAAGTAATTAAAAACACAAGTCTTTAAAAACATTCTGGTGGATTTGAATGTATCCATCAAAGATATATATTATATCAAGAGAACTCTGTGTAGCAAGATTTGCTCACAGCTGCTTACAAATATGAACAACTAAGTTTATAGAGAAATGCTAAAAATACAGCTTATAAATGTTTCTCTGAGAATTTCTTGCTTAGTGTTCTTGTTGTTCTATTTGCTACTTCTTGGTTTATATATGACCAAGATTACAAAGTAATAAGATAAGATAATAAAACAAAACCTATCAAGTCTAATACTCTGCTGCTTCATTACTTTATTCCATCATTTTTGAATATCTTCATAATAACATGGAAATGACAATGCTTCCTTGTTCTCTAAAACCCAGTTGAATAGGCTTCCACATTCCTTTTGCATACACTCGACACATGTGAATGTGTTGTCACTGTCAACTGATGTTTGAATTGATTATCCGTCGGGTACATGATTATCATCCGTCGGGTTGCCTTGTTGATCATCCGTCGGGAGCTTTGTTGATCATCCGTCGATAGCTTTGTTGATCATCCTTTGGGTAGCTATTTGACACTTGACTTCATTTCACTTATACAGAATTACAAGACATCTTATATTTACAATTAATCAACCTATTCTGCATATCTAAATAAAGTCAACATGACTTTTATGCTACTACAGAATTTGTACAAAGATGTTTGTAGAAATGTGCTACATTACTTATTGTTACATAAGCTACTTACTCGATGGATGTCAAATCATTATCCGTCGGGACTATATTGAGTCATCCGTCAGGACTATATTTGATTATCCATCGAGTGCTACATTTTTCACTAAGTTGAATCTACTAAGGTGTTTTGTTAATGTAATCATCAAGTTCACAACATATTCCCAACAATCTCCTCCAATTTATATCTACTAGAATTATAGCCATAAATTAAGAGAAACTTGATGATAACAAAACACTCTAAGAATACAGATTTAAAAGTAGTAGATAAAACTGAAAAGTGCTCCATTAGTTACTGAAAAATTTACAAGACAAAGTGTACAAAGATTTGCTCTCAATCATTTTCAAAGTGCTCCTCTAGTCTGAGCAGATTGATCTATTTCCTTGATTGTCTGGATTTCTTTCCAAGCTTCCTGTTGTTTTCTTCAATCTAATTTTGGAGTTGTCTGTGGAATTCAAGTTCATCAGATTCTGAGAGATCTAGCATTCCTTGCATTTATAGAAGAGTCTCATTGCTAGAGATGCTCAACTGGTCTTCTAATCTGAAGAATCTTCTAACTCCCTTATTATCCATGAATTCCATCAGCCAGTAGGGCCTTAGATGCACTCTACTCCCTGTATAAGGAATAGTTAAGGTCTTTGGGAGTGCATCTTTGGCTCTAATACTCCTCAGATCTTCAATCTTCTTTAGAACTAGTATTCTAGCTGTCACATTGAATCCAAAGTTCTTTTTGAAGGATGAATAAACTTTTATCAGTACAGATTGGCTCTCTTGAAGAATCCTGTGAAGGGGCCATTGTATCTCTTTTCCTCCCTTGTACTTGAATACTAACCTTTCAGGTTGATTCCTGTAAGCATCAATCCCTCTAACTTCTTCCAGTTCATCCAGATAGAGGTTTAGATCAAGACCTTGATGTCACAGATGTACATGATATCTCCCTTGTTGACCTTGGTTTGAGCTTTGGTTAGGGACTTGGATCTGAGAGTTGAGGGCTTCACTTTCTTGACTGCTCTGGTCTTTGTCTTCTTTTGCTTCATGAAATGAGGTAGATTGAGTTCAAAAATTGGTAGACTATCCCAGTCTATTGGCTCATCCTTTGGAATGATAGGTTCACCATGGAAATTGTTGGATGGATCAATCTTGAATTCTTCATGTGCCACAGAGGACATGGATGTTTGAGTTGATCTAAAAGTAGACGTTTTGGGAAACTGATCTTTCAATCCTTCTTCATCAAAGTTCACTTTTCTCCTGGACTAAAGTTTGTATCTAAACCTTCTTTTCTGTTGAGATTCTTCTTGCATTTTCAGATCCTTAGATCCAGTGGTTCCAAATGGTTGTTCAGGAATTTGTTGTGTGGTTTCACAGCTTGCAGCTTGGCCAAGATAGCAGCTTGCTCCTTCTTTTGTTTGAGCTTTTTAGCATCTAGAAAAGCTTGCTTCTTTTCTTGCTTCAATCTTGCCTTTTCTTCCCTTTTTGCTTCAGCAAATTGAGGGTGTCCAGCCACCACACAAATTTCATTACCATTTCTGAAAACTTTGGCAATTCTCCTTTTCAATGCTAAATCAGCTGGATCCTTGTAGAATGCAACAGATCTTGACAACAGTTTCTTCTCATCAGGCTTTGGTGTCTCATACACTGTGTCCAAAAGGTTCTTTAGTGAAGATTTTGGGCAGTTCACCTTTGGCTTCATGATTAGATCTGCCTTTGGAGACTTGATGCAGGATGTCTAGCCTCTTTCCAAATAGTTCATGCTCATTTCATTCACAGAAATTTTCCTGACTTGAGAGTGATGAATGGCTGATTTTTCTGCCTTCTTTCCTAGACCAAATTTCTTTTGAATATCCTCATCAATTTTCTCCCAGTTTATTGTACTAAACTGCTTCTTCTCAGCTGCTCTCAAAGTGGTTGCTGCTTCATTAATTAGATCAATGCTATCTTTAGCTGGTGGCTTTGTGAAAGCAACTGTTGGCACAATTTCTTTACTCACTTGAATGTTGAGCACGTTTTGCTCCCCCTCACTCCTAGAACTCTCTTTCTCCCACTTTTTGTTATCATCAAGCTGAGTAGAGGAGGAGGTTTGTGCAGCCACCAGTTTCTGAAGCAAGTCTATTTGTTGAGCTTGGTGTAGATGGATTGTTGTAAGAGATGCTTCCATTGCAGTCATTCTTGTATCCAAGGCATCTATCTTTGTGGCGAGATCAGAATTTTTCCTGAGTTGTCTCTTAATGTCAAGCATTGTAGTTTCTGGAAGTTTAGAGTCCATCCTGTCAGAAATGTCCTTTTTCATCTGATCAATATCACCTTTCATAGTGTTGACATCTTGAGCATGTTGAAGACCTTGGATTTGTTGTAGTTTCAGAGAAGCAAGATGTGCTTGAAGGAGCTTTTTGGTGCTGGCGTTTGTGGTGGTTTGAAGAGCAGAATTTGTCTGATTTATCAGTTGAATCAGGGTTGTCTTGAAATAGTGTTTATCACATTGCTTTGAAAATGTCCAAGATGGCATGCCTGATATTGAACTAGAGCCTACTTCTCCCCCTATGTCCAATGGCTCTTCTTCACTATCTCCACCCTCAACTCCAAAGAATTCTTCTGAACCACCAGTCTCATAATCAACATCACCAGCTGTTGAAGGCAAAGCTGTGATGGGATCTTTAGCTCTTTGCCAGGACTGTGTGGTGTGCACTAAGTTTAGCATCCTTTCTGCATTGTCATTGCCTGTCCAGCTAGAAGTTGATAGGTCGGAATAGGGTGAGTAAATATCTCAGTATCTAAGGAGGTGGAATCTATAACAGCTAGAGTTTGCTGAGATAGTCCCTTCCTGTCTGCATCCTGGACATTCATTAACTCACTTATATTGACATTCACCCTTATATCTCCAGTACCTGCATTTCTCTCATAATATCTCTTTTCTTGCATCAAGGTCTCACCTTGGCTCCCCACCCTCACACCCTCACCTTCACCATCTAAGGTGGGACTCCTCACACTCATTTTTGCCAGTCCTGAAGAAATGGACTACATTGGATCACTCTTTTACTCTCCTTTTTCCTGGGAGCAACCCAGACTCTCACTCATGTCACTACCTTCCCTCAATCCTAATAGTGATTGCACAATTACTAAGTCATCTGCACTTGGGACTATAATTGAACTTTGGAGTTGTGCAGAGACACCCGACGGATGAGAAATATCCATCGGGGTAGTAATTTGACTATCCGACGAATGACTGCTGTTAGGAACATTCGTCGGGATACAATCACTACTCGACGGATGAGCAATATCCATCGAGTGAGTAGAAATGAATGAGTTTGGAGTGGAAACTATTATGGACTCTTTGCAGATTGATGAAAATTTTGGCACAGATGTCTCAACAGTCTCAGAAAGAAATGGCAAGTGAGCCAACAAATCATCTAGAAGATGATGCTCACTTGCATGGATTTTTGGCTTCTCCAACAGAGTTAATGATGAAGAATATGGTTGTGATGTTTGAATCATGTCAACATCCAAAGATTGTGTGGGAGAATTTGGTGTTTGAGGTGCTTCAATTTGTACAGATTTTGGCTGTGACTCCACATTTGTTGGAGCCACATCAATTTGACTTTGAGATGGTGCAGTGACTGGGTCTTTAGCTCCAGTTTGCACTGTGTGTCCCCTGTGCATCCCCAAGGGTTATAGATTTCTTCTTTCTTGTGTAGGTTTGTGGTGAACTTGTGTCTCTACCCCTTTTGTTCTGTGCTCCTGGTTGAGAGCTTGTTTCAATAGCTACATCCTTTTGGGAGGATGAAACTAGAATTGAGCTTTTATCCTTATTAACAGCCACATTTTGTTGGGAAACTGTGGTATGGCTTGGTTTAGGTACACTATGCTCACCATCCTTATCCTTAGGGCTTCTTTGATTTTCACCCTGTCCCTCACCTTTCTTTCCCACCTTCACACTCCCCTCTTTGTGTTTAGTGGATTTTACAACTGACATCTTTTGAGAAACACCCGGGGGGCATTCTTTGTCTTTGGTTTTGAAACTTTGGTTTTGGTAGCTTGGGTAGGCATCTTTCTGGTCATTGACACAGAAGCCACTGCTAGACTAGAAGGCAAATAAATGGTTGAGGTTGGAAGAGTAGAGACAGTTGAAATTACCTCACTTACCTGAGGTGCCTCCATTACAGGAAAGTAGAAGAGTGGCACCTCTTTGTGATGATCTGCTCCATTGAGATCTGCAATAATTCTCATTTCTTGAACCTAACAATCTAACTTATTGGTTGGGTTCTCAAGCACAATATCCTCAGAGAGGTGGTCAGCAAGCATCATTAGAAATATATCATAATAAACATTCTTACTCCTCTTGTTAAGCTCCCCTAACTTAAACACCAACTCAAACAAGACAAGATCACTAAAATTGAAGTATTTATCAGTTACTAGCATGTAAAGCATGTTGAGCATGGAGATATTAACAGAATAAAAGTTGCTAATTTTACCAGAAAATACTTTAGTAACTACATCACACAGATAACTCCATTCTTTTCTAATACCTAATCTCCTAATTTCACATAATTTAGAGATGGTAAGAGCATAACTCATGGATTTTAACATGTTAACAATATCAGTGTCTGTGTGTGGAGTAGTGACAGTATTATCAGGAGTTTTAAAGCATGCTTTAACAATGTCACTACTAACACAGTATTCCTTACCTTTAATAGTGAAAGTGATGGTTCTGTCAGTTGAGTTGTACACTGCAGTCATCCATATTTCCTCCACAACCTCACAGTAGATAGTGGGAGACTCCAACATGGCATATTTGAGCTTACAGCATTGCACAAAATCCATCATTTTGTGGTAGTCGCCAGACTGTTGAATCCCCTTGTTCACCAGAGCCGTGAAGTTGTTCTTCTCATAGATATAGCCAGTTTGAGACATGATTTTGAAGACTGGTGCCATTGTTAGAGAGTAAAAGTTGCAGAGAGAGAGAGGGTAATTGCTTTTGAGAAAGAAAGAAGTTAGAGCAGATGAATTGAGAATGATAAAAGAAAAGAAGTGAAAATGAATTTTGCTTTTATACTATCTCAAAAATAACTGTCAAAAGTGATAAAGTAAAATAAAGTGACCAATAAAAATTGCCCAAAATAGCCGTTTAAAAATAAACTATAAAAATTCCATCACTTATCCGTCATTTTATGCTTACAAACTGTAAGTATACTCGATGGATAATGTTCAGAAAATCAACGGCTAATAATGAGATAATTTGACGGATGAGGATAAATCAATTATCCGTCGAGATATAAAATATTCTAGAAAAATAATTGATTTTATTGACAAATTATATATTGACGGATGATCGAACTTGATGGATAATGATCATCCGTCGGGATGTAAATTTTGACTTGGCCAAAATTTTATCCAAGACTGAAAAATCAATTAAATTTCTGGCTGCATTACAACTTGCAAAATATCTGAAAAGATTCAAGAGTAATTAATAATACCTATCTCACTTACCAACCTTCAAAAGGTGGATTCATCCAGTGGCTTGGTAAATATATTTGCAAGCTATTTTTCACTTGGAACAAAATGTAGTTCCACAGTACCATTCATTACATGTTCCCTTATGAAGTGGTAATTGATGTCTATGTGCTTTGTTCTTGAATGCTGTACTGGATTCTCAGTGATGGCGATTGCACTTGTGTTATCACAGAAAATGGGAATTCTTTCCACTTGCAGACCATAGTCTAGCAATTGGTTTTTCATCCACAAAATCTGTGCACAGCAACTGCCAACAACAATATATTCAGCTTCTACTGTAGAGGTAGAAACTGAATTTTACTTTTTACTGAACCAGGACACAAGCTTGTTTCCTAGAAATTGACAGGTTCATGTTGTACTTTTTCTATAATTTCTACAACCTGCATAATCTGCATCTGAATAACCAGTTAGATCAAAACCAGAATCTCTAGGCTACCAAATGCCAAATTTTGGTGTACCTTTGAGATATCTGAAAATTCTCTTAATAGCAATTAAGTGAGATTCTCTAGGATCAGCCTGAAATCTAGCACAGAGACATGTAGCAAACATTATATCTGGCCTACTAGCTGTTAAGTATAGAAGTGAGCCAACCATGCCTCTATAACTTGAAATATCCAGAGACTTTTCAGTAGTGTTTAATTCAAGTTTAGTTGCAGTGGCCATGGGAGTTTTTGCAGAAGTGCAATCTATTAGTTCAAACTTTTTTAAAAGATCATAAATGTATTTAGTTTGACTAATGAATATTCCATCACTAACTTGCTTAACTTGCAAACCAAGAAAGTAAGTTAGTTCTTCCATCATGCTCATCTCATACTTACTTTGTATCAATTTGGCAAACATTTTGCAAAGTTTTTCATCAGTAGAGCCAAAAATAATGTCATCTACATAAATTTGAACAAGTATGCTAGAGCCATTAACATTTCTAAAGAATAAAGTTTTGTCTACAATACCTCTAGTGAAGTGATTCTCTATAAGAAACTTTGACAAAATGTCATAACAGGCTCTAGGTGCTTGCTTCAATCCATAGAGTGCTTTCAAAAGATAGTATACATGATCAGGTAGATTTGAATCTTCAAAACCAGGAGCTGACTGACATAGACTTCCTCCTCCAAATCTCCATTTAGAAAGGCACTTTTGACATCCATTTGATAGACCTTAAAATTGGCATGGGCTGCATAGGCTAAGAAAATTCTGATGGCTTCAAGTCTTGCAACAGGAGCAAAGGTTTCATCAAAATCTATTCCTTCTTATTGAAAATAGCCCTTAGCAACCAATATAGCCTTGTTCCTGAATACTATGCCATTTTCATCCATCTTGTTTCTGAATACCCATTTGGTGTCTATTGGATTCTTTCCTTTAGGCTTAGGTACCAGCTTCCATACATTGTTCCTTTCAAATTGGTTTAGCTCCTCCTGCATAGCTAAAATCCAATTAGGATCCAACAATGCTTCTTCTACCTTCTTAGCTTCATTGGTAGTAGATTTTTCTGCACTTTCCTTAGTTGTAGTTTCTTGATCACTTTCATCATCACTGTCATCACTAACCATCTCCACATTGTCAAACTTGAGGCTCTTATGGTAATCTCCATCTTGTAGTCCTTCAATCTTTTTATCATCAAACACAACATGTATTGATTCCATAACAATGTTGGTTCTCATATTGTAGACTATGTATGCTTTACCAACAGCATATCCAAAAAAGATTCCTTCATCTGCTTTAGGCATCAAACTTCCCATTATGATCAGTTTGATTTCTCAAGATATAACATTTGCAGCCAAAGACATGAAGAAAATTTAGAGTTGGCTTTTTGTTCTTGAACAATTGGTAGGGAGTCATACATTTTTGCTGATTAACTAAAGAAATATTCTGAGTGTAGCATGCAGTATTTACAGCTTCAGCCCTATGTTGGTAACTTTGATTCTTTAAGCATTGTCCTTGCAACTCCAATAAGTGATCTGTTCTTTCTTTCTACTACTCCATTTTGTTGTGGAGTTCTTGCTGCTGAAAACTAATGCATAATCCCATTCTCTTCACAAAATACTGTCATACCAGAATTCTTGAACTCGGTTCCATTATTACTCCTGATTCTTCTAACTTTGAAATCAGGATGATTATTGACCTGCCTTATTTGATTGATGATGATTTCACTAGCCTCATCCTTATACTTTAGGAAATATGTCCAAGAAAACTTTGAGAAATCATCTACAATTACTAGGCAAAATCTTTTCCATGAGATGGACAACACATTGACTGGTCCAAACAAATCCATGTGTAGCAGTTGCAAAGGTTCTTCAATTGTTGAATCAAGCTTCTTTCTGAATGATGCTTTAATTTGTTTTCCCTTTTGGCAAGCATCACACAGTCCTGCCTTGTTAGCTTTCTTATTTTGTTTCTTAGGTTTGATCTCATTTGACTTGGGGATATCAGATTCATCCTTAGTCATCTGAGTTGGACCTTTGAAACCATTCATTAAAATATAATTATCATGCACATTTTGATTAACAGGAAATGGCATGCTATTTGCAAACATGTTATTCCACTAGGGCATGCTAAATGGCATTTGAGGCATATTAAATGCAGCATAATAAGGATTAGGTGCAAATGGCATATTAGCAAATTGTGCATTCATATTCTGTGTAGACATAGCATTCAAAGGCATAGAAGGCATAGCACTCATGTTGGGAAAAGAAGGTGTTACAGTTATGGAAGTAGGCATGGCAAGTTTACAATTAACAGACAGATGATTAACACTACCACACTTAACACAGATTTTTCTAGGAGCATACTTATCAGGTGTGTAGTTGTTATGTTTATTAATTCCTACTTTCCCATTTCTATTGTTTTTCTTTTTAGCCTATGTTTTAATATCAATCTTTTCTAGTCTGTCAATCAATTTCTTGATGGACAGATGACCAACATTCACTTCCTTCTCCTTCTTCACTTGACTAGATTCTCCTGAAATAAATTTTTTGGAAACTGATCCATATTTTTCATTTAACTTGGCAAGTTTGACTTTACTCACAGGTTTGCTCACAGCCGACGGATGAGGATTTATGTCACTCGACGGATAACCTTTATGATTCAATGACGGATGACTCTCATCATCCGTCGAGTCCACATCTATTAGCAATCCTTCAACCAAATTGGATTCGAGCTTCTCTTTACTCTTTTTCCAGGTTGTATCACAGAAGGACTCAATACCTTGAACTTTGGTGATTTGAGCATGGACATCTCTAGATGATTTCCATGCCTTAATCACCTCCTGTTCACGATCAAGTTGCTTCTTCAAAATTTCTTCTTTCTTCAAGGACTCAGTTAATTCCTCCTTATTAATCTTACACTTTATTCTTAATTTTTCAAACTCAATAAACTGATACTCTAGCACATCATTCCTCTCACTTAAAAACAAATTGTTTTCTTTAATTTTAGCATTTTCCTTCGTAAGGGACTTAAGTGTAACACGCAAATGATATAAATCCGTAGACATGTCATTTATTGCATCATTACACTCAGCTTTAGATAAATGTGCAAGGTTAGTGGTGATTTCCTAATTACTTGAAGAACTTGTCTCTGTTTCATCAGACTTGGCCATTAGGGCTAGATTGACATAGCTGACATCTTCATCCTCATCCAAACCATCTGCTGCCCAGTCACTTTCTCGTGTAATAAAAGCCCTTTCCTTTTGTTTGAGCAACTCAAAATACTACTGTTTATATTCCACAGGCTCAAAATTTTTCTTGCTGGAATCTGACTTTCTACACTCACCGGCAAAGTGCCCTTCCAAGACACATTTGAAACATTTGAATTTTAATTTATCTACCATGTTTCTATTTGGCTTAGCTGCTCCAAAGTTCTTCTTGAACTTGAGCTTGGCAAATCTTCTGCAAAGAAATTCAAGATGTTCATCAATATCATCCATATCTCTTGGCTCAAAGAATCTTCATTTTCCGCTACCAGCCCCTTGCCCTTGTTTTCACAGACCTTTAAAGTACACTCAACAACTTCTATCTTCATCTCCTTCTCTTTCTCTAACTCAGCAACCAGTGCAATGGACCCTCCTTTCTTTCTCCCTTTTTCCATCCTTTCATCTTGCTCTATTTCAAGCTCATAAGTCTTTAGAATGCCATAAAGTCTCTCTAGTGTAAACTCCCTGTATTCTTGTGAATTTCTGAAGGAGACTATCATTGGTTTCCATTCTTTTGGAAGGGATCTTAGGAATTTGAGGTTAGAATCTTTGGTTTGGTAGACTCTTCCATGCAGCTTCAAAGCATTTAGTAGCTTTTGAAATCTACTAAAGATATCAGTGAGAGTTTCACCTTCTTCATAGTGGAAATGCTCATATTGCTGAATCCGTAACTGCATCTTATTTTCTCTAACTTGTTCAGTGCCATCACAGATTATTTAAATGGTGTCCCAAACCTCCTTGCCTATCTTGCAATTGATGATGTTTTCAAACATGTCACCATCAACTCCATTAAATAAAATATTCATGGCCTTCTTGTCTTTCCTGACTTGTTCAATATCAGGATCTGACCATTCATGCCTTGGCTTGGGAACTGATGGTTCATTTCCAGTTGCAGCTCTCATTGGTACGTGAGGACCTCTCTCTATGCAATCCACATATGCCTCATCTTGAGAAAGTAAATGAAGATGCATCTTTACCTTCCAGTGATGGTAATTATCTTTGTCCAGAAAAAGAATCTTGACTCCAACATCCTTCTTATTCATCTTGCTATTTGTTGTGATCTTTAAACTCTTTGTGCTTCAAGAGCTTGCTCTAATACCAATTGTTAGTCCCTAACAATACAACAAGAATTACAGAAGGGGGGTTGAATGTAATTATGGCTACTTTTTCAGATTAAAGAAAAATGGTTCTAACTTAATAATATATAAGTGTTTGATTTGCAAAATGCGGAATGAAGAGTTAGATGAATCAAAACACAAGTAATTAAAAACACAAGTCATTAAAAACTTTCTGGTGGATTTGAATGTATCCACCAGATATATATATATATATATATATATATATATATATATATATATATATATATATTAAGAGAACCCTGTGTAGCTTGAATAGCTCACAGCTGCTTACAAATATGAACAACTAAACTTACAGAGAAATGCTACAGGATTCAGCTTACAATTGTTTCTCTGAGAATGTATTTACTTAATCTTCTTGTTGTCCTACTTGCTACTTTTGGTTTATATTTTCCCAAGATTACATAGTAATAAGACAAGATAATAAAACAAAACCTATCAAGTCTAATACCATGGTGGTTCACTACTCTATTCCAGCATCTTTGAATATCTTCATAATAGCATGGAAATGGTAATGCTTCTTTGTTCTCAAAAACCCAGCTGAATAGGCTGCCACATTCCTTTTGCAAACACTCGACACATGTGACTGTGTTGTCACTGTCAACAGATGTTTGAATTGATCATCCGTCGGGTACATGATTATCATCCGTCGGGTTTCCTTGTTGATCATTCGTCGGGAGCTTTGTTAATCATCCGTCGGTAGCTTTGTTGATCATCCGTCGGGTAGCTATTTGACACTTGACTTCATTTCACTTATACAGAATTATATGGCATCTTATATTTACAATTAATCAACCTATTCTGCATATCTAATTAAAGTCAACATGACTTTTATGCTACTACAGAATCTATACAAAGATGTTTGCAGAAATGTGCTATATTACTTATTGTTACATAAGCTACTCACTCGATGGATGTCAAATCATTATCCGTCGGGACTATATTGAGCCATCCGTCGGGACTATATTTGATTATCCGTCGAGTGCTACATTTTTCACTAAGTTGAATCTACTAAGGTGTTTTGTTAATGTTATCATCAATTTCACAACATATTCCCAATAGCTGCTCTCGTGTTTCTTAGCTTAACCCTGCCTGTACGAGATGCCTACGTATCTTTGTGAATTAGAGAATCAAGACAAAAAACGTAGTCCTGAGAGGAGGGGTGAGACCCCTTATATAGATGTTGGGAGTCCTTGAATTGGACTAGGGTTAGGAGACTTGTTGAACAAGTCTTAGACTTTGGATAGACTTTGAAGTCCTAAAATGTAGAAATCAGACTCCTTGTAGGTGTAGATGCCCTTAAGGCTATCTTTTATAGATTTATGTCACTGATTGGACTCATTCAATGAGCTGTTAATCTTCCTTATATACTCATTACGAAATTAATAAATATGCAGGGCTATTGAGCCTTTTTTGTTCCATCAGGCCTGATCAATGTGTTAACCTTCTTGGGCCTGATCAATGTATTGACCTTCTTGGTCTGAATGTCATACATATGGCCTTCTTTAATGGGCCTTGCAGTCTTAGATGTAATTAATACAACAGTAATGATGTAATTAAGGTTTATTTCACCCTCTATCATTTGCCCCCAACTTCTGGGAAACCGTAAAATATTTCGCAGAAGTTAAGCACATTTGTTCACATACAGGGTATCGTTTTTGCGTAAAGTGTGGAGCGACCTACACATTTACAAGGGTTGTTTTTAAACCTCCATATTACTTTCCTTACCTTATTCCTTCTTTTTAGAAACATTCTGGTATTTTTCAGGAATTTTCCCTTAATTTCTGAGATTTTTCCCTAATTTACAGGAATTTTCCCTTAATTTCTGGGATTTTTTCCTAATTTACAGGACTTTTTCCTTAATTTCTGGGATTTTTACCTAGTTTATAGGAATTTTCCCTTAATTTCTGGGATTTTTTCCTAATTTACAGGATTTTTCTTAGACTCACAGGTTTTTTCTTTAATTTTTCAAGAATATTTTATCAAAAATTATTTTAGAAAATTATTTTCTAATTTTCCTGAATTTTTGGGATTTTTGTTTATTTTCCCAATTTTTTGGGAATTTTTAGCAATTTTTCTGATTTTAGCCCATTTTCTAATTAATTAAATAATTAGAAAATGGACTTTTTATGGTGCCATGCATCCTGGACATGGGTCACCCCAGCCTAAGAGACATGTTACCGACAACGCCCAGGAACTAGGCGCTGTTGGCTTCCTCCCCTTACTTCCTAGGCGTGGGTCACCCCCGCCTAAGAGACAGCTTGTTTACCACGCCTAGGAAGTGTGTCTCCTAGGCGTGGTTGGGTTTCACCTTCCATAAATCCTAGGCATGGGTTACCCCCGCCTAGGAAGCAACCATTGTACCACGCCTAGGAATTGTGTCTCCTAGGCGTGCTTGGCTTTCATGTTTTAATAAATCCTAGGCATGGGTCACCCCCGCCCAGGAAGCAACTCTTGAACCACGCCTAGGAATTATGCTTCCCAGCCGTGGTTTGGACCTTCATTCCTTTAATACATCCTAGGTATGGGTAACCCCCGCCTTGGAGACATGGTTTTAACCACGCCTAGGAATGAGGTCTCCTAGACGTGGTTTGACCCTTGACTTTATCCTTCAATATATTCTAGGCGTGGGTAACCCCCGCCTAGGAGACATGGTTTTAACCACGCTTAGGGATGATGTCTCCTAGACGTGGTTTGACCTCCGTATTTTTTTCCTGGTGGTTTTTCACAAAATTCAGGTTTTTTGGCAAAGAACATTCTAGATCCTTCTCAAATTTGGTAGGATACTCTAAAATTCAAATTTTATGGGCTTCCCGCCCTGATAGGCCCATTTCCTTTGGCCTAAAAATGGTTGAGCTTCCTTATGGAAGTCTATATAAAGAGCGGAGTGTGAGTTCATTTCTCACACTTCACTTCCACAAAAAAAATTTCTCTCTACTTTTTTCTCTACAACTCTTCTCTCAAATATCTCCACCACAAAGGCAATTTTCGACTTCTTACACTGCCGTGGTTTGCACTGCTTTTTGGGATCATTTGAAGATTCCGTTTGAATCTTCATCTCCTTCATATACCTTTAAGGATTTTTATGTGTTTTCAAGCTTTTCTCAAGAATTCCATGGCGGATTCCGACTTATCCCACTCACAGGTTCCTCAAGCTGCTCCTCGTCCTTCTAGGGTCAGGCGAGGTAAAAAATCTCCGATTCACTCTTTAGTTATTTCTCTTAGAGATCTTTTAACCGAGTTTGGGGAATCTTTTCCTAATATGTTACACTTAGATGCATATAATTATCCTTCTAGATTTGATTCTAAAAAAGTAGGCACCATAGCTCATCTTTTTCGTATATATTCTCCCTATAGGGCCAAGGCTCCTGGCCCAAATCACAGGGCTTGTTACCCTAAACCCGGGGCTATTCATATATATAAAGAAACCTTTTATGCCATTTTCCGGCTTCCTCCACACCCCTTTCTTTTCCACCTTTTAGATGTGGCATGTGTCTGTCCAACTCAACTCACGCCCAATTCTTCGCATTTCATTCATTGTTACATGGACCAATCTCGTAAACACGGATTTGAGCCCAACATTTGTGTTTTTCGTTATTTGTTTAAATTTTTAAATTCTTCTGAGGACCAAGGATGGGTCAAAATAATTCATAGATCCTTGGCCCGTTCTTGTTTTATTTCTGGCACCAAACCCGACTCGTATCCAAATTGGAAGAGCGAGTGGTTTTATGTGTATTTGGATTCCGAGGAGGGTTGGGACCATTTTTCAGGCCCAATTTCTCAAAAAGTATAAACGGCTCTTTAAGAGATCTAACATTGGGAATAGATGAAGATGCGGCTATCAAGGCCATCACAGCTGATAACTTGCATCATTGCGCTCTCATCCTTTCAGAGGGAAATTTGCAAAATTTAGGTCTAAGTGACCTGGGTCCCGAGGGTATTTTTTTACCCTTTTTACTTCGTTATTTAGCTTCATACTTCTCTCATTTTTCTTATATATCGGTATCTTTGTGCAGCTAAGGCAGCTCTGGACACTATTTTTAAGAAAAGGGAGGTTCGTGCTGCTAAGGGCTCCGTAGTTGAGACTCACCGCCATAAGTGGATCAGGATTGGTGATGGCCCTTCGGTCACGGTTAAAGAGGTCGTTCCAACTTTCATATCTGAAAGGCCTCTTAGCCTTAATGAGGATACCTCTCCTTTTACTATGACCTATAGAGGAGGGACACTATCATGGGAAGCTCCGAGGCGGCAGCTATTTGCTCCGAGAGTGTGGTCATGCCACGTGACAGGGTTGAGATTGTATAGTCTTCTGATGACCTGCAGATCGAGCATCTTGGTGCTCAAGCAATAGCTTCAGTAAGCTTCTTTTTCTTAAGTGTTTACGCTTTCTACTATTTTATACACACAACTTATTATGTTTAAACATATTTTTGCAGATGAACACCTACCTTCAGGCCGCCATTTATAACCTGAAGGAGGTGAGGACTAACCTGACTATCACCGAAAGGGATAGGGACAGGTATTTTAAGGCCTTAGAAGCTAACTTCACTCGCTTCCGTGAGGCGGAGAAGGAATTGGCTGAAGAAAAGGAGAAGGTTCACAGGCTAGAGTTGGAGGCTCAGAGGAGTCGAACTGAGGTGATAGCTGATTACCAAGCATCTGAGCACTTTCAGGAGGTCCTCAATGCTGAGTATGATGCTAACTTCCCTACGACATTCGCCACTTGCTGGGAGCAGATCGTAGGAGAGATTGGGAAGAAGGTTCTAGAGGTGACTCTCGAGGCGTATCCAGTGCCTCCTGTTCCTGGGCATGGGTCTCCTCTCGAGGATATTCCTCCTTCTCCCATTCTTACTACTTTCGTTGAGGCCACAGCTTCTCCTCCTCGGGATGCTACCCCGATGGAAGACGAGCCTGCTCCCCTTCCTACTACTACTGATGGGGGGAACGATGACAATGTTTTATTTAAGGATCTAGATTAGTTTCCTTTTATTATTGGCCCATCGTGGCTTTCTCTATATTAACTTATTGTACTTTGAACTTATTACCCTTCAGGGTTTATTATGTTATCTTAAGTTGCTTGTTTGCTTTTTTTACTATTTCTTCCAAGTACTTGTACATTTTTATGGGAGTTAGTTTGCTAGCCTTTTCGTAGCTTTCCCTTATATTTCTTCGTACTTGTACTAAAATAGATAAGCAAACTCAACCGTATATAGCATGAACCAAACAGTTTTAGGATAAGATGAACCAAACAGTTCTAAAACAAGTTTATGGAAACTCTTTGGATTCATCCCTTACATAATTCCGCATAGAACTATAATCTAAAGTAATAGTCTTATAGAATTAACACATGAAATCCTAAGCAAGCAAAGCTTCAAGGTGCTTTTCAACCTTTTTACCACTATAGTAAGTATGAGCTATAAGTAGTAAACTTTCAGGTTTTGAGCATGCCAAGTCCGGGGTACTTCTTTTTCATTCATGGTTTCCAACCTATAAGTTCCTCTCCCTTGAACGCTCTTAACCTTATATGGCCCTTCCCAATTCGGCGTGAGCTTTCCTTTCGGCCCTACTCCAGAAGCTTCCACCTTTCTCAGATTCAAGTCACCTTGCTTGAAGAACCTTTCTTTCACCCTTAGGTTATAGTAGAATGAAGCCTTTTTCTGATATTCCACTATCTTCGTATGTGCCTCATCTCGTACTTCATCAATTAGATCCAGGGCTAATCTTTGCCCCTCGTCATTTTCCTCAGCATTAAAAGCTTGGATCCTATGAGACGAATGTGATATTTCTACTGGTATGACTGCTTTCGCTCCGTATGCTAACATGAAAGGCGTTGCTCTAGTTGTGACTCTACATATAGTTCTGTAGGCCCAAAGTATTGGCAATATTTCATCCACCAAATTATTTCTGGATTTCTCCATCCTCTTTACAAGCCCATCTAGAATTATACGATTTGCCACTTCCGCTTGCCCATTGGCTTGCAGATGAGCTACGGAGGTAAACAGCAATTCGATCTCATTCTCCTTGCAATACTTCCTGAATTCTTCATTGTTGAACTGTGTTCCATTATCGGTGAATAGGATACAAGGAATTCCATACCTGCACATGATATTTTCCCACAGGAATTGTGTAACCTGTTTAGTTGTGATCTTGGCTAAAGGTTTATCTTCAATCCATTTGGTAAAGTAATTTATCGCAACAATCAAGAACTTCCTTTGAGCAGTTTCCATAGGGAAATGTCCAAGAATATCCATTCCCCATATAGAAAATGGGATTGGGGAGTTTATAGGATTCAACATTTTAGGAGGCTGCATTACTACAGGGGCATGTTTTTGACAAGGGTCACATCTCTTCACATATTCTTTGGCATCAGCCATCATTTCTAGCCAATAGAAGCCTAAGTGGGTGATTTTGTGGGCTAAGGCCCTGCCCCCCAAGTGTTGGCCATATATGCCCTCGTGTACTTCTTCTAGAGCAAGTCGAGCCTCGTTTGGCCTGAGGCATCTTATGTAAGGAACTATAAAAGATCTTTTATACAAAATTACGCCAGTCAAGGAATACCTCAGTGCTCGCACGTCCAACTTTCAGGCTTCAGTCACATCATTCGGGAGCCAAACAGTTTGAATATAGGACTTAATAGGATCTATCCATGATGTCCCCAGCCCTATAGGGGTTACAAGCTTAACATCAATGCTCCATGTTTTTAAAATGCGGAAGTACACACTTCCTTAACTCTTCTCTATCTCTGATGAAGCGAACTTAGACAGCGCATCTGCCTTAACATTTTCCTCCCTTGGAATGTGTTCAACATGGCATTCATTGAACTGAGTCATCACAGCCCTTACTAGGTGGACATACCTAGCCATTGTTTCATCTCTTTCCTCAAACTATCCCTTGACCTGGGATATGACCAGCTTTGAATCTCCACAAACTTTCAAGTTCTTGACCCTCAATGTCCCTGCTAGGCCAAGGCCAGCTATCAGAGCTTCATACTCAGCTTCATTATTTGTGGTTGGGAAGTCTAACTTCATAACATATTCAATCAAGAACCTATCTGGGCTTTGTAAAACTAGCACTGCATCACTCGAACTTGTTTTTGATGCTCCATCAAAATAGATAACCCAATATTCCTTCTCTTTAATGCCCTCTTCTTTGTTATCTTCCGTGTCTTGAGGTATAGTATTTTCCTGCCCCCAACTTCTTGGTTGGGTACGGTACATTCAACCACGAAGTCAGTCAAAGCCTGGGATTTTATCGTCATTCATGGTTTATACTTTATGTCGAATTCTCCCAACTCAATAGCCCATTTAATCAGCCTTCCACTAGCTTTAGGACTGTGCATAATGTTTCTCAAAGGTTGATTCGTTAGCACTTCAACTTTATGAGCTTGAACTTCCTTGAGGCCATCACCAGGGCTAGAGTAAATTTTTCAATAGTCGAATAATTCAACTCAGCTCCATGCAAGATTTTACTAACATAATATATGGGTTTCTGGACTTTAAGTTCCTCCTTAACCAATACAGTGTTAGGGCGAAAACACGCGCTAAAATTCACGCAAATATACGCGTTCGCAAGTAGTATAAGATATATATCAGATTCGTTGCCACATAGACTAGTTTAGGTTAAGTTTAATTTATGCACCTATGCAACAATGTATGGTTATCGCTATAATAAGACAAATAACAAATTGGGTTTTAATTAAACTAAGAGATTATACTAAATAACATTAACTAAGAGAATTGAGGTTGAATTACTATAAATGACAAACATGGGATCCTAACTTCATTAAATACTTCATTCAATAGCCTTTTTGTTCTTAACCTTAGCATGTAATGGTGATGACACTAATCAGATAACACGAAACTAGTAAATGCCAACTTATATTGTATGAATACACCTACTACCAAGCATCCACAAAAGAGATAGAAGTTGAATAGACACCAATTATGCTTAGTCCTTATATGCCTATAAGAATTGAAAACATAACGGTTTAATGCACAAGTTATCTATCGTGATTAGATAGGGCAAGTAAGATGGTTAAAATTACCTATGAATCATGCATAACAATTACATGAACCTATGCTAGCATGGCAAGTTCTAAACCTCTATATTCACTGTCGCTTTAATAGAGATTAACACGCTATCTTATATGTTAGCTACGCACATAAGACGAATAAGCACAACCAATACTAGGATATCAATCAATCACCACACACCAAGATATTGAAACAAATTAACTATCGAAATCCATAAGTAAATCAGTTGGAACCCCATGATAACGATTAGTTCATAATCGAACTCATCATCACCATGGGTTCGAATGAAAGCATGATAATAAACAATATAAGAGCGCTAGGGTTCAAAGACAAATCTAAAATGAGCATCCAAGTATCATCTATATTAAAGAAAACAAAAGTATTCTTCTCCGTAGCCTTCTCGTGCTCTCTAGGTCTTCTTATTGGTCTCCCATGCCTCCTTGTTGTTAAAAACGTCTTTTTATGGGTATATATAGGCTCCAGGATGACCAGGACTCTCAAAATCTTCAATTTCGACTAAAATCAGGATTTTGGGGCAGAAACCGGGCACGGCTGCGCGGCCTTCATGCTATTATTGAACACATAACAAGGATGCTTACTTGCTTGTGCAATTAATGAGGTCCACAAAAGACTTATGCAATAATACCCATCTAGCGAGCGTTAGGTTAGCGGATCCCAGACTATAAAAGCCTTAGGTCACTAGGCACAAAGTCCCCTAAGAACTTAATAACTCGAGTATTAGAGAGCTCACTCTTGATCAGTTATGCATAAACACATACTCTTTTTATTCTCATTTTTTCTTTTTTTTTCTTTTTTTCAACAATTTCTGAATGAGTGCATTTCGCTCCATCTCATTCAACCCTAGACTACTCATATAAATATGAGTAGGCTACTAGCTATTTGACGCCTAGCCTTACAACAACTAGCAATAAAATCCAAGCTTTTCTCCAGATAAAAAAATCAGTGTTTTTACGTCATTAGGAGAATATCACAAATTCTAAATATAACCAAGTGATTAAATCTCAACAACAAACAAGTATGATCATGATCTAGATCAAAAGCAACCCTATAAGACTTTGTTAAAATATTTGTTTCTGGCATGCAAATCAATTCGTTAGGACTTAAACATCCCTCTATTCGTCATCGACATACTCAAATCAACATCAACTTATCAATCAGAAATAGCTCAACCTAAGGGATCATGTTATATGCATGCAAATGCAACTACATGGACTCACAAAAAAACAAACAAATATGTCCTATATGAACAATCATGCAACACTACGTATGAAATACAACTATATGCAATCATGAATCTATATGAACTATATGGACACACACAAACCAATCCTTACATTATCACCCCTAAACTTAAAATTTTCAATGTGCTCATTGAAGGTAATAATAAGGATTTTAGGCATACATAGTCATCGGAAAGATCACCCTCCTCGGGTGGAGGATCAGGTGGCCAATCACCCTCGACACTAGTGTCTCGAAAAACAGTACCGAGAGCGTGTGTCAAATCTTCAGCAAAACGTCGGTGGATGTCATGCATGGCCTCAATACGCCGAATCAACCTTTTATACTGCCCATCACCAAGACCAAACCTATCAATTGTCTGTGGTGCATGAGAGGGACCATCTGTAAACATGGGAGGAACCGTCCGGTCACCTAAGAATGCATAACTCAAGTAATCTGGCAGTGGGTTGAGCTCAAGTGTGGGAGCTTCTTCAATAAATGGTTGAAAATTCTCGTGATAAATTTTCAGCTCTGCTAACCCAAGATAATTGAATGGCATATCCAACTTCCTCTTCCATGGAGGTGCATTCAAAACCTGCAGTTCCTATGCTCCTTCTTCAACTTCAATAACTGATTCCCTTATTAAGGATCTCTCTAAGGTATCTAACCTTGGTAATTGCTCAGGCTCTGAATTCATGACAGAGTCGACCCGCTCTACTTTAAAGCACTCCTCTATAGCTATGGGTAACTTTATTGCCTTGAACATATTAAAAGTGACCTTCTGATCGTGAACCTTCATCTTAAGCTCTCCTTTTTGCACATCGATCATAGTTCGGCTAGTAGCTAAGAATGGTCTTCCCAAGATAATGGGAATCTTCTTATCTTCCTCAAAATCTAGAATTACAAAATCAGCAGGGAAGATGAGTTTGTCCACCTTAACCAAGACATCTTCCACTATTCCTCGCAGATAAGCGATGAAACGATCAGCAAGTTGCAATGGCATCTATGTCAGTTTCGGATCAGGTAGACCACTGATGAATTTCTTAATAAAAGCTTGACTTAGCTCCCTGAAGGACCCAATAGAATTCGGAGGCAAACGGCTATACCATCTTTGAGCCATTCCCGACAGGGTTTGAAAAAAGGCCCGACACTTAATAGCGTCATTCACGGGCTGCAGCAACAGTGCATTAAAGAATATCCTGACATAATTAGCGGGATCTCCAGTGCCATCATAAGCTTTGATGGCGGGCATCTTAAAATTCCTTGAGATATGGGCATTCATTATCTCTTCAGTGAACGGTGGGGTGGGATCATCAGGATCTCCTAGGGGCAGAAGATCACTTGGATCAGCCCCTGGGACAACAGTCCTTCTTTGTAGCAGACCATCCAGGTCTATGATAGGAGGATTTCTCCTCCTTGGAGGTAGTGGGGGTCTTGGGGTCAAGTGCGCCTCCAGTTTACGCTTCAGCCTTTGAATCTCAGCCTTGTGAGCCCTGATTCTTTCTTGCACTTCTTGGGGATTCGTCCCTCGGGTGCTTCTAGGATGCTGATTACCGTCAGGCATCGACTCTTTACCAGCACGCTTCCTCCTTGGAGCCACATCATCATCTGAAGATTCGGAGTCTCTCTCAGTATAAGTGTGATGCCCTCCAAACCCGGGTCTGAAGTTTGGGGTTCACAACACACACACACACTCAATATATAAATACCTGCTTATGAAAGTAATATATGCAAAGACCCTTCTTACCATAACCATGGATCGCAACAGGTTAAAGTATGAAAACAAGCCACAACCTTAAATTTTATTATATCGTACCAAATCCCAATTAGTTCTGCTTACAACTGATAATGATATCATTCTTACAATCTTACATAACTCATCTACATTATAAAGCTCCTGCTAACTCGTTCCATCTTATCCTGGAATCCTAGCCCGCATACTGGACTTGAAATCCTCGTTACCAACAATTTCCTTTTCAACTGTAAAATAACATAACAGATTTGCAAGAGTGAGCTAACTAGCTCAGCAAGTCATAATAGCAATAATTGAGGTTCAACAATGATTAGTTGAAATGATTCATAAGAATCAAGTTTCTAGATAAGTAATGAATAGAATTGGATATTCTTTTCATTTTTAAAAACCAAGGTTAGGTCGCTGATCAGTCACGCACTAACCCCGAGCAAGGTTCCCGGCTTTGGTCTATATACTGGATCCAAGGCACGCATTGGCCTAATATGACCACGAATCTGGCCTGACCACGAATCTGGTCCACATTTATAAAACCATCCAATTCTAAAATAATTCAATAGGATAACCATTGCAATTCAATAAAACGGAATCATAATCAACATTGATAAAGCATTTATCTCAGAACATAAAACATTTCACAGGTATCACCAGGGTATATCAAGGTGTAAATATGAAGAAAGGCTTTGAGCCTGATGAAAAATCAAGTATCGGAAGAACAATGGTTCAATGATAATACAGGGTATTGACCTTTGATGTGATAGGGTATTCCAGGGTGTATAAGTTTTTGCATACTCAAGAAATTCTGTTAAAATACTTGGTTTATGGGGTGTATGTATTTGTGGAGTAGTATCGTATATGTCTAGCTTGTATCTGAGAATTCAACAATTTATGGTTTCTGAAGAATAAGGCTTATGGCTCAAGATCAACAATAATCAGGGTTCAAGGTTAAATAGTTTAAAGTGCTTGCAATATAAAACAAGATTTATTTTGAGTAATAACAACATGTTATGAGAAAGTTCATAAATATTCGCAATATATCTCGAAGAAAGGTTGAGAAGGACTTGCCTTATCATAGATGATTTTGAACTTTACTTGTACTCATCTAACAGTTCTACTCATCAATGACTTTTCTTCTTTTTTTATGCCTTAATTCTATTCATCAATCACTTGCCTTCTCTTTCTACGCTTCAATTCTATCTACGGATCACTGACGTTTTTTTCAATGCCTCTCTTACTCTGCTAGGCATCACAAGTATCTATCAATATTCAATCTCATATCATTCTAATCGTCACGTAGACGTCATAAGCTTTTATCTACCCTTCGTTTTACCCAAATCCGATTTACGGATTGAGAGTTATGACCAAAACAGTCAAATAATACACAAACAATCATCTTATACGGCAGTCAGGTCACATATAACACATAGCATGTAAGATATTCAATCGAAATAATTTTTCAAAGAATATTCGGGGTCCAAAATGATTTTCTAGGTATTTAATACGAATTTTTGAACATTTTTCGAAATTAAAATTGGACTCCGGATCATTTTTATAATTAAATAATAAGGTTCGAACACCCGAATCTGACTTTAAAATAATTTTATAATAATTATCGAGCCTTGAGAATAATTTAAAATAAAATTTTAAAGCTCGAAACTATTTTTTAGAATTTCTAAATCAATTTTAAATAATTAAATCTAATTATTAAATCAATTAAAATTAATTAATAAATTATTAAATTAATTAATCAATTAATATTTAAATCAATTGACTAATTAAATAATTAATTATCAACTAAAATTAATTATCTAAATAATTAAAATTTATTTTTAAAAAAAAATATTTTTCAGAAAAAAATTAATGAATTTTTGAATTTTTAAAATAATAAAATCAATTTATGAAAATTTTATAAAAGAAATTAAAACAGAAATCTTGTTTCTGCAATATTCTAAAACAGAAATATGATATTTATAAGTTTTTAAAACGAAAAGGACTGGAATGTAAATTTTGCAAAGATGGGGGGTTGAAATGGCAAATTGCCATCTTCCCCACTGTCACCTTCGCCGGTGGTCGCCATTGATGGCGACCCCGAGCTTTTCCGGTGACTGAAAAATAGTCCAGATCGTCGTCAAATTAACAAGAGATTAAAGCCCTTGCTTCCCGAAACAATTATCCGTAATCAAAACAAACAAACGATCTCTAAATATCCTGGAAAATCCGTCCAAAAAATCCTGACGTCGCTACGGTAAATTTTCCTGCGAACCTATTCCAGAAATCCTCCATTCAATCCATTTATACCATTCGATTCCTTGTTCTACGATCTATCTACTGATGCAAACAATTCAATCTAATAAACCCTAGTTAAGAAATGCCCAATTTTCAATTAAGAACATTCAAGAATATAAACCCTAGTTCTTTAATCAGAGAATCAAACATCATTTTAAGCATGTTATTGAACTCGGTTTTTGACATATAATATACCAAAATGACCAGGAAGAAAAGATCTACACAATTATGCCATAAAATCATATAAAAAACATCAAGAACAAAAATTCATATTTTAATCCATATTTAATTCGAATTAAAATAATTAAATTAGAAAAATACCTTGATTTCTGGAAAAAACTGATGGTTGATTCATAACGAAGATTTCGAGAGCTTCATTTTGATATATTGCACGCTCGAATCGGAGTTTGATAACGCCTTCGTTTGTGCGATTGATTTTCAGAAATACGGTGTTTTAATAAAGTTTTCTCTGGTTTTTCAGGGTTTGTATTATCTGATTATGATTTTGCGCGTGAAAATGAAATAAGAAAGGGCTATTTATATTTACGGAATATTAGTACGTTCTCGATCGTGTTGGATCGATAAATACGTCCGTTTTGGATAAACATTATCCTTTTCGGATAAACACTATCCTGTTTTGGATAAGCACTATCCTATTTTGGATAAGCACTATCCTGTTTTGGGTAAACGTTATCCTATTTCGGATAATTATCAAAATCGGGATTTTATAAAATGATTTATACGAAGATAATGTTATCGAAAAGGGTTAGCGTATCAAAAATATTATGCCGGGCCGCGCACGGGTGAAACCGTATTCCGGATCGAAAAAGTCAAAACATGGAAAATATCTGGAATTACCTGATTAGGTTAGGAAGGAGTTTTCAGAAGAGTTTTGGGTTATAAAAACGTAAAAACGGTAGAGGTCGGACGATTCCCGACTTTATAAATTAATTTTGTAATTATTCAGAAAATAGTTAATAAATTCATAAATCAATATAAAATCATATAATACTCCAAAAATTACCAGAAAAATACCTTAATTCTCTATATTTTATTCTGGACATAATAGAATTAACATACCTAGACTTTACCACATATTAACATTCAAATAATATCACCAATCATCAAATAATTCACCAAAAATCACATAAAAATCACATAATAATCATTTATTGATAAAAATAATTACACGTCATGTCCCGGATATTACATCCTCCCCCCCTTAAAAGGATTCTGTCCTCAGAATCACACTAAGGATCAGATAATGATATATTCCAGTATCTCACTTCCATTTTCCTCAGGTTGATCTCTCAACCTTACAACTTTTCATAAACTTTTACTCGCAACATTACTCATTACGCAACAGCCTTTCGCAGACATGATATTCTATTAGTTGCTCCTATAACTTAACTCAAGTCTCCATTTTATATATAATGGAGCTTAGTTACTTTACGTGAATATACACATGTAAACACCTTATGAACCAGCTATACATGTGACGGTGAAGCCAACTCACTTACATTTATCTTCTCTATTTTACTGTTTCAAAAGGGCCAGCATAACACCTATTAATTCTCCTTTCTTTCTAATTCTAGAAATTCGTGCTCATGAACATTTCCAATAGTTACTTGCTGTTGAATCTCATTCCCACATATTTCTCTATTCAATTAACCTAGTTTATAATTGCTTCCAATCGCATTCGAGGCTCTTTAATCGTTCTTTTAATCTTCTTGTCCATCTGCGAGTGATATACTGAAACTAGGGCGTATTCGATTTCTGACGTTCTCGAAATTACACTAGAGTTACAAATTAATGAGAAAATCTCGACTAGATACAGTTGGCGCACAACCGTAACATCATACCTTAATTTCCTTGAATCACAATCGAGTAGATTTACCGAGCGAAATTCTCTTACTACTTAAAAGAAAGTATACTAATCTGGAGGCATCACCGACATATTCTAACTCTTATTATCATTTTTGGTTTTAGGGAGTTCTCATACGAACTGACTGCAATACTCTTCCTTGACGTCTAGTCACATATAACGTTTATTCTTCCTTTGTGCCACACTATCAGAAAGTGTTCCTTGACATCCATGTCTTGTATCATATTCTCGGAGTAGCTTGAATCCCTTGTATTATCGTAGCCAAATTCCTATCTTTTAGTTCTTCCTTACTTACTGCCCGTTCATCTAGGAGTGGTATATACTATTCCGGTTTAACATAATTCCTCGCATTCTGAATACTCATGTTAGTTCTCAAATCAAATAATATAGATCATTTCCAATCAATTTCTGGATCTGATGACGTATCACCCTTTCTTCAAGCAGTGACTATTCCACTTATTAGACAACTTTGGTTCTCAGGTGACTTCACTATGATATTTCCCGATGAAATGTATCCATCTAGTCTTTGATGTCCCGCCTTAGCTCTTGGGTAGGTCTAACATTTATCTACATGTTTCCTCCCCATTTTATCTTTATGTTTGGTCACTAGATATCTTCTTTTAGGCCTTAGTACTTGATCGTTCTCCTGGGATGCATTCCCTATCTCCATTTGCCAATGCTTCCTAAATTTTTCACCTTACTTATTTCCCTCATATTACCTATAAATTTTCTTTATCATCCTTTTAATTCCATTTTCTTTCCTATTTCCATTCTTCATTCTCCTAGCTCATTCATAACCGAACTCCTGATATTAATACTTATTATGATGTCATATCAAATTAGATATCAATACAAACTTTGATGCTCACAATATCCCATACCGAAGTAAACATCAATCATCTATATTAATACCACTTTTGATATTTAACAATAACCTAAGTATCAATATCAATCAAAAACTGAACTAAAACTGTATCTCACACTTTATCTAAAACAGAAATACTTGATAAATCATTTATTGTATGATTATCAAAACAATTCAGAAACAAGACACCCTTTGATAAAACTTTATTGCAGATGATAGATTCTCTTTGATTGACTAATAAAATTCATATTAGTGTAGGTACAAATCTCTTCTCGATTCCATCTCCCTTCATCCTTTCCTTCCTTCCTTCTCCTTGCTCTATCTTAAATCTTTCATTCTTAAAAACATCCTTCTCTCCTGTCCATACAAATAACTTTCTATCTCTCTTATCCATTACTAAGGGCATATTCATCCAAGTAAAGCCTTACACACTTGCAGCAACTTCTGAACTCTACGGGTGTCCTTACCTTCCCCAAATTCCTCATTGCTTTGATTTCGGATTTGAAAGTCACATCAAAATTTGACTTAATCTAATTGGAATCGATTTCCATCTAACTAACCATTAATTGGTAAAATTAACCAATTAACTTACTTAATTGATCAATTACACCAAGTGATGACTAGCTAAATGAAATCAAAGACCAATTATATATAGTCGAATTGGTTGTAACAACCTTTTTCAAGAACCGAGATCACAATCATTTGGAGTTTTAACATGAATATCAATAACACACAAAAGTATACTTTCTATCTTTAAGAGAAGGGTATTTTCCGAAAATTTGGGCAGCATCTCCTTTATATTATTGACTACCAGCCGAACTCAAGCCGACACCAACAATCAATCAAACAACCAACAATCAACTCACAAGTAGACCAATCAACTCACCATTTCACCATCACATATAATATTAACCAGTACAACCCATATTTTAGTTCAACTTAAGATTATAGCGAACAATTCTTATTATATCATATCCTTTCTCATATTCTTTGTTTATAACCGAATGTCACTACTGAGTACTATTATAAATTATTCCAAAATTCTTCTAGTTCATGTTTCAATTTAAGCTCTCTCATTAACAATTCGCCTATCCTTGACAATATACACTTGTCCTTATTAGTTAACTCGTTCAACTTCTGATAACCAACACATGGTCTCAACCAACACTCTCATAGTCTTGTGAAAAAAATTCCTTTGGTTTTAAAGCATCACTTCTTAAAAATTCGTGCAATTGAATCACCATATCTCCATCTCCCCCTTATGTCTTTTCATATTGAACTCCTTTTATTGACTCAGTTACTAGTATCAAATTTACCATAACTCATTTACTTAAGCGGAAAAACCCAACCATTCCTTGAAGAACACCTTTGAAGCTCATTCGTGACTAGCATTTCTTCAATCTTGAACCTTCATGACAAGAATCTCTCACATGAT
Source organism: Apium graveolens (assembly GCF_009905375.1). Taxonomy (NCBI): domain Eukaryota; kingdom Viridiplantae; phylum Streptophyta; class Magnoliopsida; order Apiales; family Apiaceae; genus Apium; species Apium graveolens. The sequence goes on from NC_133654.1 coordinate 177,912,274, forward strand.
TGAGGTATGCTTCATTTTTACAATGTATTAATCGATTATCTGGGTATTATTAAGAATTTCTTCATTCGCTTCTGCTGTCCAACCAATCATTTTCCTTATCCGATATACGCAACTTTACTTTCTTATTCTTCTAATTAATTTACCTCATACGGTTCGCTAACTATTCCAATTCATGCAAAAATCTCATACTTGCAACGTATCATGTATACATATCTTTGCCTCTGATTTGATGTCCTCGCAACAACCATGTCATTGGTGTAAGGGTATCTTCTCGACACGTATATGCCCACCATTTATTGGCTTGCAATTATGCATACTTATCATATACCTCATCTGCTACACGGGCTCATTTCACTTCCTTTTGAAATATAAAAATAATGGACCTTACACACGAAGAAATTTGTGTATATGATTCATTGATTCTGATTGGAAACTTTTTGTAAGAGATAACAATACAAGGAAGCAATCAGAAGGTTTCATAAATCGAAAATGATTTAGATATGAATGAGACAACCATATATGTACTCAAGATGGCCAGTCTTTCATACTATATGGCATACAACACACGATTAGGTGGCCTCCCACCGGACTGTTTATCATTTCGACAAAGCGTCACATCATAACACTGCTTGTCTCAATCAGAAAGCAATATTTTGAAGGAGGAATGATTTGAAAGGGATCCAACAATTTTCTTATCACCTCATAGAGCTGATCATGAAAGAAATTCATACTTTATTCAAGATTCATAAGAATATATATGGTTTTATAGAAAAAAGTGTTATCATTGGTCGCCATCCATATTTTATCTGTTTACAGCTTCAACGCTTGTCCAACCGATAGGTCTCATTCCGAGTCATATATCAACTTTAAAAAGTTCTCAGAAAGGCTTCCTTAAATCAATTATTAAGATAATTTCCCATTTATTAGGTCTTGTATCGTCAGCGTCATACTTTCATGTTCAATATTCCTATAATTCGACCCTATTTGCATTATTTACGAGATTTACAATCACAACTTCCTAATTTCCGCTTAAACTACGGATCATATCCACTCCCTTGCTAATAACATTCTTCATTTAGAAAGTCTGGAGATTTCCTTAATCTTCTTCGCTCGTACTCGGCTTCTCGTGGATCGACATATTCTTTGAACTCTAATCGTTTCAGAACTTGAATAAACAGCTTCTCCGTACATTGGTCATGTTGTTAAACTTATCGAATAATATTTGCACTCTTCTGCTAAGAACAATCAAATCTTCTCCATAATAGTGGGTCCACTTGGCCTTCTAAATGAACCATACTAATTTCTAGGACAAGTATTTTCGTGGATAATCTGAATCTTATGACAAACAACAACTCAAGTAGTAGTTTGACAACCAAGTTTTAAAACTTGTTTTGTTCCAAGGACTTTTAGAAAAATATTTTATGAAAATCTCTTTTGAAAACTGTTTAAAATTTGAAATTTATACACCTGATCGTCATTACTATATGAGTTGGTTGTCATCCTTCAGTACCAAGTATCAAATTAGTGAAACCCTCAGGTAACAGCCCATTCATTTCCATATACCTTCTACCCCTTATTGGGTACATTTTACCTTCATTGGTCGACAAAAACTCCAATTACCGTTGCATACTATCTTACTCGTAACTTCACTTCTGCTCTTCCATACTGGTAACATTCCCATCATCATCTCTTACAATTATTAAGTATAACAAATCTATTCAGCAATCATCAGATTTATTTTATAACACAAGGTCGATCACATTACTTCTACACATATCATGCTTGGTCATAACATCGTCTAATTCCAAAAAAACTCTCAATCTCCAATCCTCTCAAATTTCTTTAGAAATCCATCTAGCTTACTTCACAAGATAATCATGGGTGGCATATTCATTAGCAGCTCCATATACCCTGGTAGCAGCTATCCTTCGAAATAACTAAATTCTCTCTCTAGGTTTCTTCTTACCCTTCTTAATATCTCGTGTATTCATCATATGATGTAGCTCTCGAATCCATCCTCATAGGTGTTAGTACTTCATAAAACGGGTTTTAAAACTGATGGTATAGAACAAGGTGTAGAGGAGACAGAAATGCACCCACAGTTGAATATTCGGTAGAACCAGAATCAGCATGTGGGAGATTCTCGAATAGGTAGGCTCGCATCAGGGGATGAGATAAGAACTTGAAAAGGTGCAATCACCGCAACAGAATATGACATGGCTAACACCGGTAGATGAGCAAGGTGTGGATCAGCTGACGGTCTTCCAACTAACGGCTCCGAGTGATCATATGGTACCGAAATAAAAGAATCTGCCATTGCCGCTATCTAAAAATCACGTCGCTAGATAAGGATCTCGAATCTCATCACGGATGTCACACCCCCCCAACATAACAATACAAAATATATAACTATTACAATATTTAAAAGAAAGTAAATACAAGTGAATCCAAGATTTTACAGTTTAGGGTTTGGAACAGCCCAACACTACTAACTATTACAACTGGTTTAAATATCGAGTCCTCACACAAAACTATCTCTTATTCTACCTGAGCTCATACATATGCATCGGCATCACAAGTCTTACGTGTTGTCTGCTTGAATCTAACCATAGCTACTAGCTGTAATATCAGGGTTAAAGCAAGTAGTGAGCCAAATGCTCAACAAGTGCTAAACAATATGATACAAAACATAAATCGAGATATATATTAAAGAATGACAATGTGAAGATATAACTAATAATAACAAGAGATAAAATTTTGAGTGATGGCATCATTTGCTTGAATCAAAAACTTTTTCAAAATCATATCTTAATCAAAAACCATTTTATGACGCTACGGATTACAGCCGGTGATCAGCCGCGATGTAATCCCGAACCTCGCTGGGTTCTAAAACATTAATGGGATCCCTAGGCACCTTTTAAGCATACAATATCAGTGTGGAAAGGACTTGCGTCTCTATCCAGATCCACTATTTAAAGAAAACATTTATCCCCCTTTGGGACTGAAAATCCAAATTTTATTCATTTCAAAAACTGATGCCGATTGATAATAAAATTTCTTAAACAGTAAACATCTTTATCAAGGGATTATAGATCAAATTTGAAACACTGAAAATATGTTCACTAAATCTCAGGGCCATGATCCACTAGACTATGCCTCAGGGGAATATGATTCACTAAATCTCACTGAAAATATGATTCACTAAACACTCTATCAGGGGAATTGAAAGGTTTCTATTTACAAGGACTTTGACAAGGAGATTTAGTAGGGTTATTGGATAATATGAAAGAGTAATGCCAAACTAGGCTTAAAGCAATGGTTTTAGACAAGGTATAGGTATTAGAACATCAAGAAGATAAGCATTACTGGTTATAAGTATGATATAGGTGTTAAGATATAAAGAAAGTGATCATTAGCTTAAGGTATATCAGGATGTCAAGCTTTAGGATATGGTTAGGGTTATCAAACAATCGTGAATGACTTTTGATAGGTAATAAATAAATTATGATTACGTAGTTAATGTTGTATTAATTACACATGATTTGGCCTGTAAGGCCCAATAAGAAGATGTATGATATTCAGACCAAAAAGGTTAACACATTGATCAGGCCTGATGGACCAGATCAGGCCTGATGGAACAAAGAAGGCCCAAAACCCTGATTATTAATTAATTTCATAATTAATTAATAAGGGAGGAAAATATCTATTAAGATAAGTCCTAGTGGGGATATAAATCCTTGTAGATTGGCCCCCAAGGAACCTCATGGGATAAGGAATCAGCTTCCTACTTCCTAGGACTCCAAAGTCCATTCTAATTCAGAGACTTGACCACCAAGTCTCCTATACCATGTCCAATTCAAGGACTCCCAACATCTATATAAGGGGCCTCACCCCACAAATCAGAACTACGTTTTTTGACTTGATCCTTGGCAATCAGCAAAGTACGTAGGCATCTTGTTAAGGCATATTGAGTCACGAAACACAAGAGCATTCAAATCGAGCCTCGAAGCTCACGTTCCTTAGTAATAAATACAGCAATCATATACTTTAGTTTTTAATCCATAACATTTGCCCCGTCTGTGGGAAAGCACAACAACAACCATGGCGAGAACACGGAGAACAATTAGAGTTCTTGAGGAAGGAACACCATCGGGGACAACCCAAGTGATTTCATCAACCGTGGAGATACCTCCTCATTCAACTTATGCAGCTACCCAAGGAGAAGCCCAGATAGGGGCAACTCAATCTCAGCCACAAGGGATGATTCCCTCGGCTATTGAAGGTACGACTCCCCAAGTTCAACAACTACATGCACCTGTGAATTCTCGACCCATCGGGTACGAATATTCAACTGTTGTGACCACTAACCCCCCTTATGGGATGCCCCTTTACCCTGAGGTTGGAGGAAGTGGACATGCTGGACGGAGTGAAGCACGAGGGAGATCACCCCCTACATATGAGGTTTGGCTCCTATCCCTGAGGATCAGGACTTTTCTGGTCCTTACACTGAGAGAGATTCCGAATCTTCGGATGATGAAGTAGCCCCAAGAAGGAGACGTGTTGGCAAAGAACCGATGGCTGATGGTAGTCAACGTCCTAGGAGCACCCAAGGGACGAATCCCCAAGAAGTGCAGGAAAGGATCAGGGCTCACGAGGCTGAGATTCAAAGGCTGAAGCGCGACTTGGAGGCACATCAGACCACCAAACCCCCACTACCTCCCAGGGGAGGAATCCTCCGCCTATCATAGACCTGGATGGTCCAATACAGAGAAGGGCTGTTGTCCCAAGGGCTGATCCAAGCAATCTTCTCCCCCTTGGAGACCTTGAAGATCCTACTCCACCCTTCACTGAAGAAATAATGAATGCCCATATCTTAAGGAAGTTCAAGATGCCAACTATCAAAGCTTATGATGGCACAGGAGATCCCTCTAATCATGTTAGGACATTCTCTAATGCACTGTTGTTGCAGCCCGTGAATCATGCTATTAAGTGTCAGGCCTTTCCTCAAACCCTGTCTGGTATAGCTCAAAGGTGGTATAGTCGTTTGCCCCAAACTCTATTGGGTTGTTCAGAGAATTAAGTCAGGCTTTTATTAATCAATTCATCAGCGGGAAAGTGCATGAGAAAAGTTCAGCATCTCTTATGAGCATTGTGCAGAGAACAAAGGAATCCTTGAGAGACTACCTGAAACGTTTCACAAAGGAGTCTTTAAAGGTCCCGGACCTTGATGATAAGGTCGCAATGATAGCACTGCAACAAGGAACTAGGGATGAGTTTTTCAAGATGTTCTTGGCCAAACGCCCTCCTGAAAGCATGTTGCAGCTCTAGGATAGGGCAGGGAAGTACATCAAGGTGGAAGAGAGCATGAGGAAGACCGTAGTGAGTAATGAGCCCACTGGAGGCAAAAAGCAGAAAATTGATCAGGAGTATATCGCTAAGGACAAGTATCCTAGAACCGAGCAAAACCTTGATTCAACCCCCAAGAAAGGAGGACCTGGGCAAAAGTTCACCGAATACGCTAAGCTGAATGCTCCTAGAAGCCAAATCTTGATTGAAATCGAGAAAGATCGAGATATTCGTTGGCCTAAGCCCTTGAAGGCTGATCCTGCCAAGCTAGATAAGAGCAAGTATTGCAGATTTCACAAAGATGTTGGTCATAAGACCGATGAGTGTAGGCAGCTGAAAGATGAAATTGAGTTCCTCATTCGAAAAAAAAGATTGAACAAATACACTGGAGAAGGAGGGGATAGGTGTAATAATGGAAGGAAAAACTTTGAAGATCGTAGGAGGGACCAAGACGATCAGGGGCGGAATCCCCAGCCTAGAGGACCGGTTATAAACGCAATTTTTGGAGGGCCGCGACCTCGAGGGCCTGTGATAAACACAATCTTTGGAGGACCAACTGCTGCTGGATTATCCAGGAACTCCAGAAAAGCATATACTAGAGAGGTTATGCATATTGTTGGAGAAGCCCCGAAGAGGGTCAGGACAAAAGTGACATTGGCTTTTGATGATTCTGACCTAGAGGGTATGAAATTTCCTCATGACGACCCGCTGGTCATAACACCGATAATAGGAAATAGCCCGGTCAAGAGAGTCCTTGTGGATAATGGTGCTTCAGTGGATATCTTGCTCAATGACACCTTTCTAAGGATGGGATATAACGACTCCCAATTGACCCCAACCGACATGCCGATATATGGATTTGCGGGAGTAGAGTGCCCCGTGGAAGGGATAATCAAGTTTCTAACCACCATAGGTCAGGAACCAAGGCAAGCAACGCAGATGTTGGACTTTGTGGTGGTAAAGGCTAGTTCAACTTATAATGCTATCATGGGGAGAACAGGGATACATGCCTTCAAGGCAGTCCCTTCTTTCTACCATTTAGTTATGAAGTTTCCCACCCGAAATGGGATTGGAGAAGAGAGAGGAGATCAAAAGATGGCTAGAAGCTGTTATGTAGCCTCTCTGAGGGTAGATGGAGTTGGGGGGAAGGTTCTTCCTATTGAAGATATGGATATCCGAGAGAATGATGAGAAAAGAGGAAAGCCAGCAGAAGACTTGGTTTCGATTTCTTTAGCCCCCGAGAATCCTGAGAGGATGACTTTCATTGGAGCCACACTCGAGGAGCCCCTTAGAGGGAAGTTGGTGAGATTTTTGCAAGAAAATAGTGATGTGTTTGCATGGTCAGCAGCTGATATGCCAGGCAAAGACCCATAACGGATTACTCACAAATTGAATGTGGACCCTAATCGGAAGACAATGAAGCAAAAGAAAAGAAACATTGCACCGAAAAGACAAAAAGCTATAAAACAGGAGGTTGAGAAGCTCTTAGAGGCTGGTTTTAATAAGGAGATACAGTTTCCTGAATGGTTAGCAAACCTTGTAATGGTGAAGAAGGCCAATGGAAAATGGAGGATGTGTATAGACTTCACTGATCTGAATGATGCATGCCCTAAGGACTGTTTTCCGTTGCCAAGGATTGATACTTTGATAGATGCCACTGTTGGGCATGAGATGCTAAGCTTCATGGATGGATTTAGTGGATACAATCTGATTAAGATGCACAAAGATGACATTCCACAGGTATCATTCATCACTGACTTTGGTGTTTATTGTTATCTTGTTATGGCATTTGGTCTTAAGAATGCAGGAGCCACCTATCAAAGGTTGGTAAATAAAGTTTTTAAGGATCTTATCGGCAAGACTATGGAAGTCTTTGTTGATGACATGTTAGTCAAGAGTCTAGTCAAGACTGATCATATAACCCATTTGAGGGAAGCTTTTGAGGTCCTGAGGTACCACAAAATGATGTTAAATCCTACGAAATGTGCTTTCGGAGTAGGATCTGGAAATTTTTTGGGATTGATGGTCTCCGAGATAGGGATCGAGGCCAACCCCGATAAAATAAAGGCAATCCTGGACATGGAGCCACCAAAAAATGTCAAGGATGTTCAGAAGCTCACGGGAAGGGTTGCTGCGCTGGGACTATTCATCTCCAAGTCAGAAGACAAGTGATTGTCGTTCTTCAAGTCACTAAAGAACATTAAGGACTTTGTATGGAGTGAGGAAAACCAGAAGGCATTTTAGGAATTAAAGAAATATATGGCCCAGGCCCCGTTGTTGGCCAAGTCAGTTTTGAATGAAGTTTTATACTTGTACTTAGCCGTTTGGGAAAGTGCCTTGACCGCTGTATTGGTTAAGGAGGAACTGAAAATCCAGAAACGTGTATACTATGTCAGCAAAATTCTGCATGGTGTTGAGTTGAATTATTCAACTATTGAGAAATTTGCTCTAGCCTTGGTAATGGCTTCAAGAAAGTTACATCCTTACTTTCAGGCTCATCAAATTGAGGTGCTAACAAATCAGCCCCTGAGAAGTATCATTCATAGTCCCAAGGCTAGTGGGAGGTTGATCAACTGGGCAATAGAACTGGGAGAATTCGACATCAAGTATAAGCCACGAACGGCAATAAAAGCCCAAGCATTAGCTGACTTCGTGGTGGAATGTACTATACCCAACCAAGAAGTCGGGGGGCAGGAAGATACCATACCTCAAGACAAGGAAGTTGATAAGGGGGACAAAGAAAAGGATGATAAGGAGAAAGAATATTGGGTTCTCTATTTTGATGGAGCATCAAAAACAAACTCAAGCGGAGCAGGTTTGGTTTTACAAAGCCCCGATGGGTTCTTGATTGAGTATGCCATGAAGTTAGACTTCCCGACCATGAACAATGAGGCAGAATATGAAGCTCTGATAGCTGGCCTTGGCCTAGCAGGGACACTTAGAGTCAAGAACTTAAAAGTCCGTGGAGATTCGAAGCTGGTCGTATCCCAGGTAAAGGGAGAGTTTGAGGCTAGGGAATATACGATGGCTAAGTATGTCCGCCTAGTAAAGGCTGTGATGATCTAATTCGATGAACGCCATGTTGAGCACATTCCAAGGGAGGAAAATGCTAAGACAGATGCATTATCAAAGTTTGCCTCATATGAGATAGAAAAAAGTTCAGGAAGTGTATACTTCCGTGTTTTGAAGACACGAAGCATCGATGTTAACCTTGTAGCTCCTATAGGCCTGGGGACGTCATGGATAGATCCCATTAAGGCTCACATTCAAACCGGATGGTTGCCAAACGATGCTACTGATGCACGGAAGTTAGTTGTTCGAGCACTAAGGTACTCTTTGATAGATGGGATTCTGTATAAAAGATCTTTCGTGGTTCCTTACTTAAGGTGTCTCAGGCCCGATGAGGCACGCTTGGCTCTTGAAGAAGTACATGAAGGTATTTGTGGGAAATACTTGGGGGGCAGGGCCTTAGCTCATAAGATAACCTGTTTAGGCTTCTATTGGCCAGAAATGATGGATGATGCCAAAGAATATGTGAAGAAGTGTGACCACTGTCAGAAGCATGCACCGGTCGTTAGACAACCCCCCGAGATGCTGACCTCTATCAACTCGCCCATCCCCTTTGCTATGTGGGGAATGGATATTCTAGGGCCTTTCCCCATGGCCACGGCACAAAGGAAATTCCTGATTGTAGCCATTGATTATTTCACTAAGTGGATTGAAGCCAAACCCTTGGCCAAAATCACAACTAAGCAGGTTGCACAATTCCTGTAGAAAAATATTATGTGCCGGTATGAAATTCCCCGCATCCTAGTCACTGACAATGGAACATAATTTAACAATGAGGAATTCAAGAAGTACTGTGAAGAAAATGAAATTGAGTTACGATTCACCTTTGTGGCTCACCCGCAAACCAATGGGTAAGCAGAAGTAGCGAATCGAATAATCCTGGATGGACTAAAAAAGAGGATCGAGAAATCGAGAAATAATTGGGTAGATGAGATACTCCCAATACTATGGGCCATAGGACTCCCTGTATAGTCACGACTGGAGCAACTCCCTTCATGTTAGCATATGGGGCAGAAGCAGTTGTTCCCGTAGAGATATCACATTCATCTCCCAGGATTCAAGCTTTTAATGCTGAGGAGAATGAGGAAGGGCAAAGGTTAGCCCTGGATTTAATTGATGAAGTGCGAGATGAGGCACACGCGAAGATAGTGGAATATCAGAAAAAGGCTTCATTCTACTACAACCTAAGGGTTAAAGAAAGGTTTTTCAAACAAGGTGACTTAGTCTTGAGGAAGATGGAAGCTTCTGGTGTAGGACAGAAAGGGAAGCTTGCCTCAAATTGGGAAGGGCAATACAAGATCAAGAGTATTCAAGGTAGAGGAACCTGCAAGCTGGAGACTATGGATGGTTTTGAAGTCCCGAGAACTTGGCATGCACAAAACCTGAAGGTTTATTATGTGTGAAGTAGTTGAACATGATGCTCACTTGTTAAGGCGACAAGTAGGTTGAAAAGCACCTTGAAGATTTGCTTACTTAGGATTTACATGTTTTAGCTTTATTTTGAAGTTTATCAAGATTTGTGTAAGGGATGAATCCCAATGACTTATGAAATTCAGAAAAATATATCTGAAATCTCTATGGCAAGTCAAGTAAACTAAATGCGTGAAATTCAAGCATAGAATCTGATAAATAAAATAGATCAAATAAATATTACAAGAGTTTGATAAATAAAGTCTCGAAAATAAGATAAAGTAAACAAGCCACGCAGGGCTAGAAAAGCTCTAAGGAGCTGAGGTGCCCTCGGCATCCATATCGTCATCCCCTCCGCTCTCGCTAGAAGTCTTTGTCGTCTCGGAGGAGGAGGAAGAGCTGTCATCCTCAACAGGCCTGGAAGAAGACTCGGGAGGAGGAAGAAGCGGGTCCTGAGGGACGTGATCCGAGACAACTACTCGAGTGCGAAACCTCTGCAGCAAAGCCTCGTCATCAGGGCAGACAAAGTCTGCCGGGTTCATATCACACTACAAGAAAAAAGTCCATAGACATCGCTTTTTGGCCGATGTCTATGCTGTTTCCCAACCGATGTTGATGTCGGTGATGTCTATTCTAGACATCGGTGAATACCCGATATCTATACTCGATTAGACATCGATTTTAGTTAAAAAAACAGATGTCTATGTGTTGATTATTAGAACAAAATGCTATAAATAAATTATTTAATAACTAAATTACACCTAATTAAACATGTTGAACATATCATGAGCTATGTTTTTTGTCACAAAAACATCGATTTTAGTAAAAACACTGATGTCGATGTGATGTTTTTTTTACAAAAAATGCTATAACAAAATTATTTAATAACTAAATTACACCTATTAAAACATATTAAACATATATTGAGCTATGTTTTTTGTCACAAAAACATCGATAATTTTGACAGAGGTGATGTAAAATGGCATATTAAACATCTATTTCTTTAATGAAAGGTGATGTCTAATTAAGCGTATAGACATTAGTTTTTTCTAGAATGAAGTGATGTCTATGTATCATTTAGACTTGAACATGTTAGTCTTTCACATCAGTTATTTGCCTTAAACTGATGTACATTGCATTTTTTGACATCAGTTTTGTTTGGTTAAAAAGTGATGTTTATAACGTCACTTGACATCAGTTTTATCTTAAACAAAGTGATTTCTATGTTTATTTTAGACTTGAACCTGGATTCCTTTGACATCAGTTTTTTACCTTAAAGTGATGTACATTATCTTTTTTGACATCAACTTTTCTTAATTAAAAGTGATGTGTAAGAAATTTATAGACCAAATTGTGTAAAGTTTTACATCACTAATTTTCTAAAAAAGCGATGTACTCGTTACTAATAGACATTTGTTATAAATAAAATCGATGTCCTTTACTACATAACCAAAACTAAAACATTGGAATAACACGCATCCATACAAATCTAACCAGTCAATCATTCATACATTTAACCATTCAATCATCCGAAAACCACCATTACCAACCCCATCATCTGCATCAATCATCCAAAAATCACCAACACCAACCCCATCATCTGCATTAATCATTCAAAAACTATAGAATCTACATTACCAAATGTACAACCCCCAGTATTTGTAAACCTATACAGCAACCTCAACATTCATACACTTATATTCTTACTACACAGAACCTTCTAAATTACCAAATATACGACTACGCAAAAGAAAAGACCTTGAGTACAAGAATTGATCAGATATGCTCTTGGATGAACTGCAGAGCCTCAATGCGAACTTCATCTAGCTGTTCAATGCTGTAACACGATCGAGTCTTGGCCAACCACTACAAATTCCAAACAAACAAAATTCAGTACATGAATGAAAAGTAACCATATCGAAAAGTAACCATATCTCAGTATATAGCAAACTGGAAGCGTCAAGGTAATACCTTTTTAGCAAAATTCAACTTGTCATCATCGATAATTTCTTTCATGTATCGCATTATTACATACGCACATTCAATCCCACCGGGTTGTTTGGGAGATCCCTATTTCATTAATTAAAAGACAAATCAGGCATGTCAAATAAATCATATATATTAAGCACAAATATTAGGTACTCGATCTATTATACTTACACTAAGAAACTTTGCCTTGGCCATCTTGTTGCCCCTGCCGGTTTCAGAGTTGTAACTTTTCAAAGCCCTGCATAAAAAAACATAAAATCTCATATAATGTACAGAAATGAACATGCAATTATACCAAACTGTTACGTTAATAAAAATTTACCTTGATAACGCCTTTTCTAGTTCTGAAAATTGTGTCGTGTGAGGTAGTGGATTCAGAATATATATTTCCCCTTCCCAGATAATGACCAAAATCCAATGCATACTATTTTCATAAAAAAACAAAGACAGATAGGACACATCACATAGAAATTTGTACTGTACTATCCATGTTTTTAATTTTCAGTATTACAATAAGTACTTACTTCTGATTATGCGGAAGAAAAAATAAGCAATCCGGGTTACCCTCTCTCAACCGGTTTAAAATGTATGCTTTAAAATCAACATTCACGTGATATGTGGATCCGGGGTCAATAAAAGCAAATGTCTCCGCCAGTTCTGGTATTTCACTAATCTCAGAATGCAAGTGCCTATCGAAAGAGTGCTGATATTAAAATGCAAGTTCTGGAAAATTACAAACATTAAAAAAAATGATTATTAAAAAGAAAAAAAAGGTAACTTACACCATGTAACTTGCAACTACTGCTTGGCCCAACATTTCAAACTCCAATAAAGACACAACATTCTCATGTAACAAATAAATTGTTTTTTCATGTCCAAACACATTCGGCTCACATCGAACCTGGATACTGACCCCGGTAGTTTTCATCCAAGTTGTTGCATGTTTATACAACAGCTTAAAGCCCTTTGGCACTTTCGCACCTGGCTTTGCTTGAATAAATTGTGCCTTCAAATCCTGCAACCCGTCATTCTTTTTTATTTTTTAAGCACTTGTTCGGGGCCTTTCTTTTTTCTGCACCTGATGATAATATAAAACCAAAATAAAATGTACATACCACTTAATTTTTAATATCTTGAAATGAACAATTTAATTTCAAAATCAGACAATATTATACATATATATATCATTCATCATACCGCAACATTTGTGTAGCTAATTAATTCCTCAGGCCATGCCAAAAAAGATCCTAAAGCATCGCGGACAGTCATCATGTCATCACCACGTGTCTCAACTGGAAGCAAGGCATCTGATTTTATGAGGCCATCAACGGAGACACATTGATGTCCAATTGGTATATCAACTCCATGTACCAAATCAGTTAAATTATCCTCACGAGGATATACCATACCAAATGCAACCTTATTCAAGTCTCTCGACAGATAGCTCACAAGATCGTTGGGCCTATAATATTTAAATAAACAAAATTAAAAAATTAAGGTAACAATGATTTACCTTAGTAAGATAAATGACAAGGTTGCTCACAAAATTAAAATAACTTACGTGACTTCCAGGAGGTGAAGGCCTAGTTGGGCCATCTGTAAAAACACAGTCATCATCTTCATATACCAACACAACTCCTCTTGCAGGTGGTGGATTTGACTTCATTTCTTTATCCTTTTCCGAATCGAAACTTGCCTTTTCAGATGGCATTGGAGAGTGAAAAGTACCTCCACTTTCGATCACTGACTTCAAGCGATCAATCTCTGCCTCGAGAGCTTGCATTTTTTTTTCAAGCAGTTCATCCCTTTGTCGATCACGGGCCATCAACTCTGCCTTTGTGATTCGAAGCTTTGGCTCCCTTGGCAAATTAAAGTATTGTTTTGGAGTGATGTACCCTCCAACAGCCCGAACCCTCCCAGAATGCTCACGACTCTCCAAAGCCGTTGTCAGAACATCTTCAACACCAGAAAACTGAATCTCACCCTTCTTCTTTTTTTCCAACAATGCGTTCTGTTAACAAGAAAATAAACTAACTAAAATGGAGTTAACTAGTTTTCAATAAAAGATAAATAATAATTATTTCGCATAATTGTAATCAGTATGATTAAAGACCAATTAACTAAAACATTGACAGGGGTCCTATTTATACTAATTCGCCTACTTTACTGATTTATATCGTCCTAATTTTACTGATTCGCCTACTTTAATGTAATTTAACCAAAATTAAAACTTACAATTTTATCGCATACAATAGCCAAATCTTCATCGACCTCTTCGACCTCTTGTCCGTTTTTCCGCTTACGAGCCTTTTGCCAAAAAATCGCTCTATCCGGTTCTTCTCCCGGATTCAACCTTCCTTTTTTTATCTGTTACAAATAAAATAAAATACAGTAATACAAATAACTCTAGGGCTAAAAAATGTAGGACTCTAATTTATTATGGACTGACCTATTATAAATTAAATACAGTTATACAATTAAATGAACTTTTCTTACCTCATCTTCTTTTAAACCGATGTAGCCCTTTCTTGACAACCGGTGATGATATTTTCTCTTAGATACTCTTTCACTTTGTGTGTCATGAATTTCCTAAAAACATGTCACAAGATTACAAAAATTACAACAGACGATGCAAAAAAATCACCAAAATCATATATTACAGAATTAAAACATACCTTCCACTTAGAATCAGTCCTCTGTCTCACAAACCTTTTCCAGGTTGCCTTACTAACATAACCATAGCCTCTTGGCGGCTTACTCAGCTTCTTTTTTTCTCCAATAAATGGTAGCACATACTTTCTCGTCAAATCAGTCTTAAACTGTCGCCATTTAGAGCCTGCTGACTTTAGGACCATGTTTTCAATTTCCGGTTTAACTTTGTAGGTAGCCTGAAAAAACACAAGTTCAAAAAATCATAACAGGAAAAACTTATATTCAAGATCTACATTTGATAATAATTTTTTACAATTGATCTAGTACATGGAGATCTAACCAAAGCTTTGATTTTAATTCAGGGTCTACATGTGGCCACGTAGGAATATCGATTGGAATCGTAGTCCTGGCCAACATACCAATGTAAGACTGCAAACAGGCTCTAGTTTCCCCATTAGGAATCCCCCATTCATTGGCAGTGACTTTAACTTTCTTCCCGCGAGCTTTCTTGACAATCACTTTGTACATTGCGTATACGCCTCGCATACCCCCAGACTTCCTTGTAGCAGTATTAGTTGTAGTATTTGTCTGTTCTGAGTTAGTCGGTTGAGATTCCGATGCATGCCCTTCATTGTTTTCATCATTGTTCGGAACATCCTCCAGTCGCTTGGGGCTTCCACCGCTAAGATTCTGTGATGCAGTCTTTTCTGATTGCTTTCACATTTGCTTTTTTGGTGCCATTCTTTCCTCTTCCTCTAATCTGAAAAATTAACTAATATTTAACAGATTAGAACAACTACACAGTTCATGGTATAATGTCTAACAGATATGCAGAAAATTAAACAAAATTCTCATTTAATTTTCAAGAAAAATTACAGATAGACTTCTATAACTACATTGAAAAATTACAGGAAAACAGAGATCACAAGATACATTACAAATAACAAGAAAAATTATAAATAACAAGAAAAATTACAAATAAAGAGAATATATAGCTAGACTCCTATAACTTTTTGACCCATATACCCTCAACATTTTCTCTTTTATTATAAACACTTGCATCATCAATATTAGCAGGGTCACATGTAGGGATATTAAAACAGAATGGGGGAGGGTTCCAGGAGGTGTCTTCAGGAGCATCTTCATTGTAAACATCATGATAGTCTCGAGTTGTCGCTGATAACACAACAGACCAATTAGCATCAACTGGATCCTCAATATAAAATACTTGGTTGACTTGGTCAACAGAAACATATTTGTCCTTTTTGTGACCTGGTCGATTGAAGTTGACAAGGGTGAAACCAAGATCATCGAACTTGACACCTTTGTCACTTGCTGCCCATGTACATAAAAACAGAGGGGCCTTGAATGCGTGGTAGTCTAATTCCCATATTTCCCTGATCACCCCATAAAATTTTAAATCACTCTCTATAGGATTCATGTCCTTAGAACTAGAGACTTGGACTGTCCTCGAAACTAATGACACACCACTATTTTGAACTACCCTTGCATTATCTCGATCCTTTGTGTGGTATCGGACCCCTTCAACAGCATAACTTTCGTAAGTCAAAACTGAAAATGAAGGTTTCCCAGCCAACCATCTTATAGTTTCAGATACGGCTTCCGCATTCTCCCTCATTTCTGTACAGACCTACATATAATTTATTGATGCATATAAGTGGCTACAAATTTAAAAACATGACTTATAAAAATAAAAGAGAAGGAAAAAGAATGTAAACCAACTTTTTGTTCAAACCAATCGGCAAATTGTCGATTGTGCTCTCCCAATAGCCACTGTACACTCTTCTTTTTCCCTTGATAAATCTCTTCCAAATATTTTTTATGCAACCTAAAATTACTTACATCAAATTCGACTAAACTATACCAAATACAACTTTAACAATTATATGTATACTTTTTATGTTTTACTTACATAACATATGGTTCCACTTCCGAATTATTACGAAGAACTGAAAGATGAGCATCATCTCGTTCTTTTTCCGCAACTGACTTCATAGTCACACCACCGATTGGACCAGAAATTTTTTCTTCATCTTTCGGAAGACCGGCTGTTCTACTACTCCCGCTATAGAACTCACTGCAAAATTCTATTGACTCTTCTTTGAGGTAACCTTCAGCTATAGAACCTTCTGGATAGAATCGGTTTCTTACATAACTCTTCAATATTTTTTTAAAGCGTTCAAATGGAAACATCCATCTATAAAAAACCGGTCCACATAATCGCAGTTCCCTTACTAGGTGGACCATAAGATGTATCATAACATCAAAAAATGACGGAGGGAATATCTTCTCTAACTCACATAGGGTCAATATCACATCTGCTTGTAATTTATTCAACTTTGACACATCTACAACTTTGTTGCACAGAGAGTTGAAGAAAAAACACAATCTTATGATACTAACCCTAACATTTTTCGGAAGCACTGAACGAATGCAAACAGGTAGTAGTTGTTGGCAAAAGAAATGGCAGTCATGGGACTTTAAACCATACAACTTCATATCAATCATCGATACACAATTTCTTATATTTGAAGCATGTCCGTATGGAAGTTTCATGTCATACAATGATGCCAATATTGTTTGTTTTTCTTTCCGGGAGAGAGTATAAGGGGCAGGAGGTAGGTATGTTCTTTTCTCACCTACTTCTGGAGCTAAATCAGGCCGTATTCCCATGTCAACCAAATCAAGACGCAAGGCAAGGATGTCTTTACTTTTGAATTTCATGTGCAGAAGTGTCCCAATTATATTATCACACACGTTCTTTTCGACGTGCATGACATCTAAACAATGTCGAACATGGTGAAACTTCCAATACTCTAATTCAAAAAAAACTGACAGTTTTTTCCATGGAGACTCCACCTTTTTTGGCTTCCCCCCTTCCCAAAACTGAACCTAAGTTGCTGTTGTTGCCCCAACACTTCCTCTCCGCTAAGTGGTTCAGGTGCACAACCAAATTCTTGTTCTCCATTAAAAGCTATCCTTCGTCTCCTATACGGATGATAAAGATCTAAATACCGATGATGTCCTTGGTAGCTCATTTTTCTACTACGACTTAGATATTTAACCATGGTCTGATCACCGTATACTGGACAGGCCCTATAACCCTTATTAACGCACCCCGACAAATTTCCATATCCCGGAAAGTCATTTATTGTCCATATCAAGATTGCCTTTAGAGTGAAAAAGGGTTTGGTATGGGCATCGTATACGTTTGGTTCACCTTCCTCCCACAATTTTTTTAAATCGTCGATCAGTGGCTGGAGATATACGTCAATATCATTACCAGGCTCTTGTGGGCCTGAAATTAATGTTGTTAACATCATAAACTTCCTCTTCATGCATAACCATGGAGGAAGATTATATGTTACTAACATAACTGGCCAGCAGCTGTACCGATTATTTAATCCATTATTGTGTGGATTTATACCATCGGCCGCTAATCATAAACGTATATTTCTTGCCTCGCTACCAAACTCAGGCCACCTACAATCTACATTTCTCCAAGAAGGAGAATCAGAGGGGTGACGCATCTTTCCATCTTTGGATCGATTATTTGCATGCCAACTCATTAATTCAGCAGTAGATGAAGATTTAAACATTCTTTTAAATCTGGGGATTATCGGAAAATACCACATAACCTTAGCTGGCACATTTACCCTAACTTGACCATCTTTCCCAACTTTCCAGCGAGAGAGATGGCATTTGGGACACTCGGAAGAAGACTCGAGAATTGGACCCCTGTATAATACGCAGTCATTTGGACAAGCGTGGAATTTAATATACTCGAGGCCTAAATCAGTCAAGGTTTTCTTGGCTTCATCCATATTAGACGGAAGCAGATTATCTTTAGGAAGAATTGATCCAATTGATTAAAGCAGATCAGTAAAAGCTTTATCGAAAACTCCAAACCTAGCCTTCCAATTATGTAATTTTAAGACCGACTCCAGTTTAGTACACTCACTTCCCTCAAACAGAGGTTGTTCTGCATCGGCAACAAACCTTTTAAAGTTATCTGACTCTTTATCGCAATCTTCCCTACTATAGGCTGCTTCACACACGTTAAATGTTTGTGAAATTGGTATGGGCTTCGAGGGAGGACAAGTACTACCAACAGATGACCTAGTACTATTATCATGGTTTTCTCCATGCCAAATCCAATCAGAATATCCTAAACTAAACCCTGATTCATAAAGATGACCTCTGATTATATTCACAGAAAACTTTTTGAAGTTAGAGCAGTGTGCACAAGGACAAGGAATTTTCTTGGGGTTTTTAGCATTTTCCTCGGCAAATATCAAGAAGTTTTCAACACCAATTTCATACTGTAGAGAATCCCTATCGGCTTTTATCCAAGACTTATCCATTTAAAACCACCTGGTATGTCACTAAAAAATTCAGTATAAGGCTTATATTTATTTTATAAGTCTAATATTTATTTTAGAAGTCTAACTTGATTTTAAGTATGACATCCACACATAGGGCAGACTATAAACGACATAAGAAAACTGAGAAGTCATATTATACATAATGCATATTATACATTTTAATGTTATATATTTTATTATAATATGATATGAATCGATTTGTAATGCATTACGTAATTCATATTATACATTTAATTATAATACTAGTATTATATATTAACTAGTCATTCGGTACTTAATGTATAATCACTATATAATTAACCATAGTATAATAGTCAGATCACAGATGCAGATTATCAAATTATAAATGTACTATTTTCAACTAAACACTTGCATACACAATCATTAAATTAACCACACACTTGCATCCAAAATTCAGAACACGACTACATTTAAATATAACATACTAATACCAAAATGAATTCTCCTGCACATAATTGCAAATAAAACAAAACTGAGATTTCATATAATACATAATGCATATTATACACAACACATAGATCAACATAAGAACCAACTGCATAGCACATAGACAAAAAACACACTATCAAAACTAACAAAACAAATCAAATGTATAAGCGTACAAAACAGAGTTGGAGAAGAAAACTCACCGAAGATCGAAAAATCAAACAACACTAATGTCCTGCAAAAACAAATCACAACATTACAAACAAATGAAAACCTAATTTACAAAAATAAAAAAAATAAATAAACATATAAATGTACAACTAAAAAATCCAAATTACCTAAAGCTTTAAATCTTTTTCTCAGATTAGGTCCTGTATACAACAAGAAGAAAAGTATTAGCAACAAGATTTGACACTAAATTAATAAAAAAAATAAGGGTTTTGAATTAGAAAAAACCCCAATTTACAAAATTAGGGTTTTGAATCCAAAAATACTCAACTTTTAAAACTGGTCTTCATGAAGAGAAGACCAGTTCGATTCAAGAAGATACAACTCTTACCGAAGTAGAGAGGTTAAACGAAAGAGGCTTAACGGAGAGATTCAGAGCGGAGAGAGGTTCAGAGAGAGAGAGATAGAGAGGTTCCAGAGACAGGTGAGAGAGAGAGAGAGAGGTTCGAGAGATTATGATGGTGAGATGATGGCTGGAGTTCAGAGAGATTGTGAGGGGAGAGAGGTTCGAGAGAGAGAGAGGGGTTCGAGAGAGAGAGAGGTTTGAGAGAGAGAACAGTTTTCTGTTTTTTAGTTTTTAGTTTTGTCTGAAGATTGATTTGGGGGGAACCAAAATTTGGTTAAGGGGGGAGGATTTTGGGATTGGGGGAATGTAGAACTAAAAACTGAATGAAAATTTCACTAACGGGGGAAAGAAATGGTGGGCGCGAATTTTTTTTTTTTGGTGAATTTTAGACATCGGTTTAATTATAACCGATGTCTACAAAGAATAAAGACATCACAAAAACACGGGGTGATGTCAATACTTTTTTTAACATCAGTGGCAAAGTTAACCGATGTCTAATGTGTGATGTCTATTGACATTATTCTTGTAGTCTCAAGACAAGCCTCGTTCACGGTCCCAAAGGGCCGCGTCCCAACCAGTCCTGAAAAACCCAGGGAAGACTAAGTCATCCCTTATCCTCATGGACTGGGTAAACTCCTCTGAGTCCAGTTAGTTATCTATAGCCTTATCCTTCTCAGCCCGAAGCACCACCAGCTCTGCGTTAGATTCTCCGAGTTCTTCCTCCTTACGCTTGAACTTCTTCTCTAAAGCAGCATACCTTTTCTGCTGCCTCTTGAGGGCATTGTCGGCCTAGTCAGAAGCCCTCTTCCATAACTCGGCTTGCCTCACAACGCCTTGAAAATAGGCGTTGGACTGAAATGAAACAATAAACAAAGTGTAAGGCAAGTGAATGCTACAAGTAAGAAAGATAAATTCAAGAAAAGGTCGTACCGAAGCCAGAGACTGAGCTCCCATGAGCTTTATCCTCTCTAGGTCAGGGGTGGCAACCATATCAGTAAAATCTTTGGGAGTCACGCCATGGTAGGACGAATCCCAAGCAAGCTTCGTGGATCCAACCACGGTATCCCCTCGGCGGAAACCCCAGAGTGGCTGAAGGCGCCTGTAGCAGCAGCAGCAGGAGCAGCAGCAGGAGCAGCAGCAGTAATAGGAGCACTGTGCCCCTCAGCTCCCTCAGCTGAAGCCTCGCCCATGGGCTCCGTATGTTTCCGTAAGAAGATAGGCTCAGTAGCCTTTCCTCGAGTGTCAAGGCCTACAAACCGAGCCTTCTTTATCCTGGCAGTCTCCTCAACGGGAGGCACAGTGTCCTCGTTGATCTCCTTAGCAGCTGCAAAACAAGATAAAAAACAAAATAAGTGGTGTCAATAATGCATGAAATGAAGTAAAATTGAGAAGGGAAGAAAAATACCATATTGAGAAACAGAGGATAGCCCCACATGGATGAGGGAGAACTCCTCTAAAAGAGTCCAGCTGGTAGTAGTGCCGTCATCCCGGGTAAGCTCATTATAAATAATAGTTTCCTCGGGAGTTAAGTGAATGGATTTGAGGCTACCATCACTAACCTTCCCGAAGGAAGATCTGAAGAGTGTGCCTCAGTCGCCATTCTCCCACCGTAACCCGACAAAACTATTCCTCCAATTTTGGTTATTATCGGGAATGGAGGCACTGTTAAAGATATGCTTACACTTGGGCCTTTGTTTAACATAGACCCAACCATAAATACTGGAAGAGTTGTTATAACACTGAAAAATCTTCCTAAAAATAGTTACAGACAGGGGAAAACCTTCCCTAAGGCAGCAAACCATAAAACATAAAATGTTCCTCCAAGCGTTTGGAGGAAGCTGACATGGGTTTATTTGTAAATCAGCTAGAAGGTGAGGAATGAAGGGATGAAAAGGGAACCTAAGCCCAGAATTAAGGGCATCTGTGTAAATAAAGAGGGTGTCAGGTTTCCAGTGGCAGGTACGGTCACCACCAGAAACTGGAACTAATATCAGAGGAGGAAGAACATTATAACGTGCATTTAATTTATCGAAATCTATGTTGTGCCAAGTGTTACAATGATTAAAAGAGTCGAGATGTGCATTGGAGGGATATTCATCCCCCTTAGTGTTAATCATATCGATAAGCCCAGAATGAATAAATGGGCCCAAGAATGAGCCCAATAAAGATAAGCCCAGAAAAGGGGGATGGCCTAAGGTAAAGGCCTGCTTCAGGAAAGGCCCAGGGTCAATAATAAGTACCCATGAAAGAATTCAGGCCCAAATCTTAGGCCCAAATTTGAGTTGAAAGAAATCCAGCCCAGGTTTAAGGGCCCAAATCCAAATATGTGAAAATTACAAAAATATATGCAAAAAATTAATATATCCTGACCCAATTCGATCAGGACTTGCATTATATTCTTGGTCGAATGACTTGAGGTCGAAATAGCTGCGACCAGGGCTGAATAAAAGAATTAATTTGACCAAAAATTAAACCTTGTTGACCAGAAAGCAAGGCATAATCCTGGTCGAATGGATCTGCTCGAATTTCTGTCGACCTGGGCAACAAAAAGAAGGCTAATTCGGACAAAAACAGGGAATTCTGACCAAAAGGGAAGAAAAATCCCGGTCGAAGATTTCTGCTCGAAGCACCCAAGGGACGAATCCCCAAGAAGTGCAGGAAAGAATCAGGGCTCACGAGGATGAGATTCAAAGGCTGAGGCGCGACCTGGAGGCGCACCAAACCACCAGACCCCCAACACCTCCTAGGGGGAGAAATCCTCCTCCCATCAAAGACCTGGATGGTCCAGTGCAGAGAAGGGTTGTTGTGCCAAGGGCTAATCCAAGCAATCTTCTTCCCCTTGGAGATCCTGATGATCCTACTCCGCCCTTCACTGTAGATATAATGAATGCCTATATCTCAAGGAAGTTTAAGATTCCAAATATAGAGGCTTATGACGGCATGGGAGATCCCGCTAATCATGTTAGAACATTCTCTAATGCACTCTTATGAGCATTGTGTAGGGAACAAAGGAATCCTTAAGAGATTACCTGAATCGTTTCACAAAGGAGGCTTTAAAAGTCCCCGACCTTGATGATAAGGTAGCCATGATAGCACTGCAACAAGGAACTAGGGATGAGTTTTTTAAGATGTCCTTGGCCAAACGTCCCTCTGAAAGCATGTTGCAGCTCCAGGATAGGGCAGGCAAGTATATCAAGGTTGAAGAAAGCATGAGGAAGACCGTAGTAAGTAATGAACCCACTGGAGGCAAGAAGCGGAAAACTGATCTGGAGTATATCGCCAAGGACAAGTATCCTAGAACCGAGAAAAACCCTAATTCAAACCCCAAGAAGGGAGGACCTGGGCAAAAGTTCACCGAATATGCAAACTAAATGCTCCTAGAAGCCAGATCCTGATGGAAATCGAAAAAGATCGAGATATTTGTTGGCCTAAGCCCTTGAAGGCTGATCCTTCCAAGCTAGATAAGAGCAAGTATTGCAGATTTCACAAAGATGTTGGTCATGACACCGATGAGTGTAGACAGCTGAAAAACGAAATTGAGTTTCTGATTCGAAAAGGAAGATTGAACAAATACACTGGAGAACGAGGGGATAGAAGCAACAACGTGAGAAGAAACTTTGATGACCGAAGGAGAGATCAAGAAGATCAGGGGCAAAATCCCCAGCCAAGAGGACCGGTTATAAATATAATCTTCGGAGGACCTCGCCTCCGAGGACCTGTGATCAACATAATTTTTGGAGGACCAATTGCTGCTGGGTTATCCAAGAACTCCAGGAAAGCATATGCTCGAGAAGTTATGCATATTGTTGGGGAAGCCACGAAGAGGACCAAGACAGGAGTAACAATGTCTTTTCATGATTCTGATCTGGAGGGTGTGAAATTTCCCCATAATGACCCGTTGGTCATAACCCCGATAATAGGGAACAACCCGGTAAGAAGGGTCCTTCTGGATAATGGTGCTTCAGTGGATATTTTTCTACATGACTCCTTTTTAAGGATGGGATATAATGACTTTAATTGACCCCAACCGACATGCCGATATATGGATTCGCAGGAGTGGAATGCCCCGTAGAAGGAATAATCAAGTTGCCAACAACCATAGGACAGGAACCAAGGCAAGCAACTCAGATGTTGGACTTTGTGGTGGTAAAGGCTAGTTCGACCTACAACGCTATCATGGGAAGAACAGAAATACACGCCTTCAAGGTAGTCCCTTCTTCTTATCATTCAGTTATGAAGTTTCTGACTCGAGATGGGATTGGAGAAGAAAGAGGAGATTAGAAAATGGCTAGAAGCTGTTATGTGGCCTCTTTGAGGGCATATGGAGTTGTGGGGCAGGTTCTTCCTATTGAAGATCTGGATATCCAAGAGAATGATGAGAAAAGGGGAAAGCCAGCTGAAGACTTGGTTTCAATTCCTTTGGCCCCCGAAGACCCTGGGAAGGTGACTTTTATTGGAGCATCACTCGAGAAGCCCCTTAGAGGGAAGTTGGTGAAATTTTTGCAAGAAAATAGTGATGTTTTAGCATGGTCAGCAGCTGATATGCCAGGCATAGACCCAGAACTGATTACTCACAAGCTGAATGTGGACCCAAATCGGAAGACGGTAAAATAAAAGAAAAGAAGTTTTGCTCCAGAAAGGCGAGAAGCTATAAAACAGGAAGTGGAGAAGCTCTTGGAGGCTGATTTCATTGAGGAGATTCAATTTCCAGAGTGGTTAGCAAACCCTGTAATGGTGAAGAAGGATAATGGAAAATGGAGGATGTGTGTGGACTTCACTTATCTAAATGACGCATGTCCTAAGGACTGTTTTCCGTTACCAAGGATCAATACTTTGATAGATGCCACTGCTGGGCATGAAATGCTGAGCTTCATGGATGGATTTAGTGGATACAATAAGATCAAGATGCACAAGGACGACATTCCAAAGGTATCATTCATCACTAATTTTGGTGTTTATTGTTATCTTGTTATGGCGTTTGGTCTCAAGAATGCAGGAGCCACCTATCAAAGGTTGGTAAATAAAATTTTTAAGGATCTTATTGACAAGACTATGGAAGTTTATGTTGATGACATGTTAGTCAAGAGTCTAGTAAAGACTGATCATATAGCCCATTTAAGGGAAGCTTTTGAGGTCCTGAGTTACCACAAAATGATGTTAAATCCTACAAAGTGTGCATTCGGAGTAGGATCTGGAAAATTTTTGGGATTGATGGTCTCCAAGAGAGGGATCGAGGCTAACCCCGATAAAATAAAGGCAATCCTGGACATGGAACCACCAAAAACTATCAAGGATGTTTAGAACCTCACAGGAAGGGTTTCTGCATTGGGACGATTCATCTCCAAGTCAGGAGACAAGTGCCTATCATTCTTCAAGTCACTAAAAAACATTAAGGACTACGTATGGAGTGAGGAAAACCAGAAGGCTTTCGAAGAATTGAAGAAATATATGGCGCAGTCCCCGTTGTTGGCCAAGCCAGTTTTGAATGAAGTTTTATTCTTGTACTTATCTATTTTAGAAAGTGCCTTGAGCGTTGTATTGGTTAAAGAGGAACTGAAAGTCCAGAAACACGTATACTATGTCAGCAAAATTCTGCATGGTGCTGAGTTGAATTATTCAACTATTGAGAAATTTGCTCTAACCTTGGTAATGGCTTCGAGAAAGCGGCATCCTTACTTTCAGGCTCATCAGATTGAGGTGCTAACGAATTAGCCCCTGAGAAATATCATTCACAGTCCCAATGCAAGTGGGAGATTGATCAAGTGGGTAAAAGAGCTGGGAGAGTTCGATCTCAAGTATAAGCCACAAACGGCAATAAAAGCCCAGGCACTAGCTGACTTCATGGTGGAATGTACCATACCCAACCAAGAAGCCGGGGGGCAGGAAGATAACATACCTCAAGACAAGGAAGTTGATAAGGGGGATAAAAAGAAGGTTAATAAGGAAAAGGAATACTGGGTTCTCTATTTTGATGGAACATCAAAAATGAATTCAAGTGGAGCAGGTTTGGTTTTACAAAGCCCTGATGGGTTCTTAATTGAGTATGCGATGAAGCTAGACTTCCCAACCATAAACAATGAGGCAGAATATGAAGCTCTGATAGCTGGTCTTGGCTTAGCAGGGACACTTAGAGTCAAGAACTTAAAAGTCTGTGGAGACTCGAAGTTGGTCATATCCCAGGTGAAGAGAGAGTTTGAGGCAAGGGATGAGACGATGGATAAGTATGTCTGCCTAGTAAGGGCCATGATGACCCAATTTGATGAATGCCATATTGAGCATATTCCAAGGGAGGAAAATGCTAAGGCAGATGCGTTGTCAAAATTTGCTTCATCCGAGATGGAAGAAAGTTCTGGAAGTGTATACTATCGCGTTTTGAAAACACGGAGCATTGATGTTAAACTTGTGGCTCCTATAGGCCTGGGGATGTCATGGATTGATCCCATTAAGGCTCATATTCAAACTGGCTGGTTACCAAACGATGCTACTGAAGCACGAAAATTGGTTGTTCGAGCACTAAGATACTCTTTGATAGATGGAATTCTATATAAAAGATCTTTCGTGGTTCCCTACTTAAGATGTCTCAGGCCTGATGAGGCTCGCTTGGCTCTTGAAGAAGTACATGAAGGCATATGCGGGTAACACTTGGGGGGCAGGGCCTTGGCTCATAAGATAACCCGTTTAGGCTTTTATTGGCCAGAAATGATGGCTGATGCCAAAGAATATGTGAAAAAATGTGACCGTTGTCAGAAGCACGCACCAGTTGTTAGACAACCCCCCGAGATGCTGACCTCTATCAACTCGCCCATCCCCTTTGCTATGTGAGGAATGGATATATTAGGGCCTTTCCCCATGGCCACAGCACAAAGGAAGTTTCTGATTATGGCCATTGATTATTTCACCAAGTGGATTGAAGCCAAACCCTTGGCCAAGATCACAACTAAGTAGGTCGCACAATTCCTGTGGGAAAGTATTATGTGCTGGTATGGAATTCCCGGCATCCTAGTTACTGACAATGAAACACAGTTCAACAACGAGGATATCAAGAAGTATTGTGAGGAAAATGAAATTGAGTTACGATTCACATCTGTGGCTCACCCGCAAGCCAATGGGCAAGCGGATGTGGCCAATCGAATAATCCTGGATGGACTAAAGAAGAGGATCGAGAAGTCAAGGAATAACTGGGTGGATGAAATACTCCCCATACTATGGGCCTATAGGACTACCTGTAGAGTCACGACTAGAGCAACTCCCTTCATGTTAGTATATGGTGCCGAAGCAGTTGTTCCTGTAGAGATATCACATTTCTCCCCCAGGATTCAAGCTTTCAATGCTGAGGAAAATGAAGAAGGGCAAAGGTTAGCCCTGGATCTAATTGACGAAGTACGAGATGAGGCACATGCGAAGATAGTGGAATATTAGAAAAAAGCTTCATTCTACTACAACCTAAGGGTTAAAGAAAGATTCTTCAAACAAGGTGATTTAGTTTTGAGGAAAATGGAAGCTTCTGGTGTAGGGCAGAAAGGGAAACTTGCCCCAAATTGGGAAGGGCCATACAAAGTCAAGAGCGTTCAGGGTAGAGGAACCTACAAGGCGGAGAATATGGATGGTTTTGAAGTTCCGAGAACTTGGCATGCACAAAACCTGAAGGTTTACTATGTGTAAAATAGTTAAAGTACGATTCTCACTGGTCAGAATGACAAGTAGGTTTAAAAGCACCTTGAAGTTTTGCTTGCTTAGAATTTTTCTATGCAGAAGATATGTTTAGATTTTATCAGGGTTGAACCCATTTCATGTAAGGTATCTAGAATACCAAGTTATAGTATAAAACCTTCAACTTAATCTTGGCCTATTGGATTGATTGCATTGTGAAAGATAAAACCAAGTTATTAACTTGAGTTTGAAAAATCAAAAGAAAAATACGATTATACTTGGGCAAAATTCGACTGAAAATAATAAAAGTCAATTACAAAGTTCAAATATTGTCTAATAAAGAAGAAATACATAAAAAACTTAGGCCTTGGAAGGCTGGGATTCTTCGGAACCACTATCTGAAGTCTCCTCGGATGTCTAAGTCGTCCCCTCAGAAGTCTACGTAGAGGTTCCCTCGGAACTACCTTCGGACGCTTTGGATGCTGCAGGAGACGCTGGTTTAGGAGGCGTTGCCTTTGGAGGCTCTTCTACCCTGGCCTTCTTTATAACGGGCTCAGGCTCCTCCTCAGAAGAAGTTTCCTCCTCTTCAGAGCTGGACTCGAGCTCCTTCCTCTTTTGGCCTTGGCCTTGACTCCCCGATGGGCCATCCTTGATCAAGTCACCAAAGCGGCATCCCAGCCTTCCTTATAGCTAACTGGATGAAGGAGGGCATCGTGCTCCACCATTAAATCCTTGAACTCCTGATTGTCCATCCAGCCGTCAAAGGCTTTATCCTTCTGAGCCTTGAGGATAACATTTTCGGCCTGGGCCGTCTCTAGGTCAGAAGTAGAAGAGGCAAGTTGGGCTTCAAGGGCCTCTATTCTTTAGTTGGCATTCTCTAGCTTCTTGTTAGCATCCTCCAGGCCAACCTTCCAAGCCTTGGCTTGGTGAATTGCCCCTTGAAAATGAGCGTTCGCCTACAAGAAACACAGCAAAAAGTAAGAGACGGGAAAAATAAAAAAGGCAACTATGAACGGCTAAGGAAAAAGACGTACCGTCGCCAAAGCCTGAGCTCTGAAAAGCTCGTTCCCCTCCAAGTCCTGTTGAAGGACGAAGTCTTGATAGTCAACCGGGGAGATGGAATGCTTAGACCATTCCTTGGCAAGTGTTGTGCTACCGACAATCGAATCCTTGCCCCGGATTCCCAAAGCAGGTTGAAAGTAAGACCTGGGTTTTTGCTTGGTGCGTAAAAATTGGTTGGGGCCTTCCTCGCCTGGTTCCATTGCTTGGAGTAGGGACTCCGGGAAGCGATCCCCAAGGCGCGGGTCTTTAAAGACCTTTTTAGCGCGCTTCATCCTGGTCGTCTCCAGGTCTTTAGGCTTCGTAGCCTCCTCAATTTTCTCAGCCATTGCAACAAATGAGATGAATAAGTTGAGGAATTAGCAAAATAGAAAATGAAGAAAATAAAAAGAACAAGATAAGGAAGGAAACGTACTCTTCTTAGGGATGGGGGAAAGGCCGCATTTTACAAGAACGGTCTCCCTGATAAGATCCCAAGAATGGGAAGTCCTATTATCTTGCGTCAGGAGGTTGAAAGCTCTGGTCTCCTCCTCAGACAAAATTATATCATTTGGGCTCCCATATACGGCTAACCCAAAAGATGAGCGAAATATGGTGCCCCAATCGCCACCCTCCCAAACGACGAACAAAAAATCTTTCTTCCACCCCAAATTGTTGTCAGGGATTGACTTCCCGTTAACTATGTGGGGAATAGTTGGGCGCTGGTTTAAAGAAACCCAACCCGGATTCTTCTCAGGGCTGTTCTTAAACTGAAAAATCTTTCTGAAAACAGCAACAGAAGTAGGGACATTGTGCTTGGCGCATTGCGACAGATAGCATAGAATTAGCGTCCAAGAGTTAGGAGGGAGTTGGCAAGGGCTGATGCCCACATTAGCTAGAAGAACATGGATAAACGGGTGAAAGGGGAGTCTGATACCTGCCCTTAGAGTATCCCTATAGATGCACAATGCGTCCTTCCTCCACTGATAGGCCCTGTCGGCCGGACCTGCAAGAACCAGTTTGAAAGGATCCTTGATTCTGAAACAACTACTCAACTTTTCCAGCTCCTTTGGATCTCGCAAGGCACTAATATGGTCGTGCGCGTCCAGATGCGTATCAGACGGGTACTCGTCTCCTCTGGTGTTGATCATATCGATCAAGGAAGTGTACCTTGATCGAATAGGGAATTTATTGGACTTTCTAGCCACATTCATCTTGGCCAAACGAGTCATTTTCTTATCAGCCATCTGAAAAAAGGGGCACATAAAGAGACAATTTTAAAAAAAATGCAAACTATGCAAAAAACAAGCACAGGAAATAAAGGGAGAAGTTTTACCTAAAATAATGTTCCTGAAAAAAGGCTTTGGGGCTTAAGATACTCCGACTTACTGTTATTGCTCTGAGATTCTTGATAGAAGAAGAAAGAAGGAGAAGTTAGAAATGAGAAAATGAGGAGCAGTGACTCTACTCACTCCTTTATATAGGAGGAAAAGTGAAGTTGAAGGGACAAAAGGCCCAGTGAGGGTAAAGGCCCAAAGAAAAAAGCCCAGAAAATGGAACATTCCAGAATATTCCAAGGGAATTCGAAAGAAAGTAAATAAAATTCCCGAGAATTCTAGAGAATTCTAAATAGGGTATTTTGATATATTAAGCCCAGATTAATAAGAGGCCCAATAGGAGTTTTTTGATATATTAAGCCCAGGTTAATAAGAGGCCCAATAGGAGTTAAAAGGCCCAAATCCAATTAGGATTTGGAAAAATTCAAAGCCCAAATCAAAGTCCTAAAAAAGATAAGGCCCAAAAAGAAGATTAGGCCCAAACTAAGGCCCATTCCAAATTGGATTAGAAGGAAGCCCAAAAAGATCAGGATTGAGGTCGAAATTCAAGTCGTGAATTCTGCTCGAAATCTTTTAAACAGACACCCGAAAACAACGGGTTTAAAAGACCAGGATTCAGGTCGAATTTCAAGTCGTGAATTCTGCTCGAAATCTTTCGAACAGACACCCAAAAATAACTGGTTTAAAAGACCAGGATTCAGGTCGAATTTCAAGTCATGAATTCTGCTTGAAATCTTTCGAACAGACACCCAAAAATTATAGGTATAATAGAACTGGATTGAGGTCGAAACCCAGAACAGGATCGAGGTCGAATCAAGCAAAACATTTTTCAAGTATGGGGTACAGAAACCTAGACTTAAAACCAGGTCGAAGAATCAACTAGGATCCTGGTCAAAGCCCAGGTCGTGAATCCTAGTCGAAATCTAACGACCAAGAAGCAAATAAGCACAGAATTTTCGACCTAAATCCAGGTCGAAGGTTCGACTAGGATCCTGGTCGAAATCCAGGTCGTGAATCCTAGTCGAAACCTTACGACCAGGAATCAAAATAAGGACAAATTTTCGACCTAGATCCAGGTCGAAGGTTTGACTAGGATCCTGGTCAGAATTCAGGTCGTGGATCCTAGTCGAAGTCCTTCGACCAGGATTGCAAAGCTGGCCCAAAATTCGACTAGGATACAGGTCGAAATTTTGACTAGGATCCTGGTCGAAAAAGGGCTGAAATTTTGAGAATATTTGTAAAAAATTGCAAAAAATGTGAAAAAATCTCGGAAAAAAGGGAAAATTCCTGAAAAATACCAGAAAATTCCTAAAAATAGGGAGAAGGTAAGAAAATAAAAGGGGAAATTTTTAAACCACCCTGAAGCCACGTATAAGGCAAATCATTGTAAGCGTGTAGGTCACTCCACACTTTACGCAAAACGATACCCTGAAAGGGAATGAACGAACTTAACTTTTGCGAAATCTTATACGGTTTCCCAAAAGTTGGGGGGAAAATGATAGGGATAAATAAATCCTGATTATGTAATTAAATATTACAGTAATTATACGTGATTTGGGCTGTTAGGCCCAATAAGAAGATGTATGACATTCAGACCAAAAAGGTCAACACATTGATCAGGCCTGATGGACCAGATCAGGCCTGATGGAACAAAGAAAGCCCAAAGTCCTAAATATTAATTAATTTCGTAATTAATTAATAAGGGAAAAATCAGCTATTGAGAAGAGTCCCGATAAGGACATTAATCCTTGCAGATTAACCTCAAAGGGACCTGGAAGGATAAGGAATCAGTTTCCTACTATTTAGGACTCCAAAGTCCATTATAATTCAGAGACTTGATCACCAAGTCTCCTATACCAAGTCCAATTCAAGGACTCCCAACATCTATATAAGGGGTCTCACCCCACAAATCAGAACTACATTTTGGGCTTGATTCTCTAATTCATGGAGATACGTAGGCATCTCGTAAAGACATAATTAAGCTACGAAACACGAGAGCAGCCATTAAAGGCCTTGAGCTCCCGAACCTTAGCAATAAATACAGCAAATAATAACCTTAGTTTTTTATCCATAACACCTATTAAGTTTAAATAAATGCTGATGCTGTAAAATCTGTTAATGAAAAAAGGTCAACATCAAAATCTAAGTCAAACTTAAAAACTGATAAGTGTGAACAAGCTCATACCAAGTTAGTAAATGTTGGTTTAATGACTCAGAAACAGCTTAAACAAAAGCTGAAGGAAGCCAAAAAAAATAAATAAGGAAAAACAGCCTAGAAACAACAGAATTGGGAAAATAGGTGTCAACAAGGAAAACAAATACAAACCCATTCCTAATGCACCTAGAAAGACATGTTTTAACTATAATAGTTCTAATCATCTTGTTGTTGCTTGCAGGAAGAATAAAGGAATAAACATTGTTCCTTCTAAGTCAGAGTTTAGGAATATAACAGTTAGATTTAAACCACATAATCCATATTTTCATTGTGGTAGTGTTTGACATTGAATTTACACATGTAAAGAATATCACAGATGTACTATGATTATTATGAACTCAAACCCACTTTAAATAAATCTAAAATTATTTTTGTACGTGTAAACTCTGATTTAAGAATGTTAGCATAAACTCTAATTCAAATACTTCTTCTATAAATTCTAACAAACTTAAAAAGGCCAAAGGATCCAAGCAAGTCTGGGTCCTTAAAAACACTAATTAATTGTTTATCTAATTGTATAGTAACTGTTGAATTTATGGAGTCTATTAATTAAGCACATGAAAATAGACAATTCAGATTTAGATTAGTTTATGGATTAGTCTACTTTTCAGATTTGGACTATAATTTCGATTTAGGCCTATTTTCTTCTCTTATAAATAATGATGTTATTGTAAAATCATAACACAATAAATTATGAGAGATCAATAAAAAATTAGTGTGGCTTGTGGAGTAGGAATTTCCGAACCACGTAAATCTTTGTCTTGTGTGATTGTCGTTCATTATCTTGTTTTTGTTTATTCGCTTTGGGTTTTGCTTTCGTTGTTGTAAACTCAACAAATGGTATCAAGAGCCTAGGTTTTCAGGCGAGTGGGAGTGATGGCAGAAGACGTAAGGTAAAGATCGACAAATTTGATGGCAAAGATTATGGGTTTTGGAAGATGCAAATTGAAGATTATTTGTATCATAAAAACTACATGAACCGCTGGAAGAGAAGAAACCAACTTCAATGAAGGAGGAAGAATGGAAGTTATTGGAGAGGCGGGCTCTGGAGGTTGTCAAGTTGACTTTGGCGAAGAACGTTGCTTACAATATCGTCAAGGAAATGACAAATTCTAGTGTTTAATTACAAAAAGAATGGTTTTACAATAGATAATATAGACTGTTACAATAGGCTATATGGGCCCCACACGCGGGGCCCCATTTGCAATCTTGATTGAACCTAATGCATCACTCATTTTGTGTTATATTTGGGCCTTTTAGTGTTACAGTAGTTGCCTATTGTAATATTTTCTTCTCTGTTACAATAGATCATTGAAGTGTTACATTAGGGCGTCTATTATAATGCTCGTATACGTAACGCCCCGTGGTGTTACAATAGACCTAATGTAACACTTTTTGGGCCTATTGTAACACCATTTAGGCATTACAATAGCCCACTTATGACGTAGTGTAAGGTGCATTTGATTCGCTTGTTAGTTGCCACTAGATCGAACGAAGGAGATTGTGTTGCTGATCATGTGAACGAATTTAATTCTATCCTAGCAAGATTGGCATCGGTGGATATTAAATTCGATGATGAAGTACAGGCCTTCTTATTAGAATCCTCATTACCAGATAGTTGGTTGGGATTTGTCACTGCTATAAGTAATTCATCTGGGAGCGGTAAGATGACTTTTGATGGGAGTTCGAAATTCGATTCTTGGAGAAGATATTTGTAGGAGAAAATCAGGAGAGTCGTCAGGTTCCTTGTTGAGTGCTGAGAGTAGAGGCAGAGAGTTTGAAAATGGGCAGAATATGGGGCGTAGCAGATCAAAGTCACAGAAGAGAGGAAAATCCAAAGATTGCAAGGAAATTATTTGCTGGAATTGTCAGAAGAAGGATCACTTCAGGAATCAGTGCACGGCTCCCACGGCTCCTAGAGGAAAGAGTAAAGAGGATAATTCAACTAACTTAGTTAAAAGAGTGGTGGATGATGATGCTTTGATTTGTTGTGTTGAATGTTCGGTTGAATCATGGGTTATGGATTTCGGTGCATCATTCCATGCTACCCCTTGCAAGGATTTAATGTTAAATTTAAGAGTTGGAAATTTTGGTAAAGTTTCTCTTGTTGATGATGAGACTTTGGATATTGCGGGAATGGGAGATATTAATCTCAGAACCTCTTTGGGAACTAGCTGGACGTTGAAAGATGTAATGTAACGCCCTCCAAACCCAGGGTATAAGTTTGGGGGTTACTAGCAAATCTCCAAACCTGTACAACTTGTATAACAATTAAGCAGATATATATCTAAAACCCCTTTAATACTAACCAGGATCTTTTTAGGTTGAAGTATGAAAACAAGAACCATATTCTACTTTTATTACAATATAAATTTATAACTCACAAAACTCTCTTTATTACAAGCCATTGTCTAACAAGTTTTAAACTACATCTTTTCTTTATTGAAACACACCCATTAACTATCTACACTACACCTGCTCAGGCAACTCAAAGCTTTCTTCCTGAATTAGGATCAGCACTTTTGGTATGAGAGGGTCTCGCGGCTTGACTTGTTTCTTTACCACTTGAGTCCTGATAGGTTTCATTTTCCTTCTTTAACTGAAAATAATAAGGTGAATAACAACAAAAAGGGGGTGAGCCATAATTTGCTCAACAAGTCCACAATATATATGCAGTGTTATAATCACTAAATGAATCGGTAATTTGGTTAAATCTGTAAAGATATAACCTCGCAAGAAAATAACGATGGCCATTATTGGCGAATATTAAACGAACTAAACTGGACAAAAGTTCACACCTATATCCTGCTGATCAGCCAGGATACAGTGTAGATCCATATCTCAATGTACAGATCCATGATAAGTGGATTTTATATCCACTTGGAACGCTTTATTACAACCTTAAATTGGTATTTTGGACTCAAGTTGTTGGTATTTTGATGTGTTTTTGTGTTATTGCATTTCAGGTATCAGTTAAATGAAGAAAGGATCTTTAAAAGTAATATGATGAAAAGTGATCATATTTGGAAGCCTAGGCCATAGTCAAGTTATAGAGAATCTCGTTAGCTTCGTGTGGGCAGTTGAATCGCCTAATTCTGACGAGTAGAACTCAAGTTATGGCCAAAACAAGATTCATCAAAAATTTTCCCGACAGGTTGCAGGCGCCCGCCTGGGATATGGGGCAGCCGCTTGGGAGCTGAGGCGCCCCTGGAGAGTGGAGGCGGCCTCCTGAGGCACGGCTGATTCGCTGATTTCGCTGAAAAACCCTATTTGAGTGGAATTTGACGATTTTAAGGGTCCAGGTCCAATATGGGCGTATATATACTTAAAAAAAGGGTTTTCATCATCCGGGAAGATTGGGATACCAAGGAGAAGACCTAGAAGCATAAAATAACTCGAAAAAAGAAGATCTTATTTTCAACTTGTGATTCTTTGAATTAGTTGTAAGTTTGGATGCTCGTTTTCGTTCTTGTTGAACCTGGATCTCGTTTATTTGTACTTTAATTATTATTCAGTTTATTAAGACCTTGTTTATACCATGCTTTCATTGGAACCCACGGTGATGATGAGTTCAATTATGGGCTAATCGTTATCATGGGATTCTAGCGGATTTACTTATAGATTTCAATAGCTAATTGTTTTGATATCTTGGTGTGTGGTGATTGATTGATATCCTAGTATTGGTTGTGCTTATTCGTCTTATATGTGTAGCTAACATATAAGATAGCGTGTTAATCTCTATTGAAGCGACAGTGAATATAGAGGTTTAGAACTTGCCATGCTAGCATGGGTTCATGAATTGTATGCATGATTAGTAGGTAATTTTAACCATCTTACTTTCCCTATGTAATCAAGATAGATAACTTGCACATTAAACCATTATATTTTCAATTCTTATAGACATATAAGTACTAAGCATAATTGGTGCCTATTCAACTTCTATCTCTTTTGTGGATGCTTGGTAGTAGGGTATTCGTGCAACGAAAGTTGGCGTTTACTAGTTTCGTGTTGTCTGATTAGTGTCATCACCATTACATGCTAAGGTTAAGAACGAAAAGGCTATTGAATGAAGTATTTAATGAAGTTAGAATCCCATGTTTGTCATATATAGTAATTCAACCTCAATTCTCTTAGTTAATGTTATTTTGTATAATCTCTTAGTTTAATAAAAACCCAATTTGTTATTTGTCTTAGCATTGAGCGATAACCATACATTGTTGCATAGGTGCATAAATTGAACGTAACCTAAACCAGTCTCTCTGGGAAAGAATCTGATTTATATCTTATACTACTTGCGAACGCGTATACTTGCGAGCAATTGCAGGTTTTGAATGCACCACCATGGAAGAGTAGGTCGACTTTGTAGTAAATTTGGAACTTGAGCAATTGCCAAAGTCAGATACCTTAGAGAGATCCTTAACAGGGAAGTTTGATAGTAAAGATGAAGAAGGGGAAGAGCAACTGTAGGTTTTAAATGCACCTCCATGGAAGAGGAAGTTGGATATGCCATTCGATTCTCTTGGGTTAGCAGAGCTGAAAATTTCTCAGGAGCGTTTTGAACCATTTATTTAAGAAGCTCCCATACTTGAGCTCAACCGAAAGCCAGATCACTTGAGTTATTCATTCTTAGGTGCACCCCATGAGAAGGGGTTGGGATATATTTTTGATGATGTAGAGAGTGGCTGGACGGATCTTCTAGTGCCTATAGAGGGATCTTCTCATGTGCCACAGACAGTTGATAAGTTTGGTCTTGGTGATGAGCAGTACAGGCGAGTGACTAGGCGTATGGAGGCCGTGCACGACATTCACCATCGTTTTGCTGAAGATTTGACACACGCTTTCGGTACTGTTGTCCGAGAGACTGGTAGCGAGGTTGATTGGCCACCTGATCCTCCACCCGAGGAGGGTGACTCTCCCGCTTATTAGGTATGCCTGAAATCCTTATTATTACCTTCAATGAGGACATTGGAAATTTTAAGTTTGGGGGTGATAATGTAAGTATTAGTAATGTGTGTGTGTCCATATAGATTCATATAGATTCATATTGCATGTTTAGTTGTAGTTCATTCATATTTTTGCATGATTGTTCATTTAGGACATATTTGTTTATTTTTTATGTGATTTCATATATTTGCATTTGCATGCATATTTAGCATGATCCCTTAAGATGAACTATGATATTTGATAAGTTGATGTTGATTTGAGTGTGGTGATGACGAATAGAGGGATGTTTAAGTCTTAATGAATTGATTTGCATGCCAGAAACAAATATTTTCACAAAGTCTTATAGGGTTGCTTTTGATCTAGATCATGATCATACTTGTTTGTTGTTGAGATTTAATCACTTTGTTATATTTAGAATTTATGATATTCTCGTAATGACGTAAAAACACTAATTTTTTTTATATGGAGAAAAACTTGGATTTCATTGCTAGTTGTTGTAAGGCTAGGCGTCAAATGGCTAGTAGTCAGCTCATATTTTTATGAGTAGTCTAGGGTTGAATGAGATGGAGCGAAACGCACTCATTCAAAAATTATTGAAAAAAGAGAAAAAAAAGAAAAAAAAGTATGTGTTTATGCATAATTGATCAAGAGTGAGCTCTTTAATACTCGAGTTATTAAGTTCTAGGGGAATTTGTGCCTAGTGACCTAAGGCTTTTATAGTCTGGGATCCGCTAACCTAACGCTCGCTACATGGGTATTATTGCATAAGTCTTTTGGGACCTCATTCATTGCACGATCAAGTAAGCATCTTTGTTATGTGTTCAATAATAGTGTGAATCCTTGTATAACTCTAGTAGAAAGGAGGTGTTGTGAGTCATAATGCGTTTATTATCTATTCTGTTTATAAACTTTTGATTGTTTCGATGATAGATAAGTTATGGTTATTAATCTAGTATCGAGAGATATCTGTTAAGCATTCCACACACGCACATTTCTGGTTTGTGAGTTGGTTTGTGGGATTTATTCGAACTCTGTTTTAAGTCATTGCATTCTTAGAGGCATTGGCTTATTCATTTGGTTATGGTTATTCTGAGGGGATCGATTGCATTATCATTTAGTTGCATTCACGTAGTTGCATTCATGCATTAGGTTTGTTTTGTAGTTTTGAGTCTATTTATGCTTGAGGACAAGCATCGATTCAAGTTTGGGGGTGTGATAAGTGGATTTTATATCCACTTGGAACGCTTTATAACAAGCTTAAATTGGTGTTCTGGACTCAAGTTGTTGGTGTTTTGATGTATTTTTGTGTTATTGCATTTCAGGTATCAGTTAAATGAAGAAAGAAGCTTTTAAAGGTAATATGATGAAAAGTGATCAGATTTGGAAGTCTAGGCCATTCTCAAGTTGTAGAGAATCTCGTTAGCTTCGTGTGGGAAGTTGAATCGCCTAATTCTGACGAGTAGAACTCAAGTTATGGCCAAAACAAGATTCATCAAAATTTTTCCCGACAGACTGCAGGCGCCCGCCTGGGATGTGGGGCGGCCGCTTGGGAGTTGAGGCGCCCGCCTGAAGAATGGAGGCGGCCGCCTGAGCCGCGGCTGATTCGCTGATTTCGCTGAAAATTCCTGTTTGAGTGGAATTTGACAATTTTAAGGGTCCAGGTCCAATACGGGCGTATATATACTTAAAAAAAGGGTTTTCATCATCCGGGAAGATTGGGATACCAATGAGAAGACCTAGAAGCACAAAACAACTCCGAAAAAGAAGATCTTATTTTCAACTTGTGATTCCTTTGAATTAGTTATAACTTTGGATGCTCATTTTCGTTCTTGTTGAACCTAGATCTTGCTTATTCGTACTTTAATTATTATTCAGTTTATTAAGACCTTGTTTATACCATGCTTTCATTGGAACCCATGGTGACGATGAGTTCAATTATGGGCTAATCGTTATCATGGGATTTTAGCGGATTTTTTTATGGATTTCAATAGCTAATTATTTTGATATCTTGGTGTGTGGTGATTGATTGATATCCTAGTATTGGTTGTGCTTATTCGTCTTATGTGCGTAACTAACATATAAGATAGCGTGTTAATCTCTATTGAAGCGACAGCGAATATAGAGGTTTAAAACTTGCCATGCTAGCATAGGTTCATGTATTGTATGCATGAATAGTTGGTAATTTTAACCATCTTACTTGCCCTATGTAATCAAGATAGATAACTTGCGTATTAAACCGTTATGTTTTCAATTCTTATAGACATATAAGGACTAAGCATAATTGGTGTCTATTCAACTTCTATCTTTTTTGTGGATGCTTGGGAGTAGGGTATTTAAAAGGCATATGACATAGCCTATTTGTTTATTCGAGGATTTAACTCAACTCAAATAAGAATGTAATAAGTAAATAGTAGATCCACCGTCAAAGAGATCTCTCAAAGTAACATCTGTCAAAGGATTCAGAAATAATGTTCATCTACAGACTTGAGAAATTACTTCACT
Source organism: Apium graveolens (assembly GCF_009905375.1). Classification (NCBI taxonomy): domain Eukaryota; kingdom Viridiplantae; phylum Streptophyta; class Magnoliopsida; order Apiales; family Apiaceae; genus Apium; species Apium graveolens. The sequence continues at coordinate 177,951,853 of NC_133654.1, forward strand.
GTAAGAAGTTCAAGAAATTGATCAAGCCTCAGTGATATAAATCAAGATTGTGGATTTAATCAAGTGACAGAGATCTTGTCAGGGTATCAATTAATTACAGGGATTTAATCTGAAGAAAATCCAGTTATTAAAGTCAAGACATGAAGAAACGTCACAGAAGTTAGTCATTCATGAACCAGAAAGTACAACGAGTGTCAACATTGAAGTGGTGAAATTGATTCATAATTTTCAGTGATTTTCAGAAGAGTGGTTGCTGTTCAAGAATAATATTAATTCTCTATTAATTAATTAAGTCATATAATTTAATTAAGAAAATAAATTATATCTGCAAAGATTAATTTATTGATTAATTGAATTAATTGGTTAATTAATTCTGAATTAATATTATGTATTTTCAGAATTAATTTTGAATTAATATTCAATATTAATTCAGCAAGACAAACATTTGAACTGGTATGACAATTCAATTGTCATACCGAAAGTCTTTCCAGCTCAAAGGATTGTCATATTGAAAGTCTTTCCAGCTCAAAGGATTGTCTTGCCGAAAGTCTTTCCAGCTCAAAGGATTGTCTTGCCGATAGTCTTGCCAGTACAATTCAATTGGATTGATTGATTACTTAAGTAAACAGAAGCAGATCATTCAAGAAACACATTGAATATTCAACCAACTCAAGAACACAGAAAGAATAGAAGCTGAGAACTTATTATCTTCAACTGCAATATTTCTGGACATTAATTTCTAGTATTTATTGTTAAATCTAAACCACTAGAAATCCTTCTCTTGTTCTTGTGTAACTATCTAGCGGATCTAAATCCCTAGAACTTAATCTCAAATTGCTTTTAGCATTTGATCTTTTTATTTCAAAAATAGAAAAAGTTGATGTCAAATTTATTGTAGATTTGGAATAATTTTGTTTGAGATTAATCCCTTGTAAACGATACCGTTGTTGTAACACCTTTCAAGTTTAATAATAGTTTTATTTAACTTGAATTTTGTTTCACTTTTTTATTCGGCATTATATTCGATTAAACGACATAGTTTGTATTCAACCCCCCTTCTACAAACATATTGCGACCTAACAATTGGTATCAGAGCTTTCTGATCAAGATCCTAGACTTCTGTGATTCTTCCACTCCTTGAATTTTTATTTACTCAAAAATTCATAATGACTACACAAAAAGTTGGAACCGTTAAAATTCCACTGTTTGATAAAGAAAATTATATTATGTGGGAAAGGAAGATGCTCTTGTTTTTACAAGTTGCAAATCCCAAATATCTGGATGTGTTAAAGAAGGGTCCAAAAATTCCGATGGTTATTGAACCAGAGGTTATAGAAGATGATGTTGTAATTACCAAAGCGAGAACCTATGTAAAAGATCCTGAGGATTTTTCTCCTGCTAAAAAAGAAGAAGCCTCCTTGGATGTCAGCCTTCAATTAATTTTAGTTGATTCCCTTGATCCCTTGATGAACAGACATGTGATGAACTGTAAAAATTCCAAACACATCTGGGAAACTATTGAGGTGATTAATGAAGGCACATAGGAAGTTCGGGAGAACAAGTTAGAGATCCTAACCTCTGAGCATGAACATTTTAAATCCAATACAGGAGAAGGAATTACTGAAGTGTTTGAGAGGTATAATGCATTGATCAACAACCTGAACATAATGGAAAATATTATTCAATCAGGGAGGTCAACAAAAAGTTCCTTTTAACACTGCCAACTCATCTTGAACATAGATACACTGCCATAAGAGAAGCGAGATATCTGAATGAGATTTCTTTGCAAAGGCTCTATGGTGTGTTAAAAACCTATGAGTTGGAGCAGATTCAGCAGAAGGAAGTCTACGGGAAAGGTAGAGTGGTCAGCACGTCTACTGCTCTAGTAGCTGAAGAACAACAACAACAACAACAACCACAACAACAACAACAACAATCTCAACAGTCAGAGAGAATGGTACAGTCTTCTAAGGCTGAGGAAAATGTGATAGTAGCAGAATTCGATCCTCCTACTACAAATCAATCAGGAGATGAGTTTTACTCCTTGGAAGAACTGGAGCAATTGGAAGATGAGTCAATGGCACTGATTGTCAAGAGATTCTTCAATGTCAGATTCAAGAGGAATCCCAAGTTCAAGTACAAGTCCAACTACAATAGATTCCAGAAAGGTGGATCTTCATCCTCTAACACAGCAGTGGTAAATACAAAACAGGGATGGTTGATTGGAGCACTATTCGATGCTTTAACTGCAATGAGTTGGGATACTTTGCCACAGAATGCAGGAAGCCAAAGCAAGTAAGGAAGAACTCTTACGATTCTAATCAGAAAAGTAAATCTGAAAGGGCTTACCTGGCAAAGGGAAAGAGTTGGGATGATACTGACAGTGAAGATGAAGAAGTTGGGAATCTTGCTCTTATGGTTATTGATCGAAACACTTCATCGTCAAGAAAAGAGGTAAAATTTACTGATGCTGAATTAGTTTATCATCTAGGAGGTTCCTTAGATTGTGCCCGTCGTGATAATGAAATGTTAATTCAACAGAACAAAGACCTTGAGAAAGAGGTCAATGAATTAAAACTTGTGCACATTAATCAAGACAAGTTAAAAGAACAAGTATCTTTTCTAGAGAATAGAGTTAACTGTTATAGACAACTCGAAATTATTCTCAAAGACAAGATCACCGGTCTTGAGACTAAGGTTAAAGCTTACTTTAATTCTTGTATGAAGTCTAAAGAGTTCTACAATAAGCAAGCTGTTAATCAAACATCTGGAATAGGTTTTGATTACAATGTTGCTATTGGAAAATTAGGCATAAACTCCCCTCCTCATGTATGTGCTAAAGGTAGAGAAGTACCACATGTGCTTAAGGGTGTTGATAAACCCCTCTATAAAGAATCAATTGCTGAACCATTTGATGAGACCTCCTTTATTATTGAAGAAGAAATACGTGCTGAAGATATTGCTAATGAGAAGGTTGTTTCCAAGCCAAGTGTGTCGAAAGTTCCAGTCAAAGTTGTGAAAGCAACTGAGACTAACTCAGACACATATGAGTTGGATAACAAAAATGCCATGTCTACCATGCATAATTTGCCTATTGTTAATCTCTCTCACAAAGTATTTGGTGTTCCTAATTGTTTGTCTTGTGCTTTTAATTTGATGTATGCTTATTTTAATAGTAAGCATGTTTCTAGTGATAAGACTACTCCTCGTCAGCATATGAATAATAGGAAGCATGATAGGTCAAAGACTGCTAGTCCTCTTAAGGCTAGAAAGGAGACATTTGTGCCTAAGCCTAAACAGAAATTTGTTAAGGCTGTTTACAAGGTCAAATGTCCAGTCGTTGAGAAAGTTGAGAACATAAAAGTTAAGAATGTTGTTTTGCCTGATAAAGGCCAATTCTACCAGTATGCCGGACCCAACCAAGTTTGGGTTCCGAAGAAGGTCTAATCCATTTGTATTGTAGGGCATTAAACAGGTGGAACCGGTAGTGTATATTCTTGACAGCGGATCGTCAAGACATATGACCGGAGATAGAGCCCTGCTATCAAATATGGTTGAGAAAGATGGACCAGTGGTTACCTTTGGAGATAACAGCAAAGGTTTAACTGAGGGATATGGCTGTTCGCAAGCTGGAAATGTTATCATTGAAAATGTGTATATTGTGCAAAGACTTGAACATAATCTGCTTAGTATCAGTCAGTTCTGTGATAAGGGCTACTATGTTTTATTCGACATGCTAAAGTGTCAAATCCTGCACAAAAAAAGTGAAAAACCCTCCTTGATGGGAATCCGGAAAGGAAATCTGTTCCTAGCTGACATGAACTCTGGAAGCAGTCCTGAAGTCAATTATTTCTATGCAAAGGCATTGTCAAATGAGAGCTGGCTATGGCACAAGAGACTTTCCCATCTCAATTTCAAAGCAATGAATTCTCTTGTTAAGAGAGAATTGGTCAGAGGTCTGCCTCAACTGGAATTCTCCCCAGAAGGACTGTGTGAGGCATGCCAGAAAGGAAAGTCAAAGAAAGCAAGTCACAAAGGCACTGACACATCCTTCATAACTGGTATTCTTCAATTATTGCACATGGATTTGTTTCGACCAGTTAATGTTCTTTCGATGTCAAAGAAGTGTTACTGTCTTGTGATAGTTGATGACTATTCCAAGTATAAGTGTTTTTTATTTCTTCACTCTAAGGATGAAACACCACAAGTTGTGATTGATCATATCAAGTTGATCGAGTTAGATTCTAATGTCCCTGTTAGAGCATTAAGGTCAGATAATGGAACAGAATTCAAGAATTCACTTCTCAATGGATTTTGTACAGACAAAGGGATTACCAGACAATATTCAGCTCCTAGAACCCCTCAGCAGAATGGAGTGGTAGAAAGGAAGAATCGTACATTGATTGAAGCTGCAAGAACTATGTTAAGCGAATCAGGTCTTCCAATGTACTTTTGGGCTGAGCTGTCAATACTACATGTTATACTCAGAATCGAACTCTAATCAACAAGGACCTCATGAAGACTCCTTATGAGATTATGAATGAACAGAAACCTTCTATCAAATACTTTCATGTATTTGGTGCCAGATGTTTTGTGCTCAAGGATGGAGATGATCGTCGTGGTAAATTCGAGGCAAAGGCATATGAGGGTATTTTTGTTGGTTATGGAAGAAGATCATACAGGGTGTATATCATTGATCAACACAAAGTAACTGAAAGTGTCAATGTTACATTTGATGACACTAAACTCCCTAGTATCCAAACTGAAGATCCTTCTGAGAAACTGAAGTTTGATGATATGTCCGATTCAGAATCAGAAAATGATCAAGAACCTGAGGTTGTTGCTGGTGAAGAACCTATTAATCATGATGATACTCAAGGTAATGGTGATGGAAATATTGGCAACAATGGAGATACCACTGCTATTGACGAAGAATCATCAAGTCAACCTGGCAACAACTCAGGGGGAGATTCTGAAGGATCAACTAGTAGGACACAACATCCCAATGTATTTCAAGGTGAATCATCAAGATCAAATCTTCCAAGACAGACTGTCTGGAATAAAGCTCATCCTTTTGAGTTGATTATTGGTGATCCAGATGTTGGAGTCAGAACTAGACGTGCTACTCAAAATGAATGTATGTTCTTAGGATTTCTTTCTGAGATGGAACCTAGGAAGATTGAAGAAGCACTGACTGATCCAGATTGGGTGATTGCTATGCAAGATGAACTCAATCAGTTTGAACATCAACAAGTCTGGAAACTGGTACCTAGACCTACACACAAGAAAACTGTTGGTACTCGGTGGGTATTAAGGAATAAACTAGATAAAGATGGTGTGGTTACAAGAAACAAAGCAAGACTCGTAGCTAAAGGGTATTCTCAAGCTGAAGGCATTGATTATGATGAAACCTCTGCTCCAGTGGCTAGACTTGAGGCCATCAGGATATTTCTGGCATTCACAGGATTCTCAAATTTAAAGTTTATCAAATGGATGTCAAGAGTGCCTTTCTGAATGGAAAGCTGGATGAAGAGGTGTATGTAGAGCAACCTCCTGGTTTTGAAGATCCAGATCATTTGGATTTTGTCTACTTTCTTTTCAAGGCTATATATGCTCTCAAACAGTCTCCGAGAAAATGGTATGACACTCTTTCTGAATTTCTTATTGAAAATGGCTTTATTAGGGGTATCATAGACAAAACTCTCTTTTCTAAAAAGCATAAGAATGATACTTTATTAGTCCAAGTCTATGTAGATGATATAATATTTGGGTCTACTAATGATAGTCTCTGTAAAAGATTTGCTAAGTTAATGCACAACAAATTTGAAATGAGCATGATGGGAGAGCTGAAGTTCTTTCTTGGATTACAAGTAAATCAAAGGTTAGATGGAATATTTATTTGTCAATCCAAGTATCTTAAGGAACTCCTCAAAAAGTACAATCTAGAGGATTCTGCATCAGCAAGGACTCCGTCATCTACAGCTGTCAAGCTTGGACCATGTGAAAACTCCATTAAGGTAGATGTCACAAGCTACAGAGGTATGATTGGCTCGATACTCTATCTTACTTCAAGTAGACCAGATATTATGTATGCTACATGCTTATATGCAAGGTTCCAAGCGGATCCTAGAGATATTCATCTCGTTGCTATTAAACGAATCTTGAGATATCTTAAGGGAACACCAAATCTAGGTATTTGGTACCCTAAAGAATCTGGTTTTAACCTTGTTGGATATACAGATTCAGATTACGCAGGAAGTGTTGTTGATAGGAAAAGCACCTCAGGGAGTTGTCAATTCCTAGGTAGCAGGCTAGTCTCATTATACAACAAGAAATAGCAAACAGTTTCCAACTCAACAGTCGAGGATGAATATATTGCTGCTGGAAGCTGCTGTGCTCAGATCTGGTGGATTAGGAACCAGCTACGGGACTATGGCTCTGTATTGAACAAAATCCCTATTCTATGTGACAATACAAGTGCAATAGCCGTCACCAACAACCTGTGCAACACACAAGGACCAAGCACATTGATATCAGGTATCATTTTATTAGAGAGCACGTCATGAATGGTACTGTTGAACTATTTTTTGTTCCAACAGAAGAACAAATAGCAGATATTTTCACTAAACCACTTGATGAATCCATATTTACCAGATTAGTTGGTAAATTGGATATGTTGATTAGCTTTAGTGATTAAACTAGTTAATATTTGAGATCTGTTCTTGAATGAATTTTTCATGAATGAAAAATTCATTTGCAAATTTATTTTATCATGTTTACCATATTTCTTGCTTATTTCCATGTAATTTTTTATTATCTTATCTTCTTTATTTATTCAACTTGTTAATTTTAAATATCTCAGAATATCTTACTTTCTATAAAAATATTTTTCTATGAATTTTATTTGATAAAATTCAAAAGAAATCTATTTTTGGACTAAAATAGAATTATTTCTGAATATTTTATTTATGTAAATGTGTTCTGCATTTTCGCCATATTTTTATTACTCTTTATTTGTCTATTCTGTAGTCATTAATATTATTTAGGTTTTTTGTATTTGCTAATATTTTTTGTATTCTCTTTTCTACTTGTTAAGTTTTTTTTAGAACTGCAATGACAATTGGCAAGACTATTGCAATTGTCTTGCTGAAAGTCACTCCAGATATTACTGCTTTTATTTTGTATTGGTATGACAATCGGTATGACTATCAGATTGTCATACTAGTTCTTTTTATTTACTTTTATTTTGTATGGGTATGACAATCGGTATGATTATCAGATTGTCATACCAGTTCCTTTTTATTATTATTAAAATTCCAGTGTTTTGTCTAATATAACTATCGGTATGACAATCGGTATGACAATCCCGGATTGTCATAACAATTATAATACTTAGTCAATTGTCTTTGTTTTTTCTTGTTAGTTTACATATCTCTCTCTCTCTCTCTTTTATTTTAAAACATCTGACTGTCTCTCTTCAACTGTCTCTCTCTCATCGCCATTGATCCTCTTGCTCGAGTTTTTACTCAGCACACTTTACTGTGACATACATATACGTGTGTATATATATAGGAAGGAGTGCTGCCAATTTTTTTTGTGATTATTTCAGTTCGTTTTTTTAAATCAGTTCTTGTTTTTTCCCTTTTTCTCTTCAAAACAAATCTGTTTGTTTTGTGTCTTGTGTTTTTGTATTTCAATTTGGTTTTGTGTCTTGTGAGTTTGCAAATCTGATTGTCTATCTGATTTTGTGAGTTAAAAACATTATCAAGATACATTTCTTTCTAAATTTTTTGGATATAATCGAATTAATTTGAATTATTAATTTTTTTTAATTCAAATTTTCTTAATTTAATTCTTAAAATTCTGAAAGTGTGTGTTTTATTATATATTTTTTATGGCTCTCAATTTCCAGATTGTCTCGCATAATCATGTTGGTTATTTTAATCCAGAAAAGTGTGATGTGGAAAAATTTAAGCTGTGGATTAGATTTTTAAATGACCATTCGATTGTTAGCTCTACTATTAAATCAAATGTTCTATTAAATGTCGATCTGCTTAGAGTGATTTCCACAACCTCTACTGTGGCCGCTGAATCTAAATCTTTTTCATTCACCGTGGCAAACACACAGTATGTAGTTGATGAAACAGTCATCAATCGAGCGTTAAATATTCCAATGGACAATTTTTGTAGTTTACCCTCTAACAATGAGATTTCAAATTTTTTCCATGCCATTCACTATCAGGGGGTGATTAATTTAACCAAGCTGTCTAAATCCAATTTGGTTTCTGAATAGGATATTTTCTTCGATACACTTTCCAAAGTGTTTGCCAACTGTACTAAATCCAATTTTCACAACATCACTTCCACTCTGCAATATATTGGTCTTGCGGTTGTTTTCAATCAAAGGATCAATTTTGATAAATTACTTTTACCCATTCTTCTGAGACGTCTCACTACAGCTTTGCGTGATCATTCTACGAATCGTAGGGTTTCTTGCTACTACGCTCGATTTCTTATGCTTATAGCAGAACATCTTCTCTCACCTGAGCATAAGGCTCTTTTTGCAAACTCATCAGTAGCTGAACCCCCTCCGGTAAGCAAAAAGATCTACACACGCCAAGACACAACCTTCAAATTCATGCAAGTTCCAGTACTTGTATCTGCTTTCATGGCCACTTTCATTGCTTTACCAATTTTCAATCTTCCCGGTCATGAACAGCAAGCTCAACCTCCAGTGGTTCAAGCCACCCAGGCACAAACATCTGATGCTCTTCCACTGCAGGTAATAATTCCTCACTCTCAAACTATTCCTACTTCTGTTGAAAGACTCTCAGTGGTTGAAAGGGTTGACCATGAAGTTGTAGAACCGCATCTTCAATCCCAGGTCATAGAGCCAAACACGGAGTCACAACCTGTCTCAAACTCTCCCCCACTGTCAAAAATGTTACCGAGAAGGTTAGTAGGAAGTAATATGTTGTTGGATGTGAATGAACCCTCAGCTCTGCCTCCTCCCAAGAAAAGAAGAACATTTACTGAGGCAACTGAAAGCCCATCCTAGTCCTCCCAACAGGACATGGACTTTGAAATGGCCAATGAACAGATACTAGAGACATTCTCTCAACATGATGAATCTATTAAAATTCGCCATAGGGCCATGGCATCTTGTACTGAGTCAAGCACACTTCCATTACTCATAATGGAAGCATACATACCTATAGATGATACTCAGGACATAGAGAGAGGAGTGCACATTAAGTCGATTACAGTGCCTGCCATAGTTACGGCAGAAGAGCAGTCACATGCTTCAGAGGGAAAATCTGACTCTCAGCCACCTCTAATAGAGTCATTTTCTCCCCTCCCAGATCCAACACCTCTGGCTCCCTCACGGGATTCTCCATCGCAGATTTATCTGGAGAAAGTGGAGGGCAACTCAGTCAATCTATCCCTGAAGCAATTCAGGCATCTATTTCACATGAAAAGATAGATTTGACTGAGGATCAGGACTCCCGAATTCCCATTGCACCACCACTGACCTCTCTTGAAGAGTCTAGGGTGATTTCAATTGCAGGTACAGAAGACCAACAACAGGATGGCTCCTCACGAGCAATTATATTGAGAGAAACACAAGCACGTGAGATGAGTGAACCAAACACGAGAGATATTCAGGTGAGCGCACACACAGACACAAATACTGAAAACCTGTTAGCTCAGATTGCTACTCTGAAAGAACAACTTGCTAAAAGTCAGGCTGAGGCTCAAACATTCAAAGCATAAGTGGTTGAACGGTCTTCTTCTTCCACCTCTGTCAACAATCAGCTGGCATTCATCAGGAGTGATATCTCAAATTTGAAGACCACTGTGATACCAAAGCTTAACTCCATTCAGGAATCTCAAACTTTATCAGCCGAAGACATTTCAAACCTCTACTCTATCCATACAAGAATGAACTCTCTTGAAGATCTGATTGAAATGAATCATTCACTGGACTCTTCCGGATTCGTGAAGATAGAAAAGGGCATGTGTAATAACCCCAATTTTGGAAATTTTTGAAACCCTTATGAATAGTGTTTTTGCTGAACGAGAAAACTTTTCATGCCACGCTATGTAGGGGTTCTGTTATTGATCTTATGGGATATTATTAGTACTCTATGAAGTATATAAGTGTATGTAAAGATCGTCAGAATCCAATTCCGAACACTTTGGTTTTTCCCGGAAATCCACAATATACGGAGAGAATTGAGTATAAGGTAACAGGATAAAAAGGATTTAAATTAAAGGATTATAAAAGAGGATCATAGAAGGAATATAATATATTGAGAAAGGTTAAGGGAACCTAAGTAATAAGATCCCGGGTATGATCCTTCAAACGATAAAACGAGAACGAAAGTTAAGCGAACCGTATAGCAGATCAGCGGTCATTAGGCAAACGATTAGGAAGTTAATCAAAGGGATTAGTGGGAATGATGTCATCCAACCAATAGAAAGAAGACAAGGAAGGAAGGATGACATCATGTGGATGAGATAAGCATGACATGGGAAGGAGGAGGTGTGGTGGCTTTGTAACCACACAAATCCAAGGGCAAGAAGGTAATTCACTAAAGCAAAAACAAAACCAAATCAACCAACCAAGCAAATCATTTCATTTTCATCAAACAAAACACAAAATTCTTCTTTCTCCATGGAAGCTCACGGGTCCTTTTCTTAATTTTTGAAGATCCAAGCTCCTCCACTTGTTATTTTCCAAGGTAATTATCCTAGCTTCTCCTAGATAAGTTACATACTTCCTATAAGTTTAAGCTTCTAAATCCAAGCCAATCTTTTTCTATAAATCATCAAAGAAGATGGTGAATAGTGTTTTCAAGAACTAAAATTTGTGTTCTTGAAGTTTTGTTTAGATTAAGCTTGGGTAAAGACTTTAAAGGTGATTCCAAGCCATCCTCTTGATTCTCCACTCTCCAAGGAAGGTATAAACTACAAACCCTAGCTTTAGTTTTGAGTAATTAGGATTGAATGTGTTTGATTTAGCATATGTGAAGCATGATGCTTGAATGGTTGAAGTTTGGTTGAGTTGTAGAGATTAGTTGGTTTTGTTGTATTGTTGGAGTTGTAAATCTTGGTAATGAGTTAAAGAACCTAAGTAAAGCTTTTAGTTCATGTGAGGAATAAGTATAAATGGTAAATGTTGTGGTTTTGAATAAAAGAACTTAAGTATGATTAAAGTTAAGTTTAGGCATAAGTATGAATGATTAAATTGAATTGGTTGGGGTTGTTATGATGTGATAAGGATGGATGATTGTTGTATGATGGATTTGAGGTTGGATTTGGGGTTGATTTGGAATGGGTTTGAATGGTTTAAAAAAATGGGAAATCGCGTAAACATAGCCGTCGTAACGTCCGATTTTCTTTGGACTGTTTTTGTGCATAGCATTAGGACCCGAGAACCCCCTGCTAGATTATGACCATTGCCATGTCTAGATAGCTCATGTTACGAGCTTCGTTTTGATATGTAGTTCGTCCGATTCCGATTCACGGTTTAGGAGAAACGACCGTTTCAAGTAACGGCGTTTCGCGGACGAAACTTTTTCCCTCGCCTTACCTTGGAATGTAGGTTAAAGACCAAAAAGGGTGATTTAATGTATGAAACATTTATGGTAAGTGTGTTAGGCAGTTGGTAAGTCATTCGTGAAGGAATCGCTTTAAAACTCGTAAAGGTTAAATTATTAAAAATGGTGGAGCCGAGGGTACCCGAGTGACTTAAGCGAATCGGTGAGCGCAAAACTAGCATTAGAGTCTAAGTTAGTTAAATCATAGATTTACAAGTGATTTTGGTTTAATTCCAACTTACTTGTTGTTTATAGGTTACCAGACTCGTCCCGAGCCTTTTATCACCCCAAGTCGCTCAGGCAAGTATTCTATCCGTTATACTGTTGTTGTGATGTAAACATATGTGTATGCATTATCTTGTGATATTGCATGATTGTTGATAGCAAACTTTTGCGATATATTGTAGCATGTGATATGGTATATATGCATGCCTGTTTCATATTCTTGAAATTTATATCTGTTGGTTATTTGATAATACCTATGCTAGAGGATAGTTGTATCTTGCATATACCCTTAGTATAGGGACCCAAGGGTGAAAATATTTTCTAAAACCGGGAGTTGAGGATCCCGAGTAGATTTTATATGGATATGGATATATATATATATATATATATATATATATATATTTATATATATATATGGTTATAGTTTTCCAAACTATTAATCGAATAAGGTTTATTCGATAACTTTAAACTTCATTTTATTATTGAATATTATTTCGAATATCATTCGAGGACTTATGACTCCTTTTATTTATTTATTGAATATTATTTGAATATTCATTCGAAGGCTTATGACTCTTTTATATTATTTATGAATAATATTTGAATATTCATTTGAGGATGTATGACTCCTTTATTTTATTTAATGAATATTATTTATAATATTCATTCGAGGTATTATGACTCAGCTTATTTTATTTATTGAATATTATTTGAATATTCAGATGAGGATCTATGACTCCGATTATTTGCGGAAATATATTCTTTATTTTATTAAAGAATAAGGTGTAAATAATCAAACTTATTTTCGATTATTCAAATAAAGATAATACTTTCATATAAGTATATCTTGGGTTATTTAATACTCGTTTCAAGTATAAATTTAATACTTCTACTTCAATTATTTTTATAAAGATTATTCTTTATGGGAATATTATTTAATTAATAATATTCAGATATTTTCTAATATTCTGGGGACTGATTTACTTCATTAAATCAGTCTTACTCCAAACACTCTTTAAAGTGTTTTCGAGTCTTCAAAATGATTTTTAAAAGTCAGAGCGGATCCCAAAACTCATTTTTATATTTAAGATCTTCCTTTTTAAAGGGGATTTAAATACTCGCTCAAAAACCTGGGGAGTCCGGCTCTGTGGTGTATTTTATATTCGCAACAAGGTTGCAGATTTGGTAAATGAATTGATTACTTGCCCAACGTTCGGGAAGTAAGCCCCTCTCATTGAGTCGGCATAAGCGACAGGCCGAGGTACGGTCTATTATTGTGTAAGTGGCTCAGTGGGAGTCCATCAAATGCATAGGTGGCTGAGTGGCAGTCCAGCATAGGTCTTAATTATGACCAGGGTGATGACCAGTGGGGAATTCGTCCATCTACTAGTAGAAAAGGTTACTTATAGGTATCTTTGCCTGATCAGCGAGATATCGGGTTTATGCCAAAATTCTTTTCCTTTCCAAAATTCATTGGATGTTTCGAACTCTGTTCATACTTCACATAACAGAGGTTCCAGGAAATGTTTTCGGGATATATATATGTATGTGGATATATATATATATATATATCGGGACTAAATAAAGTATCTCATAACTTTTTCATTCAATAATATTTCAAAGATTGAATCTATTCAAGTCTTATCTTGTGGTCTCATCAGTGGGATGAACTTTTGAAATTGATTATAACTTGAACGGTGGTAGTTCAAGTAGTATTTGGGAATGATATAAGTGTAGTGAAGTATTTGGTAACTTCATCTTTTAAACTTATATCTAATTAATAATTGTCTTATGAATGACAAAGATTTTCAGAAAAACGTTGAGACAAGGTTAGATATATGAGATCACCTTGCAACGATATTTTTATACAGTTATACACTGGGATTTTGTGTATATTATGCATGGAAGAGGACTTCCAATATTTTGAAAAGTATATATGTATATATATATATACTGAATATTTTGCGACTTCATCGCATTAAGTTATCAACTTGGTTCATTTCTTTTGACCAAGACTTTCATGAGTATTATGAGTAGACTCATATACTGTAAATAATTATGCATATTATTTTGGTGGGCTTGCTGCTCACCCTTGCTTTCTTCTTTCATCACACAACAACAGTTAGGAAAGATGACCAGACTCCAGCAGACCCAGCGCAAGCGCGTGGAAAGCGTTCCGCGTCTTCCCGTTGATGTCGTAGCTGCTATAGCTGCAGAGGTAGATCTATTGTAGATTAGACCATCTGCTTTTGAGAATCAATTATGTATAATTATAACTTGTGGCAGATAATGGCAATTAACTGTAAATCTATCAAGTAATCGTTTTGGGTTGTAATAACTTTTAAATTGTGGATTCAAAGACTTGTACTTATTTGAATTTCATCTCTGAGACTATAACGGGTTGTGGTGTATGTTAGTGTGGGGTCACAGCATAAGGTTGGTTATTATTAATTAAGTGAAGTGATATTGTGGAAAGAAAGACCGTGACGACCCGGATCCCCGACCCCGGATCTGGGGGTGTTACAGAAATGGTATCAGAGCCAAGCGTTATAAACCTCAGAGATGATGGGACGTAAAGATAATAAGTTCACTAAGATAATAAGAACTCTTGCCAAGTTCATAGTCGGACTACCTAACGTAGTACTGACAGTTAAAACCCTTATGGGAACCCTTATAAATGTAGCGATAGAAGCGTAGTTCGTTATCGTATAGAGTAGCGGGACTCCGAACCCTGAGGTTGAGGAGCAACAGCGCGATGATATTTTATTACTAATTGGAGATCGGATTGTGGATCCGATAGAGTGTCCTAATGCAGGACCGGATGATGTTGATATTAAGGATGTTGTCCTAGAAGGGATAGTTGCTGAGGAGGATCCCATGGAGGATCCTGACAAGAATGGATAAAGGACCACTGAGGAATTGATGACCATGGTTAGGGAAACTACCAGAGGTAGGATTGGCCGGTCACTACCGGAGGTTCGTTCAAGTTGTAAAGATAGTAGCCCCTTTAACGCGGCTTACTCGTAAGACTGAGAAGTTCGAATGGACAGAGAAATACGAGAAAAGATTTTAACAACTGAAGCAAAGGTTGGTGGCGGCCCATATGTTGGCGTTGCCGGATGAAAAATGAGATTTTGTGATTTATAAGTGACGCTTCGCATAAGGAATTAGGGTGCTTCTTATATAGCACAGCAAGATAATCGCGTCTGCGTCAAGACAATTAAGGAAGTATAAAATTCGATATCCCCACCCATGAGCTTGGGCTCGTGGCAATAGTTTTTCCCTAAAGATTGGAGGCACTACTTGTATGGAGAGAAGTGCAAGATTTACACAAACCATAGGAGCTCTAGTACATTTTTGCGTAGAAAGAGCTCAACATACGCCAGAGGAGGCGGTTAGAGCTAATCAAGGATTACGATTATGAGATTCTTTATCATTCGGGGGAAAGCCAATATGGTGGCTGATGCCCTTAGTAAAAAGGAGAGACTCAAGATGATAATGCCTTTTGGAGAGTTTATAAGAGATTTTGAGAAAATGGAAATAGAAGTGAAGGTAACCGGAGCCGGTACCGAAAAGCTGTTTGAGATTGCAATACAGCCCGAATTATTGGAAAAGATCATATTGTGCCAGAAAAAGTTATGAATGAAGGTAGAGAGCCAACAATTAGATAAAAGATTAATATCGAGAAAGATGATAAGGGAATAATGAGGTATTCCTATAGAATTTGGGTTCCGAAAGTTCAAGAGTGTAAGGATGAGAACTTAGATGAGAGCCATAGTTGAGGAATAAGATTTAGAGCAAACCCTGAACGCGATAGTCAGGGAGGTCGCCATCAAGATAGAAGGAACCCATGACATAATGGAGTGGAAAATGAGGATTTTAAATTAAAAGATGACCCCGATTATGGGGAGTAGGAAGAAACATTTAGACTGAGGAAACAAAAGTCGAGCGAGATAAGGAGACCCAAGACGGTACTCCTATACGGAAATTCATGGACCTGTATAAAAAGAACTTAGACTATTATCCCCAACCACCACCCTGAGGAGACAGTGCGGTGGGAAATTCTTTCAGGACCTTTAAATCGCTAAGCTCTCAGAGTTCCAAGGAACAAGCTGACCCAGTCGAGGCAAGAGCCTGGCTAAAGGAAATATAGGAATCATTTGAGATTCTAAATGATTGACGAATCACAAAAGACTGTTTTTATCACTTACCCTCCTAAGAGAGAGGCCACCCGCCGGTAAAAGGCCAAGGAAGGCACGGAACAAGAGATTATAATAAACTGATTTAAGTTCAGTCAATTGTTTTCGGGAAAGTAATTCCCAAAGATAAGGAGATAGTGTAAAAGCTTTAGAGCCAGAACAAAGGCAGACGAGTATGATAAATTATGAATCTAAGTTGTAAAAGTTATCAAGATTCGTTCTGAGGACACGAATCCAGAATGACGGGATGTTTGGAATCAATGCTTATGTTGTGATGGTTCATGAAATAATGATAAGAGAAAGGGAAATAAAAAAGGAACTGAAGTGGAAAGGGATATAAAGGCAAAGGAGTTTGAGGTATGATAAGGGAGTCGGGTATGAGGAAACCCTAAAGACTCATAGCAATAGAAATAGAAAAGTATGTAATCGTCCGGATGAGAGTGATTCACCATGAGTTAAATTGATGGTTGAAGGTATAAGAGATACATATATTTTATCCCCTGTAAGTTGGGAAGATTCGAGGAAACCTTGAGATAATTCGAAGGATAAATAATGAGACGCGGATAGACTGAGGAGACAAGAAAGTAAGGAATTAAGAAAATTGGGTGAAGGAAGTGACCTTCAAGAAGGTAAAGTGTAAGACCGGTGGCATGATACCCAGAAAGGGAGACGCCATATATGAAAGATATCCCAACATTGAGGTGACTGTTGAGATAAACAACAGAAGTAAATAAGGAATTATTAAAAAGAAGTCCACGTTGAACACGACCAATATCTTCCAGAACATCCTTGTTATCGTTACCAAATTAGGCAAGACAAGCGGATAACCGTTGTTATCTTTTGGAGGCCATATGGATTGACCTCAATTTGAATAAGGATGCTATTATGAAATTAGGTATCGACTATCGAGGTGGGAATGATGAATAAGATAATCTGTCGAGGATATATGACTTGATTTATCCCTGGATGGATGCATGTACCTTTTCAAAGGTGGAATTAAGGATAGAACATCGGTAACTTAAAATGAATCCTAGGGGAATGCATAAAGGTTGGCATTTCACCCTTAATAGGGATAATATGAAATTTGACAGTATGAATTGGAAAGGATTAAGGTAATAATAACCTTTAAGGATCAGTGGAGAAATTCTTCAGAAGTATATAGATAATGGTTCTACTATTAGTAAATGGTATTGTGATATGCCCTGTATCTAGGGAATACAGGAGGAACGATTGAAGGATAACCTTAGAGGTTCTATAAGGAAAAAGGTAATATTCAAAATTCTCAAGAATGGAAATGGGGATAAAGGAAATATGACGTAATTATGATGATGCCAAGTGGGGCACGTGTAAACCACGAGAAAGTATGGATCGAACCAGTAATGGTCGAAATTGTTCAGGGCAATTAGGACTTAAGAAAAAAAAAATGTTCTAAGTATGATTGAGAGTCAGTCTTGACAGTGATTAGCCTCTAAAGAATGAGGCAATAACTTATGGAAAAATGGTGATATTTTTTTCCCATCTGATTTTAAGGAAAACATCTTCACTCAAGCAGTGATCGGAAATAAGGTAGAAAATTTATTTGGAGGTGGTTAAAATGACATTGACTGTAAGGAAATTTTACTATCAGGAAAGGCCAAAGAGGTGGCCGACACTTTAAAGGTAAGTGGATAATTATAGGCGCGTGTGCCAAAAGAATACAGTGATGATGGTTAAAACTGTGAAGGTTGTATTATGGTTTGGAAGATTGACATTCCTTCTGATGACTGTGCAATACACAACCGTAATAGTAGTTGGTAAAGGTTTAATTCATGTAATCGCCATGAACGGGCTATCTATCTTAGAAGGTCCTATCTTGGGATAAGCCAGGACCATGTTTCCAAAAGGACTAGACGAACCTTTGAGTTAAGTCTCCTATTAAAGGCATATGATTAAGAATGGTATTAACCTGCTATCGTTGCTTTGAGCGAAACTCTTCTGCAATTTTATCTGCTTCATGTCATGTATGTATGTTAGGATCAGGAGTGTTCTTCATGAATCAGGAATGGTGATTATGTTACCTCCTTAGAATGATTTGATACGACATGTATGGACTCCGTATGGTTAGATATTAAGACTTCATGGAAAATGAATGACTACAGTAGGTCAGTGGTGGACCATAGTAAGGCAGCAATGATTCTGCGAGTGGTGAGCTGATTACAACCGTGAGAGTTGTATTTGAATGGTTGTTGAGACTGAGTACCACTAATCGGGTCGTGGTAATGTATAAGTTATCATTGATAGACTAATTAAGTAGAGTGTCTACCTAGTGAATTATTATTCTTTCTTATCAATAGAGAGTCGTATTATTATACGAGGAAGGTTGCGGTGCAAGCATAGAATTCTAGTAACGATGATGTCTAGAATGAGATCCCAGATTCGATTTTCGATGTCGAGGGCGTTTCAAAGGTAATTGTGTATGAGCTCGAGGAAGAGTATGGGTCCATAGAATGATGGACGGGATAGCGAAAATATTTAGGCACGTGAAATGTGATGCTATAACACTTGATGTTGATATAAATACGTATATGTTTTGTTCTTCTATGACAAACCTCTATAGTTCAGAGGTAGATTCCAAGCCAGATATTTTATGGCAATAAAATTTTTATGAATATATAATTCTCTTCAGTTCGTTCTTTTCTCTTCTTTTCATTTCATGTAATCTGAGAAGAACAACCCTTCCAGAAAGGGGAGGTATTGCCGAATGACTATCTATCTGTGTGATAGAAGCCTAGTAGGATACCATCTATTGTTTAATTGCTTGTCAAGTACTAAAGGCTGGCCACCTTCTGTACTAACTATGCAATATAACAAGTGTTCATGATCATAGTGATCTCTCAACAAATTCCTTTACTTCTATTTGATTGATCAAATTTTGGAAAATAGAAACAACTGAAAAAGGAGTAATAAAGTGGTGGTAGTATGCGGAATGGGAACACATTCGTGATACTGAGGTTGACGTGGTTATTAAAAGGTTATAGAACGCTAGCGAGCAAAAGTATAACCCGTATAATATTAGGAACGGAAGGTGATAGCGATTACGAACTGGAAAAGAATGGGTATTGAGAAGCAAAAGCTTTAATGTTAAAAGCTATGATGAGAGTCTGTGCAATAGACTTGAAAGGATTTGGAATGATCACTTAATTCGGATTGAGTTATCTTACGACAATAGATCATATGTCATTATCGAGATGTCGCCTTATGAGATCCTTGAGGGAAGACAATGTCGATCTCCCTTATGTTAGGATGAAGTTGTAGAGCGCAAGATGCTCGGACCCGCAGTAGTCCAAAGGACCAAGGATATGATAGATCTAATCAGAGGACGGCTGGTAGTAGCCCAAGATGGACATGATAAGTATGTTGATTTGACACGAAAGGATAAAGAGTATGAAATAGGGGACCTAGTAATGTTATAGGTATCCCTTGGAAAGGATTGATGAGGTTCGGAAAGAAAGGAAAGCTAAGTCTACAATTTGTTGGACCCTTGGATATATTAAGACGTTTGGGAAGTTAGCATATAAGCTAGCCCTAACCCCGAATATGTAGCAAGTTCATAACGTGTTCCACGTATCAATGTTAAGGAAGTGTAATTCGGATGCCAGTCAAATAGGGGCATATGAGCGCATAGATATGCAACCCGACGTAACCTATATGGAGCAACCAGGAAGGGTTATAGAGTGAAAAGGAACAAGTGCTTAGGAGAAGGATTATCAAACTAGGCAGAGTTTGGTGGTAGAACCACAATGTGGGGAAAATTTACTTAAGAGTTAGAAGGTGCAATGCTAGGAAGGTATCCCTATTCATTTTCTATCTGATTCCGGGACGGAATCCTTTTAAGGAGGGGAGACTGTAATAACCCCAATTTTGGAAATTTTTGAAACCCTTATGAATAGTGTTTTTGCTGAACGAGAAAACTTTTCATGCCACGCTATGTAGGGGTTCTGTTATTGATCTTATGGGATATTATTAGTACTCTATGAAGTATATAAGTGTATGTAAAGATCGTCAGAATCCAATTCCGAACACTTTGGTTTTTCCCGGAAATCCACAATATACGGAGAGAATTGAGTATAAGGTAACAGGATAAAAAGGATTTAAATTAAAGGATTATAAAAGAGGATCATAGAAGGAATATAATATATTGAGAAAGGTTAAGGGAACCTAAGTAATAAGATCCCGGGTATGATCCTTCAAACGATAA
Source organism: Apium graveolens (assembly GCF_009905375.1). Lineage (NCBI taxonomy): Eukaryota > Viridiplantae > Streptophyta > Magnoliopsida > Apiales > Apiaceae > Apium > Apium graveolens. Next base: position 177,972,117 of record NC_133654.1, read on the forward strand.
AACGAGAACGAAAGTTAAGCGAACCGTATAGCAGATCAGCGGTCATTAGGCAAACGATTAGGAAGTTAATCAAAGGGATTAGTGGGAATGATGTCATCCAACCAATAGAAAGAAGACAAGGAAGGAAGGATGACATCATGTGGATGAGATAAGCATGACATGGGAAGGAGGAGGTGTGGTGGCTTTGTAACCACACAAATCCAAGGGCAAGAAGGTAATTCACTAAAGCAAAAACAAAACCAAATCAACCAACCAAGCAAATCATTTCATTTTCATCAAACAAAACACAAAATTCTTCTTTCTCCATGGAAGCTCACGGGTCCTTTTCTTAATTTTTGAAGATCCAAGCTCCTCCACTTGTTATTTTCCAAGGTAATTATCCTAGCTTCTCCTAGATAAGTTACATACTTCCTATAAGTTTAAGCTTCTAAATCCAAGCCAATCTTTTTCTATAAATCATCAAAGAAGATGGTGAATAGTGTTTTCAAGAACTAAAATTTGTGTTCTTGAAGTTTTGTTTAGATTAAGCTTGGGTAAAGACTTTAAAGGTGATTCCAAGCCATCCTCTTGATTCTCCACTCTCCAAGGAAGGTATAAACTACAAACCCTAGCTTTAGTTTTGAGTAATTAGGATTGAATGTGTTTGATTTAGCATATGTGAAGCATGATGCTTGAATGGTTGAAGTTTGGTTGAGTTGTAGAGATTAGTTGGTTTTGTTGTATTGTTGGAGTTGTAAATCTTGGTAATGAGTTAAAGAACCTAAGTAAAGCTTTTAGTTCATGTGAGGAATAAGTATAAATGGTAAATGTTGTGGTTTTGAATAAAAGAACTTAAGTATGATTAAAGTTAAGTTTAGGCATAAGTATGAATGATTAAATTGAATTGGTTGGGGTTGTTATGATGTGATAAGGATGGATGATTGTTGTATGATGGATTTGAGGTTGGATTTGGGGTTGATTTGGAATGGGTTTGAATGGTTTAAAAAAATGGGAAATCGCGTAAACATAGCCGTCGTAACGTCCGATTTTCTTTGGACTGTTTTTGTGCATAGCATTAGGACCCGAGAACCCCCTGCTAGATTATGACCATTGCCATGTCTAGATAGCTCATGTTACGAGCTTCGTTTTGATATGTAGTTCGTCCGATTCCGATTCACGGTTTAGGAGAAACGACCGTTTCAAGTAACGGCGTTTCGCGGACGAAACTTTTTCCCTCGCCTTACCTTGGAATGTAGGTTAAAGACCAAAAAGGGTGATTTAATGTATGAAACATTTATGGTAAGTGTGTTAGGCAGTTGGTAAGTCATTCGTGAAGGAATCGCTTTAAAACTCGTAAAGGTTAAATTATTAAAAATGGTGGAGCCGAGGGTACCCGAGTGACTTAAGCGAATCGGTGAGCGCAAAACTAGCATTAGAGTCTAAGTTAGTTAAATCATAGATTTACAAGTGATTTTGGTTTAATTCCAACTTACTTGTTGTTTATAGGTTACCAGACTCGTCCCGAGCCTTTTATCACCCCAAGTCGCTCAGGCAAGTATTCTATCCGTTATACTGTTGTTGTGATGTAAACATATGTGTATGCATTATCTTGTGATATTGCATGATTGTTGATAGCAAACTTTTGCGATATATTGTAGCATGTGATATGGTATATATGCATGCCTGTTTCATATTCTTGAAATTTATATCTGTTGGTTATTTGATAATACCTATGCTAGAGGATAGTTGTATCTTGCATATACCCTTAGTATAGGGACCCAAGGGTGAAAATATTTTCTAAAACCGGGAGTTGAGGATCCCGAGTAGATTTTATATGGATATGGATATATATATATATATATATATTTATATATATATATGGTTATAGTTTTCCAAACTATTAATCGAATAAGGTTTATTCGATAACTTTAAACTTCATTTTATTATTGAATATTATTTCGAATATCATTCGAGGACTTATGACTCCTTTTATTTATTTATTGAATATTATTTGAATATTCATTCGAAGGCTTATGACTCTTTTATATTATTTATGAATAATATTTGAATATTCATTTGAGGATGTATGACTCCTTTATTTTATTTAATGAATATTATTTATAATATTCATTCGAGGTATTATGACTCAGCTTATTTTATTTATTGAATATTATTTGAATATTCAGATGAGGATCTATGACTCCGATTATTTGCGGAAATATATTCTTTATTTTATTAAAGAATAAGGTGTAAATAATCAAACTTATTTTCGATTATTCAAATAAAGATAATACTTTCATATAAGTATATCTTGGGTTATTTAATACTCGTTTCAAGTATAAATTTAATACTTCTACTTCAATTATTTTTATAAAGATTATTCTTTATGGGAATATTATTTAATTAATAATATTCAGATATTTTCTAATATTCTGGGGACTGATTTACTTCATTAAATCAGTCTTACTCCAAACACTCTTTAAAGTGTTTTCGAGTCTTCAAAATGATTTTTAAAAGTCAGAGCGGATCCCAAAACTCATTTTTATATTTAAGATCTTCCTTTTTAAAGGGGATTTAAATACTCGCTCAAAAACCTGGGGAGTCCGGCTCTGTGGTGTATTTTATATTCGCAACAAGGTTGCAGATTTGGTAAATGAATTGATTACTTGCCCAACGTTCGGGAAGTAAGCCCCTCTCATTGAGTCGGCATAAGCGACAGGCCGAGGTACGGTCTATTATTGTGTAAGTGGCTCAGTGGGAGTCCATCAAATGCATAGGTGGCTGAGTGGCAGTCCAGCATAGGTCTTAATTATGACCAGGGTGATGACCAGTGGGGAATTCGTCCATCTACTAGTAGAAAAGGTTACTTATAGGTATCTTTGCCTGATCAGCGAGATATCGGGTTTATGCCAAAATTCTTTTTCTTTCCAAAATTCATTGGATGTTTCGAACTCTGTTCATACTTCACATAACAGAGGTTCCAGGAAATGTTTTCGGGATATATATATGTATGTGGATATATATATATATATATCGGGACTAAATAAAGTATCTCATAACTTTTTCATTCAATAATATTTCAAAGATTGAATCTATTCAAGTCTTATCTTGTGGTCTCATCAGTGGGATGAACTTTTGAAATTGATTATAACTTGAACGGTGGTAGTTCAAGTAGTATTTGGGAATGATATAAGTGTAGTGAAGTATTTGGTAACTTCATCTTTTAAACTTATATCTAATTAATAATTGTCTTATGAATGACAAAGATTTTCAGAAAAACGTTGAGACAAGGTTAGATATATGAGATCACCTTGCAACGATATTTTTATACAGTTATACACTGGGATTTTGTGTATATTATGCATGGAAGAGGACTTCCAATATTTTGAAAAGTATATATGTATATATATATATACTGAATATTTTGCGACTTCATCGCATTAAGTTATCAACTTGGTTCATTTCTTTTGACCAAGACTTTCATGAGTATTATGAGTAGACTCATATACTGTAAATAATTATGCATATTATTTTGGTGGGCTTGCTGCTCACCCTTGCTTTCTTCTTTCATCACACAACAACAGTTAGGAAAGATGACCAGACTCCAGCAGACCCAGCGCAAGCGCGTGGAAAGCGTTCCGCGTCTTCCCGTTGATGTCGTAGCTGCTATAGCTGCAGAGGTAGATCTATTGTAGATTAGACCATCTGCTTTTGAGAATCAATTATGTATAATTATAACTTGTGGCAGATAATGGCAATTAACTGTAAATCTATCAAGTAATCGTTTTGGGTTGTAATAACTTTTAAATTGTGGATTCAAAGACTTGTACTTATTTGAATTTCATCTCTGAGACTATAACGGGTTGTGGTGTATGTTAGTGTGGGGTCACAGCATAAGGTTGGTTATTATTAATTAAGTGAAGTGATATTGTGGAAAGAAAGACCGTGACGACCCGGATCCCCGACCCCGGATCTGGGGGTGTTACAGCATGGAACATCTCAATGAAGGGATGAAGCACTTGTATTTCCTGATAAAAAATTATCACTGCCCTAATGAAGAGCAAAGGACTTTCTTTGAAGGGCCGTCTGGTGGAGGCTCGGGCTCTGGAGGTAATGGTGGTCATGAAGGGTCTAAAGGAAAATCTGTAGAGGAATCCTCAACTAAGGGGGAGAAGCAGGAGAGAAGTGCAAAAGGAAAAGAAAAAGATTCTTCTGCTGGAGAGACAAGGAAGGCTGATGATGTCTACTATAGTGGAGAACAAGATGACTTCGATATTCTTGATGTTCCCACTGAACCAGTCTTGGAAGATAAAGCTGGTATCTTTGAAGCATATGAGGAGAGTAATTTTGAAGAATGGGAAGAGGAAGCTTAAGTGGATCCTGTTTTTGAGAAAGAGTTCCAGCAGCAGCAGTCAGGGTTGAAGAGAAAAGAAGCTGAACTTAGAAAGATATCTCAGATCATTGACATGAGGAAAGACATCCAAAGAACAGAAACTCTTCAAAAGCAATGTCTTCATGACATTAAAGCTAAAGAAAGGAGAAGAGATGTCAAGCTGAAGATTGGTGTTAAATGAGATGAAGCAAGAAGAGTGGAGGTGGCCACCTGAGGCGCGGCTGATTCGCTAATTTCGCTGAAAAACCCTATTTAAGTGGAATTTGACGATTTTAAGGGTCCAGGTCCAATATGGGCGTATATATACTTAAAAAAGGGTTTTCATCATCCGGGAAGATTGGATACCAAGGAGAAGACCTAGAAGCACAAAATAACTCTGAAAAAGAAGATCTTATTTTCAACTTGTGATTTCTTTGAATTAGTTGTAACTTTGGATGCTCATTTTCGTTCTTGTTGAACCTAGATCTTGCTTATTCGTACTTTAATTATTATTCAGTTTATTAAGACCTTGTTTATACCATGCTTTTATTGGAACCTATGGTGGCGATGAGTTCAATTATGGGCTAATCGTTATCATGGGATTTTAGATGATTTACTTATGGATTTCAATAGCTAATTATTTTGATATCTTGGTGTGTGGTGATTGATTGATATCCTAGTATTGGTTGTGCTTATTCGTCTTATGTCCGTAGCTAACATATAAGATAGCGTGTTAATCTCTATTAAAGCGACAGTGGATATAGAGGTTTAGAACTTGCCATGCTAGCATAGGTTCATGTATTGTATGCATGATTAGTAGGTAATTTTAACCATCTTACTTGTCCTATATAATCAAGATAGATAACTTGCGCATTAAACCGTTATGTTTTCAATTCTTATAGACATATAAGGACTAAGCATAATTGGTGTCTATTCAACTACTATCTCTTTTGTGGATGCTTGGTAGTAGGGTATTTGAAAGGCATATGACATAGCCTATTTGTTTATTCGAGGATTTAACTCAACTCAAATAAAAATGTAATAAGTAAATAGTAGATCAACCGTCAAATAGATCTCTCAAAGTAACATCTGTCAAAGGATTCAGAAATAATGTTCATCTACAGACTTGAGAAATTACTTCACTGGAAGAAGTTCAAGAAATTGATCAAGCCTTAGTAATATAAATCAAGATTGTGGATTTAATCAAGTGACAGAGATCTTGTCAGGGTATCAATTAATTACAGGGATTTAATCTGAAGAAAATCAAGTTATTAAAGTCAAGACATGAAGAAACGTCACAGAAGTTAGTCATTCATGAACCAGACAGTACATCGAGTGTCAACATTGAAGTGGTGAAATTGATTCATAATTTTCAGTGATTTTCAGAAGATTGTCAGAAGAGTGGTTGCTGTTCAAGAATAATATTAATTCTCTATTAATTAATTAAGTCATATAATTTAATTAAGAAAATAAATTATATCTACAAAGATTAATTTATTGATTAATTGAATTAATTGGTTAATTAATTCTGAATTAATATTATGTATTTTCAGAATTAATTTTGAATTAATATTCAATATTAATTCAGCAAGACAAACATTTGAACTGGTATGACAATTGAATTGTCATACCGAAAGTCTTTCCAGCTCAAAGGATTATCATACCGAAAGTCTTTCCAGCTCAAAGGAATGTCTTACCGATAGCCTTTCCAGCTCAAAGGATTATCTTGCCGAAAGTCTTTCCAGCTCAAAGGATTGTCTTGCCGATAGTCTTGCCAGTACAATTCAATTGGATTGATTGATTACTTAAGTAAACAGAAGCAGATCATTCAAGAAACACATTGAATATTCAACCAACTCAAGAACACAGAAAGAATAGAAGCAGAGAATTATTATCTTCAACTGCAATATTTCTGGACATTAATTTCTAGTATTTATTGTTAAATCTAAACCACTAAAAATCCTTCTCTTATTCTTGTGTAACTATCTAGCGGATCTAAATCCCTAGAACTTAATCTCAAATTGCTTTTAGCATTTGAACTTTTTATTTCAAAAATAGAAAAAGTTCATGTCGAATTTATTCTAGATTTGGAATAATTTATTTGAGATTAATCCCTTGTAAACGATACCGTTGTTGTAACACCTTTCAAGTTTAATAATAGTTTTGTTTAACTTGAATTTTGTTTCACTTTTTTATTCCGCATTATATTCGATTAAACGGTATAGTTTGTATTCAACCCCCCTTCTACAAACATATTGGGACCTAACAGTATTCGTGCAATGAAAGTTGGCGTTTACTAGTTTCGTGTTATCTGATTAGTGTCATCACCATTACATGCTAAGGTTAAGAAAAAAAAGGCTATTGAATGAAGTATTTAATGAAGTTAGAATCCCATGTTTGTCATATATAGTAATTCAACCTCAATTCTCTTAGTTAATGTTATTTAGTATAATCTCTTAGTTTAATAAAAACTCAATTTATTATTTGTCTTAGCATTGAGCGATAACCATACATTGTTGCATAGGTGCATAAATTGAACTTAACCTAAACCAGTCTCTGTGGGAACGAATCTGATTTATATCTTATACTACTTGCGAACGCATATAGTTGTGTGAATATTAGCGCGTATTTTCGCCCTAACAATCCATTCGGGTACCTGGGCTCTACGGCCCAACACAAGGATCCGGTTAATTCTCGGTCCTTAGGATCAAGTGTATGGCTGATCCTAATCGTCACCATCCAGTCCATAGAGGAGCAACCGGAAGAATTGGTATGCTATGATATATTCCAACATCAGAATATATCCAGATATATGTATATATATAACTGTTGGAATATGAATAGAGGATTCAACGAATTAGGAGAAATCAGAAATTGAAATGAAATATGAAATAAGGAGTAATAATTGTGAAACAGTTTTTTAAACAGAAATTATAAGTGTGCAATTGCGTTAAGAATCTGAAGTAATTCACTATTCTGAAATTAGAATAGGGGAAAAACTTGTCTTTCACGCGATCTACCACAAGTACTTCACTGTCCTCTATCACTGGCTCGCCTCGCCTTTTTAGTTTCGTCTCTATGAAAGAAAAATGCTTATTTAGTCATCTCGCATTCCAATCGCGTCTCAAACCGACTTCACATAACCCTTATCGTCTACCCATATGCGCATTATTATTTCGTATAATAATTAATAACATTTAAGACTCGATCAACCATGTAATTCACATAGCACATAAGTCACGTAGTCATTCTACGTTTAAAATAATTTTTAAAATTGAAATTGACTCGTTATTCGCTTTAGTAAACAATATCTAACTCGTTCCCTACTTTTCAGAATTTACTGGATTCGTCTATATACGGAATAAGGCTTAAAGTAAATAAATATCGAAAGTCGACTTATTTCTAAATAAATTAAGATTTAAAACTATTTTTAATAAAAATAGATCATTTTTATGAGTTGAAGGGCTTTCGTTTCGCCTAAATCGGATAAACGGTTCAATTATTGTTCAATAAATACTGATAAATCAATTTAATATTTAATATAAATAATTATTCCTAATTATTGAACCCTAAAAATATTTTTAAATAATTATATGGGAAAAATCAGAATTAAAAATGATTATTCCATAATTTTTGGAATTAAAATGAATTTATTATGATTTATAGAAAATAATTTGATTAATTATCAAAATAATTAATCATTTTTAAATAATTAATAAATAATAATTAAATAATTAAATAAATAAATAATTTCAAATTTTAGAAAATATTTCAGAATTATTTATAATATAAATTAATTAATTAAATAATTAATTGATCAATTTATAAAATAAATAAAAACTGATTTTATAAATAATAAAAATAAAAAGTTAAAATAATTTCCAGAAACATTTGTCATAAAACAATCTCTGACAAAAATGAATCAAAACCGGGTAAAACAAACGGGTCAACTGGGTCAATTTCTGGGTCATGAAGAACATGACCGGAAAATTCTCAGAATCCGGCCATCGGCCAGGATTCCGGCCAACCTAATTCAGGCCAAAAACAACATCGTTTGATGTGGTTTTTATAGGGTTTCAATTCTAAATCACTACAGCAACACAACTCCGGCAAAAAACCCATCAGAATCATCCATGTACCAACTTCTCCGGTGAAATTGACTAAAACTCAGACCAACTATCGATTTTCTTCATCTGTACACGAACCTTCGATTTTAATAGCTCAAATCAAAGCTTATGAACTCTACAATTATACCCCTAACTTCTAAGGAACCAAGTATTCATCAAAATAAAAAACATATAAATCAAAATTGAACATAAACCTTAATAATCGAACTTTACTATCCAGGAATCGTTTGTTTAATTAAATACCGTGAATCATTCAGAAATCATCATATAAAGCTATATCAATCATCAAATCATCCTAATAACCCTAGAATCATAAAGACCCAAATCGAACATAAACTCTAAAAATCAAAATTGAAAAATAACGAATTAAAACATGAAATTGATAGCAGAAACAGAAAGAACATATCAAAAGGATGAATTTTGATACTCACATCGATCGATTTGATGCATAAATCAACTCACAATCACTTCTTGATTGTTCAAACCGACCCAAAAACCCTGACCCGAATTTCAGAGAATTTACTGATTTTTTTGATTTTTAATTATTAACTATAAATAATTAAATAAAAATTAGGCTATTTATAGTAAATAAAATAATTATCCTAATTAAAATTAAGGCCCTAATTATATATATTTTTTAAATTAATTGGCCCCTAATTTTATAATTTTTGAGTAATAAATTTTAATTTTTAAATATTTAATATATACAATATATATGCCAAAAATTCTCAAAAATTGTGAATAATTCAAAAATGCAAAGAAATGGTATATTTGAAATTCCTAAAATTTTATAAAAATAAAAATGTGATTTTTATGGGGTTTTTAACACCCAACGGGCCCGAAAAAGTCATTTTTCGTGAAACGAGAAAATTTATAAAATATCTAGATGATCAGAATAATGTGATAGTAGAAGCCGTTCTAAGAAAAATAAGGCAAATCATTTTATTTGAAATATCATCTATTAAAACATTGTGCGGGTCGTATAACTTTTGATACGAAGGCTTTAAATACGAAACAAAATATCCGATAAATATCCAGAAAATATCCTTTCTATACTAAATACACGTAGCACTTAGCAGTTAGAGTTTTATAAATAATTACACATAAATGACATAATAGAACACATAATTTATCTTTATTACGATATAATACAAGCGTAATTTCCCAGTCGTTACATCCTCCCCCCTTAATAGGATTCTGTCCTCAGAATCTCGCTAAAAAAATAACTGGGGATACTATTCTAACATTTCACTCTCAAGTTCCCAGGTTGACTCTTCAACCATAGGATTTCTCTACAAGACTCGTACTAAAGGTACAGACTTATTCCTCAATACTCTTTCCTGCCGATCTAGAATTCTTATTGGTTGCTCTACATAAGACAAATTAGGTTGAATCTCTATCGGCTCATATTTTATTACATGTCTAGAATTAGGATTATATCTCTTAAGCATTGACACGTGGAACACATTATGGATATGTTGCATGTGAGGCGGCAAGGCTAATTCGTACGCAACTTTCCCGACTTTATTCAAGATTTCAAATGGACCAACGTATCGTGGTTTCAGTTTACCCCTGTTGCCAAATCTGGTCAATCCTTTCCATGGCAATATCTTGAGTAATACATGCTCTCCTTCTTGGTAGTCCATATTCTTCCGGGTTTGATCTGCATATTTGTGTTGTCGATTATGCACTGTTTCCAGTCACTTTTAGATAAGTTCTATCTTTTCCTTAGTTTGCTGGATCAATTCTGGGCCTAAAATTTTGCGTTCACCAACTTCATCCCAATACACAGGTGATCTACATTTCCTTCCGTATAAAGCTTCATAAGGTGGCATTCCAATGCTTGCGTGATAGCTGTTGTTGTACGAAAATCTTACTAGCGGTAAATGTTCATCCCAACTACCTTCAAAATCAATTACGCTGACTCATAACATATCTTCAATTGTGTCAGTCCCTAATAATGCAACAAGAATTACAGAAGGGGGTTGAATGGAATTCTTAAAACTTTTTCTTGGTTTAAAAGTGTTCTAACTTAAAATATATATCTGTGTGAATTGATTTGCAAAGTGCGGAATAATAACCGAGAATGAATCAAAACACAAGTAATTAAAAACACAAGTCTTTAAAAACATTCTGGTGGATTTGAATGTATCCACCAGAGATATATATTATATCAAGAGAACAATGTGTAGCAAGATTTACTCACAGCTGCTTACAAATATGAACAACTAAGTTTATAGAGAAATGCTAAAAATATAGCTTATAAATGTTTCTCTGAGAATTTCTTGCTTAGTGTTCTTGTTGTTCTATTTGCTACTTCTTGGTTTATATATGACCAAGATTACAAAGTAATAAGACAAGATAATAAAACAAAACCTATCAAGTCTAATACTATGCTGCTTCATTACTCTATTCCAGCATTTTTGAATATCTTCATAATAGCATGGAAATGACAATGCTTCTTTGTCCTCTAAAACCCAGTTGAATAGGCTTCCACATTCTTTTTGCATACACTCGACGCATGTGACTGTGTTGTCACTGTCAACTGATGTTTGAATTGATTATCCGTCGGGTACATGATTATCATCCGTCGGGTTGCCTTGTTGATCATCCGTCGGGAGCTTTATTGATCATCCGTCGGTAGCTTTGTTGATCATCCTTTGGATAGCTATTTGACACTTGAATTCATTTCACTTATACAGAATTACAAGACATCTTATATTTACAATTAATCAACCTATTCTGCATATCTAATTAAAGTCAACATGACTTTTATGCTACTACAGAATCTGTACAAAGATGTTTGCAGAAATGTGCTACATTACTTATTGTTACATAAGCTACTTACTCGATGGATGTCAAATCATTATCCGTCGGGACTATATTGAGTCATCCGTCGGGACTATATTTGATTATCCATCGAGTGCTAAATTTTTCACTAAGTTGAATCTACTAAGGTGTTTTGTTAATGTAATCATCAAGTTCACAACATATTCCCAACAATCTCCCCCAATTTATATCTACTAGAATTATAGCCATAAATTAAGAGAAACTTGATGATAACAAAACACTCTAAGAATACAGATTTAAAAAGTAGTAGATAAAACTGAAAAGTGCTCCATTAGTTACTGAAAAATTTACAAGACAAAGTGTACAAAGATTTGCTCTCAATCATTTTCAAGGTGCTTCTCTAGTCTGAGCAGATTGATCTATTTCCTTGATTGTCTGGATTTCTTCCTAAGCTTCCTGTTGTTTTCTTCAATCTGATTTTGGAGCTGTCTGTGGAATTCAAGTTCATCAGATTTTGAGAGATCTAACATTCCTTGCATTTATAGAAGAGTCTCATTGATAGAGATGCTCAACTGGTCTTCTAATCTGAAGAATCTTCTTACTCCCTTATCATCCATGAATTCCATCAGCCAGTAGGGCCTTAGATGCACTCTACTCCCTGTGTAAGGAATAGTTAAGGTCTTTGGGAGTGCATCTTTGGCTCTAATACTCCTCAGTTCTTCAATCTTCTTTAGAACTAGTCTTCTAGCTATCACATTGAATCCAAAGTTCTTTTTAAAGGATGAATAAACTTTTATTAGTACAGATTGGCTCTCTTGAAGAATCCTGTGAAGGGGCCATTGTATCTCTTTTCCTCCCTTGTACTTGAATACTAACCTTTCAGGTAGATTCCTGTAAGCATCAATCCCTCTAACTTCTTCCAGTTCATCCAGATAGAGGTTTAGATTAGAGAATTCCTTGATATCACAGATGTACATGATATCTCCCTTGTTGACCTTAGTTTGAGCTTTGGTTAGGGACTTGGATCTGAGAGTTGAGGGCTTCACTTTCTTGACTGCTCTGGTCTTTGTCTTCTTTAGCTTCATGAAATGAGGTAGATTGAGTTCAAAAATTGGTAGACCATCCCAGTCTATTGGCTCATCCTTTGGAATGATAGGTTCACCATGGAAATTCTTGGATGGATCAATCTTGAATTCTTCATGTGCCACAGAGGACATGGATGTTTGAGTTGATGTAAAAGTAGACTTTTTGGGAAACTGATCTTCCAATCCTTCTTCATCAAAGTTCACTTTTCTCTTGGACTAAAGTTTGTATCTAAACCTTCTTTTCTATTGAGATTCTTCTTGTATTTTCAAATCCTTAATCCAGTGGTTCCAAATGGTTGTTAAGGAATTTGTTGTGTGGTTTCATAGCTTGCATCTTGGCCAAAGTAGCAGCTTGCTCCTTCTTTTATTTGAGCTTTTTAGCATCTAGAACAGCTTGCTTCTTTTCTTGCTTCAATCTTGCCTTTTCTTCCCTTTTTGCTTCAGCAAATTGAGGGTGTCTAGCCACCACACAAATTTCATTACCATTTCTGAAAACTTTGGTAATTCTCCTTTTCAATGCTAAATCAGCTGGATCCTTGTAGAATGCAACAGATCTTGACAACAGTTTCTTCTTATCAGGCTTTGGTGTCTCATACACTGTGTCCAAAGGGATCTTTAGTGAAGATTTTGGGCAGTTCACCTTTGGCTTCATGATTAGATCTGCCTTTGGAGACTTGATGCAGGATGTCTGGCCTCTTTCCAGATAGTTCATGCTCATTTCATTCACAGAAATTTTCCTGACTTGAGAGTGATGAATGGCTGATTTTTCTGGCTTCTTTCCTAGACCAAATTTCTTTTGAATATCCTCATCAATTTTCTCCCAGTTTATTGTACTAAACTGCTTCTTCTCAGCTGCTCTCAAAGTGGTTGCTGCTTCATTAATTAGATCAATGCTATCTTTAGCTGGTGGCTTTGTGAAAGCAATTGTTGGCACAATTGCTTTACTCACTTGAATGTTGAGCACATTTTGCTCCCCCTCACTCCTAGAACTCTCTTTCTCCCCCTTTTTGTTATCATCAAGCTGAGTAGAGGAGGAGGTTTGTGCAGCCACCAGTTTTTGAAGCAAGTCTATTTGTTGAGCTTGGTGTAGATGGATTGTTGTAAGAGATGCTTCCATTGCAGTCATTCTTGTATCCAAGGCATCTATCTTTGTGGCAAGATCAGAATTTTTCCTGAGTTGTCTCTTAATGTCAAGCAATGTAGCTTCTGGAAGTTTAGAGTCCATCCTGACAGAAATGTCATTATTCATCTGATCAATATCACCTTTGATAGTGTTGACATCTTGAGCATGTTGAAGACCTTGGATTTGTTGTAGTTTCAGAGAAGCAAGATGTGCTTGAAGGAGCTTTTTGGTGCTGGCATTTGTGGTGGTTTGAAGAGCAGAATCTGTCTGATTTATTAGTTGAATCAGGGTTGTCTTGAAATAGTGTTCATCACATTGCTTTGAAAATGTCCAAGATGGCATGCCTGATATTGAACTAGAGCCTACTTCTCCCCCTATGTCCAATGGCCCTTCTTCACTCTCTCTACCCTTAAATCCAAAGAATTCTTCTGAACCACCAGTCTCATAATCAACATCACCAGCTGTTGAAGGCAAAGCTGTGATGGCATCCTTAGCTCTTTGCCAGGACTGTGTGGTGTGCACTAAGTTTAGCATCCTTTTTGCATTGTCATTGCCTGTCCAGCTAGAAGTTGATAGGCCAGAATAGGGTGAGTAAATATCTCAGTATCTAAGGAGGTGGAATCTATAACAGCTAGAGTTTGCTGAGATAGTCCCTCCCTGTCTGCATCCTGGACATTCATTAACTCACTTACATTGACATTCACCCTTATATCTCCAGTACCTGCATTTCTCTCATAATATCTATTTTCTTGCATCAAGGTCTCACCTTGGCTCCCCACCCTCACACCCTCACCTTCACCATCTAAGGTGGGACTCCTCACACTCATTTTTTCCAGTCCTGAAGAAATGGACTGCATTGGATCACTCTTTTACTCTCCTTTTTCCTGGGAGCAACCCAGACTCTCACTCATGTCACTACCTTCCCTCAATCCTAATAGTGATTGCACAATTACTAAGTCATCTGCACTTGTGACTATAGTTGAACTTTGGAGTTGTGCAGAGACACCCGACGGATGAGAAATATCCATCGGGGTAGTAATTTGACTATCCGACGAATGACTGCTATTAGGCACATCCGTCGGGATACAATCACTACTCGACGGATGAGTAATATCCATCGAGTGAGTAGAAATGAATGAGTTTGGAGTGGAAACTATTATGGACTCTTTGCAGATTGATGAAAATTTTGGCACAGATATCTCAATAGTCTCAGAAAGAAATGGCAAGTGAGCCAACAAATCATATAGAAGATGATGCTCACTTGTATGGATTTTTGGCTTCTCCAACAGAGTTAATGATGAAGAATATGGTTGTGATGTTTGAATCATGTCAACATCCAAAGATTGTGTGGGAGAATTTGGTGTTTGAGGTGTTTCAATTTGTACAGATTTTGGCTGTGACTCCACATTTGTTGGAGCCACATCAATTTGACTTTGAGATGGTGCAGTGACTGGGTCTTTAGCTCCAGTTTGCACTGTCTGTGTCCCCTGTGCATCCCCAAGGGTTTTAGATTTCTTCTTTCTTGTGTAGGTTTGTGGTGAATTTGTGTCCCTACCCCTTTTGTTCTATGCTCCTGGTTGAGAGCTTGTTTTAATAGTTACATCCTTTTGGGAGGATGAAACTAGAATTGAGCTTTTATCCTTATTAACAGCCACATTTTGTTGGGAAACTGTGGTATGGCTTGGTTTGGGTACACTATGCTCACCATCCTTATCCTTAGGGCTTCTTTGATTTTCACCCTGTCCCTCACCTTTCTTTCCCACCTTCACACTCCCCTCTTTGTGTTTAGTGGATTTTACAACTGACATCTTTTGAAAAACACCCGGGGGGCATTCTTTGTCTTTGGTTTTGAAACTTTGGTTTTGGTAGCTTGGGTAGGCATCTTTCTGGTCATTAACACAGAAGCCACTGCTACACTAGAAGGCAAATAAATGGTTGAGGTTGGAAGAGTAGAGACAGTTGAAATTACCTCACTTACCTGAGGTGCCTCCATTACAGGAAAGTAGAAGAGTGGCACCTCTTTGTGATGATCTGCTCTATTGAGATCTGCAATAATTCTCATTTCTTGAACCTAACAATCTAACTTGTTGGTTAGGTTCTCAAGCACAATATCCTCAAAGAGGTGGTTAGCAAGCATCATTAGAAATCTAGCATAATAAACATTCTTACTCCTCTTGTTAAGCTCCCCTAACTTAAACCCTAACTCAAAAAAGACAAGATCACTAAAATTGAAGTATTTATCAGTTACTAGCATGTAAAGCATGTTGAGCATGGAGATATTAACAGAATAAAAGTTGCTAATTTTACCAGAAAATACTTTAGTAACTACATCACACAGATAACTCCATTCTTTTCTAAGCCCCAATCTCCTAATTTCACTTAATTTAGAGATGGTAAGAGCATAACTCATGCAGTTTAACATGTTAACAATATCAGTGTCTTTGTGTGGAGTAGTGACAGTATTATCAGGAATTTTAAAGCATGCTTTAACAATGTCACTACTAACACAGTATTCCTTACCTTTAATAGTGAAAGTGATGGTTCTGTCAGTTGAGTTGTACACTGCAGTCATCCATATTTCCTCCACAACCTCACAGTAGATAGTGGGAGACTCCAACATGGCATATTTGAGCTTACAGCATTGCACAAAATCCATCATTTTGTGGTAGTCGCCAGACTGTTGAATCCCCTTGTTCACCAGAGCCGTGAAGTTGTTCTTCTCACAGATATAGCCAGTTTGAGACATAATTTTGAAGACTGGTGCCATTGTTAGAGAGTAAAAGTTGCACAGAGAGAGAAGGTAATTGCTTTTGAGAAAGAAAGAAGTTAGAGCAGATGAATTGAGAATGATAAAAGAAAAGAAGTGAAAATGATTTTTGCTTTTATACTATCTCAAAAATACTGTCAAAAGTAATAAAGTAAAATAAAGTGACCAATAAAAATTGCCCAAAATAGCCGTTTAAAAATAAACTATAAAAATTCCATCACTTATCCGTCATTTTATGCTTACAAACTGTAAGTATACTCGATGGATAATGTTCAGAAAATCACCGGCTAATAATGAGACAATTCGACGGATGAGGATAAATCAATTATCCGTCGAGATATAAAATATTCTAGAAAAATAATTGATTTTATTGACAAATTGTATATCGACGGATGATCGAACTTGATGGATAATGATCATCCGTCGGGATGTAAATTTTGACTTAGCCAAAATTTCATCCAAGACTGAAAAATCAATTAAATTTCTGGCTGCATTACAACTTGCAAAATATCTGAAAAGATTCAAGAGTAATTAAGAATACCTATCTCACTTACCAACCTTGAAAAGGTGGATTCATCCAGTGGCTTGGTAAATATATTTGCAAGCTATTTTTCACTTGGAACAAAATATAGTTCCACAGTACCATTCATTACATGTTCCCTTATGAAGTGGTAATTGATGTCTATGTGCTTTGTTCTTGAATGTTGTACTGGATTCTCAGTGATGGCGATTGCACTTGTGTTATCACAGAAAATGGGAATTCTTTCCACTTGCAGACCATAGTCTAGCAATTGGTTTTTCATCCACAAAATCTGTGCACAGCAACTGCCAGCAGCAATATATTCAGCTTCTACTGTAGAGGTAGAAACTGAATTTTACTTTTTACTGAACCAGGACACAAGCTTGTTTCCTAGAAATTGACAGGTTCCCGTTGTACCTTTTCTATCATTTCTACAACCTGCATAATCTGCATCTGAATAACCAGTTAGATCAAAACTAGAATCTCTAGGGTACCAAATGCCAAATTTTTGTGTACCTTTGAGATATCTGAAAATTCTCTTAATAGTAATTAAGTGAGATTCTCTAGGATCAGCCTGAAATCTAGCACAGAGACATGTAGCAAACATTATATCTGCCCTACTAGCTGTTAAGTATAGAAGTGAGCCAACCATGCCTCTATAACTTGAAATATCCACAGACTTTTTAGTAGTGTTTAATTCAAGTTTAGTTGCAGTGGCCATGGGAGTTTTTGCAGAAGTGCAATCCATTAGTTTAAACTTCTTTAAAAGATCATAAATGTATTTAGTTTGACTAATGAATATTCCATCACTAACTTGCTTAACTTGCAAACCAAGAAAGTAAGTTAGTTCTCCCATCATGCTCATCTCATACTTACTTTGCATCAATTTGGCAAACTTTTTGCAAAGTTTTTCATCAGTAGAGCCAAAAATAATGTCATCTACATAAATTTGAACAAGTATGCTAGAGCCATTAACATTTCTAAAGAATAAAGTTTTGTCTACAATACCTCTACTGAAGTGATTCTCTATAAGAAACTTTGACAAAGTGTCATACCAGGCTCTAGGTGCTTGCTTCAATCCACAGAGTGCTTTCAAAAGATAGTATACATGATCAGGTAGATTTGGATCTTCAAAACCAGGAGGCTGACTGACATAGACTTCCTCCTCCAAATCTCCATTTAGAAAGGCACTTTTGACATCCATTTGATAGACCTTAAAATTGGCATGTGCTGCATAGGCGAAGAAAATTCTGATGGCTTCAAGTCTTGCAACAAGAGCAAAGGTTTCATCAAAATCTATTCCTTCTTGTTGAAAATAGCCCTTAGCAACCAATCTAGCCTTGTTCCTGACTACTATGCCATTTTCATCCATCTTGTTTCTGAATACCCATTTGGTGTCTATTGGATTCTTTCCTTTAGGCTTAGGTACCAGCTTCCATATATTGTTCCTTTCAAATTGGTTTAGCTCCTCCTACATAGCTGAAATCCAATTAGGATCCAACAATGCTTCTTCTACCTTCTTAGGTTCTTCCTTAGATAGGAAACTGCTATATAGACATTCTTTTTGAGTTGCTCTCCTTGTTTAAACTCTAGAAGATACATCACCAATGATGAGCTCAAATGGGCGATCCTTTGTCCATTTTCTTTGTTGAGGTAGATTAGCTCTAGATGAAGAGGCCTCATTGTTGTCTTGATGTGTGATTGAGTTTTGATTATTAGCAACTCCCCCTGAGTTTGTGAATCTATGATTTGAGAGAGGGGAACTTTCTGCAAGTGATCTATTTTGACTTTCAGCTTCTTTTGATGACCCGACAGATAGTGAATTTTGAGTTCCGACGGATGAAGCTGATTATCTCTCGATGGATGATGCAGATTATCTACCGACAGATGAAGCATTTTGTAACTCGATGGATGTTAAGTTATTAGCTTCATTGGTAGTAGATTTTTTTACACTTTCCTTGGTTGTAGTTTCTTGATCACTTTCATCATCACTGTCATCACTAACCATCTCCACATTGTCAAACTTGAGGCTCTTATGGTAATCTCCATCTTGTAGTCCTTCAATCTTTTTATCATCAAACACAACATGTATTGATTCTATAACAATGTTGGTTCTCAGATTGTAGACTCTTTATGCTTTACCAACAGCATATCCAACAAAGATTCCTTCATCTGCTTTAGGCATCAAACTTCCCATTATGATCAGTTTGATTTCTCAAGATATAACATTTGCAGCCAAAGACATGAAGAAAATTTAGAGTTGGTTTTTTGTTCTTGAACAATTGGTAGGGAGTCATAAATTTTTGCTGATTAACTAAAGAAATATTCTGAGTGTAGCATGCAGTATTTACAGCTTCAGCCCAGAAATATGTTGGTAACTTTGATTCTTTAAGCATTGTCCTTGCAACTTCAATAAGTGATCTGTTCTTTCTTTCTACTACTCCATTTTGTTGTGGAGTTCTTGCTTCTGAAAACTCATGCATAATCCCATTCTCTTCACAAAATACTGTCATACCAGAATTCTAGAACTAAGTTCCATTATCACTCCTGATTCTTCTAACTTTGAAATCAGGATGATTATTGACCTGCCTTATTTGATTGATGATGATTTCACTAGCCTCATCCTTAGACTTTAGGAAATATGTCCAAGAAAACTTTGAGAAATCATCTACAATTACTAGGCAAAATCTTTTCCTTGAGATGGACAACACATTGACTGGTCCAAACAAATCCATGTGTAGCAGTTGCAAAGGTTCTTCAATTGTTGAATCAAGCTTCTTTATGAATGATGCTTTAATTTATTTTCCCTTTTGGCAAGCATCACACAGTCCTGCCTTGTTAGCTTTCTTCTTTTGTTTCTTAGGTTTGATCTCATTTGACTTTGGGATATCAGATTCATCCTTAGTCATCAGAGTTGGACCTTTGAAACCATTCATTAAAATATAATTATCATGCACATTTTGATTAACAGGAAATGGCATGCTATTTGCAAACATGTTATTCCAGTAGGGCATACTAAATGGCATTTGAAGCATATTAAATGCAGCATAATAAGGATTAGGTGCAAATGGCATATTAGCAAATTTTGAATTCATATTCTGTGTAGACATAGCATTCAAAGGCATAGAAGGCATAACACTCATGTTGGGAAAAGAAGGTGGTACAGTTATGGAAGTAGGCATGGCAAGTTTACAATTAACAGATAGATGATTAACACTACCACACTTAACACAGATTTTTCTAGGAGCATACTTATCAGGTGTGTAGTTGTTATGTTTGTTAATTCCTACTTTCCCATTTCTATTGTTTTTCTTTTTAGCCTCTGTTTTAATATCAATCTTTTCTAGTCTGTCAATCAATTGCTTGATGGACAGATGACCAACATTCACTTTTCTCCTTCTTCACTTGACTAGATTCTCCTGAAATAAAGTTTTTAGAAACTGATCCATATTTTTCATTTAACTTGGCAAGTTTGGCTTTACTCACAGGTTTGCTCACAGCCCACGGATGAGGATTTATGTCACTCGACGGATAACCTTTTTGATTATCCGACGGATGACTCTCATCATCCGTCGAGTCCACATCTGTTAGCAATCCTTCAACCAAATTGGATTCGAGCTTCTCTTTACTCTTTTTCCAGGATGTATCACAGAAGGACTCAATACCTTGAACTTTGGTGATTTGAGCATGGACATCTCTAGATGATTTCCATGCCTTAATCACCTCCTGTTCACGATCAAGCTGCTTCTTCAAAATTTCTTCTTTCTTTAAGGACTCAGTTAATTCCTCCTTAGTAATCTTACACTTTATTCTTAATTTTTCAAATTCAATAAACTGATACTCTAGCACATTATTCCTCTCACTTAAAAACAAATTGTTTTCTTTAATTTTAGCATTTTCCTTCATAAGGGACTTAAGTGTAACACGCAAATGATAATTCTGTAGACATGTCATTTATTGCATCATTACACTCAGCTTTAGATAAATGTGCAAGGTTAGTGGTGATTTCCTAACCTTGTCTCTGTTTCATCAGACTTGGCCATTAGGGCTAGATTGACATAGCTGACATCTTCATCCTCATCCAGACCATCTGCTGCCCAATCACTTTCTTGTGTAATAAAAGCCCTTTCTTTTTGTTTGAGCAACTCAAAATACTTCTTTTTATAATCCACAGGCTCAAAATTTTTCTTGTTGGAATCTGACTTTCTACACTCACTGGCAAAGTGCCCTACCAAGCCACATTTGAAACATTTGAATTTTGATTTATCCACCATGTTTCTATTTGGCTTAGCTGCTCCAATGTTCTTCTTGAACTTGAGCTTGGCAAATCTTCTGGAAAGAAATTCAAGATGTTCATCAATATCATCCATATCTCTTGGCTCAAAGAATCTTCATTTTCTGCTACCAGCCCCTTGCCCTTGTTTTCACAGACCTTTGAAGTAGACTCAACAGCTTCTATCTTCATCTCTTTCTCTTTCTCTAACTCAGCAACCAGTGCAATGGACCCTCCTTTCTTTCTCCCTTTTTTCCATCCTTTCATCTTGCTCTATTTCAAGCTCATAAGTCTTTAGAATGCCATACAGTCTCTCTAGTGTAAACTCCTTGTATTCTTGTGAATTTCTCAAGGAGACTATCATTGGTTTCCATTCTTTTGGAAGGGATCTTAGGAATTTGAGGTTAGAATCTTTGGTTTGGTAGACTCTTCCATGCAGCTTCAGAGCATTTAGTAGCTTTTAAAATCTACTAAAGATATCAGTGAGAGTTTCACCTTCTTTATAGTGGAAATGCTCATATTGCTGAATCAGTAACTGCATCTTATTTTCTCTAACTTGTTTAGTGCCATCACAGATTATTTGAATGGTGTCCCAAACCTCCTTGCCTATCTTGCAATTGATGATGTTGTCAAACATGTCACCATCAACTCCATTAAATAAAATATTCATGGCCTTCTTGTCTTTCCTGACTTGTTCAATATCAGGATCTGACCATTCATGCCTTGGCTTGGGAACTGATGGCTCATTTCCAGTTGTAGCTCTCATTGGTACGTGAGGACCTCTCTCTATGCAATCCACATATGCCTCATCTTGAGAAAGTAAATGAAGATGCATCTTTACCTTCCAGTGATGGTAATTATCTTTTTCCAGAAAAAGAATCTTGACTCCAACATCCTTCTTATTCATCTTGCTATTTGTTGTGATCTTTAAACTCTTTGTGCTTCAAGAGCTTGCTCTGATACCAATTGTTAGTCCCTAACAATACAACAAGAATTACAGAAGGGGGGTTGAATGTAATTCTGGCTACTTTTCAGATTAAAGAAAAATGGTTCTAACTTAATAATATATAAGTGTTTGATTTTCAAAATGCGGAATGAAGAGTTAGATGAATCAAAACACAAGTAATTAAAAACACAAGTCATTAAAAACTTTCTGGTGGATTTGAATGTATCCACCAGATATATATATATATATCAAGAGAACCCTGTGTAGCTTGAATAGCTCACAACTTCTTATAAATATAAACAACTAAACTTACAGAGAAATGCTAGAGGATTCAGCTTACAATTGTTTCTCTGAGAATGAATTTACTTAGTCTTCTTGTTGTCCTACTTACTACTTTTGGTTTATATATTCCCAAGATTACATAGTAATAAGACAAGATAATAAAACAAAACCTATCAAGTCTAATACCATGGTGCTTCACTACTCTATTCCAGCATCTTTGAATATCTTCATAATAGCATGGAAATGGTAATGCTTCTTTGTTCTCAAAAACCCAGCTGGATAGGCTGCCACATTCCTTTTGCAAACACTCGACACATGTGACTGTGTTGTCACTGTCAACAGATGTTTGAATTGATCATCCGTCGGGTACATGATTATCATCCGTCGGTTTGCCTTGTTGATCATCCGTCGGGAGCTTTGTTAATCATCTGTCGGTAGCTTTGTTGATCATCCGTCGGGTAGCTATTTGACACTTGACTTCATTTCACTTATACAGAATTATAAGACATCTTATATTTACAATTAATCAACCTATTTTGCATATCTAATTAAAGTCAACATGACTTTTATGCTACTACAGAATCTATACAAAGATGTTTGCAGAAATGTGCTATATTACTTATTGTTACATAAGCTACTCACTCGATGGATGTCAAACCATTATCCGTCGGGACTATATTGAGTTATCCGTCAGGACTATATTTGATTATCCGTCGAGTGCTACATTTTTCACTAAGTTGAATCTACTAAGGTGTTTTGTTAATGTTATCATCAATTTCACAACATATTCCCAATAGCTGCTCTCGTGTTTCGTAGCTTAACCCTGCCTTTACGAGATGCCTACGTATGTTTGTGAATTAGAGAATCAAGACAAAAAATGTAGTCCTGAGAGGAGGGGTGAGACCCCTTATATAGATGTTGGGAGTCCTTGAATTGGACTAGGGTTAGGAGACTTGTTGAACAAGTCTTAGACTTTGGATAGACTTTGAAGTCCTAAAATGTATCAGACTCCTTGTAGGTGTAGGTGCCCTTAAGGCTATCTTTTATAGATTTATATCATTGATTGGACTCATTCAATGAGCTGTTAATCTTCCCTATTTACTCATTACAAAATTAATAAATATGCAGGGCTATTGAGCCTTCTTTGTTCCATCAGGCCTGATCAATGTGTTAACCTTCTTGGGCCTGATCAATGTATTGACCTTCTTGGTCTGAATGTCATACATATGGCCTTCTTTAATGGGCCTTGCAGTCTTAGATATAATTAATACAACACTAATGATGTAATTAAGGTTTATTTCACCCTCTATCATTTGCCCCCCAACTTCTGGGAAATCGTAAAATATTTCGCAGAAGTTAAGCACATTTGTTCCCATATAGGGTATCGTTTTTGCGTAAAGTGTGGAGCGACCTACACATTTACAAGGGTTGTTTTTAAACCTCCATATTACTTTCCTTACCTTATTCCTTCTTTTTAGGAACATTCTGGTATTTTTCAGGAATTTTCCCTTAATTTCTGAGATTTTTCCCTAATTTACAGGAATTTTCCTTTAATTTCTGGGATTTTTTCCTAATTTACAGGAATTTTTCCTTAATTTCTGGGATTTTTACCTATTTTACAAGAATTTTCCCTTAATTTCTGGGATTTTTTCCTAATTTACAGGATTTTTCTTAGACTCACAGGTTTTTTCTTTAATTTTTCAAGAATATTTTATCGAAAATTATTTTAGAAAATTATTTTCTAATTTTCCTGAATTTTTGGGATTTTTGCTTATTTTCCCAATTTTTTGGGAATTTTTAGCAATTTTTCTGATTTTAGCCCATTTTCTAATAAATTAAATAATTAGGAAATGGACTTTTTATGGTGCCATGCATCCTGGGCATGGGTCACCCCAGCCTAGGAGACATGTTACCAACAACGCCCAGGAACTAGGCGCTGTTGGCTTCCTCCCCTTACTTCCTAGGCGTGGGTCACCCCCGCCTAAGAGACAGCTTGTGTACCACGCCTAGGAAGTGTGTCTCCTAGGCGTGGTTGGGTTTCACCTTCCATAAATCCTAGGCGTGGGTTACCCCCGCCTAGGAAGCAACCATTGTACCACGCCTAGGAATTATGTCTCCTAGGCGTGCTTGGCTTTCATGTTTCAATAAATCCTAGGCGTGGGTCACCCCCGCCTAGGAAGCAACTCTCGAACCACGCCTAGGAATTATGCTTCCCAACCGTGGTTTGGACCTTCATTCCTTTAATACATCCTAGGTATGGGTAACCCCCGCCTTGGAGACATGGTTTTAATCGCGCCTAGGAATGAGGTCTCCTAGACGTGGTTTGACCCTTGACTTTATCCTTCAATATATCCTAGGCGTGGGTAATCCCCGCCTAGGAGACATGGTTTTAACCATGCTTAGGGATGATGTCTCCTAGACGTGGTTTGACCTCCGCATATTTTTCCTGGTGGTTTTTCACAAAATTCAGGTTTTTTGGCAAAGAACATTCTAGATCCTTCCCGAATTTGGTAGGATACTCTAAAATTCAAATTTTATGGGCTTCCCACCCTGATAGGCCCATTTCCTTTGGCCCAAAAATGGTTGAGCTTCCTTATGGAAGGTTATATAAAGAGCGGAGTGTGAGTTCATTTCTCACACTTCACTTCCACAAAAGAAAATTCTCTCTACTTTTTTCTCTGCAACTCTTCTCTCAAATATCTCCACCACAAAGGCAATTTCGACTTCTTACACTGCCGTGGTTTGCACTACTTTTTGGGATCATTTGAAGATTCCGTTTGAATCTTCATCTCCTTCATATACCTTCAAGGATTTTTATATGTTTTCAAGCTTTTCTCAAGAATTCCATGGCGGATTCCGACTCATCCCACTCCCAGGTTCCTCAAGCTGCTCCTCGTCCTTCTAGGGTCAGGCGAGGTAAAAAATCTCCGATTCACTCTTTAGTTATTTCTCTTAGAGATCTTTTAACCGAGTTTGGGGAAGCTTTTCCTAATATGTTACACTTAGATGCATATAATTATCCTTCTAGATTTGATTCTGAAAAAGTAGGCACTATAGCTCATATTTTTGGTATATATTCTCCCTATAGGGACAAGGCTCCTGGCCCAAATCACAGGTCTTGTTACCCTAAACCCGGGGCTATTCATATATATAAAGAAACCTTTTATGCCATTTTCCGGCTTCCCCCACACCCCTTTGTTTTCCACCTTTTAGATGTGGCATGTGTCTGTCCAACTCAACTCACGCCCAATTCTTGGCATTTCATTCATTGTTACATGGACCAATCTCATAAACACGAATTTGAGCCCAACATTTGTGTTTTTCGTTATTTGTTTAAATTTTTAAGTTCTTCTGAGGACCAAGGATGGGTCAAAATAATTCATAGATCCTTGGCCCGTTCTTGTTTTATTTCTGGCACCAAACCCGACTCGTATCCAAATTGGAAGAGCGAGTGGTTTTATGTGTATTTGGATTCCGAGGAGGGTTGGGACCATTTTTCAGGCCCAATTTCTCAAAAAGTATAGACGGCTCTTTAAGAGATCTAACATTGGGAATAGATGAAGATGCGGCTATCAAAGCCATCACAGCTGATAACTTGCATCATTGCGCTCTCATCCTTTCAGAGGGCAATTTGCAAAATTTAGTTCTACGTGACCTGGGTCCCGAGGGTATTTTTTACCCTTTTTACTTCATTATTTAGCTTCATACTTCTCTCATTTTTTCTTATATATCGGTATCTTTGTGCAGCTAAGGCAGCTCTAGACACTATTTTTAAGAAAAGGGAGGTTCATGCTGCTAAGGGCTCCGTAGTTGAGACTCACCGCCATAAGTGGATCAGGATTGGTGATGGCCATTCGGTCACGGTTAAAGAGGTCGTTCCAACTTTCATATCCGAAAGGCCTCTTAGCCTTAATGAGGATACCTCTCCTTTTACTATGACCTATAGAGGAGGGACACTGTCGTGGGAAGCTCCGAGGCGGCAGCTGTTTGGTCCGAGAGTGTGGTCACGCCACGTGACAAGGTTGAGATCGTAGAGTCTTCTGATGACCTGCAGATCGAGCGTCTTGGTGCTCAAGCAATAGCTTCAGTAAGCTTCTTTTTCTTAAGTGTTTACGCTTTCTACTATTCTATACACATAACTTATTATGTTTAAACATATTTTTGCAGATGAACACCTACCTTCAGGCCGCCATTTATAACCTGAAGGAGGTGAGGACTAACCTGACTATCACCGAAAGGGATAGAGACAGGTATTTTAAGGCCTTAGAAGCTAACTTCACTCGCTTCCGTGAGGCGGAGAAGGAATTGGCTGAAGAAAAGGAGAAGGTTCACAGGCTAGAGTTGGAGGCTCAGAGGAGTCGAGCTGAGGTGATAGCTGATTACAAAGCATCTGAGGACTTTCAAGAGGTCTTCAATGCTGAGTATGATGCTAACTTCCCTGCGACATTCGCCACTTGCTGGGAGCAGATCGTAGGAGAGATTGGGAAGAAGGTTCTAGAGGTGACTCTCGAGGCGTATCCAGTGCCTCCTGTTCCTGGGCATGGGTCTCCTCTCGAGGATATTCCTCCTTCTCCCATTCTTACTACTTTCGTTGAGGCCACAGCTTCTCCTCCTCAGGATGCTACCCCGATGGAAGACGAGCCTGCTCCCCTTCCTACTGCTACTGATGGGGGGAACGATGACAATGTTTTATTTAAGGATCTAGATTAGTTTCCTTTTATTATTGGCCCATCGTGGCTTTCTCTATATTAACTTATTGTACTTTGAACTTATTACCCTTCAGGGTTTATTATGTTATCTTAAGTTGCTTGTTTGCTTTTTTTACTATTTCTTCCAAGTACTTGTACTGTTTTATGGGAGTTAGTTTGCTAGCCTTTTCGTAGCTTTCCCTTATATTTCTTCGTACTTGTACTAAAATAGATAAGCAAACTCAACCGTATATAGCATGAACCAAACAGTTTTAGGATAAGATGAACCATACAGTTCTAAAACAAGTTTATGGAAACTCTTGGGATTCATCCCTTACATAATTCTGTGTAGAACTAGAATCTAAAGTAATAGTCTCATAGAATTAACACATGAAATCCTAAGAAAGCAAAGCTTCAAGGTGCCTTCCAACCTTTTTACCACTATAGTAAGTATGAGCTTTCCTTTCTGCCCTACGCCAGAAGCTTCCACCTTTCTCAGATTCAAGTCAACTTGCTTGAAGAACCTTTCTTTCACCCTTAGGTTATAGTATAATGAAGCCTTTTTCTGATATTCCACTATCTTCGCATGTGCCTCATCTCGTACTTCATCAATTAGATCCAGGGCTAATCTTTGCCCCTCGTCATTTTCCTCAGCATTAAAAGCTTGGATCCTAGGAGACGAATGTGATATTTCTACTGGTACGACTGCTTTCGCTCCGTATACTAACATGAAAGGCGTTGCTTCAGTTGTGACTCTACATATAGTTCTGTAGGCCCAAAGTGTTGGCAATATTTCATCCACCAAATTATTTCTGGATTTCTCAATCCTCTTTTTCAGCCCATCTAGAATTATACGATTTGCCACTTCCGCTTGCCCATTGGCTTGCAGATAAGCTACGGAGGTAAACTGTTACGACCGGCATTTTATGTAATATTATTTGTGAATAATATTAAGTTAAATAAAAATATATTCAATGCTTGTACGTTTGTGTGAGTGAAAATTTTTGCATTTTAAATTTGCTCTGGGTAGTATATGATTTTTCAAAGCAAGAATTTATTTAATTTCTTTATTTTTGATTTATAAGGAATATTCTAAGCTTTGGAAAAATTTTCTTTTAAAAGACATTTTGTACACAAATTTTGAAAATGATTTTATAAAGTCTCTAAAAATCCAAGTTATTTTATGGTATAAATTTTATAATTTTTGAACTTGTACTTTATTATATAAAAATAAATCTTTGGAAATTAGTTGCTTAATAATTATCAAATTACATGAATAACCTTGCATGCAAACTCTCTTCTATTTAACCAAAGGGCTAAAGAGTCAATAACCACCCCACTAACTCACAAATTGCTAGCCAAATTACCTCCTTGACCTTGCATGCAAACTTGCCTAACTTTGGCTAGAGGGTTACTCTTGTAATTTCTCACATCCACTCACTTGTGGGCAAATAAAAACCAAACAATCAAGATGATCACTCCACCATTTCTACATTTTTTCTCCCTCTCCTCTCCCTCCTCCCACCTTTCCTCTCGGCTTTTTGCCGAAGCCCTACCCCCCTCCCCTTTTCTTCATTCCACATTCAAGTTTCCACCTCCCATACAAGTAAATATTACTTCCTATATCATGATCATTTATATTCCAAAGAGTTTTGAGTAAAAAGTTTAAGTTTTAAAGTTGCATGTTAAGGTTTTAGTGAAACTCAAATATACAATCTTGATTCTTATGGATTTAAGGTTGTTTTTGAGAGGACTACAATGAATGGATAAGTGCCAAGTCATGAGAAGGAAAATCTTGATGATTTAATGGCCATTTCCATCCATTTCATTCGGCCATGACCATATGGGAGCCGAATGAATGGTCCTTGAAATCATTCTTGTTGTTTTGTTCCATTTTTGCATGTTTATGTGATAATGACTTAAATTTTGTGGTGATAATTTGATAAAACTCCTTGCATGCTAAGTGATCATCTAGGTATACCTTATGCTAGGCTTGCATGTCAATTTTAAGATGGAATATATGTAGAAAATGGGTTGTTTTGGGTTGAAAAACCCGAAGGCATGCATGCATGTGGAAATTCTCTTAGTTTGTTGTAAGATTTTGATCATTTGGAAAAGATTTTGTTAGTGAGCCTTAATTTCAGTAGGAATAATGTGATAATATGGATTTATGCTTCTTGTTGCATGGTAATAATTTGTGGTTATCTTTTATAAAAATATATATCATGTTGTTTCAAAAGCATAAAGGTTTATGAGTTGTAAAGAGTAGTCTCTTTTATTTTGCCATAGTTGCACCTTAGGTAAGGATGATCTCACCAAGGTTATTTTGAGAAAAAGGGAGTTAGTTCAGTAGAATACCAAGTATAAGTCTTGGTTTAAGTATTTAGTTGTTGATAATTGGGTTTGTCAAGTCAAAACCTTGGAAAATGAGAGTTATAGTTTCTGCAGAAAAATCAGTTTAGTACCCTGAGTTTAGAGTGAGTTTTGACCATGTCATTGATGGGCACTTTGAGGCCCAAGCCACCAGAAGTTAGTATGGGGAATATATAATAGGTTTTAG
Source organism: Apium graveolens (assembly GCF_009905375.1). NCBI lineage: Eukaryota > Viridiplantae > Streptophyta > Magnoliopsida > Apiales > Apiaceae > Apium > Apium graveolens. Next base: position 178,001,629 of record NC_133654.1, read on the forward strand.
GAGTTGGTTGGAGGTTTGCATGTCATTTGGTTAGGTGCACAAGTAGAATAACAAAATCTGTCCAGCAGGGGACAGTTTTGTTGCAACTTGGAAATAGGGAGATTTGGCCATGTCATGGGTAGGCCCTCATTAGGCCCAATTGGGCCTTAGTTAGAGGGTATGTCAGAGAAGTTTTTCCAACCATAGTTCATAGGATATGAGCTAGAACCATGTGTCACAAGTTAATTCAAGTCAGGGCATTTTCTGCCCAGAAAAACAGGGGTACCTTGGACTTTTAGCTTAGGCCCAAGAAGGCCCAAGTCAGGCCTTTGAGCCACATCAAGCTTGTGAGATGCCCTTAGGTCAGGAGAGTCTTGTGTAAAAATTTTGAAGAAAAACTTGTAGTTTAAGAGTGTCTAATGCACTCAAGAAACCTTAGTTACCATTCTGAAATTTGCACCAGTGAGCACTTTCACTTATCACATAGTTTTAGGACACTTAGAAGTGAGTATTAGGTCGACCACCATAGTTGTAGGATAGTGTAAGGTCAGTAGAACAAAAGGCACAAGTGAGGGTCAATAGGTTTTGGATAATTTAAGAAAGGCACATTGAGTTAGGAAGCCCAAATTCGAAGACTTCGTTTAGTTAGCGACCAAGTAACTTAAGTGGTGAGTCGAGATCATCCAAGCCTAGTGTGGCATTATGGTGTATATGATGTTATTTGGTATTAATATACGATATGTGATTATGTGGCTACGTGTGTACATTTAAAAATATAAATGTTGGATATGAATTAAGTATGTATAGGCCTAAGTGCCATCCATGTTTAATTTCGGGTTGTAAATAGGTTAAGATGGAAGGAATATATTATAATGAGGATTATTATTATTTATGTAGGATCTCGAGACGAGGGAAAACTTGCCTTAAAAGTCGAGTGAAGCTCCAGTTGTTGCTCCTACCAGTCAGACCAGACCAGTCTATCTCAAGGCAAGTGATTCAACTTGACCTTCGCATTTACTGTAAACAGTTCATATATATATATCGATGCAATTATCCTGAGTCATTTTGATATATTTAAATCAAGAGTATCTTTTGTTTATCTTTGAATTACATAGAGATGCCATGAACCCTCGAGTACGTATTGCAAGTAGTTCAAAAGTCTTTCATGATAGTTTAATGCCATGATAAAATAGAGATTTGTTATAATACCTTATTGATCCTTTTGATTATCATGCTATTGATCCCTGAGAAATCTTGATATTGCACCCTGATGCTTTGATTCAACTCTTGAAATAACCTCGATAGAAACTTTATCTTGATACCTAAAAGCCAATCATTTCTTAAATTCATTCATGATTGTTTGATAACCCTATCCTTACCCTAAAGCTTGATGCCCTGTTATATCTTGAGCTGATGATCACTTCCTTTATATTTTAGCACCTCTATCCTATTGGAACCAGTGATGCTTATCTCCTTGATGTTCTAATACCTATACCTTGTCTACAACCATTGCTTTAAGCCTAGTTTGGCATTACTCTTTCATATTATCCAATAGCCTTGCTTAATTTCCTTGTCAAAATTCTTGTTTATGGAAATCTCTCGATTACCCTAATATAGTAAAGTCTAGTAGATCATGGCCCTGAGATTTAGAGTCAGAATTCCAGTGTTTCAAGTTGATCTTTAATCCCCTGATAAAAATGATTTCAGTCAAAAGAGATTTTGTCATAAATCGGCATCAGTTTTCGAAATGAATAAAAGGTGGATTTTTCAGTCCCAAAGGGGGACAAATGTTTTCTTGAATGGTGGATCTGGACTGAGACGCGAGTCCTTTCCACACTTATATTAGGCTTAAAAGTTGCCTAGGGATTCCCAATAATGTTTTAGAACCCAGCGAGGTTCGGGATTACTTCGCGGCTGATCACCGGCTGTAATCCGTAGCGTCATAAAATGATTTTGATTAAGTATGATTTTAAAATTTGTTTTGATGCAAGCAAAATGATGCCAACTCACGTAAGTTTTATCTCTCGATTATCATTGATTATGTCATTCCATTGTCATTCCTAAAGGTATATCCCGATTTATGCTTTGCGCTGTATTGTTTGCACTTGTTGAGCTTTTGGCTCACTTCTTGCTTTACCCTGATATTACAGCTAGCAGCCATGGTTAGATTCAAGCAGACTGCCCGTAAGACCTATGATGCTGACGCTTATGTTCGAGCTCAGGTAGAATAAGTAATAATAGTTGTGTGAGGACTCGGTATTTGTAATCAGATGTAATAGTTGGTAGTGTTGGGCTGTTTCAAACCCTAAACTGTAAAGATCTTGGATTTTGGTTGTGTAATACTCTTTAAAATGATGTAATAGCTATAATTATTTTGCTATTTAAGTTGGGGGTGTGACAGGTTTTGGTATCAGAGCTACGGTTTAGAGTCCCTGAACAGCCCAAATAGGTTATAGGACTTGTGAGTAGGTTATAGATACTATGCGAGAGAGTAGGTAAAGTAAATTATTATTAATACTCCTCTTATTGGTTGTCAGCAAAGGGCGCATTCCTCGTCATCCTCTGGGTCGGACGACACTATTGCTTTCTCCGTGTATGCTGAGTTGAGGCGCGAGTTCGACATGCTTCAGGGCAAGTACGACCGACTGATAGACCGACTGAAGAACGTGTATCCGGACAGCCGAAACTACGAAGGGAAGCCCAAGGAGCAGATGATTGCGAGACTTGAGACCTTGGTTCGGTACGTTAACACTAAGCTTGAGGAGATGCCAGCGCACCGGGACCGTACCAGCCAGTATGTCATTCAGATGGTGGCGGATGAGCTCCAGAGCATTGTGAAGACACTTCGAGAGAAAAAGTCTACCAAGCCCCGTTCAGATGGAGTGGAGCCTTAGTTCTTTCCATTTACCTTTCATGTTGTTGTACTATCAAACTCTAAGGAATCCCCAGTTGTTTCTGTCTTTCCTTTAAATAAGCCTGTTATTTCTAGAATCAGACTATGTCCCAATCCTATGTACTGTGACCTTTAAAAATTTCAATAATTATGTGCTATTGTTCCATTTGCTCTCAACTGTTATTTTATGTTTTTATCATCATATCTGCTTAATTTGGAAACGTGACCCCATATGTAAACAAGAATGCCATGCGATACCCTCGAATCATTTTATCATTCATATTTGTTATAACACAACTCTTATTTCAGGATCATGCCTCCCAAAAAGAAGAATCCAACAACCACCTTCACCACAGACCCAAATATTCTTCAACTACTGGAAACCTTGCAACAGCAAACCAATGCTATAGCTCAACAACAACTAACTCTTCAACAACGAATTGAAAACCAAGATAACCGTGAGCCATATCAACCACCTGAACCACCAGTACCACCAAGACAAATTGTCACTTTCAAGGCTTTTCAGAATGTGAATCCACCTGTATTTCATGATACCACTGATCCAGTGATAGCAAACACATGGATCAAGGAGATAGAAAGGGCTTTTGAGTTGGTACAGTTAGGGGACGATCAGAAGACGCTGTATGCCACTTACTTCTTGAAGGGAGAAGTCATTTATTGGTGGGAATCAGTAAAAGCTATGGAAGTCACTCAGCAGATTTCTTGGGAGAGATTTAAGAAGTTATTTCTGGACAAGTATTACCCTAAGTACATGCAGAATCAGATGGAGCTAAAATTTCTTGAGTTAAAACAAGGGAACATGACTGTACTGGAATATGAGAAGAAGTTCACTGAGTTGTCAAGGTTTGTGACAAAGTATACCAGCACTGAGGAGGAAAAAGCAAAGAAATTTCAGCAAGGATTGGAGCCTTGGATCAGAGATAGGGTGGCTATGTTTGAGCTTGAGACTTATGTGGGAGTAGTACAGAAAGCTGCTCTGATTGAGAATAATGGGATGCAGTCAAGAAAAGAGAGGGATAACAAGAAGAGGAAGGTTCCATTTTATGGAGAAAAGTCTGAAGCTGGAAGTTCGCAAGATCGGAATGTAAAGAGGATTGGTTTCCAGAAGGGCGGAAATTTTCAAAGGAAAGGAAATTTGGGCAAAAGGCAAGAATCAAAAGGGAACAATCAGGCAAGCCAAGGGCAAGTTGGAGAAAACAGGTTCCAGAGGCCAGAATGCAAGCACTGTGGAAGAAGGCACCCCGGAGTATGCAATAAGCTGAGTATGACCTGTTATAGGTGCAATCAGAAGGGACATTTGGCAAATGAGTGCAAGATGCCGAGGCCAGGAGTTACGTGCTACAAGTGTGGGAAGACTGGACACATGGCTAGGGAGTGTAAGGCAACAGGACCAGTCAGAGCTCTGATGAACGTGGCAAGTACCAGTGCAAGCGTGCCAGCTGAGGTATTGGCATTACCTCCACCACCCGCACCAACCCCGCAAGCAACAGCAAGGACATTTGACCTGAAGATGAAAGATGCTGTTCAGAATTCTGAGGTGATAGCAGGTACACTTTTACTCAATAATGTCAAAGCTAAAGTATTGATTGATTCGGGAGCCACAAGATCTTTCATATCAGAATCTTTTGTTGATAAGATCCAATGTGATAAAACGGTTATGAGTGAGGTAGTAAATGTGGTAATTGCGAACCAAGAGAAGATTCCTGTGAATCAATTTTGTCCAAAATGTGAGATTGATATTTCGGGATATAAGTTCTCGGCCGACTTGATACTCTTCAAGCTGGGAGAGTTTGATATAATCTTAGGAATGGATTGGTTAGGAGAGAATAGCGCGCAGATAAATTGTAAGACCAAGAGAGTGTATTTAAAGACGAAGAGTGGAGAGAAGGTAGTATTTAAGGGACAGAGGCAAGAGCGACTATTTCTTACAATTATTCAGGCTAAGAAGTTACTTAGAAAAGGTTGTGAGTCGTTCCTAGCATATGTAGTGGATTCAGAGAGAGGCAGCCCCAGCATGGAAGATATTCCTGTAGTTAATGAGTTCCCCGATGTGTTTCCCGACGAACTACCAGGCTTACCACCAGATCGACAAATTGAGTTCGAGATCAACCTTGCTCCAGGCACGGAACCAGTTTCAAAGGCTCCGTATAGGATGGCACCAGCAGAAATGAAAGAGTTAGCGAGCCAGCTACAAGAATTATTGGATAAGGGAGTGATACGACCAAGTACGTCGCCATGGGGAGCACCTGTTCTCTTTGTGAAGAAGAAAGATGGGAGTATGCGTCTATGCATAGATTACCGGGAGTTGAATAAAGTAACGATCAAGAACCGCTACCCGCTACCAAGGATAGATGACCTTTTTGATCAGTTAAAGGGAGCAAAATGTTTTTCGAAGATTGACTTGAGATCGGGATACCATCAATTAAAGATCAAGGAAGGAGATATTCCCAAGACCGCATTTAGGACCAGATATGGGCATTATGAATTCCTAGTAATGCCGTTTGGATTGACCAACGCCCCGGCCGCATTCATGGATCTGATGAATCGAGTATTTAAGAAGTATTTGGATAAATTTGTCGTGGTATTTATTGATGACATCCTTATTTATTCTAAATCGGAAGAAGAACATATGCAGCATCTCTGGATAGCATTGGAGATACTCCGACAAGAGAAGTTGTATGCCAAGTTTACCAAATGTGAGTTTTGGTTAAAGGAAGTTCAATTTTTGGGGCATGTTATTGGAAATGATGGAATTAAAGTGGATCCGGCGAAGATTGATGCAGTTATGAGTTGGGAGAGGCCAAGGACTCCTACGGAAGTGCGAAGTTTTCTAGGATTGGCCGGATACTATAGAAGATTCGTCAAGGATTTCTCGAAGATCGCCACACCATTGACCAAGTTAACCAGAAAGAATCAAAAGTTTGAATGGAGTGCAGAATGTGAAAATAGCTTTCAAGAGTTAAAACAAAAGTTGGTAACAGCTCCGGTGTTAGTACTTCCAGATGATCAAGGGAATTTTGTAATATTCAGCGACGCTTCACATAAGGGTTTGGGTTGTGTGTTGATGCAACACAGTAAGGTAATAGCATATGCGTCAAGACAGTTGAAGCCGCACGAGTTAAAGTATCCGACGCATGACTTGGAATTAGCCGCCATAGTGTTCGCACTCAAGATTTGGAGACACTATCTCTATGGAGAAAAGTGTGAAATCTACACGGATCACAAGAGCTTAAAGTACATTTTTACTCAGAAAGAGCTCAATATGAGGCAGAGGAGATGGCTGGAATTGATTAAAGACTATGACTGTTCGATAAATTACCATCCTGGAAAGGCGAACGTAGTGGCCGATGCGCTGAGTCGGAAGGAAAGATTGAATGCAATGATAACATCAAAAGAGTTATCTGAAGAAATCGGAAAATTTGAACTGGAACTTTGTGCTTATGGGAAAGTCAAAGAAGTTTGTCATGCAATGACCTTTCAGCCAATACTACTGGAAAAGATAAAGAAGTATCAAGAGGAAGTAATGGAAAAAGAGAAAAATCAGTTATCTGGAGAAGAGATTAATACTAAAAGGGATGAGCAAGGAATACTAAGGTTTTCATCCAGAATATGGATTCCCCATGTATCTGAATTAAAGAATGAGATCCTCCATGAAGCCCACCATTCGAAATTCTCAATCCACCCGGGAAGCACCAAGATGTATCAAGACTTAAAGAAGAACTTTTGGTGGCCAAATATGAAGCGAGACGTGGCAGAATGGGTTGCGAAGTGCTATACTTGTCAGAAAGTAAAGGCAGAACATCAACGACCAAGCGGGTTAATTCAGCCCCTGAAGATTCCAGAATGGAAATGGGAAAATATCGCTATGGACTTTATAGTAGGACTACCGCGAACAAAATCCGGACATGACGCAATATGGGTTATAATTGATCGTCTTACGAAGTCGGCGCATTTCCTTCCAATAAATGAGAAGTCGTCACTGGACAAGTTGGTTCATCTGTATGTGCACGAAATCGTATTAAGGCATGGAGTACCTGTATCAATAGTTTCAGACAGAGATCCCCGATTTAACTCAAGATTCTGGAAACAATTCCAGGAATGTCTTGGCACGAAGTTGAATATGAGCACGGCGTATCACCCGCAGACTGATGGCCAGAGTGAAAGAACAATTCAAACCATTGAAGACATGTTGCGCAGTTGTGCAATCGATTTTGCTGGAAGTTGGGACGACCACCTGCCATTAATTGAATTTTCATATAACAACAGCTATCATTCCAGTATCGGCATGCCACCATATGAAGCTTTGTACGGGCGAAAATGTAGATCACCAACAAGTTGGGATGAAGTAGGAGAAGGAAGAATTCTCGGCTCAGAATTGGTACAACAGTTGCATGACTCAGTCAAGTTAATTCAGAAAAGGTTGCTTGCTGCTCAAGATAGACAGAGGAAGTATGCGGATCCAGCGCGCAAGGATGTTCAATTCCAAATTGGCGAAGCTGTGTTGCTAAAAGTGTCACCTAGGAAAGGGTTGATAAGATTTGGCAAGAAAGGAAAGTTAGCACCTAGATACGTAGGTCCTTTTGAGATTTTGAGTCAAGTAGGAAAGGTGGCCTACGAGTTGGCCTTACCACCTCAGTATCAGCATGTGCATAATGTGTTCCATGTGTCGTTGCTTAAGAAGTACAATCCTGACGCTAGCCATGTGATAGAATATGAACCTGTAGAAATTCAGGCAGACCTGTCATTTGTGGAGCAACCGGTTAAAGTACTCGACTGGCAAGTAAAGAGTCTTAGAAATAAATCAGTAAAGTTAGTGAAAGTACTTTGGAGGAACCCTAAGGTCGAAGAGTCGACTTGGGAGTTAGAGTCTGATATGCGTTCCCGGTATCCTCATCTGTTCTCTTAGATTCTGGGGACAGAATCCCTTAAGGGGGAGAGGATGTTACGACCGGCATTTTATGTAATATTATTTGTGAATAATATTAAGTTAAATAAAAATATATTCAATGCTTGTACGTTTGTGTGAGTGAAAATTTTTGCATTTTAAATTTGCTCTGGGTAGTATATGATTTTTCAAAGCAAGAATTTATTTAATTTCTTTATTTTTGATTTATAAGGAATATTCTAAGCTTTGGAAAAATTTTCTTTTAAAAGACATTTTGTACACAAATTTTGAAAATGATTTTATAAAGTCTCTAAAAATCCAAGTTATTTTATGGTATAAATTTTATAATTTTTGAACTTGTACTTTATTATATAAAAATAAATCTTTGGAAATTAGTTGCTTAATAATTATCAAATTACATGAATAACCTTGCATGCAAACTCTCTTCTATTTAACCAAAGGGCTAAAGAGTCAATAACCACCCCACTAACTCACAAATTGCTAGCCAAATTACCTCCTTGACCTTGCATGCAAACTTGCCTAACTTTGGCTAGAGGGTTACTCTTGTAATTTCTCACATCCACTCACTTGTGGGCAAATAAAAACCAAACAATCAAGATGATCACTCCACCATTTCTACATTTTTTCTCCCTCTCCTCTCCCTCCTCCCACCTTTCCTCTCGGCTTTTTGCCGAAGCCCTACCCCCCTCCCCTTTTCTTCATTCCACATTCAAGTTTCCACCTCCCATACAAGTAAATATTACTTCCTATATCATGATCATTTATATTCCAAAGAGTTTTGAGTAAAAAGTTTAAGTTTTAAAGTTGCATGTTAAGGTTTTAGTGAAACTCAAATATACAATCTTGATTCTTATGGATTTAAGGTTGTTTTTGAGAGGACTACAATGAATGGATAAGTGCCAAGTCATGAGAAGGAAAATCTTGATGATTTAATGGCCATTTCCATCCATTTCATTCGGCCATGACCATATGGGAGCCGAATGAATGGTCCTTGAAATCATTCTTGTTGTTTTGTTCCATTTTTGCATGTTTATGTGATAATGACTTAAATTTTGTGGTGATAATTTGATAAAACTCCTTGCATGCTAAGTGATCATCTAGGTATACCTTATGCTAGGCTTGCATGTCAATTTTAAGATGGAATATATGTAGAAAATGGGTTGTTTTGGGTTGAAAAACCCGAAGGCATGCATGCATGTGGAAATTCTCTTAGTTTGTTGTAAGATTTTGATCATTTGGAAAAGATTTTGTTAGTGAGCCTTAATTTCAGTAGGAATAATGTGATAATATGGATTTATGCTTCTTGTTGCATGGTAATAATTTGTGGTTATCTTTTATAAAAATATATATCATGTTGTTTCAAAAGCATAAAGGTTTATGAGTTGTAAAGAGTAGTCTCTTTTATTTTGCCATAGTTGCACCTTAGGTAAGGATGATCTCACCAAGGTTATTTTGAGAAAAAGGGAGTTAGTTCAGTAGAATACCAAGTATAAGTCTTGGTTTAAGTATTTAGTTGTTGATAATTGGGTTTGTCAAGTCAAAACCTTGGAAAATGAGAGTTATAGTTTCTGCAGAAAAATCAGTTTAGTACCCTGAGTTTAGAGTGAGTTTTGACCATGTCATTGATGGGCACTTTGAGGCCCAAGCCACCAGAAGTTAGTATGGGGAATATATAATAGGTTTTAGGAGTTGGTTGGAGGTTTGCATGTCATTTGGTTAGGTGCACAAGTAGAATAACAAAATCTGTCCAGCAGGGGACAGTTTTGTTGCAACTTGGAAATAGGGAGATTTGGCCATGTCATGGGTAGGCCCTCATTAGGCCCAATTGGGCCTTAGTTAGAGGGTATGTCAGAGAAGTTTTTCCAACCATAGTTCATAGGATATGAGCTAGAACCATGTGTCACAAGTTAATTCAAGTCAGGGCATTTTCTGCCCAGAAAAACAGGGGTACCTTGGACTTTTAGCTTAGGCCCAAGAAGGCCCAAGCCAGGCCTTTGAGCCACATCAAGCTTGTGAGATGCCCTTAGGTCAGGAGAGTCTTGTGTAAAAATTTTGAAGAAAAACTTGTAGTTTAAGAGTGTCTAATGCACTCAAGAAACCTTAGTTACCATTCTGAAATTTGCACCAGTGAGCACTTTCACTTATCACATAGTTTTAGGACACTTAGAAGTGAGTATTAGGTCGACCACCATAGTTGTAGGATAGTGTAAGGTCAGTAGAACAAAAGGCACAAGTGAGGGTCAATAGGTTTTGGATAATTTAAGAAAGGCACATTGAGTTAGGAAGCCCAAATTCGAAGACTTCGTTTAGTTAGCGACCAAGTAACTTAAGTGGTGAGTCGAGATCATCCAAGCCTAGTGTGGCATTATGGTGTATATGATGTTATTTGGTATTAATATACGATATGTGATTATGTGGCTACGTGTGTACATTTAAAAATATAAATGTTGGATATGAATTAAGTATGTATAGGCCTAAGTGCCATCCATGTTTAATTTCGGGTTGTAAATAGGTTAAGATGGAAGGAATATATTATAATGAGGATTATTATTATTTATGTAGGATCTCGAGACGAGGGAAAACTTGCCTTAAAAGTCGAGTGAAGCTCCAGTTGTTGCTCCTACCAGTCAGACCAGACCAGTCTATCTCAAGGCAAGTGATTCAACTTGACCTTCGCATTTACTGTAAACAGTTCATATATATATATCGATGCAATTATCCTGAGTCATTTTGATATATTTAAATCAAGAGTATCTTTTGTTTATCTTTGAATTACATAGAGATGCCATGAACCCTCGAGTACGTATTGCAAGTAGTTCAAAAGTCTTTCATGATAGTTTAATGCCATGATAAAATAGAGATTTGTTATAATACCTTATTGATCCTTTTGATTATCATGCTATTGATCCCTGAGAAATCTTGATATTGCACCCTGATGCTTTGATTCAACTCTTGAAATAACCTCGATAGAAACTTTATCTTGATACCTAAAAGCCAATCATTTCTTAAATTCATTCATGATTGTTTGATAACCCTATCCTTACCCTAAAGCTTGATGCCCTGTTATATCTTGAGCTGATGATCACTTCCTTTATATTTTAGCACCTCTATCCTATTGGAACCAGTGATGCTTATCTCCTTGATGTTCTAATACCTATACCTTGTCTACAACCATTGCTTTAAGCCTAGTTTGGCATTACTCTTTCATATTATCCAATAGCCTTGCTTAATTTCCTTGTCAAAATTCTTGTTTATGGAAATCTCTCGATTACCCTAATATAGTAAAGTCTAGTAGATCATGGCCCTGAGATTTAGAGTCAGAATTCCAGTGTTTCAAGTTGATCTTTAATCCCCTGATAAAAATGATTTCAGTCAAAAGAGATTTTGTCATAAATCGGCATCAGTTTTCGAAATGAATAAAAGGTGGATTTTTCAGTCCCAAAGGGGGACAAATGTTTTCTTGAATGGTGGATCTGGACTGAGACGCGAGTCCTTTCCACACTTATATTAGGCTTAAAAGTTGCCTAGGGATTCCCAATAATGTTTTAGAACCCAGCGAGGTTCGGGATTACTTCGCGGCTGATCACCGGCTGTAATCCGTAGCGTCATAAAATGATTTTGATTAAGTATGATTTTAAAATTTGTTTTGATGCAAGCAAAATGATGCCAACTCACGTAAGTTTTATCTCTCGATTATCATTGATTATGTCATTCCATTGTCATTCCTAAAGGTATATCCCGATTTATGCTTTGCGCTGTATTGTTTGCACTTGTTGAGCTTTTGGCTCACTTCTTGCTTTACCCTGATATTACAGCTAGCAGCCATGGTTAGATTCAAGCAGACTGCCCGTAAGACCTATGATGCTGACGCTTATGTTCGAGCTCAGGTAGAATAAGTAATAATAGTTGTGTGAGGACTCGGTATTTGTAATCAGATGTAATAGTTGGTAGTGTTGGGCTGTTTCAAACCCTAAACTGTAAAGATCTTGGATTTTGGTTGTGTAATACTCTTTAAAATGATGTAATAGCTATAATTATTTTGCTATTTAAGTTGGGGGTGTGACATAAACGGCAATTTGATCTCATTCTCCTTGCAATACTTCCTGAATTCTTCATTGTTAAACTGTGTTCCATTATCGGTGACTAGGATACAAGGAATTCCATACCTGCACATGATATTTTCCCACAGGAATTGTGTAACCTGTTTAGTTGTGATCTTGGCTAAAGGTTTATCTTCAATCCATTTGGTAAAGTAATTTATCGCAACAATCAAGAACTTCCTTTGAGCAGTTTCCATAGGGAAATGTCCAAGAATATCCATTCCCCATATAGCAAATGGGATTGGGGAGTTTATAGAAGTCAACATATTAGGAGGTTGCCTTACTACAGGGGCATATTTTTGACAAGGGTCACATCTCTTCACATATTCTTTGGCGTCAGCCATCATTTCTGGCCAATAGAAGCCTAAACGGGTGATTTTGTGGGCTAAGGCCCTGCCCCCCAAGTGTTGGCCATATATGCCCTCGTGTAATTCTTCTAGAGCAAGTCGAGCCTCGTTTGGCCTGAGGTATCTTATGTAAGGCACTATAAAAGATCTTTTATACAAAATTACGTCAGTCAAGGAATACCTCAGTGCTGGCATGTCCAATTTTCAGGCTTCAGTCACATCATTCGGGAGCCAACCAGTTTGAATATGGGCCTTAATAGGATCTATCCATGATGTCCCCAGCCCTATAGGGGTTACAAGCTTAACATCAATGCTCCATGTTTTTAAAATGCGGAAGTACACACTTCCTAAACTCTTCTCTATCTCTGATGAAGCGAACTTAGACAGCGCATTTGCCTTAACATTTGCCTCCCTTGGAATGTGTTCAACATGGCATTCATCAAACTGAGTCATCACAGCCCTTACTAGGTGGACATACCTAGCCATTGTTTCATCTCTTTCCTCAAACTCTCCCTTGACCTGGGATATGACCAGCTTTGAATCTCCACAAACTTTCAAGTTATTGACCCTCAATGTCCCTGTTAGGCCAAGGCCAGCTATCAGAGCTACATACTCAGCTTCATTATTTATGGTTAGGAAGTCTAACTTCATAGCATATTCAATCAAGAACCTATCTGGGCTTTGTAAAACTAGCACTGCCCCACTCGAACTTGTTTTTGATGCTCCATCAAAATAGAGAACCCAATATTCCTTCTATTTAATGCCCTCTTCTTTGTTATCTTCCGTGTCTTAAGGTATAGTATTTTCCTGCCCCCGACTTCTTGGTTGGGTATGGTACATTCAACCACGAAGTCAGTCAAAGCCTGGGATTTTATCGTCATTCGTGGTTTATACTTTATGTCGAATTCTCCCAACTCAATAGCCTATTTAATCAGCCTTCCACTAGCTTTAGGACTGTGCATAATGTTTCTCAAAGGTTGATTCGTTAGCACTTCAACTTTATGAGCTTGAACTTCCTTGAGACCATCACCAGGGCTAGAGCAAATTTTTCAATAGTCGAATAATTCAACTCAGCTCCGTGCAAGATTTTACTGACATAATATATGGGTTTCTGGACTTTAAGTTCCTCCTTAACCAATACAGTGTTAGAGCGAAAACACGCGCTAAAATTCACGCAAATATACGCGTTCGCAAGTAGTATAAGATATAGATCAGATTCGTTCCCACAGAGACTAGTTTAGGTGAAGTTCAATTTATGCACCTATGCAACAATGTATGGTTATCTCTCAATGCTAAGACAAATAACAAATTGGGTTTTGATTAAACTAAGAGATTATACTAAATAACATTAACTAAGAGAATTGAGGTTGAATTACTATAAATGACAAACATGGGATCCTAACTCCATTAAATACTTCATTCAGTAGCCTTTTTGTTCTTAACCTTACCATGTAATGGTGATGACACTAATCAGATAACACGAAACTAGTAAACGCCAAATTTCATTGTATGAATACACCTACTACCAAGCATCCATAAACGAGATAGAAGTTGAATAGGCACCAATTATGCTTAGTCCTTATATGCCTATAAGAATTGAAAACATAACGGTTTAATGCACAAGTTATCTATCGTTAATAGATAGGGAAAGTAAGATGGTTAAAATTACCTACGAATCATGCATAACAATTACATGAACCTATGCTAGCATGGCAAGTTCTAAACCTCTATATTCACTGTCGCTTCAATAGAGATTAACACGCTATCTTATATGTTAGCTACGCACATAAGACGAATAAGCACAACCAATACTAGGATATCAATCAATCACCACACACCAAGATATTGAAACAAATTAACTATCGAAATCCATAAGTAAATCCATTGGAACCCCATGATAACGATTAGTTCATAATCGAACTCATCATCACCATGGGTTCCAATGAAAGCATGATAATAAACAATATAAGAGCGCTAGGGTTCAAAGATAAATCAAAAACGAGCATCCAAGTATCATCTATATTAAAGAAAACAAAAGTATTCTTCTCCGTAGCCTTCTCATGCTCTCTAGGTCTTCTTATTGGTCTCCCAGACCTCCTTGTTGTTAAAAACATCTTTTTATGGGTATATATACGCTCCAGGATGACCAGGACTCTCAAAATCTTCAATTTTGACTAAAATCAGGATTTTGGGGCAGAAATCGGGCACGGCCGCGCGACCTTCATGCTATTATTGAACACATAACAAGGATGCTTACTTGCTTGTGCAATTAATTAGTTCCACAAAAGACTTATGCAATAATACCCATCTAGCGAGCGTTAGGTTAGCGGATCCCAGACTATAAAAGCCTTAGGTCACTAGGCACAAAGTCCCCTAAGAACTTAATAACTTGAGTATTAGAGAGCTCACTCTTGATCAGTTATGCATAAACACATACTCTTTTTATTTCTCATTTTTTCTTTTTTTTTCTCATTTTTTCTTTTTTTCAACAATTTCTGAATGAGTGCATTTCGCTCCATCTCATTCAACCCTAGACTACTCATATAAATATGAGTAGGCTACTAGCTATTTGACGCCTAGCCTTACAACAACTAGCAATAAAATCCAAGATTTTCTCCAGATAAAAAAAATCAGTGTTTTTACATCATTAGGAGAATATCACAAATTCTAAATATAACCAAGTGATTAAATCTCAACAACAAACAAGTATGATCATGATCTAGATCAAAAGCAACCCTATAAGACTTTGTTAAAATATTTATTTCTGGCATGCAAATCAATTCATTAGGACTTAAACATCCCTCTAATCGTCATCACCATACTCAAATCAACATCAACTTATCAATCGAAAATAGCTCAACCTAAGGGATCATGTTATATACATGCAAAAGCAACTACATGGACTCACAAAAAAAACAAACAAATATGTCCTATATGAACAATCATGCAACACTACGAATGAAATACAACTATATGCAATCATAAATCTATATGAACTATATCACTACACCATAAAATACCTATTACAACATCTTAATCATGGATGTTGCTAAATTATGTTGCATTAGCTACACTAATTTTGGCCTACTACAACATTGTATTTTTATGTTACCTTAGACACAAATATGGTGTTGCTCTAGATTTAAAGTGTTCCATGTTAAAAAATACATGCCTTATGTTGCCTTAGACTCATTAAAATTTAGTTTACTATATCTTTAAATAAAATTAAATTTTAAATAATTATTTGACTTTTAAAACTATTTACATTGATAAAAATAATTTGTATGTGTTGATATTTTTATAAGAAGTCAGAGTCTACCAAATAAATGAATTGTTATTTTTAATTTTGAAAGCATTTTTCATTAGATTTAAAAAGGACATGTTTTTAAAAATACAAATAAATATACTTCAACAAATTTAAAATAAAGTATATATTGTACAGGAGTGGCACGTAGAACCATGAAATGTTAGAGCGGTAAAAATGACCTCCCGTCCAAAATTTTTAAAAAATAAGGTATTAAAACTCACTTTAACAAGAAAAA
This sequence comes from Apium graveolens, assembly GCF_009905375.1. Classification (NCBI taxonomy): domain Eukaryota; kingdom Viridiplantae; phylum Streptophyta; class Magnoliopsida; order Apiales; family Apiaceae; genus Apium; species Apium graveolens. The sequence continues at coordinate 178,017,417 of NC_133654.1, forward strand.
CTAAAATCTATTTCTCCCCCTCTCTCTCCTGTATAATTAGGGCTCCTTCAGTTTCTTTAAATTTGAGGGATTCTCAATTGATCTGAGGTCGCGATTTAAAGCTTTGGTTGAGGCTTCTTCGAATTGGGGCTTCTTCAAATCAGGGTCTTTTATGCAGTTTAATTGATTTTGAAGCTTGTTCAATGGATTTGGGGTTAATACCCTTTCTTACTTTTTGTCAATCTCGCTTTCCCTCCCCACTCGTAGGTATCGTCTTCGTCTCTCTCTCTCTCTCTCTCTCTCTCATTTCTTCAAATTTGGGTTTGATACTTGTCAAATGATTCGGTTTGAGGCTTTTTTTTAATAGTTCAATCGATTGTTTAATCGATTAATTTCTTGGACTTAATGGGTTCTTTGATTTAGTTTAATTGATTAGGTTCTTCACATAAATTTCTCTCGACTTTAACTAATTACGGTTTCTCGAGCTTTTATTTCCGTACTCAAATTCTGCTTTAATGTTAGTTGCGAAAGTTCAAGAGACCTAATTTCAGGTATTTTTCTCATTTGTTTTCTCTGAGCATTGTAATATGGTTTCTATGAGCGAGATATGTTGGGTATATTTGATTTATTTAATATCAATTTAAGGCGGTTTCTATGATCAGGAGCATGTTTCTGAATAGAGCCAGGTCAGTAGCTTCTCTAAGTCTATTTTTAAACCATGGGTAGTTATACACTAATGCATAATTCAGTGTTTGTAAATTAAGCCATTCTATCTGTATCAGGCTGATTCATTGATTATGCTGTCGTTTGAGTGTCCCAGCTCTACAACATAATCGATGTTTTAAATTAATAAGTTGTTGGTAATATATCTGCCTTAAATGAAATGATTCTCTTTGATGACACATGCTAACTATGTATGTATATGCGACTTTATGTTGCGCATACACATGCTAATTGTGGTTTGTTTGTCGCACCTTATAGTTCTTTGATTTCTCCACCATATGATTTCCTTGGTACAACTAATGAATCCTAGTAATCCTTGGTACTTTTATATTTGTAATTATGTCGGTTCCAAAAATTAGTTCCCAATTACTATTTATGATACAAAAATCCTCTATACAGTATCAATGTGCTGGTGGTTGAAAATTCGAGCCAAAAACACCATAGTGTACACCAGTGTTTAATTTCAATTCTTATAAAATTAGTGCATATGACTTGGGACCAAGTTTCAGATCTCTATCACATTATTTTATTGGTCCTGTACTGTTTTCCTAATTCTAGCAAGTATTCAAAACGCGAGAATGAAAACAAATGGGTCACAGGGGCTTGGTCTTAGCCATCAGGCTACTTCCTCCTGTTCATGAGGTTGTTCCTGCGTGTTTTCAAACCATGACAATTATCCATCTCATTTGCCCCAATTAGATATACTTCTATGGATGTTTTTCCTACAAACAGGTTAATGAAGTTTTTATAAATTATTGTCTATAAATTAAGTTTCTTGAACTTAGCTTGCGCCGTTGTTATTAATAAATGTTTAATAGCTAAAAGTTTTTTACTTGCACGTCGTAAACTTATTATAGTGTATATTAACAGAACTTGGAGTATAAAATATGGTATTCAGATAAGTGGAGAAAAATACGTAGTAATATGTTTCTTGACTACAATATCTATTTATCCTAACTTCTGTACATTGTTGAACTACCCTTTAATGAGATTATTACGACTAATTTAAGCCTATATGCTATCACTAAACACAGGTCAGTGCACCTGGAGATTTGTGTGCTATTTTCCAGGAGAAGATGAATGCCCCAGTCTTGCTATGTTGTAAACACATATTTTGTGAAGACTGTGTGTCTGAGTGGTTAGTTTTTAATATCTCTAGTTATGGCTTGTCCTTTCTTTATATCGTCTTTACATTTTTAAAGATCTGAGTTGATGATGTTTGAGACTGAAAGACAGATGTTGTTGGTTCTAGAATTAATCTACATATTGCTTAGCTTTTAAATGCAGGAAGATATAATAAGTCTTAGCTACATAAGTAATCAGCTTTATGCTACTCTGTTGTGCTTTATTATTTTGAATTTTAGATTTTAAAATGCTGGTGTTAGATCTTTGATATACATCTTCATCTTGCTTTCAGGTTGTTAAACAAATGTGGGGTTATATTTGACAAAATAATTTGCAAGACCTAACAGACATGAGAAGTATAATTTGCGATGATGCATTACTTGCCCTTTTCAATATGGATTCTATTAATATGTTCCAAATGAACAAGGTGCTAACTAAGCATATATGGCCATTGGATTCCGATGGTAAAGTTACTTCTATAATATATTCTATGATGCTTATTTGGGAGTTACAGTTTCTTGTGTGTAAATTTATAGTAAACTTGGTATATGACCATGGTTTGCTATTTTTCCACTCACTCCTATTAAGATCTGCATAACTGATCTTTACATTTCTTAGATTGTTTATCCTCAAATTGTTCACTAGCTTCGGACCTGCAGACCCACCCATGGTACGTATTGTTTTCTTTATCAGACATAAGTCTGCTATGTTTAAGCAACTTATTATTGTGTGTCTTGCGCTGCATGTTGCAGCTTCTGTCTGCAATGGAGGATGGACATCTGACAGGCATCTTGCGTGGAGTAACAAAGTCTTTGATACAATTGTGAGTGTAACACTGCTAATTTACAAAACTAAGTGTTTCCCTCTTGTTAAAAACCGTTAATTTAAAAACAATGTTTGTTGGCCTGGGAATTTTTATTGTTTTTTATTCGTTTATTTTATATGGGTACATCTAAATTATTACAAAAATTTTATTTGCAGGGATTTTTATTGGCATGGGCATTTTTATTATTGTAGTCACAAACAACAATGGTTGATTTGTCAGCCAAAAAGTTTATTACAATCATAGAGGACTTGATTATTGACTTATTTCCCAATAATCATATTGTATGTTTTATATTGTGCCTGTCATTTAAGCTTATTTGTTTCATACAGTATAGACATAGACAGCTTGATTATTTTTTACAGCAATCTGAAGAAGGGAAAGATGAAGTATAATTTTCATTGCTCAGTCAGTTAGTCCTTGTGGCATTTGCATCACGATAAACCTTATCTTTGTCTCTGCATTTTTACAAGGCCAGCATAAACACTTGAAGTGTACTTGAAAATGCCCTTGTCGATGTAGTGTATAACACCAGGCTCATGCATACAGATGTTGTTCTTTTTTGTTAAAAGATTGATTAAGTAGGTGCTGGTGAAAACTAAAATTTCTTTAACAATTATGCTTTCATGGAGGATGTGTTAATATGAATATATAGTTTTTTTTTAATTCATGTTAGGAAAACAACCATTTGTACTATCTTACTGGACTAAATAGGATTAAGAGGCCTGTACTTGGTCTCTTGTACAGACTAGAGAGGAATCTATATGTTTGATATGATAGCATTGTTCATATAACATTCCTATAATATTTCAGATGGTTGTAGCATTGTTCATATTTGTTGGTTATTAACTAAGTTATTAACTATGTTTGCTGGTTCGATTTCTTTCTTGCAAATAACTTTGTTAATATTTCAGGGAACAAAGAAGATTTACAAGAGAAAGCTTCACGTGTATAAAAAGGGAAACACCCCGATGGTGGAGTCGAGGAGAAAATGAAGCAAATTTAAGCATTAGCTTCTAGTAGTACTTTTTAAAATTTTTAATCTTAGGCTGTTGTTAAGTAAAAAATTTGAACTAGTTTATAGTTAGTTTTGACGTTTAATTTGGTTGTATATTTGGATGTTTAATGTTTGGGTTGGATGCATTATTTTGCAGTTATAAAATTGTATATTGGGATTCTTCAGTTTACAGAATTAGCATTTCAATTTCTTTGTGCTAAAGTGTTACGATAGCCTTCTAAACTGTTAGCATATTATGTTTAAAATATTTTAATAGGCTAGTTATAATGTTACAATAGCTTCTCAAAGTGTTACATTAAACTCTATGGGCCCACTTTCCACGTCATTAAGACAACTCAGCATTGTGGGTCCCACACTTGCCATGTCATCTAGACGGTGGGACCCACTTTTTAAAAATATTTTAAAACTATAAGTAACATAAAAAACAAGTTACAACTGATCTCTCTTTCTGTTGCATTAGCAAGCTAAGGCAACATATAAATAAGTTAAAACACGATGTTGCCTTAGGCACCAAAGATGTTACCTTAGACCCCTAAGGTAACATGGAAAAACCTATCTTTAAGAAAATGTTACCTTAGCTTAAAAGTGGGGCAAGAGCAACATATTTACCCCCTAATGCAACATTTTTTTGGTGTTACAGTAGGCATTTTATGGTGTAGTGTATGGACACACACAAACTAATCCTTACATTATCACCCCTAAACTTAAAATTTTCAATGTGCTCATTGAAGGTAATAATAAGGATTTTAGGCATACCTAGTCGTCGAAAAGATCACCCTCCTCGGGTGGAGGATCAGTGGCCAATCAACCTCAACACTAGTGTCTCGAAAAACAGTACCAAGAGCGTGTGTCAAATCTTCAGCAAAACGTCGGTGGATGTCATGCATGGCCTCAATGCACCGAATCAACCTTTTATACTGCCCATCACCAAGACCAAACCTATCAACTGTCTGTGGTGCATGAGAGGGACCATCTGTAAACATGGGAGGAACCGGCCGGTCACCTAAGAATGCATAACTCAAGTAATCTGGCAGTGGGTTGAGCTCAAGTGTGGGAGCTTCTTCAATAAATGGTTGAAAATTCTCGTGATAAATTTTCAGCTCTGCTAACCCAAGATAATTGCATGGCATATCCAACTTCCTCTTCCATGGAGGTGTATTCAAAACCTGCAGCTCCTCTGCTCCTTCTTCAACTTCAATAACTGATTCCCTTATTAAGGATCTCTCTAAGGTATCTAACCTTGGTAATTGCTCAGGCTCTGAATTCATGACACAGTCGACCCGCTCTACTTTGAAGCACTCTTCTATAGCTATGGGTAACTTTATTGCCTTGAACATATTAAAAGTGACCTTCTGATCGTGAACCTTGATCGTAAGCTCTCCTTTTTGCACATCGATCATAGTTCGGCTAGTAGCTAAGAATGGTCTCCCCAAGATAATGGGAATCTTCTTATCTTCCTCAAAATATAGAATTACAAAATCAGCAGGGAAGATGAGTTTGTCCACCTTAACCAAGACATCCTCCACTATTCCTCGCAGATAAGCGATGGAACGATCAGCAAGTTGCAATGACATGTATGTCAGTTTTGGATCAGGTAGACCAAGCTTTTTGAAGATAGACAAGGGAATCAGATTGATGTTAGCTCCCAAATCACATAAACACTTGTCGAAAGACAAGTTTCCAATAGTGCAAGGAATAGTGAAGCTTCCAGGATCTTTAAGCTTCGGAGGCAACTTCTGTTGTAGCACAGCACTACATTCCTCCGTACGAGCAACAGTCTCTAAGTCATCGAGCTTCACTTTCTGAGAAAGAATACCTTTCATAAACCTCGCATAGCTAGGCATCTGTTCAAGAGCTTCAGCGAAAGGTATGTTGATATGAAGTTTCTTGAACACCTCCAGAAACTTAGCAAATTGCTTATCCAACTTCTGCTTCTACAGCCTTTTAGGAAAAGGAGATGGAGGATAGACATGTTTCTCCCCTGTATTACCCTCAGGAGGAGTGTGTTCCATAATTTTCTTCCTTGATTCCACTTCTGCTTCCTTCTGCACATCTTCTTCAGCCAAAACTTCAGATTCTGGAACTTGAGATTTTTCAGGGCTTGCAGCCTTCCCATACCTTAATATAATTGCCTTAACCTGCTCTTCTGCTTCCCTCTTGCCTGGAACTTCTACATCACTAGAAAGCGTTCCCGGTAGTCGATTCAATAAGGCGTTAGCAATTTGTCCTATCTGGTTCTCCGGAGTCTTGATAGAAATAGCCTGGCTTTGGCATATAAGAGCCTAGTTTTTGCACATAAGCCTCAACTCTTCTAATTCAGATTTTTCATTCGAAGATTGTCCTGCATCATGAGTTTGTTGTCGAGGTTGGAGTTATCTTGGTGCAAATTGTTGCGGAAAACCAGGAGGATTGAATTACTTGTTTCCAAACTACTGGAACGGTTGTTGCATCATATTCTGATTATTGCTCCAGCTGAAGTTAGGATGATTTCAGTTTTCAGGATGATAAGTGTCTGGAACTGGTTGATGCGATCTCTGTAAGTTGCTCACAAACTGAGTTGATTCACTAGATATAGCGCATTGCTCCGTCGCATGTGAACCTGCACGCAGCTCAAAAACTCTGGTTATCTGATTAACACCATAGTTAGCCAAAGAATCGATCTTCATAGACAACGCCCTTAGTGTTAGTGTATACTGAAAATATTTATTTGAAGTATGTACATTTATTTCTGGCCAGTTTATTTGAGAATCACTTGAATGTTTACATGTTGTCTAATATTATATATTGTGAACAATCTAGTATCAAATGGGATACAGAATATTAGATTGTTAAATGCGGTTATATAATATAATAAGGTTCACAGCACAGGTGGTGTTGGACAATCCACTGGTATGGTTGTAGTATTATTTAGATTAGTTTATATTGACTAATAAATAATACTAGTATACTTTATGTATATTGAACAGGATCAAATTTAGAATTGTTCCCTTAATACTGATTAAGAAGGAGAACTAAGATTCTATGTTATTATTAATGCTTAGGTTCTTAATCCGGAAATAGTAATTGACACCTGTATATTATTTACATGCTTTGATTTATATATGAAATAATTCTTTTGAATTATATCATTATATTTTGGGTGATGGAATTATATACATGGTGGATATTATTTATTGAAGGAATCCATGTCTTGATAATATTCGGGTTAATGATGTCCCCTTGAAAGCTCAAAAAGATTTAATTATGTGAAACCCTGCAGGTGGAATTTATTCTGGCATAATTAAATAAAGGTTGAGTGGATGATCAAGGATAAAAGATATTAATTAAATAAATTATCAGTAATTTATTTAATTAATGGACATATGATATTTTAAACATGGGGAATTTAATAAGCAAATAATATTGGAACCGAATTAATTAAATTACGGTATTAGGAAAGGTAGTGCAAATATTAATTCTTTAGTGGATTGAATTAATATTTAATTACATTGGGCTAGGCTCAAGATGTAATTAGAAGGCCCAACCTAATTATCCATGGTCCCTATTGTAGCCTATATATATTCTTATTCTCTTCTTGCTTGGCAATTGGGTGAAAAAATATTGTAGCCACCAAGGAGCAAGAAGAGAGGATAACTTGAGAAGATGGAGGCCACACTTCGCTCAAGGGAATTTGGGAATACAATAGAAGAGCGTGGAATCAACCATTAACAAGGTAATCCTCTTTTCGTAATCTTTATCGTAAAACGTAGTAACACCCTAAGTCCGTGGTTCTCAACAATTGGTATCAAGAGCCTGGTAATGGGTTCTACGTTTTATGATATAATGTCCATGTCGTAATTATATATGCGTTTATATAATGTTTTGCTTGTATTGGTTTTGATGCAGGTTGTTAATCCACTATTATGTCCATGTATATTTTAATTATGTGTTTGGATCCCACGTGGTTTAATCGTGGTTAATTTTTGTTTTGGTTTCCACGTGGTTTAATCGTGGTTGTAATTTACACGAGGGTTGATCGTGTTAGAATAGATTTTACAAAATTAGTTTTGTATTAGATCTATTTTTCTTTGTAATTGTTCCGGGTATTTTGTAATAGTTATGTGCGATCGGAAATCAATTTCAGTAGTTTTTTGTTCCGCTGTGCGATTCCAAGGGGCTGCTGCAGCAGCTGGGACTGTTGGGGCTGCTGCGGCAGCTGGGGCTGCTGCGGCAGCTGGGGCTGCTGCGGCAGCTGGGACTGCTAGGGCTGTTGGGGCTGCTGGGGCTGCTGCGGCAGCTGGGACTGCTGGGGCTGCTGGGGCTGCCGGGGGCGTCGGGGCGCGCTTGGGGCAGATTTTTTTTGAGAGCTGGATTTTTTTTCAAGGGCCATAATAGTGGAAAATTTATTTTAATTTTTTCCATTAAATTTTAATTATTGCTTTAATTTATTGATTATGTGTGTCGTTAATTATGTGTGTAATTCTTTTAAAATTGCATGTTTAACTTAATTAGGACGACATGGACATAAAATTTATTTATTGCTTTAATTAAATGTTATATGTTGCTAAAATTATGTGTGTATTTTGAATGCATGATTAGACATAATTATAACAACATAGGGCCCCATTTAATTTTAAAATTCCTCAATTTTAATAATAAAAAATTCTAAGTGGGAGAGGGAATTAATATGAAATCCCATGGTCTCCATTATTGGTTGTAGGTAATTTAACATAAAGACGAATATAAATTATATATACGTCACCTATCGTGGCATGTAATTTATGGTGTCTAGAATGTTATAGAAATTACTAGAACAAACTTCTTAAATTAATTTTAAAAGGAATAAAATACGGATTTTCTTTATTTCTGATTTGGGGCGATTTTGTCAAAAACGAGTTCATCGAACTTGTAAGGCTGTGGGTTTTAAGCGAGACCGATGTGACTCCTCCACTACCTGGAAATCAAACCATTGATGAATATTGAATTGAAGTATTCTATTCAAGGCAAAATTATGAATATTGAAAGGTATACACGCCACCCATCGTGGCGTACCAAGTTCCATAGATTTCGAATAATTTAAGATTTGATGATGGTATACACTTAGCTATGAAAAATAATATGGTTCACCCCAACGTGGCATATTGTTTAGTAATAGGACCGAAGTAACATTTAAACGAAATTAGGTGGTATACATGTCACACATCGTGGCGTACCAGAAGCTTATGGTGTTTAGATGTTAGTGCATTAAATTTTAATAATTTAGATCTTAATAATTAATGCACCCTTATTTATGTGATGTTTTTATGCATGATTCTCAGGATAAAATGGGCTTTAATCCACTATTCACCATACTTAAGGATAACAAACTTACCGGATCTAACTATATTGAATGGAAACGAAATTTGGACATTGTGTTGACTGTTGAGGAGTACAAGTTTTGCACTTATGAACCCAAGCCTGAACAGCCTGCTGCTGATGCTCCTGAAGATGAGAAAGAGTATTATAAACGGTGGATTAAGGCTAATGAGATGTCGCGATGTTACATTCTGGCAGCAATGTCGGGTGTTTTGCAGCATCAACATCAGTCTATGGCCACTGCTTCGGATATGCTCTTTAATCTCAAGGAACTTTTTGGAGATCAGAATAGGGCTGCTAGGAAAGTAGCCATGAAGGCTTTAATGAACACTCAGATGGCTGAAGGCACACCTGTAAGGGATCATGTTCTCAAGATGATGTCGCATCTGAATGAGATAAAGATCCTTGGTGCTGAACTTGACGGGGAAACCCAGATTGACATTATCCTTATGAGCTTGTCCAAGAGTTTTGAGCAGTTCCGCTTGAATTACAACATGAACAAGAGGCAGTATAGTCTCGTGGAACTGCTGACAGAACTTCAGGCAGCTGAAGGATTATTTCGGCAGAGTGTTCAAGTGAATGTGGCTGAGAAAGGTTCTTCCTCTAAGCTGAAAGGTATTAAGAAGAAGAAAAAGGCTCAGACACAGAAAGTTGTGAAGGCAGTGGGAGTTCAGGGTGGTGTGAAAAAGCCTAAGGGAAAGTGCTTCAGATGCAAACAGTCAGGTCACTGGAAACAGATTGTCCTCTTCCTAAGAAGACAAACAATACTGGTATGTCTCTTTCTCTAGTTATAGAAACATTTATAGCGGCTATATCTACGAGCACTTGGTGTGTAGATACAGGAGCCACTGATCATGTTTGTAATTCTATGCAGGGGTTCCAACTATCCAGAATGCTTAGAGATGGTGAGATATACGTGTTCATGGGAGATGCTACGAAAGTAGCAGTAGTTGCAGTAGGAGTTATTCATTTATCTTTTGGTTCTGATAGGATTTTGGTTTTGAACAATTGTCTTTATGTACCTTCTTTTAGAAGTAATTTAATTTCGGTTTCTAAACTTGTTTTGGATGGTTATAATGTTTGTTTGGATCGTAATGTTTCTATTATGATGAATAAACGAATTATATGTTCTGGTACATTGCAAGACAATTTGTATATAATTAATCCTAGTCAACCTGCACTGCAACTGTAATTTAGGGAATTGAACAACACATCTTCTAACTCTACTAAAAGAAAGGAACCTTCTAGTTTGAACCAAACATATCTTTGGCACTTGAGATTAGGTCATATTAACTTGAGGAGGATTCAAAGACTGGTAGTAGACGGACCTTTAAGCTCATTGGCAATGGAGCCATTTCCAGTTTGTGAATCCTGCTTGGAAGGTAAAATGACTAATAGGCCTTTCAAGGCAAAAGGGAATAGAGCCAAACAACTGTTAGAATTGGTTCACTCTGATTTATGTGGACCCATGAATATCCAAGCATGAGGTGGTTATTAATATTTCGTCACTTTCATTGATGATTATTCTAGATATGGGTACGTTTATTTGTTGCACCGTAAGTCTGAGTGCTTTGATAAGTTCAAAGAGTACAAAGCTAAAACGGAGAAACGACTTAATAAAAGTATCAAGTCACTACGATCAGATCGTGGTGGCGAATACTTGCTTGGAGAATTTAGGGAATATTTATCAGAAAATGGGATAGAATCCCAGTTAACTGCACCAGGCACACCCCAGCAGAATGGTGTAGCAGAGAGAAGGAACTGGACTCTTTTAGAGAGTGTTAGATCGATGATGAGTTATTCGGATTTACCCAAGTCGTTTTGGGGATATGACTTAGAGACAACAGATTATCTTCTGAACTTAGTACCTTCTAAGTCGGTTCCTAAAACCCCCTTAGAATTGTGGACCGGGGATAAACCGAGTCTAAGACATATTCGAATATGGGGTTGTCCAGCACATGTGCTGAACAAGAACGCGACTAAGTTAGAATCTCGTACAGAAGTAAGGTTGTTTGTAGGCTACCCCATGGGAACGAAAGGATATTTATTTTATAGTCCGAAGAATCGGGATGTCATTGTTAGCACCAATGCAAGATTCTTAGAGGAGGAATATATAATGAATCACAAACCCATGAGTAGTGTCGTTTTAGAGGAACTAGTGGGAGGGACAAATAATACCCATGAAGCTGTAGTACAAGTAGAACAACCACAACATAATGTACAACCTGTCACTAATACCGCACCAGTGCCTCGTTGTAGTGGGAGGGTTGTTCAACAGCCTGATAGATTCATGTTTTTGGGAGAGTCTTCAGACTTGGTCTCTGGTGAACATGATGATGATCCCCGTACATACGAAGAGGCAGCACAAGACAAAGATGCAGATCTTTGGCAAAAGGCGATGGAATCTGAGATAGAATCAATGTATTCTAATCAGGTCTGGGAGCTCGTGGAACCACCCAAAGGTATAAAACCTATTGGATGTAAGTGGATCTACAAGAAAAAGAGGGGATTAGATAAAAAGGTGAAAGCCTGGAAAGCAAGACTTGTTGCGAAAGGGTATACTTAGAAAGAAGATATCGATTATGAGGAAACCTTTTCACCGGTAGTCATGCTTAAGTCAATCCGTATTCTTTTATCTATAGCAGCTCATCTCGATTATGAGATTTGGAAAATGGATGTCAAGACAACTTTTCTTAATGGAAGTCTTGAAGAAACCATCTATATGCAGCAACCAAAAGGATTCATTAAGGAAGGCCAAGAGCATCTGGTATGTAAGCTTAAGAGGTCTATTTATGGACTTAAACAAGCTTCTAGAGACTGGAATATTCGTTTTGATCAGGCAGTCCAGTCATATGGATTTGATCAAAGTCCAAGCGAATCGTGCGTGTATAAGAGAAGTGAAGGTAATGCAGTGGTTTTTCTAGTACTATATGTAGATGATATTTTACTCATTGGAAATAATGTTGAGATGTTATCATCAGTAAAGGCATGGTTGTTCAAACAATTTGACATGAAGGACTTAGGTGAAGCGGCATACATCCTTGGGATCAAAGTTATAAGGGATCGCAAGAAAAGGATGTTGGCTTTATCTCAAGAGCCCTACATTGATGAAGTATTAGCTCGTTTTAACATGCAGAACTCCAAGAAAGGTTTTCTACCTTTTAAGCATGGAGTTGTTCTATCTAAGAAGCAGTGTCCTTCGACACCTAAGGATATAGAGAGCATGAAAGCAGTTCCTTATGCTTCGGCATGTGGAAGCTTAATGTATGCTATGTTATGTACGAGGCCTGACATCTGCTTTGTTGTAGGCATGGTTAGTAGATATCAGTCGAACCCAGGTCAGGAACATTGGAGTGCAGTAAAAACTATACTCAAGTACCTGAGAAGGACTAAGGAGTATATGTTAATTTATAAGGCCTCAGATCTATTTCCGTTGGGATATACTGATTCAGATTTCCAATCAAATAGTGGATTAAATAAACACTGATGTACACATAGAATATTTTGAGTATAAGTGGGAGATTGTTAGTGTATAGTGAAAATATTTATTTGAAGTATGTACATTTATTTCTGGCCAGTTTATTTGAGAATCATTTGAATGTTTACATGTTGTCTAATATTATATATTGTGAACAATCTAGTATCAAATGGGATACAAAATATTAGATTGTTAAATACGGTTATATAATATAATAAGGTTCACAGCACAGGTGGTGTTGGACAATCAACTGGTATGGTTGTAGTATTATTTAGATTAGTTTATATTGACTAATAAATAATACTAGTATACTTTGTGTATATTGAACATGATCAAATTTAGAATTGTTCCCTTAATACTGATTAAGAAGGAGAACTAAGATTCTATGTTATTATTAATGCTTAGGTTCTTAATCCGGAAATAGTAATTGACACCTGTATATTATTTACATGCTTTGATTTATATATGAAATAATTCTTTTGAATTATATCATTATATTTTGGGTGATGGAATTATATACATGGTGGATATTATTTATTGAAGGAATCCATGTCCTGATAATATTCGGGTTAATGATGTCCCCTTGAAAGCTCAAAAAGATTTAATTATGTGAAACCCTGCAGGTGGAATTTATTCTTGCATAATTAAATAAAGGTTGAGTGGATGATCAAGGATAAAAGATATTAATTAAATAAATTATCAGTAATTTATTTAATTAATGGACATATGATATTTTAAACATGGGGAATTTAATAAGCAAATAATATTGGAACCGAATTAATTAAATTACGGTATTAGGAAAGGTAGTGCAAATATTAATTCTTTAGTGGATTGAATTAATATTTAATTACATTGGGCTAGGCTCAAGATGTAATTAGAAGGCCCAACCTAATTATCCATGGTCCCTATTGTAGCCTATATATATTCTTATTCTCTTCTTGCTTGGCAATTGGGTGAAAAAATATTGTAGCCACCAAGGAGCAAGAAGAGAGGATAACTTGAGAAGACGGAGGCCACACTTCGCTCAAGGGAATTTGGGAATACAATAGAAGAGCGTGGAATCAACCATTAACAAGGTAATCCTCTTTTCGTAATCTTTATCGTAAAACGTAGTAACACCCTAAGTCCGTGGTTCCCAACACTTAGTTGAGCAGTGATAGCCGTAGATGTATCCACTTCAAGAACTTCTGCTACATTGCCATATGGAAATCTCTGGGTTGGGTACTGATATTCATTAGCAGCCATCAGTTCAATTAGATCATAAGCTTCCTCATAGCTCTTTTTCCATAATGCTCCACCTGATGCTGCATCGAGCATGGGTCTTGACTGTGCTCCCAAACCATTATAGAAGCAATTGATGATCATCCAATCAGGCATTCCATAATGAGGACACTTCCTAAGCATCTCCTTATAACGCTCCCCAGTTTTATATAAAGATTCTCCTGATTGGTGCGCAAATTGAGTAAGAGCATTCCTGATTGCAGCTGTATTTGCCATAGGGAAGAATTCAGTGAGAAACTTTTGAGCAAGATCTTCCCAAGTAGTAATCGAACCAGCTAGTAGAGAGTGTAACCTGCTCTTAGCCTTGTCTCTCAGAGAGAATGGGAATAGTCTCAGCTTCACAGCATCTTCAAAAACATCGTTGAACTTGAAGGTGTCACAGATCTCAATGAAATCCCCAATCTCCATATTGGGATCTTCCGTTGGAGAACCCCAAAACTAGATTGAATTCTGCACCCATTGAATTATGCCAGGCTTGATCTCAAAGGTATTAGCTATGATAGATGGCCTGAAAATGCTAGATTAAATGTCATTGATCTTGGGTTGAGAAAAATCCATCAAGGCTTTCGTTCGTGCTGCTGGATCTCTCATTGTAATAAGTACTTGAAACACAAACAAATAAACCGTAAAAGTAAAAGAATTCGAGTAAGTGAACTTTAACAACCACTGATGACAAGCACATAAACTAAAAATTAACAACGAGTCCCCGGCAGCGGCGCCAAAAACTTGTTAGGGCAAAAACACGCACTAAAATTAACGCAAGTATAGGCGTTCACAAGTAGTATAAGATATAGATCATATTCGTTCCTACAGAGACTAGTTTAGGTTAAGTTTAATTTATGCACCTATGCAACAATGTATGGTTATCGCTCAATGCTAAGACAATTAACAAATTCGGTTTTGATTAAGCTAAGAGATTAAACTAAATAACATTAATAAGAGAATTGAGGTTGAATTACTATATATAACAAATATGGGATCCTAACTTCATTAAATACTTCATTCAATAGCCTTTTTGTTCTTAACCTTAGCATGTAATGGCGATGACACTAATCAGATAACACGAAACTAGTAAACGCCAACTTTTGTTGTACGAATACCCTACTACCAAACATCCACAAAAGAGATAGAAGTTGAATAGACATCAATTATGCTTAGCCCTTATATGCCTATAAGAATTGAAAACATAACGGTTTAATGCACAAGTTATCTATCGTGATTACATAGGGAAAGTAAGATGGTTAAAATTACCTACGAATCATGCATAATAATTACATGATCCTATGCTAGCATGGCAAATTCTAAACCTCTATATTCATTGTAGAGGTTAACACGCTATCTTATATGTTAACTACGCACATAAGACGAATAAGCACAACCAATACTAGGATATCAATCAATCACCACACACGAAGATATTGAAATAAATTAACAATTGAAATCCATAAGTAAATCCGTTAGAACCCCACGATAACGATTAGTTCATAATCGAACTCATCATCACCATGGGTTCCAATGAAAGTATGATAATAAACAATATAAGAGTGCTAGGGTTCAAAGACAAATTGAAAACGAGCATCCAAGTATCAACTATATTAAAGAAAACAAAAGTATTCTTCTCCGTAGCCTTCTCGTGCTCTCTAGGTCTTCTTATTGCTCTCCCAGACCTCATTGTCGTTAAAAACATCTTTTTATGGGTATATATACGCTCCAGGATGACCAGGACTCTCAAAATCTTCAATTTCGACTAAGATCAGGATTCTGGGGCAGAAACCGGGCGTTGTCGCGCGGCCGCGCTGAAATAGTGTTTCAGCGGCGCGGGCATGCTATCTTCTGGCGCGGCCGCGCTGACATTCTGGAATTTTTCTGATAATTCTTCTTTTGGTCGTATCTTAAAATCTGCTCGTCAGAATTAGGCGATTCAACTGCCCACGCGAAGCTAACGAGATTCTCTACAACTTGAGAATATTCTAGGCTTCCAATTCTGATCTCTTTCCAGGATATTTTCTTCAAAAGCTCCATTCTTAATTTAACTGATGCCTGAACTGCAATAATACAAAAATACATTAAAATACCAACAACTTGAGTCCAAAACACCAAATTAAGCCTGAAATAAAGCATTCCAAGTAGATATAAAATCCACTCATCATACAGCACTCAAGGCATTCTCTGAGACAGCCAAATATAGGTACAAAACCTCATTTAGAGTTGGCTTGGCCAACAACGAGGCTTGAGCCATATACTTCTTTAATCCCTCAAATGCTTCCTGGATTTCCTCAGTCCATACGAAATCTTTGACCTTCTTCAAGGATTTAAAGAATGACAAACACTTGTCTCAGGATTTCGAGATGAATCGTCCTAGAGCAGCAACTCTTCCAGTGAGTTTCTGAACGTCCTTTATGGAACGCGGTGGTTCCATATCCAGGATAACCTTTATTGTATCAGGATTGGCCTTGATTCCTCTCTTGGAGACCATCAGTCCCAAAAATTTCCAGACCCCACTCCGAAAGCACACTTTACAGGATTTAGCATCATTTTGTGATATCTCAGGACCTCAGAAGCTTCCCTCAAATGGGTTATGTGGTCAGTTTTCACTAGACTCTTGACTAACATGTCATCGACTTAAACTTCCATGGTCTTGCCAATAAGATCCTTAAAAATCTTATTTACCAACCTTTGATAGGTGGCTCCTACATTCTTGAGACCAAACGCCATAACAAGATAACAAAAAACCCCAAAGTCATTAATGAATGATACCTTTGGGATGTCATCCTTATGCATCTTGATCTGATTGTATCCACTGAAACCATCCATGAAGCTCAGCATCTCATGGCCAGCATTAACATCTATCAATGTGTCTATTCTTGGAAATGAGAAACGGTTCTTTGGGCATATGTCATTCAGATCGGTGAAATCCACGCACATTCTCCATTTTCCATTAGCCTTCTTTACCATCATAGGGTTTGCTAACCATTCCGGAAACTATATCTCCTCAATGAAACCAGCCTCTAAGAGCTTCTCTACTTCTTGCTTAATAGCTTCCTGCCTCTCTGGAGCAAAACTTCTTTTCTTTTGTTTCACAGTCTTCCGATTTGGATCTACGTTCAGCTTGTGAGTGATCAGTTTCGGATCTATGCCAGGCATATCAACTGCCGACCATGCAAATACATCACTATTCTCTTGTAAAAACTTCACCAACTTCCCTCTAAGGGGCTCCTCTAGTGATGCTCCAATGAAAGTTACTTTCTCAGGATCCTCGGGAGCCAAAGGAATATGAACCAAATCTTCTGTTAGCTTCCCTCTTTTCTCATCGTTTTCACGAATATCCAGGTCTTCGATAGGCAGAACCTGCCCCCCAACTCCATCTTCCCTAAGAGAGGACACATAAAAACTCCTTGCCATCTTTTGATATCCTCTCTCTTCTCCAATCCCATTTTGGGTGGGAAACTTCATCACTAAATGGTAAGAAGAAGGGACTGCCTTGAAAGCATGTATTCCCGTCCTTCCCATGATTGCATTGTAAGTTGATCCGCCTTTACCACTACAGAATCCAACATCTGTGTTGCTTGTCTTGGTTCCTGACCTATAGTCGTCGAAAACTTAATTATTCCTTCCACGGGGCACTCGACTCCAGGAAAACCATATATTGGCATATCAGTTGGGGTTAATTGAGAATCATTATAACCCATCCTTATAAAGGTATCATGAAGCAAAATGTCCATTGAGGCACCATTATGTACAAGGACTCTTTTTACTGGACTGTTCCCTATTATCAGTGTTATGACCAGAGGATCGTCATGAGAAAATTTGACACCCTATAAATCAAAATCATCGAACATTTTTGTTACTCTTGTCCTAGCCCTCTTCGGGGATTCTCCGATAATATGCATAACTTCTCTCGTATAGGCTTTCCTCGAGTTTCCGGATAAACCTGCAGCAGTTGGTCCTCCAAAAATTATATTTATCACTGGCCCTCGAGGTTGTGGTCCTCTAAAGATTGCGTTTATTACCAGTCCCCTGGGCTGGGGATTTTGCCCTTGATTGTCTTGATCCCTCCTACGATCATCGAAATTTTTTCTACCATTATTATTCCTATCTCCTCCATCTCCAGTACACCTGCTTAACTTTCCTTTTTGAATGAGGAACTCTATTTCATCTTTCAATTGTCTACACTCATCGGTGTCATGACTAGCATCCTTATGAAATCTGTAATATTTGCTCTTATCTGGCTTGGTAGGATCAGCCTTCAGGGGCTTAGGCCAACGAACATCTCTATCTTTCTCAATTCCCATCAAGATTTGGCTTCTAAGAGCATTCAACTTAGCATATTCAGTGAACTTTTGTCCTGGTCCTCCCTTCTTCGGGGTTGAATCAGTGTTTTGCTCAGTTCTAGGATACTTGTCCTTAGCAATATATTCTAGATCAGTCTTTTGATTCTTGCCACCAGCAGGCTCGTTATTCACTACCGTCTTCCTCATGCTTTCCTCGACTTTGATGTACTTCCTAGCCCTGTCTTGGAGCTGTAACATGCTTTCAGGTGCGCTTGGCTAATGATATCTTGAAGAACTCATCCCTAGTTCCCTGCTGCAGTGCTATCATAGTGCCTTATCGTCAAGGTCTGGGACTTTCACAGCCTCTTTGGTGAAACGGTTCAGATAGTCTCTCAAGGACTCTTTTGCTCCTTGCACAACACTCGTGAGGGATGCTGAGCTTTTCTCATGCACTATCCCACTGATGAATTTCTTAATAAAAGCTTGACTTAGCTCCCTGAAGGACCCAATAGAATTCGGAGGCAAACGGCTATACCATCTTTGAGCCATTCCCGACAGGGTTTGAGAAAAGGCCTGACATTTAATAGCGTCATTCACGGGCTGCAGCAACAGTGCATTAGAGAATGTCCTGACATGATTAGCGGGATCTCCAGTGCCATCATAAGCTTTGATGGCGGGCATCTTAAAATTCCTTGAGATATGGGCATTCATTATCTCTTTAGTGAACGGTGGGGTGGGATCATCAGGATCTCCTAGGGGTAGAAGATCACTTGGATCAGCCCCTGGGACAACAGTCCTTCTTTGCAGCAGACCATCCAGGTCTATGATAGGAGGATTTCTCCTCCTTGGAGGTAGTGGGGGTCTTGGGGTCAAGTGCGCCTCCAGTTTACGCTTCAGGCTTTGAATCTCAGCCTCGTGAGCCCTGATTCTTTCTTGCACTTCTTGGGGATTCGTCCCTCGGGTGCTTCTAGGATGCTGATTACCGTCAGGCATCGACTCTTTACCAGCACGCTTCCTCCTTGGAGCCACATCATCATCCGAAGATTCGGAGTCTCTCTCAGTATAAGTGTGATGCCCTCCAAACCCGGGTCTGAAGTTTAGGGTTCACAACACACACACACACACTCAATATATAAATACCTGTTTATGAAAGTAATATATGCAAAGACCCTTCTTACCATAACCATGGATCGCAACAGGTTAAAGTATGAAAATAAGCCACAACCTTAATGTTGGATTTTAATCGCAGCGGGGCATGGTAAAACACTTTTACACATACAAAATCCAAATAAAAGCATATAAATCATGGTATAAACATAGGGATAGAATCTAACCTTTAAAATAATTCGGAGACAATAATCAGAGATCCTTAGCAGTTTCTCCTCAAGTGTGAAGCACTCCACCGGTATCCACCAAGAAAACGATGTTAAGGAGGAGGAAGGAGGTGGAGAGAATTGGGTTTTCCAAACTATTTTGGGTTTTGGGGTTCGAATAAAATTAGGGTCTATAATAGTATATTTATAGGCAAAATTTTCAGCTAAAATTTTCCCATAAATATTATTATTATTATCCCATTTATTATTCTCATTAATAATTAAAACACCTTTTAATTATTAATCCTTTTTCTAAACACTTTAGAAATAATTCTCTCTCTTGATTTATTTTCCAAAAATTAAATCCTTAATTAATAATATTAAGAACTTTTCTTAATTAATTTATAATCAATTAAATCTCATTTAATCAATTATTAAATTTGCCAATTAATTATTTATTTCATAAATAAATAATTATTAGCATTATTAATTATTTCCTCCACCATTAAATCATTCTCTTTTTATGGTGTGACCCTGTAGGTAAACCTTACAGTTCCACTTCCAGTGCCCCACCTTGTTACAGTGAAAGCAAACAACTTTGCTCTCGGGGTCTTCAGCTTTTGGTGGAACCGGCTTTTATTCACCTACTTTCTTCTTCTTGGAAGGGTTCCTCTTCCTTTTCTTAGGATTGGAACCTTCACCAATTAGAAGAACAGAAATCTTCTTAGGGGGAAAATTTGATTCCGCAGTCTTCAACATGTTGTGGAGTTCAGGCAGGCTGACATCCAACTTATTCATGTGAAAGTTCACAACAAACTGCGAGAACGAACTCAGAAGCGATTGCAAGACCAAGTCTTGGCTCAGCTCCCCATCCATGGCAAAACCAAGTTGTCCAAGATGTTCAATCAAATTGATCATCTTAAGTACATGGTCATTCACAGATGATCCCTCAGACATCCTATAACCGAACAGCTCCTTCGATATCTCATATCGAGTTGTCCTCCCTGCCACATCATACAACTCTTGTAGATGCATGAGGATAGTGTGAGTATCCATATGCTCATGTTGCTTCTGTAGCTCAATGTTCATGGAAGCTAGCATGATGCATTGAGCAACATTTGCATCATCTATCCACTTACGATACACAACATGTTCATCATTAAGTGCATCACTAGCAGGTTCAGTAGGCTTAGGTGAGTCAATCACGTATTCCAGCTTCTCAATCCTGAGAACAATTCTCAAGTTTCGAAGCCAGTCAGCATAATTAGGACCAGTCAATTTGTGAGCATCCAGTATGCTCCTGAGTGATAGTGCAGAAGACATAATGTATATTGTAAATCTGTAAATGATAAATATATAACAACACTTAGCAAATATTCGATTTCATTTTAAAACACTATATGAATCGGGTCTTTATTCATAAGTGGCTCCCACTAGTTTATCTAATTTATTCAACCCCCTACATGAAAAATTAAGCATTCATAATGCTAGTGGGAATAGGGATCCTACATTCCATTACACAACCCCGGCTGTGGCACGAAATACCATGTAATGTTCAATAGGCAGACAACTCTTGTCAGTTACATCTAATGGTATTCCCTAATCAAACTTTAGCCTCTTGAATAATTGAGTCACGGCTGTGGCACGACAAACTCAATATTCTAAGTCAAGTCTAACCCAACATTCCGTATAATTGAATCAGTCCCCAAAGGCCCACGGCTGTGGCACGTAACGACCTTTAGATTCTTATTCAATGTACACATCTCTATGTAATAGACAAGTATTTCTTACTTCGAAATCAAAGCCCTCGGCTGTAGCACGAACCGACAATGATTCAAAAATAAGAACTACTTTTTTATCATGTTGGAAGGCTATGACCGACACAAGCCCGTTGTGTCATTGGCCAATTCCTACTTGATATTATCTAATTTTAGAGGGATTATATTACGTTACAATCATAATCATATTATAAAGAGATTCTTCCTTTTAAATTAAATATTTCAAATCAATAACCAATAATCAGATGATTCCCAGATCGGGTGGAGCATTGTCAAGAGGCGTCACTTAATAACCCTTTCTTACAGATAGAAATCTGTTATTGATAGAATCATCCTTTCTCTCATATCGAAAATTCATATTCAATTACGTGTTTCATAAACACAAGAATCTCATGATTGTATTCATAATATTGTTATTAAGGTTATGAAACAATTTCACTATAAGGTTGTCTAACAAACGCCTTATGTTCATTTAAGTTCACCTAAATCTATCATCGCATGATAAACTAAGCATATATCACATATATAAACATGAATAAACATCATGGTAGGCATGTTACATCATCTAGCACATTAGTCTAAGCATTATACATCTCTATGTATCACATGAAGCATTTAAAAGCAATTAAAACAGTCAAAAACAGCTTTAAAACACTTTCATGGAAATATAAACAGTTCAAAACTTTTATATAAACTAAAATTGATCACTCCATTAGATCTGTCTCGGAAAAACGAATCCAACGGTATATTGCACGCCTAAAACGGAGTTACGAAACTCCTAGAAAATCAATTTTAATGTAAATAGTCGGGCTGTAACGCATTACAGGAACGCGTTACAAGCCCTGTAACACATTCTGGTGATGCGTTACAACCCTTTTAACCAATTAAAAGGTGTAACGCATTCCGTGAATGCGCCACAGGGTGTAACGCATTCCCGGAATGCGCGACACCTCCTTTTTTTTTCTTTCTTCTGCAGTAGCCGACAGCTTTCCTCGATTAGAGAGCCGCCGTACCTGTACTTTTCTTCCGTGCATACAACAGTAGTAACAGAACAGCAGCAGGTTTGTAATATATATATACTTACAATTTATATATATATGATTTATTTAATTACGAATTTAATTGCAACAACTTTAAAAATTCATAATAAAAAATCTCTACATCATAAAATTATGAAAAAAATACCCAAACGATCTACAACACTTGTAGATCCCAGATCAACATTCAAAATTATTCTGAGAAACGATTTCTCATCAGACAAAATTAATCCATGATATAACTTGTAAAAATCATAATTAATTCATACAAGCACATAAAATTCTAAATTTTTTACCACAGATCTATATGCATACAACCTATGCTCTGATACCAATGTTGGATTTTAATCGCAGCGGGGGCATGGTAAAACACTTTTAAAAATATAAAATCCAAATAAAAGCATATAAATCGTGGTAAAAACATAGGGATCGAATCTAACCTTTAAAATAATTCGGAGACAACGATCAGAGATCCTTAGCAGTTGCTCCTCAAGTGTGAAGCACTCCACCGGTATCCACCAAGAAAACGATGTTAAGGAGGAGGAAGGAGGTGGAGAGAATTGGGTTTTCCAAACTTTTTTGGGTTTTGGGGTTCGAATAAAATTAGGGTCTATAATAGTATATTTATAGGAAAATTTTCAGCTGAAATTTTCCCATAAATATTATTATTATTATCCCATTTATTATTCTCATTAATAATTAAAACACCTTTTAATTATTAATCCTTTTTCTAAACACTTTAGAAATAATTCTCTCTCTTGATTTAATTTCCAAAAATTAAATCCTTAATTAATAATATTAAGAACTTTTCTTAATTAATTTATAATCAATTAAATCTCATTTAATTAATTATTAAATTTGCCAATTAATTAATTATTTCATAAATAAATAATTACTATCCATTATTAATTATTTCCTCCACCATTAAATCATTCTCTTTTTATGGTGTGACCCTGTAGGTTCAATATTAAGCCGGTAGTAGAAATAAATAATAATAAAACTATTTTATCATTATTTATATAAATTCTCTAATTTATTAAATATGATTAATTAATTAATCACATTTATTCTACATCGTGAGGGATACTTCTCAGCATATCGCGACTATCAGGATAATATGAATTCACTGCTTCGAATACCAAGAACCTATTCAGTGAATAGTTACCGTACAATAAACTCCTTCTACCCTACAATGTCTCGATTAAATACAAGGCATGGATCTCGTGTCAAGCCTATCTAATTCAATCACTTGCTTACCATTTACTATGCTTAGTTCTATGCAAATTAGAAACTCCTTTCTAATTTCATTCACTCTGGCCAGAGATTCCTGAACTAGCATAAGTGGATCAGTCTTGAACATTCACTTCCTTCACTGGAAGGGGTAGATCCTTTATTGATCATACACTATCTTCGTGTACAAATTCCTATACCCAGTAGAGGCCTAATAATTATCCCTGGAGACTAAGAACTAAACCAAAGCATAGTTCAGTGTACACAAGATGACTATGATGACCTCAAGTCTAAGGATACTTGTACAACTTTCACTATGTGAACAACTGCTGACACATGAGTGAACTCCATCAGTTGTTCAGCTGTGCGAGTCATGTTCAGTGAACTTATTCTATAATAAGCACCTACATACTAGCTATAGTGTCATTACACAAATGTCTATGAGAACAGACATCCTTCATAATGAAGCAAGCATAGTATGTACCGATCTCTGCGGATTATTAATTATCAGTTACTAATCCTACGACCAGGAACTATTTAAGTTTAGAGTTATCATCTTTTAGGTCTCACTATTATGATCTCATCATAATCCATAAAAAGCTTTACTCTAAACTATGGTATATCTTATTTAAACACTTAAATAGATAGAGCCCGTAATAAAAACAAAACAAGTCTTTTATTAAAATCAATGAAATCAAAACAGATTACACAGGAAGTTATTCCTAAATCCTAATTCATGATTGATCCTAATTCATGATTGGACTTAGGACATATTCTTTTCACTTAACTTTTATTACATCGTACCAAATCCCAATTTGTTCCGCTT
The DNA here is from genome assembly GCF_009905375.1 of Apium graveolens. Taxonomy (NCBI): domain Eukaryota; kingdom Viridiplantae; phylum Streptophyta; class Magnoliopsida; order Apiales; family Apiaceae; genus Apium; species Apium graveolens. The sequence continues at coordinate 178,041,633 of NC_133654.1, forward strand.
ACAACTGATAATGATATCATTCTTACAATCTTACATAACTCATCTATATTATAAAGCTCCTGCTAACTCGTTCCATCTTATCCTGGAATCCTAGCTCGCATACTGGACTTGAAATCCTCGTTACCAACAATTTCATTTTCAACTGTAAAATAACATAACAGATTTGCAAGAGTGAGCTAACTAGCTCAGCAAGTCATAATAGCAATAATTGAGGTTCAACAATGATTAATTGAAATGATTCATAAAAATTAAGTTTCTAGATAAGCAATGAATAGAATTGGATATTCTTTTCATTTTTAAAAACCAAGGTTAGGTCGCTGATCAGTCACGCACTAACCCCGAGCAAGGTTCCCGGCTTTGGTCAATATACTGGATCCAAGGCACGCATTGGCCTAATATGACCACGAATCTGGTCTGACCATGAATCTGGTCCACATTTATAAAACCATCCAATTCTAAAATAATTTAATAGGATAACCATTGCAATCCAATAAAACAGAATCATAATCAACATTGATAAAGCATTTATCTCAGAACATAAAACATTTCACAGGTATCACCAGGGTATATCAAGGTGTAAATATGAAGAAAGGCTTTAAGCCTGATGAAAAATCAAGTATCGGAAGAACAATGGTTCAATGATAATACAGGGTATTGACCTTTGATATGATAGGGTATTCCAGGATGTATAAGTTTTTGCATACTCAAGAAATTCTGTTAAAATACTTGGTTTATGGGCTGTATGTATTTGTGGAGTAGTATTGTATATGTCTAGCTTGTATCTGAGAATTCAACAATTTATGGTTTCTGAAGAATAAGGCTTATGGCTCAAGATCAACAATAATCAGGGTTCAAGGTTAAATAGTTTAAAGTGCTTGCAATATAAAACAAGATTTATTTTGAGTAATAACAACATGTTATGAGAAAGTTCATAAATATTCGCAATATATCTCGAAGAAAGGTTCAGAAGGACTTGCCTTATCATAGATGATTTTGAACTTTACTTGTACTCATCTAACAGTTCTACTCATCAATGACTTTTCTTCTTTTTCTATGCCTTGATTCTATTCATCATCACTTGCCTTCTCTTTCTACGCTTCAATTCTATCTACGGATCACTGACGTTTTAGTCTATGCCTCGCTTACTCTGCTAGGCATCACAAGTATCTATCAATATTCAATCTCATATCATTCTAATCATCACGTAGACGTCATAAGCTTTTATCTACCTTTCGTTTTACCCAAACCCGATTTACGGATTGAGAGTTATGACTAAAACAGTCAAATAATGCACAAACAATCATCTTATACAGCAGTCAGGTCACATATAACACATAGCATGTAAGATATTCAATCCAAATAATTTTTCAAAGAATATTCGGGGTTCAAAATGATTTTCTAGGTATTTAATACGAATTTTTGAACATTTTTCGAAATTAAAATTGGACTCCGGATCATTTTTATAATTAAATAATAAGGTTCGAACACCCGAATCTGACTTTAAAATAATTTTATAATAATTATCGAGCCTTGAGAATAATTTAAAATAATATTTTAAAGCTTGAAACTATTTTTCAGAATTTTTAAATCAATTAAAATTAATTAATCAATTAATATTTAAATCAATTAACTAATTAAATAATTAATTATCAAGTAAAATTAATTATCTAAATAATTAAGATTTATTTTTAAATAAAAATATTTTTCAGAAAAAAATTAATGAATTTTTGAATTTTTAAAATAATAAAATCAATTTATGAAAATTTTATAAAAGAAATTAAAACAGAAATCTTGTTTCTGCAATATTCTAAAACAGAAATATGATTTTTATAAGTTTTTAAAACGAAAAGGACTGGAATGTAAATTTTGCAAAGATGGGGGGGGGGTCAAATGGCAAATTGCCATCTTCCCCACTGTCACCTTCGCCGGTGGTCGCCATTGATGGCGACCCCGAGCTTTTCCGGTGACTGAAAAACAGTCCAGATCATTGTCAAATTAACAAGGATTAAAACCCTTGCTTCCAGGAACAATTATCCGTAATCAAAATAAACAAACGATCTCTAAATCTCCTGGAAAATCCGTCCAAAAATCCTGACGTCGCTGCGGTAAATTTTCCGGCGAACCTATTCCAGGAATCCTCCATTCAATCCATTTATACCATTCGATTCCTTGTTCTACGATCTATCTACTGATGCAAACAATTCAATCTAATAACCCCTAGTTAAGAAATGCCCAATTTTCAATTAAGAACATTCAAGAACATAAACCCTAGTTCTTTAATCAGAGAATCAAACATCATTTTAAGCATGTTATTGAACTCGGTTTTTGACATATAATAAACCAAAATGACCAGGAAGAGGAGATCTACAAAATTATGCCATAAAATCATATAAAAAACATCAAGAACAAAAATTCATATTTTAATCCATATTTAATTCGAATTAAAATAATTAAATTAGAAAAATACCTCGATTTCTGGACAAAAACTGATGGTTAATTCAGAACGAAGATTTCGAGAGCTTCGTTTTGATATATTGCATGCTCGAATTGGATTTTGATAACGCCTTCGTTTGTGCGATTGATTTTCAGGAATACGGTGTTTTAATAAAGTTTTCTCTGGTTTTTCAGGGTTTGTATTATCTTATTATGATTTTGCGCGTGAAAATGAAATAAGAAAGGGCTATTTATATTTACGGAATATTAGTACGTTCTGGATCGTGTTGGATCGATAAATACGTCCGTTTTGGATAAACATTATCCTTTTCGGATAAACACTATCCTGTTTTGGATAAGCACTATCCTATTTTGGATAAACACTTTCCTGTTTTGGATAAACGTTATCCTATTTCGGATAATTATCAAAATCGGGCTTTTATAAAACGATTTATACGAAGATAATGTTATCGAAAAGGGTTAGCGTATCAAAAATATTGCGTCGGGCCGCGCACAGGTGAAACCGTATTCCGGATCGAAAAAGTCAAAACATGGAAAATGTCTAGAATTACCTGATTAGGTTAGGAAGGATTTTTCAGAAGAGTTTTGGGTTGTAAAAACGTAAAAACGGTAGAGGTCGGACGATTCCCGGCTTTATAAATTAATTTTGTAATTATTCAGAAAATAGTTAATAAATTCATAAATCAATATAAAATCATATAATACTCCAAAAATTACCAGAAAAATACCTTAATTCTCTATATTTTATTCTGGACATAATAGAATTAACATACCTAGACTTTACCACATATTAACATTCAAATAATATCACCAATCATCAAATAATTCACCAAAAATCATATAAAAATCTCATAATAATCATTTATTGATAAAAATAATTACATGTAATGTCCTGGATATTACATCCTCCCCCCTTAAAAGGATTCTGTCCTGAGAATCACACTAAGGATCAGATAATGATATATTCCAGTATCTCACTTCCATTTTCCTCAGGTTTATCTCTCAACCTTACAACTTTTCATAAACTTTTACTCGCAACATTACTCATTATGCAACAGCCTTTCGCAGACATGATATTCTATTAGTTGCTCCTAGAACTCAACTCAAGTCTCCATTTTATATATAATGGAGCTTAGATACTTTTCATGAATATACACATGTAAACACCTTATGAAGCAGCTATACATGTGGCGGTGAAGCCAACTCACTTACATTTATCTTCTCTATTTTACTGTTTCAAAGGGGCCAGCATAACACCTATTAATTCTCCTTTCTTTCTAATTCTAGAAATTCGTGCTCATGAACATTTACAATAGTTACTTGCTGTTGAATCTCATTCCCACATATTTCTCTATTTAATTAACCTAGTTTATAATTGCTTCCAATCGCATTCAAGGCTCTTTAATCGTTCTTTTAATCTTCTCGTCCATCTGCAAGTGATATACTGAAACTAGGGCGTATTCGATTTCTGACGTTCTCGAAATTACACTAGAGTTACGAATTAACGAGAAAATCTCGACTAGATACAGTTGGCGCACAACCGTAACATCATACCTTAATTTCCTTGAATCACAATCGAGTAGATTTACTAAGCGAAATTCTCTTACTACTTAAAAGAAAGTATACTAATCTGGAGGCATCACCGACATATTCTAACTCTTATTATCATTTTTGGTTTTAGGGAGTTCTCATACTAACTGACTGCAATACTCTTCCTTGACGTCTAGTCACATATAACGCTTATTCTACCTTTGTGCCACACTATCAGAAAGTGTCCTTGACATCAATGCCTTGTATCATATTCTCGGAGTAGCTTGAATCCCTTATATTATCGTAGCCAAATTCCTATCTTTTAGTTCTTCCTTACTTACTGCCCATTCATCTAGGAGTGGTATATACTATTCCGGTTTGACATAATTCCTCGCATTCTGAATACTCATGTTAGTTCTCAAATCAAATAACATAGATCATTTCCAATCAATTTCTGGATCTGATGACGTATCACCCTTTCTTCAAGCAGCGACTATTCCACTTATTAGACAACTTTGGTTCTCAAGTGACTTCACTATGATATTTCCCGATGAAATGTATCCATCTAGTCTTTGATGTCCCGCCTTAGCTCTTGGGTAGGTCTAACATTTATCTACATGTTTCCTCCCCATTTTATCTTTATGTCTGGTCACTAGATATCTTCTTTTAGGCCTCAGTACTTGATCGTTTTCATGGGATGCATTCCCTATCTCCATTTGCCAATGCTTCCTAAATTTTTCACCTTACTTATTTCCCTCATATTACCTATAAATTTTCTTTATCATCCTTTTGATTCCACTTTCTTTCCTATTTCCATTCTTCATTCTCCTAGCTCATTCATAACCGAACTCCTGATATTAATACTTATTATGATGTCATATCAAATTAGATATCAATACGAACTTTGATACTCATAATATCCCATACTGAAGTAAACATCAATCATCTATATTAATACCACTTTTGATATTTAACAACAACCTAAGTATCAATATCAATCAGAAACTGAACTAAAACTGTATCTCACACTTTATCTATAACAGAAATACTTGATAAATCATTTATTGTATGATTGTCAAAACAATTCAGAAACAAGACACCCTTTGATAAAACTTTATTGCAGATGATAGATTCTCTTTGATTGACTAATAAAATTCATATTAGTGTAGGTAAAAATCTCTTTTTGATTCCATCTCCCTTCATCCTTTCCTTCCTTCCTTCTCCTTGCTCTATCTTAAATCTTTCGTTCTTAAAAACATCCTTCTCTCCTGTCCATACAAATAACTTTCTATCTCTCTTATCCATTACTAAGGGCATATTCATCCAAGTAAAGCCTTACACACTTGCAGCAACTTCTGAACTCTACGGGTGTCCTTACCTTCCCCAAATTCCTCATTGCTTTGATTTCGGATTTGAAAGTCACATCAAAATTTAACTTAATCTAATTAGAATCGATTTCCATCTGACTAACCATTAATTGGTAAAATTAACCAATTAACTTACTTAATTGATCAATTACACCAAGTGATGACTAGCTAAATGAAATCAAAGACCAATTATATATAGTCGGATTGGCTGTAACAACCTTTTTTCAAGAACCGAGATCACAATCATTTGGAGTATTAACATGAATATCAATAACACACAGAATTATACTTTCCATCTTTAAGAGTAGGGTATTTTCCGAAAATTTGGGCAGCATCTCCTTTATATTATTGACTACCAGCCGGACTCAAGGCGACACCAACAATCAATCAAACAACCAACAATCAACTCGCAAGTTGACCAATCAACTCACCATTTCACCATCACATATAATATTAACCAGTACAACCCATATTTTAGTTCAACTTAAGATTATAGCAAACAATTCTTATTATATCATATCCTTTCTCATATTCTTTGTTTATAACTGAATGTCACTACTGAGTACTATTATAAATTATTCCAAAATTCTTCTAGTTCATATTTCAATTCAAGCTCTCTCATTAAAAATTCGCCTATCCTTGACAATATAAACTTGTCCTTATTAGTTAACTCTTTCAACTTCTGATAACCAACACATGGTCTCAACCAACACTCTCATAGTCTTGTGAAAAAAATTCCTTTGGTTTTAAAGCATCACTTCTCAAAAATCCGTGCAATTGAATCACCATATCTTCATCTCCCCCTTATGTCTTTTCATATTGAACTCCTTTTACTGACTCAGTTACTAGTATCAAATTTACCATAACTCATTTACTTAAGCGGAAAAACCCAACCATTCCTTGAAGAACACCTTTAAAGCTCATTCGTGACTAGCATTTCTTTAATCTTGAACCTTCATGACAAGAATCTCTCACATGATTGAGGTATGCTTCATTTTTACAATGTATTAATCAATTATTTGGGTATTATTAAGAATTTCTTCATTCGCTTCTGCTGTCCAACCAATCATTTTCCTTATCCGATATACGCAACTTTACTTTCTTATTCTTCTAATTAATTTACCTCATACGGTTCGCTAACTATTCCAATTCGTGCAAAAATCTCATACTTGCAACGTATCATGTATACATATCTTTGCCTCTGATTTGATGTCCTCGCAACAACCATGTCATTGGTATAAGGGTGTCTTCTCGACACGTATATGTCCACCATTTATTGGCTTGCAATTATGCATACTTATCATATACCTCATCTGCTACACGGGCTCATTTCACTTCCTTTTGAAATATTTAAAGAATGGACCTTACACACGAAGAAATTTGTGTATATGATTCATTGATTCTGATTGGAAACTTTTTGTAAGAGATAACAATACAAGGAAGCAATCAGAAGGTTTCATAAATCGAATATGATTTAGATATGAATGAGACAACCATATATGTACTCAAGATGGCCAGTCTTTCATACTATATGGCATACAGCACATGATTAGGTGGCCTCCCACCGGACTGTTTATCATTTCGACAAAGCGTCACATCATAACACTTCTTATCTCAATCAGAAAGCAATATTTTGAAGGAGGAATGATTTGAAAGGGATCCAACAATTTTCTTATCACCTTATAGAGCTGATCATGAAAGAAATTCATACTTTATTCAAGATTCATAAGAATATATATGGTTTTATAGAAAAGAGTGATATCATTGGTCGCCATCCATATTTTATCTGTTTACAGCTTCAACGCTTGTCCAACCGATAGGTCTCATTCCGAGTCATATATCAACTTTAAAAAGTTCTCAGAAAGGCTTCCTTAAATCAATTATTAAGATAATTTCCCCTTTATTAGGTCTTGTATCGTCAGCGTCATACTTTCATGTTCAATATTCCTATAATTCGACCCTATTTGCATTCTTTACGAGATTTACAATCGCAACTTCCTAATTTCCGCTTACACTACGGATCATATCCACTCCCTTGCTAATAACATTCTTCCTTTAGAAAGTCTGGAGATTTCCTTAATCTTCTTCGCTCGTACTCGGCTTCTCATGGATCGACATATTCTTTGAACTCTAATCGTCTCAGAACTTGAATAAACAGCTTCTCCGTACATTGGTCATGTTGTTAAACTTATCGAATAATATTTGCACTCTTCTGCTAAGAACAATCAAATCTTCTCCATAATAGTGGGTCCACTTGGCCTTCTAAATGAACCATACTAACTTCTAGGACAATTATTTTCGTGGATAATCTGAATCTTATGACAAACAACAACTCAAGTAGTATTTTGACAACCAAGTTTTAAAACTTGTTTTGTTCCAAGGACTTTTAGAAAAATATTGTTATGAAAATCTCTTTTAAAAACTGTTTAAAATTTGAAATTCATACACCTGATCATCATTACTATATGAGTTGGTTGACATCCTTCAGTACCAAGTATCAAATTAGTGAAACCATCAGGTAACAGCCCATTCATTTCCATATACCTTCTACCACTTATTGGGTCCATTTTACCTTCATTGGTCGACAAAAACTCCAATTACCGTTGCATACTATCTTACTCGTAACTTCACTTCTGCTCTTCCATACTGGTAACATTCCCATCATCATCTCTTACAATTATTAAGTATAACAAATCTATTCAGCAATCATCAGATTTATTTTATAACACAAGGTCGATCACATTACTTCTACACGTATCATGCTTGGTCATAACATCGTCTAATTCCAAAAAAACTCTCAATCTCCAATCCTCTCAAATTTCTTTAGAAATCCATCTAGCTTACTTCACAAGATAATCATGGGTGGCATATTCATTAGCAGCTCCATATACCCTGGTAGCAGCTATCCTTCGGAATAACTAAATTCTCTCTCTAGGTTTCTTCTTACCCTTCTTAACATCTCGTGTATTAATCATATGATGTAGCTCTCGAATCCATCCTCATAGGTGTTATTACTTCATAAAACGGGTTTTAAAACTGATTGTATAGAACAAGGTGTAGAGGAGACGGAAATGCACCCACAGTTGAATATTCGGTAGAACCAGAATCAGCATATGGGGGATTCTCGAATAGGTAGGCTCGCGTCAGGGGATGAGATAAGAACTTGAAAAGGTGCAATCACCATAACAGAATATGACATGGCTAACACCGGTAGATGAGCAAGGCGTGGATCAGCTGACGGTCTTCCAACTGATGGCTTCGAGTGATCATATGGTACTGAAATAAAAGAATCTGCCATTTCTGCTATCCAAAAATCACGTCGCTAGATAAGGATCTCGAATCTCATCACGGATGTCACACCCCCCCAACTTAACAATACATAATATATAACTATTACAATATTTAAAAGAAAGTAAATACAACTGAATCCAAGATTTTACAGTTTAGGGTTTGGAACAGCCCAACACTACTAACTATTACAACTGGTTTAAATATCGAGTCCTCACACAAAACTATCTCTTATTCTACCTGAGCTCGGACATACGCATCGGCATCACAAGTCTTACGTGTTGTCTGCTTGAATCTAACCATAGCTGCTAGCTGTAATATCAGGGTTAAAGCAAGTAGTGAGCCAAATGCTCAACAAGTGCTAAACAATATGATACAACACATAAATCGAGATATATATTAAAGAATGACAATGTGAAGATATAACTAATAATAACAAGAGATGAAATTTTGGGTGATGGCATCATTTGCTTGAATCAAAAACTTTTTCAAAATCATATCTTAATCAAAAACCATTTTATGACGCTACGGATTACAGCCGGTGATCAGCCGCGAAGTAATCCCGAACCTCGCTGGGTTCTAAAACATTAATGGGATCCCTAGGAAACTTTTAAGCATACAATATCAATGTGGAAAGGACTTGCGTCTCAGTCCAGATCCACTATTTAAAGAAAACATTTATCCCCCTTTGGGACTGAAAATCCAAATTTTATTCATTTCAAAAACTGATGCCGATTGATAATAAAATTTCTTAAACAGTAAACATCTTTATCAAGGGATTATAGATCAACTTTGAAACACTGAAAATATGTTCACTAAATCTCAGGGCCATGATCTACTAGACTTTACTCTATCAGGGGAATTGAAAGGTTTCTATTTACAAGGACTTTGACAAGGAGATTTAGTAGGGTTATTGGATAATATGAAAGAGTAATGCCAAACTAGGCTTAAAGCAATGGTTTTAGACAAGGTATAGGTATTAGAACATCAAGAAGATAAGCATTACTGGTTATAAGTATGATATAGGTGTTAAGATATAAAGAAAGTGATCATTAGCTTAAGGTATATCAGGATGTCAAGCTTTAGGATATGGTTAGGGTTATCAAACAATCGTGAACGACTTTTGATAGGTAATAAATAAATTATGATTACGTAGTTAATGTTGTATTAATTACACATGATTTGGGCTGCAAGGCCCAATAAGAAGATGTATGATATTCTGACCAAAAAGGTTAACACATTGATCAGGCCTGATGGACCAGATCAGGCCTGATGGAACAAAGAAGGCCCAAAACCCTGATTATTAATTAATTTCGTAATTAATTAATAAGGGAGGAAAACATCTATTAAGATAAGTCCTAGTGGGGATATAAATCCTTGTAGATCGGCCCCCAAGGAACCTCATAGGATAAGGAATCAGCTTCCTACTTCCTAGGACTCCAAAGTCCATTCTAATTCAGAGACTTGACCACCAAGTCTCCTACACCAAGTCCAATTCAAGGACTCCCAACATCTATATAAGGGGCCTCACCCCACAAATCAGAACTACGTTTTTTGACTTGATCCTTGGCAATCAGCAAGGTACGTAGGCATCTTGTTAAGGCATATTGAGTCACGAAACACAAGAGCATTCAAATTAAGCCTCGAAGCTCACGTTCCTTAGTAATAAATACAACAATCATATACTTTAGTTTTTAATCCATAACATTTGCCCCGTCTGTGGGAAAGCACAACAACCATGGCGAGAATATGGAGAACAATTAGAGTTCTTGAGGAAGGAACACCATCGGGGACAACCCAAGTGATTTCGTCAACCGTGGAGATACCTCCTCATTGAACTTATGCAGCTACCCAAGGAGAAGCCAGATAGGGGCAACTTAACCTCAGCCACAAGGGATGATTCCCTCGGCTATTCAAGGTACGACTCCACCAGTTCAACAACTACATGCACCTGTGAATTCTCGACCCATCGGGTACGAATATTCAACTGTTGTGACCACTAACCCCCCTTATGGGATGCCCCTTTACCCTGAGGTTGGAGGAAGTGGACATGCTGGACGGAGTGAAGCACGAGGGCGATTACCCCCTACATACGAGGTTTGGCTCCTATCCCTGAGGATCAGGACTTTTCTGGTCCTTACACTGAGAGAGATTCCGAATCTTCGGATGATGAAGTAGCCCCAAGAAGGAGACGTGTTGGCAAAGAACCGATGGCTGATGGTAGTCAACGTCCTAGGAGCACCCAAGGGACGAATCCCCAAGAAGTGCAGGAAAGGATCAGGGCTCACGAGGCTGAGATTCAAAGGCTGAAGCGTGACTTGGAGGCACATCAGACCACCAGACCCCCACTACCTCCCAGGGGGAGGAATCCTCCGCCTATCATAGACCTGGATGGTCCAATACAGAGAAGGGCTGTTGTCCCAAAGGCTGATCCAAGCAATCTTCTCCCCCGTGGAGACCCTAATGATCCTACTTCACCCTTCACTGAAGAAATAATGAATGCCCATATCTCAAGGAAGTTCAAGATGCCAACTATCAAAGCTTATGATGGCACAGGAGATCCCTCTAATCATGTTAGGACATTCTCTAATGCACTACTGTTGCAGCCCGTGAATCATGCTATTAAGTGTCGGGCCTTTCCTCAAACCCTGTCTGGTATAGCTCAAAGGTGGTATAGTTATTTGCCCCAAACTCTATTGGGTCGTTCAGAGAATTAAGTCAGGCTTTTATTAAGCAATTCATCAGCGGGAGAGTGCATGAGAAAAGTTCAGCATCTCTTATGAGCATTGTGCAGGGAACAAAGGAATCCTTGAGAAACTACCTGAATCGTTTCACAAAGGAGGATTTAAAGGTCCCGGACCTTGATGACAAGGTCGCAATGATATCACTGCAACAAGGAACTAGGGATGAGTTTTTCAAGATGTCCTTGGCCAAACGCCCTCCTGAAAGCATGTTCCAGCTCCAGGATAGGGCAGGGAAGTACATCAAGGTGGAAGAGAGCATGAGGAAGACCGTAGTGAGTAATGAGCCCACTAGAGGCCAAAAGCAGAAAATTGATCAGGAGTATATCGCTAAGGACAAGTATCCTAGAACCGAGCAAAACCCTGATTCAACCCCCAAGAAAGGAGGACCTGGGCAAAAGTTCACCGAATACGTTAAGCTGAATGCTCCTAGAAGCCAAATCTTGATGGAAATCGAGAAAGATCGAGATATTCATTGGCCTAAGCCCTTGAAGGTTGATCCTGCCAAGCTAGATAAGAGCAAATATTGCAGATTTCACAAAGATGTTGGTCATGACACCGATGAGTATAGGCAGCTGAAAGATGAAATTGAGTTCCTCATTCGAAAATGAAAATTGAACAAATACATTGGAGAAGGAGGGGATAGGTGTAATAATGGAAGGAAAAACTTTGAAGATCGTAGGAGGGACCAACACGATCAGGGGCGGAATCCCCAGCCTAGAGGACCGGTTATAAACGCAATTTTCGGAGGGCCGCGACCTCGAGGGCCTATGATAAACACAATCTTTGGAGGACCAATTGTTGCTGGATTATCCAGGAATAGCAGAAAAGCATATACAAGAGAGGTTATGCATATTGTTGGAGAAGCCCCGAAGAGGGTCAGGACAGAAGTGACATTAGCTTTTGATGATTCTGACCTAGAGGGTGTGAAATTTCCTCATGACGACCCACTGGTCATAACACCGATAATAGGAAATAGCTCGGTCAAGAGAGTCCTTGTGGATAATGGTGCTTCAGTGGATATCTTGCTCCATGACACCTTTCTAAGGATGGGATATAACGACTCCCAATTGACCCCAATCGACATGTCGATATATGGATTTGCAGGAGTAGAGTGCCCCGTGGAAGGGATAATCAAGTTTCTAACCACCATAGGTCAGGAACCAAGGCAAGCAACGCAGATGTTGGACTTTGTGGTGGTAAAGGCTTGTTCAACTTATAATGCTATCATGGGGAGAACAGGGATACATGCCTTCAAGGCAGTCCCTTCTTCCTACCATTCAGTTATGAAGTTTCCCACCCGGAATGGGATTGGAGAAGAGAGAGGAGATCAAAAGATGGCTAGAAGCTGTTATGTAGCCTCTCTGAGGGCTGATGGAGTTGGGGGGAAGGTTTTTCCTATTGAAGATATGGATATCCGAGAGAATGATGAGAAAAGAGGAAAGCCAGCAGAAGACTTGGTTTCGATTTCTTTAGCCCCCGAGAATCCTGAGAGGATGACTTTCATTGGAGCCACACTTGAGGAGCCCCTTAGAGGGAAGTTGGTGAGATTTTTGCAAGAAAATAGTGATGTGTTTGCATGGTCAGCAGCTGATATGCCAGGCAAAGACCCATAAATGATTACTCACAAATTGAATGTGGACCCGAATCGGAAGACAATGAAGCAAAAGAAAAGAAACATTGCCCCGGAAAGACAAAAAGCTATAAAACAGGAGGTTGAGAAGCTCTTAGAGGCTGGTTTCAATAAGGAGATACAGTTTCCTGAATGGTTAGCAAACCTTGTAATGGTGAAGAAGGCCAATAGAAAATGGAGGATGTGTATAGACTTCACTGATCTGAATGATGCATGCCCTAAGGACTATTTTCCGTTGCCAAGGATTGATACTTTGATAGATGCCACTGCTGGGCATGAGATGCTAAGCTTCATGGATGGATTTAGTGGATACAATCAGATTAAGATGCACAAAGATGACATTCCAAAGGTATCATTCATCACTGACTTTAGTGTTTATTGTTATCTTGTTATGGCATTTGGTCTTAAGAATGCAGGAGCCACCTATCAAAGGTTGGTAAATAAAGTTTTTAAGGATCTTATTGGCAAGACTATGGAAGTCTTTATTGATGACATGTTAGTCAAGAGTCTAGTAAAGACTGATCATATAACCCATTTGAGGGAAGCTTTTGAGGTCCTGAGGTACTATAAAATGATGTTAAATCCTAGGAAGTGTGCTTTCAGAGTAGGATCTGGAAAATTTTTGGGATTGATGGTCTCCAAGAGAGGGATCGAGGCCAACCCCGATAAAATAAAGGCAATCCTGGACATGGAGCCACCAAAAAATGTCAAGGATGTTCAAAAGCTCACGGGAAGGGTTGCTGCGCTGGGACTATTCATCTCCAAGTCAGAAGACAAGTGCTTGTCGTTCTTCAAGTCACTAAAGAACATTAAGGACTTTGTATGGAGTGAGGAAAACCAGAAGGAATTTTAGGAATTAAAGAAATATATGGCCCAGGCCCCGTTATTGGCCAAACCAGTTTTGAATGAAGTTTTATACTTGTACTTAGCGGTTTGGAAAGTGCCTTGACCGCTGTATTGGTTAAGGAGGAACTGAAAATCCAGAAACGTGGTGCTGAGTTTTGAATGTCAGCAAAATTCTGCATGGTGCTGAGTTGAATTATTCAACTATTGAGAAATTTGCTCTAGCCTTGGTAATGGCTTCAAGAAAGTTACGTCCTTACTTTCAGGCTCATCAAATTGAGGTGCTAACAAATCAGCCCCTGAGAAGTATCATTCATAGTCCCAAGGCTAGTGGGAGGTTGATCAAGTGGGCAATAGAACTGGGAGAATTCGACATCAAGTATAATCCATGAACGGCAATAAAAGCCCAACCATTAGTTGACTTCGTGGTGGAATGTACCATACCCAACCAAGAAGTCGGGGGGCAGGAAGATACCATACCTCAAGACAAGGAAGTTGATAAGGGGGACAAAGAAAAGGATGATAAGGAGAAAGAATATTGGGTTCTCTATTTTGATGGAGCATAAAAAACAAACTCAAGCGGAGTAGGTTTGGTTTTACAAAGCCCCGATGGGTTCTTTATTGAGTATGACATGAAGTTAGACTTCCCGACCATGAACAATGAGGCAGAATATGAAGCTCTGATAGCTGGCCTTGGCCTAGCAGGGACACTTAGAGTCAAGAACTTAAAAGTCCGTGGAGATTCGAAGCTGGTCGTATCCCAGGTAAAGGGAGAGTTTGAGGCTAGGGAATATACGATGGCTAAGTATGTCCGCCTAGTAAGGGTTGTGATGACCTAATTCGATGAACGCCATGTTGAGCACATTCCAAGGGAGGAAAATTCTAAGGCAGATGCATTATCAAAGTTTGCCTCATATGAGATAGAAGAAAGTTCAGGAAGTGTATACTTCCGTGTTTTGAAGACACGAAGCATCGATGTTAAGCTTGTAGCTCCTATAGGCCTGGGGACGTCATGGATAGATCCCATTAAGGCCCACATTCAAACCGGATGGTTGCCAAACGATGCTACTGAAGCACGGAAGTTAGCTGTTCGAGCACTAAGGTGCTCTTTGATAGATGGGATTCTGTATAAAAGATCTTTCGTGGTTCCTTACTTAAGGTGTCTCGGGCCCGATGAGGCACGCTTGGCTCTTGAAGAAGTACATGAAGGTATTTGTGGGAAATACTTGGGGGGCAGGGCCTTAGCTCATAAGATAACCCGTTTAGGCTTCTATTGGCCAGAAATGATGGTTGATGCCAAAGAATATGTGAAGAAGTGTGACCGCTGTCAGAAGCATGCACCGGTCGTTAGACAACCCCCCGAGATGCTGACCTCTATCAACTCACCCATCCCCTTTGCTATGTGGGGAATGGATATTCTGGGGCCTTTCCCCATGGCCACGGCACAAAGGAAGTTCCTGATTGTAGCCATTGATTATTTCACTAAGTGGATTGAAGCCAAACCCTTGGCCAAAATCGCAACTAAGCAGGTTGCACAATTCCTGTGGGAAAATATTATATGCCAGTATAGAATTCCCCGCATCCTAGTCACTGACAATGGAACACAATTTAACAATGAGGAATTCAAGAAGTACTGTGAAGAAAATGAAATTGAGTTACGATTCACCTTTGTGGCTCACCCGCAAGCCAATGGGCAAGCAGAAGTAGCGAATCGAATAATCCTGGATGGACTAAAAAAGAGGATCGAGAAATCGAGAAATAATTGGGTGGATAAGATACTCCCAATACTATGGGCCTATAGGACTCCCTGTAGAGTCATGACTGGAGCAACTCCCTTCATGTTAGCATATGAGGTAGAAGCAGTTGTTCCCGTAGAGATATCACATTCCTCTCCCAGGATTCAAGCTTTTAATGCTGAGGAGAATGAGGAAGGGCAAAGGTTAGCCCTGGATTTAATTGATGAAGTGCGAGATGAGGCACATGCGAAGATAGTGGAATATCAGAAAAATGCTTCATTTTACTACAACCTAAGGGTTAAAGAAAGGTTTTTAAAACAAGGTGACTTAGTCTTGAGGAAGATAGAAGCTTCTGGTGTAGGACAGAAAGGGAAGCTTGCCCCAAATTGGGAAGGGCAATACAAGATCAAGAGTATTCAAGGTAGAGGAACCTACAAGCTGGAGACTATGGATGGTTTTGAAGTCCCGAGAACTTGGCATGCACAAAACCTGAAGGTTTATTATGTGTGAAGCAGTTGAACATGATGCTCACTTATTAAGGTGACAAGTAGGTTGAAAAGCACCTTGAAGCTTTGCTTGCTTAGGATTTACATGTTTTAGCTTTATTTTGAAGTTTATCAAGATTTGTGTAAGGGATGAATCCCAATGACTTATGAAATTTAGAAAGTTTTTCGAAATATATCTGAAATCTCTATGGCAAGTCAAGTAAACTAAATACGTGAAATTCAAGCATAGAATCCGATAAATAAAATAGATCAAATAAATATTACAAGAGTTTGATAAATAAAGTCTCGAAAATAAGATAAAGTAAACAAGCCACGCAGGGCTGGAAAAGCTCTAAGGAGCTGAGGTGCCCTCGGCATCCATATCGTCATCCCCTCCGCTCTTGCTAGAAGTCTTTGTCGTCTCGGAGGAGGAGGAGGAAGAGCTGTCATCCTCAGCAGGCCTGGAAGAAGACTCGGGAGGAGGAAGAAGCGGGTCCTGAGGGACGTGATCCGAGACTACTACTCGAGTGTGAGACCTCTGCAGCAAAGCCTCGTCATCAGGGTAGACATAGTCCGCCGGGTTAATATCAGGACAAGCCTATTTCACGGTCCCAAAGGGCCGCATCCCAACCAGTCCTGAAAAACCCAGGGAAGTCTGAGTCATCCCTTATCATCATGGACTGGGTAAACTCCTCTGAGTCCAGGTAGTTACCTATAGCCTTATCCTTCTTGGCCCGAAGCACCACCAGCTCTGCGTTAGATTCTCCGAGTTCTTCCTCCTTACGCTTGAACTTCTTCTCTAAAGCATCATACATTTTCTGCTGCCTCCTGAGGGCATTGTCGGCCTTGTCAGAAGCCCTCTTCCATGACTCGGCTTGCCTCACAGCGCCTTGAAAATAGGCGTTGGACTGAAATGAAACAATAAACAAAGTATAAGGAAAGTGAATGCTACAAGTAAGAAAGATAAATTCAAGAAAGGTCATACCGAAGCCAGAGACTGAGCTCCCATAAGTTTTATCCTCTCTAGGTCAGGGGTGGCAACCACATCAGTAAAATCTTTGGGAGTCACGCCATTGTAGGACCAATCTCAAGCATGCTTCATGGATCCAACCACGGTATCCCCTTGGCGGAAACCCCAGAGTGGCTGGAAGGCGCTTGTAGCAGCAGCAGCAGGAGCAGCAGCAGTAATAGGAGCACTGTGCCCCTCAGCTCCCTCAGCTGAAGCCTCCCCCATGGGCTGCGTATGTTTCCATAAGAAGATAGGCTCAGTAGCCTTTCCTCGAGTGTCAAGGCCTGCGAGCCGAGCCTTCTTCATCCTGGCAGTCTCCTCAACGGGAGGCACAGTGTCCTCGTTGATCTCCTTAGCAGCTGCAAAACAAGATAAAAACAAAATAAGTGGTGTCAGTAATGCATGAAATAAAGTAAAATTGAGAAGTGAAGAAAAATACCATGTTGAGAAACAGAGGATAGCCCCACATGGATGAGGGAGAACTCCTCTAAAAGAGTCCAGCTGGTAGTAGTGCCGTCATCCCGGGTAAGCTCATTGTAAATAATAGTTTCCTCGGGAGTTAAATGAATGGATTTGAGGCTACCATCACTAACCTTCCCGAAGGAAGATCTGAAGAGTGTGCCTCAGTCGCCATTCTCCCACTGTAATCCGACAAAACTATTCCTCCAATTTTGGTTATTATCGGGAATGGAGGCGTTATTAAAGATATGCTTACACTTGGGCCTTTGTTTAACATAGACCCAACCATAAATACTGGAAGAGTTGTTATAACACTGAAAAATCTTCCTAAAAATAGTTACAGACAGGGGAAAACCTTCCCTAAGGCAGCAAACCATAAAACATAAAATGTTCCTCCAAGCATTTGGAGGAAGCTGACATGGGTTTATTTGTAAATCAGCTACAAGGTGAGGAATGAAGGGATGAAAAGGGAACATAAGCCCAGAATTAAGGGCATCTGTGTAAATAAAGAGGGTGTCAGGTTTCCAGTGGCAGGTACGGTCGCCACTAGAAACTGGAACTAATCACAGAGGAGGAAGAACATTATAACGTGCATTTAATTTATCGAAATCTATGTTGTGCCCAGTGTTACAATGATTAAAAGAGTCGAGATGTGCACTGGAGGAATATTCATCCCCCTTAATGTTAATCATATCGATCAAAGACATGTATGAAGAATGGATCTCGATATCCTTGCCTCGTTTTGAAGCCGAGGCTATCTTGTCCGCTCTCTCGGAATTCTTGTCACCCATTAGTGAAGCTTGGAAAAACCTATAAACCTCGGAAGGAAGGGTGGCCGGAAAACTAAAAGAAGAGAAGTGTTGAGAGGGAGAAAATTGTAGATTGAGTGAAGAAGTGAAATGAGAAGTGTGAGGAAATCACACTCTCATCCCAGCTTTATATAGCCGAGGAGGAGGTAAATTGGGCCTTAAAAAGCCCATTTGGGCCCAAAAATGAGAAGGTTATGGAATTATCCAGGAAATTCCTGGAAAAATCAAGAGAAAAACTTGAATTTTTTGAAGATTCTGGAAGAATCCAGAAAAACCTTAGAAGAACCTGAAATTTGGGCTCAGAGCTAAAGCCCAATTCTAGAAGAATCTTGAAAAACCCAAGAGTTTAGAGCTAAAAAGGCCCATAGCCAAGGCCCAAATAATTTTTTAAAAAAAGGGTGGAAGAGGAGCCCAGTTAAAATAATGGGCTTAAAAACAAAAACTTAGTTGAATAAATGGGCCCAAGAATGAGCCCAATAAAGATAAGCCCAGAAAAGGGGGATGGCCCAAGGTAAAGGCTTAGTTCAGGAAAGGCCCAGGGTCAATAATAAGTACCCATGAAACAATTCACGCCCAAATCTTAGGCCCAAATTTGAGTTGAAAGAAATCCAGCCCAGGTTTAAGGGCCCAAATCCAAATATGTGAAAATTACAAAAATATATGAAAAAAATTAATATATCCTGACCCAATTCGATCAGGACTTGCATTATATTTCTGGTCGAATGACTTGAGGTCGAAATAGCTGCGACCAGAGCTGAATAAAAGAATTAATTTGACCAGAAATTAAACCTTGTCGACCAGAAAGCAAGGCATAATCCTGGTCGAATGGATCCTGCTCGAATTTCTGTCGACCTGGGCAACAAAAAGAAGGCTAATTCGGTCAAAAACAGGGAATTCTGACCGAAAGGGAAGAAAAATCCTGGTCGAAGATTTCTGCTCGAAAAGTCAAAAATAAAATAAAATATATATATATATATATATATATATGAAAATCCTGGCCGAAATTCGACCAGGATTCCTCATCGAAAGTGCCCTCCTCGAAATGCTGTCGACCAGGGCTGAATGAAAGATAATTCGACCAGGATCCTGGTCGAATGGGATTCCAGGTCGAAATATGTATAAAAAAGAGAAAAAGAAAAAGAGAAAGGAGAAAAAATATTTTCTAAAAAAAGAATTTTATATTCTGAATATTCCCAGAAAATTAAGGAAATTCCTTAAAATATTTTCTGAAGAATGTTAATATTTTCAAAAAATAAGGAATAAATCCAGAAAATTCAGGAAAAAATCCTGGATATTAAGGGTAAATCCTAGAATTAAGGGAAAAATCCAGAAAATTAAGGATAAATCCCAGAATTAAGGGAAAAATCCAGAAAATTAAGGATAAATCCCAGAATTAAGGGAAAAATCCCGAAAATTAAGGATAAATCCTTGAATTAAGGGAAAAATCCAGAAAATTAAGATAGTTCCTGAATAAAAGGAATAAAAAAAATTGTTGTAAATGTGTAGGTCGCTCCACACTTTACGCAAAAATGATACCCTGTAAGGGAACGAATGAACTTAACTTCTGCAAAACCTAGTCACTGTTTCCCAAAAGTTAGGGGGCAAATGATAGGGAATAAATAAATTATGGTTACGTAGTTAATATTGTATTAATTAAACATGATTTGGGTTACAAGGCCCAATAAGAAGATGTTTGATATTCAGACCAAAAAGGTTAACACATTGATCAGGCCTGATAGACCAGATCAGGCCTGATGGAACAAAGAAGGCCCAAAACCCTGATTATTAATTAATTTTGTAATTAATTAATAAGGGAGGAAAACAGCTATGAAGATAAATCCTAGTGGGGATATAAATCCTTGTAGATTGGCCCCCAAGGAACCTTATGGGATAAGGAATCAGCTTCTTACTTCCTAGGACTCCAAAGTCCATTCTAATTCAGAGACATGACCACCAAGTCTCCTATACCAAGTCCAATTCAAGGACTCTCATCATCTATATAAGGGGCCTTACCCAACAAATCAGAACTATGTTTTTTGACTTGATCCTTAGCAATTAGCAAGGTACGTAGGCATCTTGTTAAGGCAGATTGAGTCACGAAACACAAGAGCAGTCAAATCGAGCCTCGAAGCTCACGTTCCTTAGTAATAAATACAACAATCATAAACTTTAGTTTTTAATCCATAACAACTTTAAAGAATATCTGGCTTTTAGGTATCAAGATAAAGTTTCTATCGGGGTTCTTACAAGAGTTAAATTAAGCATCAGGGTGTAAATCAAGATTTCTCAGTAATCAATAGCATGTTAATTAAAAGGATCAATCAGATATTATAACAATTCTCTATTTTATTATGGCATCCCGATTACTTTGGTATACTAGCATGGTATGATTTTTGATCTACTTGCAATAAGTACTTGAGGGTTCAGGGCATTTCTATATAATACGAAGATAGATTTGAGAATCACTTGGTCCGGGTATAACAAGGTAAATTAGGATACTCGCATCATATATATAAGAACTAGTTATCACACATTCGTAGAGTAAACTAAAAAGTAGGTTGAATCACTGGCCTTGAGAATACTGGACTGGACTGGACTGGAAAGTAGGAGTAACAAGAAGCTTTACTCGACCTTTATGGCAAGTTTACCCTCGTCTCGAGATCCTACACAATTAATAATAACCTCATTATAATATATTCTCACCAACGCAACCTATTTACAACCCGAAATTAAACACAAATGGCACTTAGGCCTATATGCACGCAATTTATAATCACCTTATAAACATAATAGTACACATAGCCACATATACTCACATACCATATTTCAAATACCAAACAATATCACACACACACCATATTGCAACACTAGTCTTGGATGATCTCGTTCCACAACTGAAGTCGTTTGATCGCTAAACTAGACAAAGTCTCCGAATTTTGGCCTCCTAACTCGATGTACCTTTACTAAACTATCTAAACCCTATTGACCCTCACTTGGGCCTTTCACTCTACTGGCTTTATGCTTTCTTGCAACTATAGTGGTAAACCTAAGCCTCACTCATAAATGCTCTAAAACTATGTGGTAAGTGAAGGTGCTTACTAAGGTAAATTTCAGAATGACATCTATGGTTTCTTGAGTGCATTAGACACTCTTACACTACAAGTTTACCTCCAAAACTTCTACACCAGACTCTTCTGATCATAAGGCAACTCCCAAACTTGATTTTGCTCAAGGGCCTAGCTTGGGCCTCCCTAGGCCTAAGCTTAAAGTCCATGGTTCCCCTGTTTTTCTGGGCAGAAAAGGTCCTGACTTGAACTAACTTGTGACACATTATTATAACTCAAATACTATGAACTATGGCTGGAAAAACTCCTCTGACACTCCCTCTAACTAAGGCCCAATAGGGCCTAATGAGGGCCTACCTATGACATGGTCAAAACTTCCTATTTCTAAGTTGTAACAAAACTGTCCCCTGCTGGACATATTTTGTGATTCCACTCGTGCACCTAACCAAACGTCTTAAAACCTCCAACAAACACCTAAAACCTATTATATACTCCTAGTTCTAGCTTTTGGTGGCTTGGGCCTCAAAGTGCACAACAAATGCTCATTCAAAACTTCCCCATAAACTAGTGTATCAAATTTGGTAAAATGCAAATACTAACTAATCCCTTTCCACCTTGACTCCCACTTATTAACCAAAAATCCAACCTTTACCAAAGCAAAACTAGTGCACCAACATAACAAAATAGTGCCTCAACAGGAGTGAAGATCATCCATGCCCTATAACAACAACATGCAAATAAAAATATAACATGCAACTCATGGAAAACACTTAACAAGATTTTGGCTAAAACATAGAGTTTAAATTCTTGTAAATTCGACTTGTACCTAGTACTCAACCTTAATAATCATGAAATATATCTTCTCTTAACTATTATTAAGAAATATATCATGGAAACAATCTATTTCAAGCACAAATAATTCGAATTTATAGATTTTTAAACATGAAAACATGATTTCGAGAAGAGTAGCATACACAACATGGTTGATCATCATATTAACATCTTAAAACTAGCATGCATGGCTAAACATGATTATATAGTGAAATTTCAGTAGCATGCAAAGGTTTTTAAAGCAAGGTTTCTCCATAAAACACTTAATTAAAACATATATAAAATGTATCTCATAGAGAGCTCTTGAATTCACAAGAATCAAGAGTTTCTCTTTGGAGATCACACAAAAGCTACACAGGCAACCATGAAACTTCATCTCCCAAATCACAAAACTCTTGGGAATTATATAAAATAAATGTAGGTGGAAGAATTACACTAGGGAAGATGAGAAATGGGATGGAAAAATGGAAGGGAGTGGGGGAGGGGGTTCTCGGCCGAGAGCAAGGTGAGGGAGGGGGAGGAGAGAAAAAAGAGAGGTGAGTTGGAGTGTGGAGTGAGTGAAATGATTTATCATATTTTGTTTTTGGTTTTATGCCTTTGATTGAGTAAAAGAAATGAGTGGAAATGAGAATGTACAAGAATACCCGCTAGCTAAAATTAGGCTATTTTGCATGCAAGGTTAATGTGGTAATTTGGTTAACAAGTGAGTTAGTGGGGTTGGAAATGTCTCATTTGCCCTTTAATAGAATGAAAGAGTGATTTGCATGCAAGGGTTTCCATGTAATTTGCTAATTATAAGAAATAAATTTTTAAAGATTTATTTTTATAAAATAAAATACAAGTTCAAAAATTATAAAATTTATACCATAAAATAACTTGGATTTTTAGAAATTTTATAAGATCACTTTTGAAATTTGTGAATGAAATAAATTTTAAAAGAAATTTTTTCCAAGGTTTAGAATATTCCTTATAAATCAAAAATGAGGGAAATAAATAAACTTTTGCTTTGAAAAATCATATTCTATATAAAGTAATTTATAATGCAGAAATTTTCATTCACACAACGTACAATCATTAAGTATATTTACATTCGGCTCTAATATTATACAAAGTTCATAAATAATATTACAAAAAATGTCGGTCGTAACATCCTCTCCCCCTTAAGGGATTCTGTCCCCACAATCAAAGAGAACAGATGAGGATACAGGGAACGCATTCCAGACTCTAACTCCCAAGTTAATTCTTCGACCTTGGGGTTCCTCCAAAGTACTTTCACTAACTTTACCGACTTATTCCTAAGACTCTTTACTTGCCAGTCGAGTAATTTGACAGGTTGCTCCACAAATGACAGGTCTGCCTGAATTTCTACAGGTTCATATTCTATCACATGGTTGACATCATGATTGTACTTCTTAAGCAATGACACATGGAACAAATTATGCGCATGCTGATACTGAGGTGGTAAGGCTAACTCGTAGGCCACCTTCCCCACTTGACTCAAAATTTCAAAAGGACCTATATATCTAGGTGCTAACTTCCCTTTCTTGCCAAATCTAGACAACCCTTTCCTTGGTGACACCTTCAGCAAAACAGCTTTGCCTACTTGGAATCTAACATCCTTACGCGCTGGATCCGCATACTTTCTCTGTCTATCTTGAGCAGCAAGCAACCTTTTCTGAATTAACTTGACTGTCTCATGTAACTGTTGTACCAATTCCGAGCCTAAAATCTTTCCTTCCCCTACTTCATCCAGACTTGTCGGTGATCTACATTTCCGTCCGTACAAAGCTTCGTATGGTGGCATGCCAATACTGGAGTGATAGATGTTATTATAGGAGAATTCTACTAATGGCAAGTGATCATCCTAACTTCCTGCAAAATCGATTGCATAACTGCGTAACATGTCTTCGATTGTTTGAATTGTCCTTTCGCTCTGCCCATCAGTCTGCGGGTGATACGCCGTACTCATGTTCAACTTCGTGCCAAGACTCTATTCAAATTGCTTCCAGAATCTCGAGTTAAATCGGGGATCTCTGTCTAAAACTATCGATATGGGTACTCCATGTCTTAGTACGATTTCACGCACATACAGATGAACCAATCTGTCCAATGATGACTTCTCATTAATTGGAAGGAAATGCACCGACTTCGTAAGGCGATCAACTATAACCCATATAGCATCATGTCCGGATTTCGTTCGCGGTAGTCCCACTATAAAGTCCATAGCAATATTTTCCCATTTCCATTCTGGAATCTTTAGGGGCTGAATTAATCCGCTTGGTCATTGATGTTCTGCCTTCACTTTCTGACAAGTATAACACTTCGCAACCCATTCTGCCACCTCTCGCTTCATATTTGGCACCAAAAGTTCTGCTTCAAGTCCCGATACATCTTGGTGCTTCCCGGATGGATTGAAAATCTTGAATTATGGGCTTCTTACAAAATCTCATTCTTCAATTCAGGTACACGAGGAATCCAAATTCTTGAGGAAAACCTTAGTATACCCTGCTAATCCTTTTGAGTACCAATCTCTTCTCCAGTTAGCTGATTCTTTTCTTTCTCCATTACTTCTTCCTGACATTTCCTTATCTTTTCCACTAGTGTTGGCTGAAAAGTCATTGCACGACAAACTTCTTCAACTATTCCACAATCACAAAGTTCCAATCCAGATCTCTTAATCTCTTCAGACAATTCTTTTGGTGTTGCTATCATATTCAATCTTTCCTTCCTACTCAAAGCATTGGCTACAACGTTCGCCTTTCCAGGATGATAATTTATCGAGCAATCATAGTCCTTAATCAATTCCAACCATCTCCTTTGCCTCATATCGCGTTCCTTCTGAGTGAAAATGTACTTTAAACTCTTGCGATCCGTGTAGATTTCACACTTTTCCCCGTAGAGGTAATGTCTCCAAATCTTAAGTGCGAGCACTATGGCGGCTAGTTCCAAGTCATGCGTTGGGTACTTCAGTTCATGCGGTTTTAACTGTCTTGACGCATACGCGATCACCTTAATGTGTTGCATTAGCACACAGCCCAATCCTTTATGTGAAGCATCACTGAAAATTACAAAGTTTCCTTGGTCGTCTGGTAGTACTAACACCGGAGCTGTTACCAATCTCTGTTTCAACTCTTGAAAGCTATCCTCACATTCGGCATTCCATTCGAACTTCTGATTCTTCCTGGTTAACTTAGTCAATGGCGTGGCAATTTTCGAAAAATCCTTTATAAATCTTCTATAATACCCTGCCAATCCTAGAAAACTTCGCACTTCCGTAGGTGTCTTTGGCCTCTCCCAACTCATAATCGCCTCAATCTTTTCCGGATCTACTTTAACTCCTTTATCTCCAACGTCATGCCCCAAAAATTGAACTTCCTTTAACCAAAACCCACATTTAGAAAACTTGGCATACAACTTTTCTTGTCGGAGTATCTCCAATGCTATCCACAGATGCTGCTTATGTTCTTCTCCCGACTTTAAATAAATAAGGATGTCATCAATGAATACCACTACGAACTTGTCCAAATACTTTTTAAATACCCGATTAATCAGATCCATAAATGCTGCCGGGGTGTTAGTCAATCCAAAAGGCATTACTAAGAATTCATAATGTCCGTATCTTGTCCTGAATGTTGTCTTTGGGATATCTTCTTCTTTGATCTTTAATTGATGGTATCCTGATCTTAAGTCAATCTTTGAAAAGCACTTTGCTCCTTTCAGCTGATCAAATAGGTCATCTATTCTTGGTAGCGGGTATCGATTCTTAATCGTCACCTTATTCAACTCCCAATAATCTATACATAACCGCATACTTCCATCCTTCTTCTTTACGAACAAGACTGGTGCTCCCCATGGCGACGTACTTGGCCGTATCACTCCTTTGTCCAATAATTCTTGTAGCTGGCTCGCCAACTCTTTCATTTCTGTTGATGCCATCCTATATGGGGCCTTCGAAACTGCTTCTGTGTCCGGAGCAAGGTTGATCTCGAACTCGATTTGTCGATCTGGCGGTAAGCCTGGTAGTTCGTCTGGAAACACATCTGGAAATTCGTTAACTACGGGAATACCTTCCATGCTGGGGTTGCCCTTTTCTGAATCTACTACATAAGGTAGGAACGACTCAAAACCTTTTATAAGTAACTTCTTAGCCTGAACGATTGTAAGAAATAGTTGCTCTTGCCTCTTTCCCTTAAATACTACTTTCTCTCCACTCTTCATCTTTAAATACACTTTCTTGGACTTACAATTAATCTGGGCGTTATTCTTCCCTAACCAATCCATACCTAAAATTATATTGAACTCTCCCAACTTGAAGAGTATCAAGTCGGACGAAAACTTATACCCCGAAATATCAATCTCACACTTCGGATAGAGTTGACTCACAGGAATCTTCTCTTGGTTCGCAATTACCACATTTACTACCTCGTTCATAACCATTTTATCATATTGAAGTTTATCAACAAAAGTTTCTGATATGAAAGATCTCGTTGCTCCCGAATCAATCAATACTTTAGCTTCGACATTATTTAGTAAAAGTGTACTTGGTATCACCTCAGAAATCTGAACAGCGTCCTTCATTTTCAAATCGAATGTCCTTGCTGTTGCTTGCGGAGTTGTTGGAGATGGTGGAGGTAATGCCAATACCTCCGCTGGCACGTTTGCACTAGTACTTGCCACATTCATCAGAGCTTTAACTGGTCCGGTTGTCTTGCACTCCCTAGCTATATGTCCAGTCTTTCCATACTTGTAACATGTAACTCCTGGCTTCGGCATCTTACACTCGTTTGCCAAATGTCCCTTCTGGTTGCACCTATAGCATGTCATGCTCAGCTTATTACACACTCTGGGGTGCCTTCTTCCACAATGCTTGCATTCCGGTCTCTGAAATCTGTTTTCTCCAACTTTTCCTTGGTTTGCCTGGTTGTTCCCCATTGATTCTTGTCTTTTGCTCAAATTTCCCTTCTTTTGAAAATTTCCGCCCTTATGGAATTCAATCCTCTTTACATTCCGATCTTGTGAATTTCCGGCTTCAGACTTTTCTCCATAAAATGGAACCTTTCTCATCTTGTTATCCCTTTCCTTTCTTGATTGCATCCCACTATTCTCAATCAGAGCAGCTTTTTATACTACACCTGCATAAGTATCAAGCTTAAACATAGCCACTCTATCTCTGATCCAAGGCTCTAATCCTTGTTGAAATCTCTTTGCTTTTTCCTCCTCACTACTGGTATACTTTGTCACAAACTTTGACAATTCTGTGAACTTCTTCTCATACTCCAGTACAAACATATTCCCTTGCTTCAATTCAAGAAATTTAAGCTCCATCTGATTCTGCATGTACTTAGGGTAATACTTTTCCAGAAATAACTTCTTAAATCTCTCCCAAGAAACTTGTTGATTTGCTTCCATAGCTTTTACTGATTCCCACCGATAGATGACTTCACCCTTCAAGAAGTAAGTAGCATATGGTGTCTTCTGATCATCCCCTAACTGTACCAACTCAAAAGCCCTTTCCATTTCCTTAATCCATGTGTTAGCTATTATTGGATCAGTGGTATCATGAAATGCAGGTGAGTTTACATTCTGGAAAGCCTTGAAAGTAACAAATTGTCGAGGTGGTACTGGTGGATCAGGTGGTTGGTGTGGTTCACGGTTATCTTGATTTTCAAATTGTTGTTGAAGATTTAGTTGTTGTTGAGCTATAGCATCTGTTTGCTGTTATAAGGTTTCCAGTAATCGAAGAATATTTGGATCTGTGGTAGATGTGGTTGTTGGGTTCTTCTTTTTGGGTGGCATGATCCTGAAATAAGAGTTACGTCAAAACATGTATGAATAATGATATAATTCGAGAGTGTTGCATGGCATTCTTATTTACATATGAGGTCAAGTTTCAAATTAAACAAATACGGTGATGCATATAAAGGCGTAAGATAGCAGTTGAAAGAAAATGGAACGATAGTGCATAATAATTGAAATTTAAAGGTCAATACATCAAGATTAGGATAAAGTATGATTCTAGGAATAACATGCTTATTTAAAGGAAACAACTGGGAATTCTATAAAGTCCGATAATACAACAACATGAAAGGTAGATAATGGAAAGAACTAAGGCTCCACTCCATCGGAACGGGGCTTGGTAGTCTTCTCCTCTCAAAGCATCTTTAAAATGCTCTGGAGCTCATCCGCCACCATCTGGATGATATACTGATTGGTACGATCTCGGTGTGATGGCATTTCCTCAAGCTTAGTGTTGACGTACTGAACCAAAGTCTCAAGTCTCGCAGTCATCTGCTCCTTAGGCTTCCCTTCATAGTTTCGGCTGTCCGAATACACGTTCTTCAATCGGTCTATCAGTCGGTCGTACTTGCCCTGAAGCATGTCAAACTCGCGCCTCAACTCAGCATACACGGAGAAAGTAATAGTGTCGTCCGACCTAGAGGATGACGAGGAGTGCGCCCTTTGCTGACAAACCAATAAGAGGAGTATTAATAATAGATTTACTTAACCTACTCTCTAGCATATTATCTATAACCTATACATATATCCTATAACCTATTTGGACTGTCCAGGGACTCTAAACCATAGCTCTGATACCAAAACCTGTCACACCCCCCCCCCCAACTTAACAATACATAATATATAACTATTACAATATTTAAAAGAAAGTAAATACAACTGAATCCAAGATCTTACAGTTTAGGGTTTGGAACAGCCCAACACTACTAACTATTACAACTGGTTTAAATATCGAGTCCTCACACAAAACTATCGCTTATTCTACCTGAGCTCGGTCATACGCATCGGCATCACAAGTCTTACGTGCTGTCTGCTTGAATCTAACCATAGCTGCTAGCTGTAATATCAGGGTTAAAGCAAGTAGTGAGCCAAATGCTCAACAAGTGCTAAACAATACGATACAAAACATAAATCGAGATATATATTAAAGAATGACAATGTGAAGATATAACTAATAATAACAAGAGATGAACTTTTGGGTGATGGCATCATTTGCTTGAATCAAAAACTTTTTCAAAATCATATCATAATCAAAAAATCCATTTTATGACGCTACGGATTACAGCCGGTGATCATCCGCGAAGTAATCCCGAACCTCGCTGGGTTCTAAAACATTAATGGGATCCCTATGTAACTTTTAAGCCTACAATATCAGTGTAGAAAGGACTTGCGTCTCAGTCCAGATCCACTATTTAAAGAAAACATTTATCCCCCTTGGGGACTGAATATCCAAATTTTATTCATTTCCAAATATTGATGCCGATTGATAATAAAATTTCTTAAACAGTAAACATCTTTATCAAGGGATTATAGATCAACTTTGAAACACTGGAAATATGTTCACTAAATCTCAGGGCCATGATCCACTAGACTTTACTCTATCAGGGTAATTGAAAGGTTTCTATTTACAATGACTTTAAAAAGGAGATTTAGTAGGGTTATTGGATAATATGAAAGAGTAATGCCAAACTAGGCTTAAAGCAATGGTTTTAGACAAGGTATCGGTATTAGAACATCAAGAAGATAAGCATTACTGGTTATAAGTATGATAGAGGTGTTAAGATATAAAAAAAGTGATCATTAGCTTAAGGTATATCAGGATGTCAAGCTTTAGGATAAGGTTAGGGTTATCAAACAATCGTGAACGACTTTAAAGAATATCTGGCTTTTAGGTATCAAGATAAAGTTTCTATCGGGGTTCTTACAAGAGTTAAATCAAGCATCAGGGTGTAAAATCAAGATTTCTCAGTAATCAATAGCATGTTAATCAAAAGGATCAATCAGGTATTATAACAATTCTCTATTTTATCATGGCATCCCGATTACTTTGGTACACTAGCATGGTATGATTTTTGATCTACTTGTAATAAATACTTGAGGGTTCATGGCATTTCTATATAATACGAAGATAGATTTGAGAATCACTTGGTCCGGGTATAACAAGGTAAATCAGGATACTCGCATCATATATAAGAACTAGTTATCACACATTCGTAGAGTAAACTAAAAAGTTGGTTGAATCACTTTCCTTGAGAAGGTTGGACTGGACTGGACTGGAAAGTAGGAGCAACATGAAGCTTTACTCGACCTTTATGGCAAGTTTACCCTCATCTCGAGATCCTACACAATTAATAATAATCTCATTATAATATATTCTCACCAACGCAACCTATTTACAACTCGAAATTAAACACAAATGGCACTTAGGCCTATATGCACGCAATTTATAATCACCATATAAATATAATAGTACACATAGCCACATATACTCACATACCATATTTTAAATACTAAACAATATCACACACACAACATATCGCAACACTAGGCTTGGATGATCTCGTTCCATAACTTAAGTCACTTGATCGCTAAACTAGACAAAGTCTCCAAATTTTGGCCTCCTAACTCGATGTGCCTTTACTAAACTATCCAAAAACTATTGACCCTCACTTGGGCCTTTCACTCTACTGCCTTTATGCTTTCTTGCAACTATAGTGGTCAACCTAGGCCTCACTCATAAATGCGATAAAACTATGTGGTAAGGGAAGGTGCTTACTAAGGTAAATTTCAGAATGACATCTATGGTTTCTTGAGTGCATTAGACACTCTTAAACTACACGTTTACCTCCAAATCTTCTAAACTAGACTCTTCTGATCATAAGGCAACTCCCAAACTTGATGTTGCTCAAGGGCCTAGCTTGGGCCTCCCTAGGCCTAAGCTTAAAGTCCATGGTTCCCCTGTTTTTCTGGGCAGAAAAGGTCCTGACTTGAACTAACTTGTGACACATTATTCTAACTCAAATCCTATGAACTATGGCTGGAAAAACTCCTCTGACACTCCCTCTAACTAAGGCCCAATAGGGCCTAATGAGGGCCTTCCTATGACATGGTCAAAACTTCCTATTTCTAAGTTGCAACAAAACTGTCCCCTGCTGGATAGATTTTGTGATTCCACTCGTGCACCTAACCAAACATCTTACAAACCTCCAACAAACACCTAAAACCTATTATATATTCCTAATTCTAACTTCTGGTGGCTTGGGCCTCAAAGTGCACAAAAATGCTAATTCAAAACTTCCCCATAAACTAGTGCATCAAATCTGGAAAAATGCAAACACTAACTAATCCCTTTCCACCTTGACTCCCACTTATTAACCAAACATCCAACCTTTACCAAAGCAAACCTAGTACATCAACATCCTAAAATAGTGCCTCAACAGGAGTGGAGATCATTCATGCCCTAGAACACCAACATGCAAATAAAAATATAACATACAACTCATGGAAAACACTTAACAAGATTTCGGCTAAAATATAGAGTTTAAATTCTTGTAAATTCGACTTGTACCTATTACTCAACCTTAATAATCATGAAATATATCTTCTCTTAACTATTATTCAGAAATATATCATGGAAACAATCTATTTCAAGCACAAATAATTCAAATTTATAGATTTTTAAACATGAAAACATGATTTCGAGAAGAGTAGCATACACAACATGGTTGATCATCATATTAACATCTTAAAACTAGCATGCATGGCTAAACATAATTATATAGTGAAATTTCAGTAGCATGCAAAGGTTTTTAAAGAATGGTTTCTCCATAAAATACTTAGTTAAAACATATATAAAATGTATCTCATAGAGAGCTCTTGAATTCACAAGAATCAAGAGTTTCTCTTTGGAGATCACACAAAAGCTACACATGAAACCATGAAACTTCATCTCCCAAATCACAAAACTCTTGGGAAGTATATAAAATAAATGTAGGTGGAAGAATTACATTAGGGAAGATGAGAAATGGGATGGAAAAATGGAAGGGAGTGGGGGAGGGGGTTCTCGGCCGAGAGCAAGGTGAGGGAGGGGGAGGAGAGAAAAAAGAGAGGTGAGTTGGAGTGTGGAGTGAGTGAAATGATTTCTCACATTTTGTTTTTGGTTTTATGCCTTTGGTTGACTAAAAGAAATGAGTGGAAATGAGAATGTACAAGAATACCCTCTAGCTAAAGTTAGGCTATTTTGCATGCAAGGTTAATGTGGTAATTTGGTTAACAACAAGTGAGTTAGTGGGGTTGGAAAGGTCTCCTTTGCCCTTTAATAGAATGGAAGAGTGATTTGCATGCAAGGGTTTCCATGTAATTTGCTAATTATAACAAATAAATTTTTAAAGATTTATTTTTATAAAATAAAATACAAGTTCAAAAATTATAAAATTTATACCATAAAACAACTTGGATTTTTAGAAATTTTATAAGATCACTATTGAAATTTGTGAATGAAATAACTTTTAAAAGAAATTTTTTCCAAGGTTTAGAATATTCCTTATAAATCAAAAATAAGGGAAAATAAACTTTTGCTTTGAAAAATCATATTCTACATAAAGCAATTTATAATGCAGAAATTTTCATTCACACAACGTACAATCATTAAGTATATTTAATTCGTTCATCTCTAGTACTGAGAATCGAAGGGGAAGCATTCGGCTCTAATATTATACAAAGTTCACAAATAATATTACACAAAATGTCGGTCGTAACAACGGATCACACTAAAACCTACTATTTAATCACACTCAACCTCTCGACGTTCTATTTTTCTATTTTATAATACTAATCTTAACCCTCTACCCATTCCCGACAATATAGGCTTGTTTTAGGGACTTATAACCTGTGGCTCTGATACCAAACCTGTGACGCCCTCCAAACCCGGGTCAGAAGTTTGGGATTCACAACACACACACTCAATATATAATTACCTGCTTATGAAAGTAATATATGGAAAGATCCTTCTTACCATAACCATGGATCAGAACATGTTAAAGTATGAAAATAAGCCACAACCTTAACCTTTATTACATCATACCAAATCCCAATTAGTTTCGCTTACAACTGATAATGATATCATTCTTACAATCTTACATAACTCATCTACATTATAAAGCTCCTGCTAACTCGTTCCATCTTATCCTGGAATTCTAGCTTGCACACTGGACTTGGAATCCTCGTTACAAACAATTTCATTTTCAACTGTAAAATAACATAATAGATTTGCAAGAGTGAGCTAACTAGCTCAGCAAGTCATAATAGCAATAATTGAGGTTCAACAATGATCAGTTGAAATGATTAATAAGAATCAAGTTTCTATATAAGCAATGAATAGAATTGGATATTCTTTTCATTTTTAAAAACCAAGGTTAGGCTGCTGATCAGTCACGCACTAACCCCGAGCAAGGCTCCCGGCTTTGCTCTATATACTGGATCCAAGGCACGCATTGGCCTAATATGACCACGAATCTGGTCTGACAACGAATCTGGTCCACATTTATAAAACCATCTAATTCTAAAACAATTCAATAGGATAACCATTGCAATTCAATAAAACAGAATCATAATCAACATTGATAAAGCATTTATCAGAACATAAAACATTTCAAAGGTATCACCAAAGTATATCAAGGTGTAAATATGAAGAAAGGCTTTAAGCCTGATGAAAAATCAAGTATCAGAAGAATAATGGTTCAATGATAATATAGGGTATTGACCTTTGATGTGATAGGGTATTCCAGGGTTTATAAGTTTTGGCATACTCAAGAAATTCTGTTAAAATACTTGGTTTATGGGGTGTATGTATTTGTGGAGTAGTATCGTATATGTCTGGCTTGTATCTGAGAATTCAACAATTAATGGTTTCCGAATAATAAGGCTTATGGCTCAAGATCAACAAGAATCAGGGTTCAAGGTTAAATAGTTTAAAGTGCTTGGAATATAAAACAAGATTTATTTTGAGTAATAACAACATGTTATGAGAAAGTTCATAAATATTCGCAATATATCTCGAAGAAAGGTTCAGAAGGACTTGCCTTATCATAGATGATTTCTAACTTTACTTGTACTCATCTAATAGTTCTACTCATCAATGACTTTTCTTCTTTTTCTATGCCTTGATTCTATTTATCAACCACTTTCCTTCTCTTTCTACACTTCAATTCTATCTACGAATCAGTGACTTTTTTCTTATATACCTCTCTTACTCTGCTAGGCATCACAAGTATCTATCAATACTCATTCTCATATCATTCTAATCATCACGTAGACGTCATAAGCTTTTATCTATCCTTCGTTTTACCCAAATCTGATTTACGGATTGAGAGTTATGACCAAAACAGTCAAACAATGCACAAACAATCATCTTATACGGCAGTCAGGTCACATATAACACATAGCATGTAAGATATTCAATCCAAATAATTTTTCAAAGAAGATTCGGGTCCAAAATGATTTTCTTGGTATTTAATACGAATTTTTGAACATTTTTCGGAATTAAAATTGCACTCCGGATCATTTTTATAATTAAATAATAAGGTTCGAACACCCGAATCTAACTTTAAAATAATTTTATAATAATTATCGAGCCTTGAGAATAATTTAAAATAATATTTTAAAGCTCGAAACTATTTTTCGGAATTTTTAAATCAATTTTAAATAATTAAATCTAATTATTAAATTAATTAATAAATAATTAAATTAATAAACAATTCATATTTAAATCAATTGACTAATTAAATAATTAATTATCAACTAAAATTAATTATCTAAATAATTAAGATTTATTTTTAAATAAAAATATTTTTCAGAAAAGAATTAATGAATTTTTGAATTTTTAAAATAATAAAATCAATTTATGAAAATTTTATAAAAGAAATTAAAACAAAAATCTTGTTTCTGTAATATTTTAAAACAGAAATATGATTTTTATAAGTTTTTAAAATGAAAAGGACTGGAATGTAAATTTTACAAAGATGGGGGGTTCAAATGGTTTGCCATCTTCCCCACTGTCACCTTCGCCCGCGGTCACCATTGACGGTGACCCCGAGCTTTTCCAGTGACTGAAAAACAGTCTAGATCATCGTCAAATTAACAAGGATTAAAGCCCTTGCTTCCAGGAACAATTATTCGTAATCAAAACAAACAAACGATCTCTAAATCTCCTGAAAAATCCGTCCAAAAATTCCGACGCCGCCGTGGTAAATTTTCCGGCGAACCTATTCCAAAAATCCTCCGTTCAATCCATTTATACCATTCAATTCCTTGTTCTACGATCTATCTACTGATGCAAACAATTTAATCTAATAACCCCTAGTTAAGAAATGCCCAATTTTCAATTAAGAATATTCAAGAACATAAACCCTAGTTCTTTAATCAGAGAATCAAACATCATTTTAAGCATGTTATTGAACTCGGTTTTTGACATATAATATACCAAAATGACCAAGAAGAAAAGATCTACACAATTATGACATCAAATCATATCAAAAACATCAAGAACAAAAATTCGTAATTTAATCCATATCTAATTCGAATTAAAATAATTAGATTTCTAGACAAAAACTGATAGTTGATCCAAAAAGAAGATTTCGAGAGCTTCGTTTTGATATATTGCACGCCCGAATTGAAGTTTGATAACGCCTTCGTTTGTGCGATTGATTTACAGGAATACGGTGTTTTAATAAAGTTTTCTCTGGTTTTTCAGGGTTTGTACTGTCTGATTATGATTTTGCGCGTGAAAATGAAATAAGAAAGGGCTATTTAAATTTACGAAATATTAGTACATTCTAGATCGTGTTGGATCGATAAATACATCTGTTTTGGATAAACATTATCCTTTTCGGATAAACACTGTCCTGTTTTGGATAAGCACTATCCTGTTTTGGATAAGCACTATCCTGTTTTGGATAAATGTAATCCTATTTCAGATAATTATCAAAAATGGGCTTTCATAAAACGATTTATACGAAGATAATGTTATCGAAAATGGTTAGCGTATCAAAAATATTGCGCCGGGCCGCGCACGGGTCAAACCCTAATCCGGATCGAAAAAGTCAAATCATGGAAAATGTCTGAAATTACCAAATTAGGTTTGGAAGGAGTTTTCGGAAGTGTTTCGGGTTGTAAAAACATAAAAACGGTTGAGGTCGGACGATTCCCGGCTTTATAAATTAATTTTGTAATTATTAAGAAAATAGTTAATAAATTCATAAATCAATATAAAATCATATAATACTCGAAAAATTACCAGAAAAATACCTTAATTCTCTATATTTTATTCTGGACATAATAAAATTAACATACCTAGACTTTACCACATATGAACATTCAAATAATATCACCAATCATCAAATAATTCACCAAAAATCACATAAAAATCAAATAATAATCATTTATTGATAAAAATAATTACACGTCATGTCCCGGATATTACAATAAGGTGCAGAGAATTTTTGATCCTCCGGAATAGGAGCCAAACCACGTATATATGGGGGCGTCTGCCCTTGTGCTTCGCTCCGATTTACATGTCCACTTCCTCCAACCTCGGGATATAGGGGCATCCCATAAGGGGGTTAGTGGTCACAACAGGGGAATATTCATACCCAATGGGTCGAGGAGTCACATGAGCATGTAGCTGTTGAAATTGGGAATTCGCCCCTTGAGAAGCTGGGGGATTCTTCCCTTGTAGAGCCGGGGGATTCTTCCCTTGTGACTGAGGCTCGGTTTCCCCTATCGGGGTTCCTCCTTGGGTGGCGGCATAGGACGAGTGTGGGGGTATCTCCACCGTTGACGAATTCGTTTGAGTTGTCCCAGCTGGTGTTCCTTCAGGGTCGCTGTTTCCACTCCGTGTTATCACCATGGTTATTGTTATGCCTTCCCACAAACGGCGCCATATGTTATTGATAAAAAACTTAGTGTGTATTAAATGCTATATTTATTACTAAGGTTCGGGAGCTCAAGGCCTTTAATGGCTGCTCTCGTGTTTCGTAGCTTAACCCTGCCTTTACAAGATGCCTACATATCTCTGTGAATTAGAGAATCAAGCTAAAAATGTAATTCTGAGAGGAGGGGTGAGATGCCTTATATAGAAGTTGGGAGTCCTTGAATTGGACTAGGGTTAGGAGACTTGTTGAACAAGTCTCAGACTTTGGATAAACTTTGAAGTCCTAAAATGAAGAAATCAGACTCCTTATTGGTGTGGGTGCCCTCAAGACTATCTTTTATAGATTTATATCAGTGATTGGACTCATTCAATGAGCTGTTAATCTTCCCTATATATTAATTACGAAATTAATAAAATTCAGGGCTATTGGGCATTCTTTGTTCCATCAGGCTTGATGAATGTGTTAACCTTCTTGGGCCTGATCAATGTATTGACCTTCTTCATACATATGGCCTTCTTTAATGGGCCTTGCAATCTTAGATGTAATTAATGAAACACTAATGACATAATTAAGGTTTATTTCACCCCTATCACGGATAAAACAAACGGGTCAACCGGGTCAATTTCCGGGTCATGAAGAACATGACCGAAAAATTCCCAGAGTCCGGACACCGGCCAGGATTCCGGCTAGCCTAATTCAGGCCAAAAAAAACATCGTTTGATGTGGTTTTTACAGGGTTTCAATTCTAAATCAATAAAGCAACACAACTCCGGCAAAAACCCATCAGAATCATCCTGGTACCAACTTCTCTGGGGAAATCGATTAAAACTCCGACCAACAATCGATTTTCTTCATCTGTACATGAACCTTCGATTTTAATAGCTCAACTCAAAGCTTATGAACTGTACAATTAAACCCCTAACATCTAAGGAACCAAATATTCATCAAAATAAAAAACGTATAAATCAAAACTGAACATTAACCCTAATAATCGAACTTTACTATCCAGGAATCGTTTGTTCAATTAATACCATGAATCGATCAGAAATCATCATATAAAGCTATATCAATCATCAAATCATCCTAATAACCCTAGAATAAAAGAGATCTAAATCGAACATAAACCCCGGAAATCGAAATTGAAAAATAAGGAATTAAAACATGAAATTGATAGCAAAAACAGAAAGAACAGATCAAGAGGATGAATTTTGATAATCACATCGATCGATTTGATGCAAAAATGAACTCAAAATCACTGCTTGATTGTTCAACCTGACCCGAAAATCCTGACCCGAATTTCAGAGAATTTACTGATTTTTCTGATTTTTAATTATTAATTATAAATAATTTAATAAAAATTAGGCTATTTATAGTAAGTAAAATAATACTCCTAATTAAAATTAAGGCCCTAATTATACATTTTTTAAAATTAATTGGCCCCTAATTTTACAATTTTTGAGTATTAAATTTTAATTTTTAAATATTTAATATATATATATATATAATATGCCAAACATTCCCAAAAATTGTGAATAATTCAAAAATGCAAACAAATGGTATATTTGAAATTCCTATAATTTTATAAAAATAAAAATGTGATTTTTGTGGGGTTTTTAACACCCAATGGGGCCCGGAAAAGTGATTTTTCGTGAAACAAGAAAATTTATAAAATATCTAAATGTTTAGAATAATGCGATGGTACAACCCGTTCAAAGAAAAATAAGGCCAGTCATTTTATTTGAAATATCAGCTATTAAAACATAGTTCGGGTCGTATAACTTTTGGTACGAAGGCTTTAAATACGAATCAAAACATCCGATAAATATCCGGAAAATATCCTGACTATACTGAATACACGTAGCACATAGCAGTTAGGGTTTATAACTAATTACACATAAATGACATAATAAAACATATAATTTATCTTTATTACAATATAATACAAGCGTAATTTCCCAGTCGTTACATGTAAGGTACAGTCCTGGACTAAAGAAGATGTTGTTATCTGTGGTTCAGTTAGATAAGGAAGTGTATCGAGTTACTTTCGGAGACGGACAATGGAAGGTTATAAATGGGAATATAGTTATTTCTCATGGAGAGAAAAAGGAGACTTTATACATTGTTGAAAAATCTAGCTATAAACCAAATGCAGTTGCTGATGAGATTGAGTCTTCAACTTTGTGGCACCAAAGGCTTAGTCATATGAGTGAAAAAGGTATGAAGCTGTTAACTTCAAAAGGGAAGATTCCAGAGTTGAAGAATATGGAAGTTGGATTATGTGAGCCATGTGTTCTTGGAAAGTAGAAACATGTTACTTTTGCAAAATCAGGGAGGTCCCCCAAGGCTAAGAAGTTAGAGCTAGTTCATACAAGTGTACATGGTCCAACAATAGTTGCATCATTGGGAGGATCTCGCAACTATGATAGTTTCATTGATGATTCCACTAGAAAGGTATGGGTTTAAATTTTGAAGAATAAATCAGATGTGTTTTCTACTTTCAAGAAGTGGAGGACTGAAGTTGAAAATCAGTACGGTTTGAAGGAGAAAAGTTTGATTTCAGATAATGATGGTGAATACAGTAGTGATGAGTTTAAAAGTTAATGTGTGAAATTTGGGATTAGAATGATTAAAACTATTCTAGAGACACCACAGCAGAATGGTGTTGCAGAGCGCATAAATAGAACCTTGAATGAGAGGGCCAAGAGTATGAGATTACATGCAGGGTTGCCAAAGATGTTTTCGGTAGATGCAGTTAGCACAACAGCGTATCTCATAAATAGAGGACCTTCAAGTCCTTTGGGGTTCAAGATTCCTGAAGAAGAGTGACAGGAAAAAGAGGTAAATCTTTAACAATTGTGAGTTTTTGGTTGTGTTTCTTATGTGCGTGTTAAAGATACTGAAAGGGACAAGCTTGATCCAAAAGCAAAGAAGTGTATCTTTATTGGTTATGGCTCAGATGATATGGGTTACCATTTCTGGGATGAACTGACTAAGAAAGTCATTAGTAGTAGAGATGTTACTTTTAATGAGAATGCAGTGTATAAGGATAAGATTGAAGTCGATTCTCAGTTTACAAAGGAACAACCTGAGAAAGAGGAACCAGTGCTTGAAGATATTACAGAAAACATATCTTGCAGGAAATAGTAGCAGTTCGGAGAATGTTAATGACAGGGTTCCAGTAACTCCATAGACTGAGGTAAGAAAATCTAGAAGAAGTGTGAAGCCACCACAAAGATATTCTCCTTCATCATATTATATGTTATTGACCGAGGATGGGGAGCCTCAGTGTTATTCAGAGGCAGTACAAGTGGATGATTCATTTCAGCAGAAATCAGCCATGGATGAGGAGATGAGTTCTCTTGAGAAGAATGAGACTTGGTCTTTAAAAGAGTTACCAGCAGGAAAGAATGCTTTACAGAATGAGTGGTTGTTCAGGATCAAAGAAGAACATGATGGCAGCAAGAGATACAACGAAAGGTTAGTAGTCAAGGGTTATCAACAGAAAAAGGGTATTGACTATACTGATATATTTTCTCCTGTTGTTAAGATGACTACAGTTAAAATTATGCTAAGTATTGTGGCTGCAGAGGAGTTACATCTAGAGCAACTAGATGTTAAGACCGCGTTCTTATATGGTGATCTTGAGGGAGACATCTACATGGTTCATCCAGAGGGATTTCACGTAGCTGGGAAAGAAAACCTTATTTGCAAGCTTATAAAAAGCATGTATGGTTTAAAGCAAGCACCAAGACAATGGTACTTGAAGTTTGACATCTTTATGATGAAGAATGGATACACGAGGAGTGCTATGGATCATTTTTGTTACTTTAAATAGTTTGATTCATCTTATATCATACTGTTATTGTATATTGATGATATGTTGATAGCAGGATCAAACATGAGGGAAATTAACAAGTTAAAGAGACATATGTCTTAGGCGTTTGAGATGAAGGATATAGGTGCACTAAAATAGATACTTGGTATGCGCATTATAAGGGATAAAGCTGAAGGTACTTTAAAATTATCTCAAGAAAAGTATGTTGAGAAATTATTGCAGAAATTCAGTGTCCAGGATGTGAAGACCAGAAGTACACTGTTGGGGAGTCACTTTAATCTCACAAAGAAGTAAATTTTATCTCACAAAGGAGCAATCACCTAAAATGGATGAAGGAAAGAAAGATATGGCTAAAGTTCCTTATGCATCTGCAGTTGGCAATTTAATGTATGATATGGTGTGTACAAGGCCAGACGTTGTCATTCAGTGGGAGCTGTTAGCAGATTTATGTCTAATCCAGGAAGAGAGCTTTGGGAAGAAGTAAAGTGGTTGTTACGCTACTTGAAAGGCACATCCAAGGTTGCACTATATTTTAGTAAGAAAGATGTTATCTTAGAAGGGTTATCTGATGCAGATTTGGGTGAATATTTGGATACTAGAAAAAGTACAACGGGTTATATTTTCACTTTGGGTGGCACCACATTTAGTTGGATGTATCGACTTCAAAAGAGTGTTGCTCTTTCAACCACTGAAGAAGAATATATGCCTATCTATGAAGCTAGCAAGGAGATGATTTGGTTGAAGAATTTTCTTGAGGAGTTGGGCAAGAAACAGGCGGACAGTGCTTTGTATAGCGACAGTCAGAGTGCTATTCATCTTGCGAAGAATCTCGTGTTTCATGCTAGGAGGAAGCATATTCAGCTGAGATATCACTTTACAAGAGAGTTGATAAACAATGATACTTTGTCCTTGAAGAAAATCCTTGGTTCAAAGAATCCTGCAGATATGTTGACTAAGGTGGTTACGAATGAAAAGTTGAAGCTTTGCGTAGCTTCAACTGGCCTTCATAATTGATTGATGAGAAGGCACTGCACTAGTTAGAGTTATTGATTGAAGAATTTATTTTACTAGACTTACAAGAGTGAAGTGAAGATTGGCCAAACTCCAAGTGGGAGATTGTTGGGTTTGTGGAGTCTATTAATTAAGCCCATGAAAATAGACTATTCAGATTAGTTTATGGATTAGTCTACTTTTCAGATTTGGACTATAATTTTGATTTAGGCCTAGTTTATTCTCTTATAAATACTCATGTAATTGTAAAATCATAACACAATAAATTATGAGATATCAATACAAAATTAGTGCGGCTTGTGGAGTAGGAATTTTCGAACCACGTAAATCTTTTTCTTGTGTGATTATCGTTTATTTTCTTATTCTTGTTTATTTGCTTTGGGTTTTGCTTTCGTTATTGTATACTCAACAATTAACAAGAAAAATTCTCTAGTTTTGGATAGTGGATGTTCAGGACACATGACTGGAAATAAATCCCTGCTATCAGAGTTTAAGGAGGAGGCTGGCCCAAATGTTTATTGTAAAAACCCAAACTTTTTACATCAGTAAAAGACTTTTTGAATAGTAATCTTACGGTTTAATAAAAACTTTTACGACCACACCCTATAAGAGTATTTAATTTAAGTTTCCAAGTTGATATTATGATTATACGTAACAAATGAGTGTATGTAAAAGTTGTCAGTTTTTGGAAAAAACCAGTAGTTCAAATGAACTTATTTTATGAGCCATCGAGGAATAAGAGAATTACACCACGACCAAGAGAATCATGAGAATTGGAATCCCATAAATTATAACCTAGTATGAGTACTGGAAATGGTAAGTATTTATGATTAGCGGAATTTCGACGTAGCATTTACGAGAATTGATTTAAACATATGTAATGAATGCAGGATAATGTATGATGGCAAGAAAGTGACCAAGTGATAACCTAGTAAAATTAATTATTTATAAATTTATCCAACAAGTAATAACTTAGGAAGCTAGTTAAAAATATAAATTTTAATGAACATGAATTCAAGGATCTTATCATGCAAGCCTTGACAAATTAGGCACCTAACTAAATCTAACCTTGGAAAATTGGGTGAATCTTGTCCTACACACTTTCTACATTCACAAGAAACCTATTTTCCACCACACTTTCAAGAAGCAATCCAAATTCACTCTCTTTCTCTCTCTATTCAAGCTTCAATTCGAATTTTCAAGAACTAGGAAGTAAGAAAAATTCAAAACCTAAGTTCTAGAGCTTTAAAAATGAAAACCAGTTAACCACATCTCCTCCATATCATAGGTAAGGCTTGTACCAAATTTCAAGATCATTAATTAAATTTTCAATTTATGAAAAATGTTTGAAGTTGAGGGTGAATAGTAACTCCGAAATTACTAACTTGTTTTCTTGTTTTTTCATGGAAGTTTAAGGCTCCTAAAGCTCTACCAATGTCTCATAAAGTATCTTAGGACTTTATTAAGTAGTAACAAGCTTCAAGAAAGGTATAAACATCATCCACCCATTGATTTACTTGAGCTATAAGATTGAGTTTGAGTTATGTTTGAGTATATGTTGATTCATTTAGTTTGGATTGTAAAAAGTTAGTTTTTGATGGTTGATTCTTTTGAGTTGATGTTGGTAAATTTCACCTAGAGTTTATAAACTAAAGTTGTAATAAATATTGAGGATTTGAGTATTGGGTTGTTGGTAAATGGATTTAACGTAGTTAAACCGGAAATTGTTACTCGTATAACCGTTATAATATCTGTTTGTATTTATGACCATTTTAAGCAATAAATACAAACTATAAATTTAATATTTGTTAACACCACTGTACATGGATGTAAAGGTTTTGTTTTCTAGTTTGTTACCATATAAGGATCATGCTGAGACGATTTACGGATTATGAGAAAAGTTCATTTTAGTGAATGTAGTCGAGAAAACCAAACTGCTACTTAGTGCTGACTTTGAGGGTATAATTGAGGCCCTTAAACATTATTTAAAATTTTTAGCTTAATTTTACAGAGGAATCCCTCTTTAAAATTTTAGCTAAAGAGTTAAATTTTTCGATTTTATAAAAATGTCGGAGCCGAGGTTGCGCAAGGAGTGATCACCAAAAATAACTGCTCCTTAAAAACTGCTACTTCGGGAAATTTTCCCTTCTGCCCAGAAAATTATTTTTGAATCATTTATTCTAAATGTTTTCTAGATCGTGTACGCGAAAACGGTGCATTGATTGAGTTAACGGTTTGAGAGAATTCAACATTTTAGTGAAAGCATTATGAACAGTAAAACTCCGTAGTTGACCAAACTTTTAAAATATTTTTCACCTATTTAAATTCATATATTCAAAATGAAAATTTTATGATAAATATTAAAAACACTCAAGAGACTCCTCAAGGTGGTTTCATAGTAAAATATTAAATTTTCGATATATTAAAAATGTTAGAGTGCGAGTCACTTAACAGTAATATTTGGTAAAGTCAACTCTAGAAGACCACTTTGACCGTCCATTGCGACCAAGGGTTTATAGTTATTTCGAGTAGGGCGAATATCGTAAATTGTAAAGTATTACACTTATTAGTAAAATAAGTCATTAATGGGATTAGGAATACTGATTAAGATTATGATATTTGTTGATTAAAAAACTTGGAACGAGTGGAAATCGGAAACGTATCTTGGACTCCAAGCAAATTTACAAACCCTAAACTTTCAAACTGTTGTGTTGTGTTTATTTTTTAATAACTGCAATATATGAATGATACTGCTTAATTTGTTTTACCAAACAAGAAAGTTAATGCTAGCGAGTAGCATGGTTTATATATTATAGACCAAAAGTCATTTGGTATGTATTATTTAAAAACCTGGAAGTATTCCAGAGATGTCCTCCTGATTAGTATTAAATACCTCGAATTTATTTAAAACGATTTCCAAATATCTTATTCCCTCAACTTATATAATTATTCGAACAATGAATATTATATCAGATATTCATTTAAAAAGAAGAAGTATTCTCCGACTAGTACT
Source organism: Apium graveolens (assembly GCF_009905375.1). Lineage (NCBI taxonomy): Eukaryota > Viridiplantae > Streptophyta > Magnoliopsida > Apiales > Apiaceae > Apium > Apium graveolens. Next base: position 178,086,468 of record NC_133654.1, read on the forward strand.
TTATTAATAATATCAATTATTTAATATTTACTTAAAATTTAATTTAATTACTTAGGCATAATCAGTTGAGGAATATTATTTTAAATATTTTTTTTATATAGAATTATTCAAGATTTAATTATTTAATAATTATTTTTTAATTATGAAATATTTATTAAATAATTTAATATGATTTAAAGTTCATATAACCTAATTTAAATATTTTATGAGTATCGGAAAATCATTCTAGCACTTTCAGATCGTCGAAAAATATTATCTCGACATATTTTAAAATTTTGACTATAATATCAAAAGAAACTCCCCCTTAACTATTTATCTGTTGACAACGGTCAACTCACATTATCATATTACTTTCTCCGAAAATTCTCGGAAGTATGTATATATATATAAATATAAATATATATATATATATATAAATATATATATATATATAGCGGTGTGTACCTACCAACAAGCAATATGATTGGGGAACAATATAAATTTCAAATATATGATAGGATTCTTAAAGGATAAGGTGTGGGTAGACTCCAGTACTTTGTGTACTGGGGAGACAATCAATTTAATTCCGCATGAGAAAGTACTATGTATACTGATGGATATGCGAAGTATGCAAAATATACCCGCGAGAAAGGGGAAGCATATAAAGCCCGAATGCAGCAGTGGTGACAACCAGGAGTAAGGAAGTCGTCCCTCTACTAGTAGAGAACAATAAATATTTACCGTTATACGACTGAACATTGTAACGATTGGGAATTTTCGCGAATTAATTATGCGAATAAATTTCAATTATGTGAATTATGTGTTATTATATAAAAATGAAAATATGTAAATAAATATTATATTCCAGTTTGACGTGTCAGCTGGTATAAAGAGAATGATCGTGAAGCGTAGTTGAAAACGCTCAGCATCGGGCCGTCATGTAAACCTTATTTTTGACTTGGTTTCCTTGCATGCATGTAAAGTCCTAAATGTAATCAAGTTATATTTTGTTTAGTTTGGAAAGAAGATGTGTTAAATGATTAAATCATGGGTATAATTAAGTTGGATTTGTAATTTAGAGTATTGCATGTTGAGTTGATTGATTGCATATCGATTCTACAAGTTGTTTTATTATTAATTGGGTTATTGTTTAATTTGGAAATAGAATTTGATTTATATTGAATATGTGAGTAAATAAGTATGAATAAGTTTAGTTTTTATTATTAAAAGCATGGATTTCGTTCGGTTTTCAAAGGAATAAAATATTGGATATATGCATGTTAAGATTTTGTTTAAAAATAATATTTTGGTTCGGTTTTTGATTTAAAAGAAATGATTTTAAGAAGTGTTCTTGTTTGGAATGGATTAAAATAGGTTTAAATTGTAAATGGAACCTTGCATGTCGATATTTGATAAATTATTTGAGTTTTGTTGAAAAAGCCGAATGGTATATGGTATTAAAAAGGGTTGATTCAAGTTGTTTGGTCAATTTGATTTTAGAGTCTAATTATATGGTTTGTCTAAGATTGATTTGGTGTTTAAAAGATGTTTGGTTAGTTGCATGTCAATTTAAGTGGTTTCTTGTTGATTTCTTGGCTTGGTACCATTTGTTTTGGTCCGAATTTTATAGTTAAAATGAAGGAATTGTTGTTTGGTTGTTGAGTTATTTAGATCATGATTGTTTTGTTAAGATATAGATTTAAGTATACAAGTATATACTCGTTATGTGTTATATGAGTAGTCTATGATTATGCTTGAATATACGAGTTAAGTATATAAGTATATACTACTAAGTGCTATGTGAATATTCTGTGATTATACTCGTGTATATAAGTTAAGATTTAATGCAAGTTGAGATAATCGTTAGACGTTCAGGGAACGTCGAGTGCGAATAAGTATCTAATTACAGATTATGTTTTGGATTGTAGATTCAGATAGCGGAGGTATTCAGGATTGTAGGTTCAAATGGTGGAGGCATTCAGGCTAGAAAAGGGAAAGGAAACTTAGGTGGCAGTAGATCAGCTTCAGTAGTTCAGTTTTAATTTCAGTAAAGCAGGAAAGCGATTTAAGGCAAGTAAATTTGCCTTGTCTTAAGAATTGATATTGCTAATGCCATGATAAAGTAGTGATTCTTTTTTTATACTTGTGATAAACCTGTTATTGATTTCTAAGAAACCCTAATATTGATTCTTGTGATATCTTGTTATTGAATCATGTTCGACCGTTTACAACCACTTGATTGATTCATACCCGATTACATTGCCTATTTCCTTTGTCACTCTATGATCTCGTAAAACCTAAGAGAACCTTTATTAATTCCCTTATGAAATGTCTTGAGTAACCTTAATTCTTCATTAGTTTGAATACCTTTACCTTGATGATTAATTCTCTTGAATACCTCAATCTTGATTTCTAGTATTGCTTCAATAATTCCCTATATTGACCATTACTTATAATTTGAATTCCTTGAACTACATTTATTTGATAACTATCCTTTATTTCCATATACATACTTTGTAACTGGATGTACGCCATGTACTATACTTGACATCAGACACCCCTACCTTTTCCGATTATCGTTATAACTCTTCTTCAATACTTCTACCTCAGTTGTTGAATCATTGATATTCATCCTTGATGACCTCTTTAGTATGAGGATAGTTCTTCTCTTGATAAGAATCTCGTAATCCTAATCCTCTGATTGTTGATCATAGTCTTATTGTTTAGAATCTTTAAAGATTGATCTTTAAGAACTTTTATAATGTTATTCTTTCTGGAATCTAATTCTTATAAAAATGCAAAGTTTTTAAAAGTTGAATTGCCAAAGGGGCAAAATGTTTTCTTGAGAATTGCCAAAGGGGCAAAATGTTTTCTTGAGAATAGTGGATCTGGACTAAGATGCATGTCCTTTCCATACTTATTATTTGAGGCTTAATAGCTGCCTCGGGATCCCACCAATATTGTTTAGAACCCAGCGAGGTTCGGGATTACTTCGCGGCTGATCACCGGCTGTAATCCGTAGCGTCATAAAATGATTTTGAGCCATGATTTGGTTAAAAAGTTTTGTTTGAATAATGATGCCATGATACCATATATCTTGTTCTATGATATTATTATGCTTTTCTGATATGATTTCTGCTATTAAATTGCGATGAATGTCGACTTTCACCCTATCTTGATCCTTGATTCTTGAAAGCCCAAACCTTCCTTCATAACCTTTGTATAGCCAAAGATAGAAATCTGCCACCTAGAGATTTAAAAGTAGAACGCCTCATATTTTGCTATTGTTATTATTATTGCTTTATAGAACTGCTATGTAGTTACTTGCTGAGCTTTTGTGCTCATTTATATTTTCTTTGCTCTAACCATGGCAGTTAAGAAACAATATGGCCAGACTTAGGCGCTCAGCTTGCATGAGCGTTCCTGGGAGTCCCTACTGTGTCATAGGTTTCCAGGTGCTAGAGCAGGTAGCAGTGAGTGTGAGCATGTGTAGTAGTGGGAAGGATTCTTTAAGTTAGTTCAGATACAATGGGTTATCTGTCGGTTCCATTTAGGAATTGAATGAAAGTGAATTCAATAATATTTTGGGTTGTAATATATTTATTTTGGTTGGTAGTTGCAATCTTGTCTCAAACTTAATCCTGTGTAGATCCTGTTAGTAGCTAATCAGAGTTTAATATATCTGTTGATATTATTAATTTAATGGTGTGTGAGTCCTCATTTTCTTACCCCGAGATTGAGGTCATCACAAGTTTGGTATCAGAGCTACAGGATCTAGTCCCTAAGAAAAGTTAGGATAAAGGGTATTTGTGAAATTATATTGCGAGAGTGTTCGACTCATATAGAGTTGAGTTAGACTATTAGGTATAGTCTAAGTGAATAGGATTAGAGTGTGAACAGAGTTAAGGCTTTGAGTCAGTTGGAGGTTTATTTAACCCTAATGTTATATCGTGGCTGATATTTTATGTCTTCACTCAGGAACCTAGTTCAGACGATAGCGGTTTTATTTCAATTTATGGTTGATGTTGATACTTAGGTTGTTGTTAAATATTAAAAGTGGTATTAATATAGATGATTAATGTTAACTTCAGTATGGGATGTTGTGAGTATCAAAGTTCATATTGATATCTAATTTGATATGACATCAAAATGAGTATTAATATCAAGAGTTGAGAGCTTTGGTGGATAAATTAGCTCGTGAGTCTAGACAACAGACTTTAGTGTTGGAAGACGAGTGGATAGTTCGTGTTAAGATGGTGGAGCAGTTTGTCGGAGGAGATTGGACGAGGGACCATCCACTAGTGATGCAGATGCTGAGGACCGGAGGGTTTATAAGATCATTCGTTAGATGTAGTCCGTATTGAGAGGGATCTTGGATAGTTAGATGGTGATGACCATATAGGACCTTTGGTAGAGCAGTAGTTGTCAATGTTGTTGTATTATGTTTGGTTTTCTATGGTTGTAGTCAGTAGAGGTTAGGTAGAAGTTGAGGGTAGGAAGGGGGATGTTTTCTAGTTTTTCCTCTATTTTATCCTGCTGTATCATTGTACCTTATGCCCGAACTTATTGTACCTAAACTTCTTTATTATGCACTGTTGAAGCCTTATATAAATCTTTCACCTTGTAAACCCTGGAAATCTTTATCAACTCTTTTACAGACCATGTTTTTAAATACCTTGTAAATCATATCTTGTACCATGTGAGGACCATAACTGAGGAGCGAATTATGTAGTAATAGGATTGCATGTGCAAGTGGGTAAAGCTTAAAACCCACAAATGGTTTCAAAAAGAATATTTTTATTATTATATATGCCATGATATCGTATTACTAAATGATTGCTCAATTAGGATTGTAAAGAATGGTCACATCACCAAACCACCAATCAAAAACTCAAACCCAAGACCAAGAACTAAACCAAGATACTCCTATGATGAACCGACTTGTTCAAGTTTTGCAACAACATGTAGCCCCTAAAGTCAGAAACTTCAAAATTTTTAGTACGTGCATCCCCCATAATTTGTAGGATTTCCAGAACTGATTATAGCTCAGTCGTGGTTGAGAGAAATTGAAAAGCGTTCGAGTTAGCGGAAGTTAAGGATGAGAAAAAGACGTAGTACGCAAGTTATTACCTTTAGGTTGAGGCAAGTTATAGGTAGAAATCTTCAAAGGTGCTGCTTGAAGGAAAAGTTATAATCTGGGAGAAGTTTACGGAGATGTTTTAGAGAAGTATTTTCCAAATTATATTCAAGACCAGTTGGAGATGAGGTTTCTGAATCTGAGATAAGAAGACGTGATTTGTTTTAAGTACAATCAAGAAGGTCGCTATTCGATGGAATCCCCAAGTAAAGCAGGGAAGCCGGAATTGACTTATTTTAAATATGGAAAGGTGGGCCATATTGTAAGAACCCTGATTTTTGTAATATTTTAAAACTTCTGTGAATAGTAACTTGAGCTAATTAAGTAATACGTATGGGGATCATCATTAAATGAATAGTGGAATTTTGAGAATCCGAGATCATATTCTTGTTTATCGAGGAAAATAAGTGAATGTAAAAGCCGACGGAATTCGAAGATTCACAATTATACTACGTGTTTTCGTATCCGTAAAGAATGGCGTAGAACCGGGAATACTACGTGAAATAAATAATATATCAAGGTATTTCTATGATCAAGAGAAGGAATGGAATTGGTTATAGGATTATAAGCGATAAAAGAAATCGCTACGAAACAAGTCGTTATACGTGGAAACTATCGGAATGGAACGACGATTGCATTTACGATAAATAAACGAATGAGAAATTAAATCCCATGCAAGTTGGCCATGCATAACCAAGTCCTAACTAGTAGTTAGGAGTGCAACTAGATGAGTAGAAGCTAACTAGAATAGTTAGTGGAATAGTGTTGAATAGTGATGGGAGACAACAAGTACACAAGCCATACTTCTCCCTTTTCTCACTTCACCACACAATCAAACCAACCCATACCTTTGCCAAATTATTGTCAAATCTGCTGCATACATCCCATATATTCATTATACACTCCCAAACTTTAGCCACAAAAGAAAACAACCACTTTTCCCTCACTTAAAGCTCTCCCATTTTTCATTCCAGCAGTTCGGATTTTCTGAGCAAGGGAGAAAGAAAAATTCATAACTCAAAATATACTCATTCAAATATCATGAAATTTTTACCATAGCTTTTCTATATCATGGGTAAGCTTCGTACCAAATTTCAGCCTCAAATTAGTTTTTTTCAATTTTATAAAAATGTTTGAATGAGGTGCTGAAAGGTAACTCCGAAATTTTAACTTGTTTCTTTGTTTTGTTTCTTAAGGATCTAGCCCTTCTAAGTGTTTTCTAAGAAAACCAAGCCTCAATCATCCTAGCACTAACCTTCCTAGTATCCAAGAAGGTATAACTTTCAACCTTTTAAGGTTTTATGGTTGAATTTAAGAGTTATGTTTGTTGTAGTGTTAAGATCCAAAGGATTGTGTTTGTTTGAGTTTGTATTGATTATGTTCTTGCTAAAGACTTGAGATGTTGAGTTGTAATCCATGTATGTGGTACTATATAGAGCATATAAGGTTCATGTGGGTGGATCTTGAGAAGTACTTGTGTTTATGATGGTTATAGGTAGTGATTGTGTTAAGATCAAGTAGTAGAAATTGAGTTTGGGCATTCTTGCACTTGATCTGTTTTCTGCAGGACATTCGGCCATGAAAATTGTTAAAATTTGAAAACCACTGGCCATGAGAAGATAGATATTGTTTTTTTGTTTCTATACATGTGTAGATCATCATGAGGAGATTTACGGTTTAGGAGTTATGGTCGTTTTAGTGTAAAACATTTATGCGATTAGCCAACTGCACTTAAGTCCACTTGCATGGTGATTTTGAAGGACTTAAAATAATTTCGAGATTCTGGAAAAATTATGAAAAATGGATATGATAGTAGAGAAGACTGTCCAAAAAGAATTTTGAGAAAATATTAATTTTTAGATTTTATGAAAATATTTTGGTAAAGCGAGCGCAAGCGAGAAACGCATAAAAACCTAGTTTTGACGCGCGTTTTCTCACGTTCGAGCTTAAAACTCGAAATGGACTTTCTAAAGCGAACGATCGATTTCAAAACTCGACCATGTTATAAAGTGAGAATATAAGTGTTGAGAATGTGACGATCGGAGATTCGTTATACTTGAGTAGTTGCGAAAGTTGCTTAATAAAAGCGAGACGTTAATCGCGTACTAACTTAGACCGTTGGTTCTTGTTTATAGATCGCCAACCAAACACCAGATACCATACCACTTCGATTACTCGAGGCAAGTTTTCGAAACCTTATCTCATAATATCCATGCTATATACATACTGTTGTGATATTGATGTCATGATTTACAGTTCAAATATATATGCTTGTCTATGATATCAATGCATACGAATTATGCGATTGTTTACGAAAACAAATTTCGTTTTACACGAGTATGAGAAATTGAAACGTATTTCAAATATAATATAGGTTAATGGGAGTTGGAAATATTTTAATAACGATTGAATTCCGGAGAGAGCCGAACGCGAACGATTTCTATTTTGATAAACAAAGTACGTTCGCGTAATTTATATATCAAGCGAACGATTGAGATTTTGACTTAAACTTCGAGAAATATTGGTTTATTCATTTAAGGGACACCCTTACTTGATTGATTATTTTATAAAGCGATACTTAAGGGATTATTAAATATAAAGAAAGTATTTAAAAATATACTGAATAGTTTATAAATCATTTCACGTTATTTAATAAAGATTTAACTATTCAAAGAGCAATTATAGGATACCAAATCCTGTTATGATTATTTGATTAAGGTGTCTCCATTCGTTGGACCTTATTCAGAAATATTTTGTATTTAAGGTTTTTTATTAATTCATTGAACCTTAATTAGAAATACTCTGTACTTAAGATTTTATCAATTTATTGAACCTTATACAAAGATGTTTTATTTATAAGATTTTATCAATTCATTGAATCCCTCTTAAATTATTATGAGACCTTAGATATTTAATATCTTCGGACTTCTAAAAACTTATTTAAAAATAGATATAGTTCCCAAAGGTACTTTCTAAATTATTCAAAAATCTTGAAAGAGATTAATCATTTGAAACGTATCAAAACCTTAGGGAACTTAGTCTAGAAGCATAAGAGTTTTGCTTCCTCGTTCAATAAAGAACAAGTGAGTAATATATGTGTCACCCTACTACAGATAGGGATTTGAAAATGATTTTAAATTCAAAACTCCGACAACTCCCAAAGATCAATTGAGTTAAAAGTGATGAATAAATCATCTTATTTACAGGTCAACTTTTAACGACCTATTCCTTCGAAAAAGGATTTTGAGCAAAAGATATAATTGTTTTGGGACTGGAATGTGGCCTGCCCGGCACGGAGTGGTATCGGGCAGTGACCAGGCGCGGAGTGGCGCATTATGCAAGCGCGGAGTGGCGCATTGTACGGTTATATGGTCTATGTGACCATTGACTTTCGGACTTGCACGACAATGGGCAACCACCGTGTAGTGTCTTGATGAGCCCAAAGGCGGCTAGGTTTGTATTCCTTCTACTAGTAGAGAAAATTTCGTATTCGGCTGATCACCGATACGTGGTTTATTCCAGTATAGTCCCTTTCTTCCATTTTGGAAAAACTGTTGTGAAATATACAACAGAGAGCCGATAAGGCTGAGTTTTAAACAAGGATATTGATGAATATATATCAAATCCATTTGAGAAATCTGCCGATAAGGCTGAGTTTAAATAAGGATGTTGATGATTATATATCAAATCCATTTGTGAAATATGCCGATAAGGCTGAGTTTTAAATTGGGATGTTGACGAATATATATCACACCCATATGAGAATCTTGGTTCGAGTAACATCTTGAGATTTTGAAATAAAATGAGTACGAGTATAAAATGATTTTGAGAAAGAGATGAATACAAGTATTCATTGGATATACTATTGTAGTTGATTTTGAGAATATTATAAATTTGTTAAGCATATAAACTTCCAGAACGCTTTGGAGATACAAAGTATAATTATTGGTTTTATTTATCCTTACATACTTAATTATGGGGATTTATACCTTGCTGAGCTATAATGCTCACCCTTGCTTTTATATATCATATCACAACAGACTACCAGCATGGATCAGACCAGGACTGCTGTCCGTAGACGGGTAAGGAAAGCTCGTGAGTTCTGTAGGCTTTTTGTGCGCTAGCCCCGTCAGGTAGATAAGTGGAGATGATTTATTTGCTACTGTTTCCAAGCGTATAACCTGTGTGTATGTGAGTTTGAATAAAAGGTCGAGTAATATTGTGAAAAGAGAATTATTTAATTAATAAGTGATCGTAACGACCCGAATTCACAACCTTGGATTTGGGGGTGTTACAGAAATGGTATCAGAGCCAAAGGTTATAAGTCTTGGAAACAGTAAAAGTAAAATGGGTAGATTGAGGATCTAAAAGTTAACAAGAACTCTCATCGAGTTCGTAGTCGGATTACTATGGAGTAGTCGTGACGGTAGTACCCAAGGGGACCTTAGCCTTAAGAGTTGAGGCATTGGTTGAGTTATTAACAGTCGATTGAAAAGCCAACATTAAGGGAAGAGAATGAGTTGTAGCACTCAGAGAAAAGATTGCTAAGAGTTATATGCGAAAGAGAGTCCATTGGTTGAGCCAATAGAGTTTGTTGATGGACTACCAGGAGTTATGTTGAAGTGTTTATGTGAAGTGTTATACGGAAATTGATGGAATCGTTTAAGATCGACATAATGAGGAAAGGAGAAAATTGTACATGATTTTTTTTATAATGTTGATATAGAAGTGGAGCTAAGTCTCTGGAGAAAGCGGGATGAAGACGATACCCCAATACCATAGGTTGATTGGAAAACCCGAGTCTTGCCACTCATAGCTCTTTATAGAGTGTCCTTGAGGAGACATATTAGGCAAGAATCAAGATGCTTAATTCTTTTACTATTAAGGTTATTACGTTACCTGAATTGGTTGAAAGTATTATTCCGATAATAAGGGTTCAATACATGACGAACAGCGATTCTACCAAGAAGGGTATTCGCTATACCATTGAGGAATCTATGTCCTATAAGGAAGATTTTAGCGTGTCCCAAGATGAGAATGCTATGCGATAATACGAAATCATTTCGTCCGTTAAGCCATTATGGTTCGACACGGAAAGCGAGAATCGACAGAATAATTTCTGAAAAGTTTCATGCTCCTGCAATCAACGCAGCAAGCTCCGAACTACTGGAGGAGAAAACCAATAAGTCTGACGCAGAATTCCAAGAGTGGGATGTCACTAGGAGCTACGTGTATATTCTCGGCAGGATGTCGTCTTTTGTTAACGCATCAAATCAGGTGCGTGGGCACAACGTTGCGAGTAACTAAAGAGGAATGAAGAATGTATTTGTGACAAAGTGAGTTATTAAGCGACTTTAACATAATGAGTAGAGACACGAATAATGTTATATTGGTGATCTTTTATAATAGCATAACGATGCCACCCCGACATATTGGGAAACTAGAGCAAACCCTGCTGAATTGGTAAACCAAAATAACCAAGAACACGAGGAAGTCGAATATAATGAATTCGGCTTAGAGGATTACAATGAAGAAGAAACTATGGATACTAACGAGGGGGAAGGCCAGAGAGGAAACCCCATGGACCAAATTATGAATCTTCTTCGAGAGAATTTAAATTGTCACCCTCAACCCAGGTGGATCATGTTCCAGTTACTAATGTCTTTAAGGCCTTTAAGTTGTTAAAACCCCTAGAAATTTCAAGGGATTGCTAACCTGTTAAGGCCAGAGCTTGGCTGAAAGAAATGGAAAAGAGTTTTGAGATAGTGCCCATAGAAGAGACGCAAAAGACTGTGTTCACCAGTTATGTGTTAAAAGGAGAAGCAAATTATTAGTGGGAACCTAAAGGAACCCTGGAGACTGATGTGATTATCACATGGGGAAAAGTATTTCCCAGGTTTATGGAGGCTCAGATGGAGTTGAAGTTTCTAGAGATTAAGTAAGATAAGATGTCAGTGGCTGTGTACAAAGCCAAATTTATTGAACTGTCGAGATTCGTGCCGGAGTTTGTGAACACGAAAGAGAAAAAGGTGAGGAGATTTCAGCAAGGGCTGAAACAATGGATTCAGGATCGAGTGTCATTACTTGAGATAACAGACTATGTGCAAAAAGGCCTCGATTGTAGAGGCAGAGAGTGAGCAAAGTCAAAAAGAGGAAGAGAGCAAGAAGAGGAGTTCGGAAGCCAAGGCGGCAGAGCGATAAACAGAAGTTTCCGATTAGGACTGAGAGGGGAGTGGTGTCCCAACCCGCAGTGGGTACCAGGTTCGCCACTACCGTAGCTGGCGGAAATAGCTTTAGCGAACCGGTAAGCAAGAGTATCACCCAGGGAGGTGGTCAATATAGGACTACGTTTCATAACCAGTTTCGGTCACCCCTACCAGATCATAAGTTATGTGGGGAGAAACATCCCGAGGTATGTAATGTGGGAAAAGAGCTACTGAGGTGCTTTAATTGCAACCAACCAGGACATTATTCTAGCAACTGCCCCAACCCAGCTAGGGCGTGATAGCAGGTAACCTTTTACTCAATTTGGTTACTGCAAATATTCTGTTTAATTCTGAAGCAACTAAGTATTTTATATCGCGAGATTTTTGGCCAAGTTAAAACTTAATGTGATTCCAACGCGAGAATTATTGCGAATAAAAATAGTGAATCGAGAGGTTGTTCCAATTAATGAGATTCATCTAATCTGCAAGTGGGAACTAGGAGGGAAGGACTTTAAGTTGGACTTAATTCCTTTCAGGCTGAGAGAATTTGGTGTGGTCTTAAAAATGGATTGGTTATCGAGCAATGGTGCTCAGATTGATTATAAAGGAAAGAAAGTTAAAATCCAAATGCCGAACGACAAGGAAATTGTGATTAAGGGTCAGCGTCAGACCCAGAAATTTTTGAATACTGCTCAAGCGAAGAAATTATTGAGGAAAGATAGCAAAGCGTATTTAGCATACGTGGCGGGTACCAAGAGAGAAGCCCCGATGTATGTGACATACCAGTTGTTCACGAGTTTGAGGATGTGTTTTCCAAAGACCTTTCAGGATTATCACCTGACCGAGAGATAGAGTTCGCTATCGAATTAGCATCAGGAACGACATCAGTTTCAAAAAGCCCCATATAGGCTAGCCCCGGTTGAAATGAAAGAATTGACTTCACAGTTGCAAGAACTGTTGAATAAAGGAATGATGAGACCTAATGTGTCACCATGAGGCACACCAATATTGTTTGTCAAAAAGAAGGACGGTAGTATGCGATTGTGCACATAGTATAGGGAACTGAATAAGCTGACTATTAAGAACAGATACCCTCTCTCTAGAATTGACGATTCGTTTGACCAACTTGAAGGAGTGGTACACTTTTTGAAAATCGATCTAAGAATGGGATATCACCAACTGAAGATTAAAACAGGGGACAAATACCGTATTTCGCACGAGGTATGGACATTATGAGTTCTTGGTGACGTCGTTCGGGCCAAAGAATGCCCCAGTAGCTTTCATGGACTTTGTGAATCGAGTGTTTAAAAAGTATTGGGACGTGTGCGTCATTATTTTTTTATTAATAATATTTTAGTCTATTCTAAAATGGAAGAAGAACATGCGGAATATCTGAGGATAGTGGTAGAAGCATTGAGAAGAGAAAAGTTGTTTGCCAAATTCTCAAGGTGCGAATTCTGGCAAAATGAAGTTCAGATCTTAGGACAATTGATGAGCAGTGAAGGAGTGTTAGTTGACCCTACCAATGTTGAGGCAGTATTTCAATGAGAAAAAATAACCACACCTACGGAAGTAGGAACTTTTTGGGAATTAACTGGTTTTATGAGAGGTTCATACGGGATTTCGTTAAGATATCAGGACCTTTGATTAGGCCTACTTGCAAAACGAAAAAGGTTGTGTGGAATGAAAAATGTGAGGAAAGTTTTCAGGAATTGAAAAGAAGTTTGGTAATATCCCTCGTGCTGGCATTGCCCGATGGAAAGGGTGATTTGTGATCTATAGTGATGCGTCACATAAAGGATTAGGATGCATGCTCATGCAGCATGGGAAAGTGGTTGCTTATGCCTCATGGCAGCTGAAGGAATATAAAGTAAGATACCCTACTCATGAATTAGAATTAGCAGCAATAGTTTTGCTTTGAAAAATTGGAGACAATATCTATACAGAGAAAATTGTGAGATTTACACGACCATAAGAGCCTTAAGTATATATTTACTCAGAAAGAACTCAACAGGAGACAGAGGAGATGGTTAGAGTTAATGAAAGACTATGTCGGTGAGATTTTATATCACCCAGGGAAGGCCAATGTGGTGGCCGATGCCCTTAGTAGTAAAGAGATACTCAAGATGTTGACAACGCCGGAGGAACTAGTGAGAGAACTCGAGGAGATGGAGATAGAGGTGAAGTCACTGGTAAAGGGACTGATGGACTAATTGAGATCAAATTAGAACTGGAATTGTTAGAAAAGATGGGACATTATCAGGAAGAGAAGATGAATGAAGAGTGAGAATCTTTGACTGAGAAGAAGTCAAATGTGAGAAAGATGAGAAGGGAATTATGAGGTATGCGAACCGGATTTGGATTCTAAATGTTCGAGAATTAAAAGATGAAATTTTACGCGAAGGACATAATTCTAGATATTCAATTCATCCTGGAGGTACCAAGATGTACCGAGATCCAAAGGAATATTATTGATGACCCAACATGAAAAGAGACGTGGCCAATTGGGTCAGTAAGTGTTTGACCTGTTAAAGAGTGAAGGTGGAACATCAGCGACCGAGGGGACTCCTACAACCCTTAGGAATTCCGATGTGAAAGTGGGAACAAATAGCCATGGATTTTGTGGTAGGATTTCCCCGAGCTAAGGCTAATCGTGATGCAATATGAGTAATTATATATCGACTGACCAAGTCAGCATACTTTCTTCCAATCAAGAAAACCTACATGGTGGATAGATTAGTAGAGCTATACATCAAGGAAATTGTGATAAGACATGGAGTCTCTGTAGCTATCGTATCTGACAGAGATCCCCGATTCAACTCCAGATTTTTTTGAGGAGCTTTCAGGAATGCTTATGAACCAAACTGAATGTGAGTATTGCATACCATCCCCAAACCGATGGACAAAGTGAGTGAATCATTCAGACATTGGAGTACATGTTGAGAAATTTTGTAATTGATTTTTAAGGTTATTGAGATGAACACCTATCTTTGATAGAGTTTGCCTACAATCATAGTTATCATGCGAGTATAGAAATGCCCCCACATGAGGCGCTGTATGGTCGGAGGTTCCATTCACCCTTGTACTGGGATGAAGTTGGTGAAAGAAAGTTACTAGGTCCCGACTTGGTGTAAAGAACGAGGGACATAGTTGAGTTGATCAGAGGATGACCGACAGCGTAAATATGCCGACTTAGCACGAAAAGACAGAGAGTATGAAGTGGGTGACCAGGTATTTTTGAAAGTGTCACCATGGGAAGGACTGATGAGATTTGGAAAGAAAGGGAAGTTGAGTTCCCGATATATGGGTCCTTTGAGATTTTGTGATAAATAGAACCGTGGCATACGAATTGGCTTTACCTCCAAACCTTCAACAGGTTCATAGTATTTTTCATGTGCCAATGTTGAGAAAGTATAATGCGGATACCAAGAATATAGTGAAACATGAGTAAGTACTAGATCTGTCCTACATTGAGCAACCAGTTGAAATCATTGGTTAAAAAGAGCAAGTACTCAGGGACAAGAGTGTCAAGCTATTCAGATTCTTATTGAGACATCCCAAGGTCGAGGAGTCGACTTGGGAATTAGAGAGCCACCTGCGAGAAAGGTACCCCCATCTATTTGTGAGTTGATTCCGGGACGGAATCCTTTTAAGGGGGGGAGACTGTAAGAACCCTGATTTTTGTAATATTTTAAAACTTCTGTGAATAGTAACTTGAGCTAATTAAGTAATACGTATGGGGATCATCATTAAATGAATAGTGGAATTTTGAGAATCCGAGATCATATTCTTGTTTATCGAGGAAAATAAGTGAATGTAAAAGCCGACGGAATTCGAAGATTCACAATTATACTACGTGTTTTCGTATCCGTAAAGAATGGCGTAGAACCGGGAATACTACGTGAAATAAATAATATATCAAGGTATTTCTATGATCAAGAGAAGGAATGGAATTGGTTATAGGATTATAAGCGATAAAAGAAATCGCTACGAAACAAGTCGTTATACGTGGAAACTATCGGAATGGAACGACGATTGCATTTACGATAAATAAACGAATGAGAAATTAAATCCCATGCAAGTTGGCCATGCATAACCAAGTCCTAACTAGTAGTTAGGAGTGCAACTAGATGAGTAGAAGCTAACTAGAATAGTTAGTGGAATAGTGTTGAATAGTGATGGGAGACAACAAGTACACAAGCCATACTTCTCCCTTTTCTCACTTCACCACACAATCAAACCAACCCATACCTTTGCCAAATTATTGTCAAATCTGCTGCATACATCCCATATATTCATTATACACTCCCAAACTTTAGCCACAAAAGAAAACAACCACTTTTCCCTCACTTAAAGCTCTCCCATTTTTCATTCCAGCAGTTCGGATTTTCTGAGCAAGGGAGAAAGAAAAATTCATAACTCAAAATATACTCATTCAAATATCATGAAATTTTTACCATAGCTTTTCTATATCATGGGTAAGCTTCGTACCAAATTTCAGCCTCAAATTAGTTTTTTTCAATTTTATAAAAATGTTTGAATGAGGTGCTGAAAGGTAACTCCGAAATTTTAACTTGTTTCTTTGTTTTGTTTCTTAAGGATCTAGCCCTTCTAAGTGTTTTCTAAGAAAACCAAGCCTCAATCATCCTAGCACTAACCTTCCTAGTATCCAAGAAGGTATAACTTTCAACCTTTTAAGGTTTTATGGTTGAATTTAAGAGTTATGTTTGTTGTAGTGTTAAGATCCAAAGGATTGTGTTTGTTTGAGTTTGTATTGATTATGTTCTTGCTAAAGACTTGAGATGTTGAGTTGTAATCCATGTATGTGGTACTATATAGAGCATATAAGGTTCATGTGGGTGGATCTTGAGAAGTACTTGTGTTTATGATGGTTATAGGTAGTGATTGTGTTAAGATCAAGTAGTAGAAATTGAGTTTGGGCATTCTTGCACTTGATCTGTTTTCTGCAGGACATTCGGCCATGAAAATTGTTAAAATTTGAAAACCACTGGCCATGAGAAGATAGATATTGTTTTTTTGTTTCTATACATGTGTAGATCATCATGAGGAGATTTACGGTTTAGGAGTTATGGTCGTTTTAGTGTAAAACATTTATGCGATTAGCCAACTGCACTTAAGTCCACTTGCATGGTGATTTTGAAGGACTTAAAATAATTTCGAGATTCTGGAAAAATTATGAAAAATGGATATGATAGTAGAGAAGACTGTCCAAAAAGAATTTTGAGAAAATATTAATTTTTAGATTTTATGAAAATATTTTGGTAAAGCGAGCGCAAGCGAGAAACGCATAAAAACCTAGTTTTGACGCGCGTTTTCTCACGTTCGAGCTTAAAACTCGAAATGGACTTTCTAAAGCGAACGATCGATTTCAAAACTCGACCATGTTATAAAGTGAGAATATAAGTGTTGAGAATGTGACGATCGGAGATTCGTTATACTTGAGTAGTTGCGAAAGTTGCTTAATAAAAGCGAGACGTTAATCGCGTACTAACTTAGACCGTTGGTTCTTGTTTATAGATCGCCAACCAAACACCAGATACCATACCACTTCGATTACTCGAGGCAAGTTTTCGAAACCTTATCTCATAATATCCATGCTATATACATACTGTTGTGATATTGATGTCATGATTTACAGTTCAAATATATATGCTTGTCTATGATATCAATGCATACGAATTATGCGATTGTTTACGAAAACAAATTTCGTTTTACACGAGTATGAGAAATTGAAACGTATTTCAAATATAATATAGGTTAATGGGAGTTGGAAATATTTTAATAACGATTGAATTCCGGAGAGAGCCGAACGCGAACGATTTCTATTTTGATAAACAAAGTACGTTCGCGTAATTTATATATCAAGCGAACGATTGAGATTTTGACTTAAACTTCGAGAAATATTGGTTTATTCATTTAAGGGACACCCTTACTTGATTGATTATTTTATAAAGCGATACTTAAGGGATTATTAAATATAAAGAAAGTATTTAAAAATATACTGAATAGTTTATAAATCATTTCACGTTATTTAATAAAGATTTAACTATTCAAAGAGCAATTATAGGATACCAAATCCTGTTATGATTATTTGATTAAGGTGTCTCCATTCGTTGGACCTTATTCAGAAATATTTTGTATTTAAGGTTTTTTATTAATTCATTGAACCTTAATTAGAAATACTCTGTACTTAAGATTTTATCAATTTATTGAACCTTATACAAAGATGTTTTATTTATAAGATTTTATCAATTCATTGAATCCCTCTTAAATTATTATGAGACCTTAGATATTTAATATCTTCGGACTTCTAAAAACTTATTTAAAAATAGATATAGTTCCCAAAGGTACTTTCTAAATTATTCAAAAATCTTGAAAGAGATTAATCATTTGAAACGTATCAAAACCTTAGGGAACTTAGTCTAGAAGCATAAGAGTTTTGCTTCCTCGTTCAATAAAGAACAAGTGAGTAATATATGTGTCACCCTACTACAGATAGGGATTTGAAAATGATTTTAAATTCAAAACTCCGACAACTCCCAAAGATCAATTGAGTTAAAAGTGATGAATAAATCATCTTATTTACAGGTCAACTTTTAACGACCTATTCCTTCGAAAAAGGATTTTGAGCAAAAGATATAATTGTTTTGGGACTGGAATGTGGCCTGCCCGGCACGGAGTGGTATCGGGCAGTGACCAGGCGCGGAGTGGCGCATTATGCAAGCGCGGAGTGGCGCATTGTACGGTTATATGGTCTATGTGACCATTGACTTTCGGACTTGCACGACAATGGGCAACCACCGTGTAGTGTCTTGATGAGCCCAAAGGCGGCTAGGTTTGTATTCCTTCTACTAGTAGAGAAAATTTCGTATTCGGCTGATCACCGATACGTGGTTTATTCCAGTATAGTCCCTTTCTTCCATTTTGGAAAAACTGTTGTGAAATATACAACAGAGAGCCGATAAGGCTGAGTTTTAAACAAGGATATTGATGAATATATATCAAATCCATTTGAGAAATCTGCCGATAAGGCTGAGTTTAAATAAGGATGTTGATGATTATATATCAAATCCATTTGTGAAATATGCCGATAAGGCTGAGTTTTAAATTGGGATGTTGACGAATATATATCACACCCATATGAGAATCTTGGTTCGAGTAACATCTTGAGATTTTGAAATAAAATGAGTACGAGTATAAAATGATTTTGAGAAAGAGATGAATACAAGTATTCATTGGATATACTATTGTAGTTGATTTTGAGAATATTATAAATTTGTTAAGCATATAAACTTCCAGAACGCTTTGGAGATACAAAGTATAATTATTGGTTTTATTTATCCTTACATACTTAATTATGGGGATTTATACCTTGCTGAGCTATAATGCTCACCCTTGCTTTTATATATCATATCACAACAGACTACCAGCATGGATCAGACCAGGACTGCTGTCCGTAGACGGGTAAGGAAAGCTCGTGAGTTCTGTAGGCTTTTTGTGCGCTAGCCCCGTCAGGTAGATAAGTGGAGATGATTTATTTGCTACTGTTTCCAAGCGTATAACCTGTGTGTATGTGAGTTTGAATAAAAGGTCGAGTAATATTGTGAAAAGAGAATTATTTAATTAATAAGTGATCGTAACGACCCGAATTCACAACCTTGGATTTGGGGGTGTTACACATATGGCAAGGAACTGTAAGGAGCCTGTTGAAAAGGCAAATATGCTTTGGATTACTGGACCATCACCCTATGCAGCACCAGCAGCTCATCCAAGGGCAAGAACATTCAACATGACAATGAAAGATGTTGTGCAGAATACGGATGTGGTGGCAGGTATGCTTGATATAAACTCAGTAGAAGTTAAAGTGTTAATGGATTCTGGAGCAACTAGATCCCATATTGCTGAAAGTGTTATTGCTAGATTAAAGTGTGTTGCATACCCTCTCGAACCTAATTTGATTAGAGAAGTAGCGAATCAAGAAAGAGTTACTGCCAAGAGAATCTATCCCATTTACGATAGGATTATAGAAGGTCGGCACTTTTCCGCTGACTTAATTCTTTTTAAATTAGGAGAATTCGACGATCTATTAGGGATGGATTGGTTTTCAAACCACTATGTGCAAATCGAATGTAGAAGCAAGAAAGTGAAATTAGAGACCAAGGATGGTATTGAAGTGATATTCAAAGAAAAGAAGCAAGAGAAGAAGTTTCTAATGGTTATCCAAACGAAGAGACTGTTACGACATGGGTTTGAAGCGTATTTTGCACATGTGAAGGATGTAGAAAAGGAGTCCTTAAGGATTAAAGATATTCCAGTAGTTAAAGATTTTCCCGATGTGTTTCCAGATGAATTACCTGGACTACCTCCAAATCGAGAGGTCGAGTTTACGATTGATTTAGCTCCTGGAACGGAATCAATATCGAAAGCTCCCGATCAAATGGCGTCTGTCGAGATAAAAGAGTTAGCGACGTAGTTGCAGGAATTGCTAGAAAAAGGAGTTATTTGCCTGAGTGTATCCCTGAGAGGTGCACCAGTGCTATTTGTAAATAAGAAAGATGAAAGTATGAGGTTGTGTATCAATTATCGCGAATTGAATGAGTTGAGGAATAAGAATAAGTATCCTCTACCACGAATCGACGATTTACTTTGATAAATTGGAAGAAGCTACTTGTTTCTCAAAGATTGACTTAAGATCTGGGTATCATCAGCTGAAGATTAAGTGTACGATATACCCAAGACCGTGTTTCGAACAAGATATGGACACTATGAGTTCTTGTGATGGAATTTGGATTGACAAATGCGTCAGCTGCATTTATGGATCTCAGGAATATAGTATTCAAGGAATATTTGGATAAGTTCATGATCATATTATTTATTGACGATATCTTGATATACTCCAATACGGAGGAAGAATACATGGAACATTTGAGGATTTCTTTAGAGATTTTGAGGAAAGATAAGTTATATGCAAAGTTTCGAAGCGTGGGTTTTGGTTAAAGGAAGTTCAATTTCTTGGACATGTAGTTAACAGTGAAGGTATTAAAAGTAGAACCAGCCAAAATAGAAGCTGTGAAGAATTAGGATAGGCCTAAGACTCCTATAGAAGTCATACGCTCTCTTGGATTAGCAGGGTATTACAGGAGATTTGTACAAGATTTTTCTAAGATTGTTGTCCCATTGACTAATTTGACAAGGGAGAATGAAAAGTTTGTTTGGACGAATAATTGCGAAGGAAGCTTTCAAAAGTTAAAGAAAAGGTTGGTAACCGCATCAGTGTAGGTTTTACCCGATGAAAATGTAAGTTTGTGATCTACAGCGTTCCTTCGTATAAAGGGCTAGGTTGTGTGTTGATGCAGCACGGGAAAGTGATAGTATCTGTGACAAGGAAATTAAAGCCACACGAGCAGAAATATCTTACGCATGATCTAGAATTAGCAGTGATTATATTTACCCTTAGGATTTGGAGGCATTATTCGTATGGTGTAAAGTTTGAGATTTATACGGACCACAAAAGCTTAAATTATATTATTACGTAGAAAGAATTGACTATGTGGCGAAGGAGATGGTTGGAATTGATCAAAGATTACGACGGTATTATCAATTTTCCTCCAAGAAAGGAGAATGTTGTAGCAGATGCGCTAAGCCATAAAAAAAGGGTTGAATGTGTTAAACTTCATCTGAGGAATTAATCAAGGATTTTGGGAAGTTAGAAATAGAAGTGCGAATTCCAGAAATGGGAAGTGAGGTAATGTATGCAATGACTTTTTAGCCGGAAATTTTAGAAAAGATTCGACGTCATCAAGAATAAATGATGAACCATGAGAAGGATAAGTTTCCTGGAAAAGAAATTAAGGCTCAAAAGGATAATAAAGGAATATACCAAGTTGCTCGCGTATCTGAAATTTTTAGTGTTATGGGATTGAAACACGAGATTCTTCATGAAGTGCATAACTCAAGATTATCGATTCACCATGGAAGTACAAATATGTAAAAGGACTTAAAAGAAAGTTATTGGTGGCCAAATATGAAAAAGGAAGATTGCGGAATGGATAAGTAAATGTTATACATGCCAGAAAGTAAAAGCGGAACATCAGTGACCGAGCAGATTGCTTCAACCACTAGACATACTGAATGGAAATGGAAGCTTATCGCGAAGAATTTCGTGGTAAGATTACCAAAGGCTAAGTCTAATCATGATGCAATATGGGTAATAATTGATCGATTGACAAAGTCAGCGCATTTTTTGCATATCAGTGAAAGATTCTCATGGGAACATTTTAGTTAAGATGTATGTGGATGAAATCGTGATGCGTCACGGAGTTCCAGTTTATATCGTATCCGGTAGAGATCCGAAATTTAACTCGAGATCTTGGCGACAATTTCATGGTCATTTGGAAGCTAAATTGAAAATTGAGTACGGCATATCATTCACAGAACATCGGACAAAGTGAAAGGACTATTCAAACAATCGAAGGTATGTTGCGAACTTGTGCATTGGATTTCAAAGGGAATTGAGACGACCTTTTTCCTTTGATTGAATTCTCTTATAACAATAGTTATCACGCAATTATCGACATGTCGCCTTATGAGGCATTGTATGGAAGAAAGTGCAGATCCCCTACCTATTGGGACAAAGTTGGCGAACGCAAATTATTAGCCCATAGTTGATGCAACTGATGAAAGAGAAAATGGATGTAATTCACAAAAGGCTGATTCCTGCTCAAGATCGATAGAAGAAATATGTAGATCAAAACAAGAAAGGATGTGATGTTCGCACTTGTAATCAAAGTATTGTTAAAGATCCCTCCATGGAAAGTTCTATCCAGTTTCGGGAAGAACGACAAGCTGAGTCCTAAATACACTGGACCATTCGAAGTGCTAAGGCAAATTGGAAAAGTAGCATATAAGTTAGCGTTACCTCCACAGATGCAACATCTTCATAACGTGTTTCATGTTTCTCTTCTGAAGAAGTATAATGCTGATGCTAGTCATATGATTGCGAGATCTATCATATGTGGAGCATCCAGTATAAATTCTAGATCGTCAAGAAAAAGCGCTTAGAAATAAAGTGGTGCCTCTAGTTAGAGTTTTATGGAGAAATCCCAGGATAGAAGAGTCAGCTTGTAAATTAGAAAGTGAATTGCGGGAGAAATATCCTCATTCTATTTGTTTAGATTAGATTCTGAGGACGAAATCCTTTTAAGGGGGTAGAATGTAACGATTGGGAATTTTCATGAATTAATTATACGAGTAAAGTGTAATTATGTGAATTATGTGTTATTATATGAGAATGGAAATATTTAAATAAATATTATATTCCAGTTTGACGTGTCAGCTGGTATAAAGAGAATGATTGTGAAGCGTAGTTGAAAACGCTCAGCATCGGGCCGTCAGTCAGGACGCGACCCGTTACGCGAAGAATGAATATTAGTAAAAAGGAAAATTTTATGATTAAGTATATTTCATTACGATACGTGATATTTGAATCTATGTTGTTAACTATTAAGGTGCATGATTATGTGATTATATGCTTGTATGATATTATTTGGAATTTTAGAAAATAAGAAGTGCATTAATTGCTATTTATATAGGTTATAAATGCATTTTTATTCTTAAAAAAAAAAGAGTTTTTAAAATTATTTTTATTTATAAATTTTGAATTTGATTTTATTAAATTCCTAAAATTCTAAGCTATTTTATGATGCCACTCTTGTAATTTATAGATTTATGGTTTTATCTATAAAATGTATTCTTTGTAATTAATTAGATTAATAATTATTAGATTACCTAATTGCCCTTGCATGCATTTCCACTCACAATATAAGAGAAGGGTAGTTGTGTCATTAACCACCCCACTATCTCATCTCAACTTAGCCAAATGACCATATCATCCTTGCATGCATTTTTGTACTAGTAGTGAGAGAAGGGTAGATTGGTAATTTCAAAACTCCACTAACTTGTGCACATGGGAGAATCAAATAAAAAGCTTGTCATTCCACTCACCACTTCACTCATCTCATTTTTTCCACTTTCTCCCCTCTCTTCTCTCTTTTCTCTCTCGGCTCTCTCCCTCTCTTCTTTTCTCTCTCACCCGAACTCTCTCTCTCTCTCTCTCTCTCTCTCTCTCTCTCTATCCTACATGCAACACCAAAATCTACTTAGAATTCAAAGATCTTGCCATTAATCTTTATCATTTTCAATTCTCTATCCATATACTCTTTTCATGTAAGCGTTTAAGGAAGTTTTTACTTTAACATATCTTGGTTATATCTAAGAAAATACAATTTCTTAGTATGCTTTGGAGATAGGTTCGGCTTTTGCTATTAAAAGGTGGGTTTCAATTTTGATTCAAAGTTTACAAAGAGTTTTGGTTCAAAGATTGGGTTTTTGGTTTGAATGAATGAGTTTTGCAAAAGGGTTTTGCAAAAGGGAAATATGTCTACTTAGTAGAGCTTCTCTGGAAGACATCTATAATTGGCATACATAACTTTCTCATCTTAATTTCAACAACATCAATGAACTTGTGAAGAAAGATCTTGTGAGAAGATTTCCCAATACAGTATTTACTCCTGATGGCTTATGTGACTCATGCCAGAAAGCCAAATTAAGGAAATCATCTTTCAAGAGTAAAACTGAATCCTCAATTCTTGAACCATATTATTTGCTTCATATTGATCTTTTTGGTCCAGTAACTGTAATTTCTATTGCAAATAAGAGGTATGCACTTGTTATTGTTGATGAGTGTACAAGGTACACATGGGTGTACTTTATGCACACCAAGGATGAGACACTATTCATTCTTCTTGATTATGTAAGAGAACTGGAAAATGGATCAACTTATAAAGTAAAGATCATTAGAAGTGATAATGGAACTGAATTCAAGAACAACACTATGGAAAGAATTCTTCAAATACAAGGGGATCAAACAGGAATTCTCTGGAACTCTATAGCAAAATGAAGTAGTTGAAAGAAAGAACAGAACTCCCATAGAAATTACAAGAACCATGCTAGAAGAAGCCAAATTGCCAACCTACTTTTGGGCTGAGGCTGTGCAAACTGCATGCTTCACATAAGATGCGACATTGATAAAAAAGCATGGAAAAACACCATTTGTGATGGTAAAAGGAAAGAAGCTAAAGTTGAAGTACTTTAATACATTTGGTTATAAATATTTTATTCTAAAAACTCATCCTGAACAACTTACAAAATTTGATCTAAAAGCTGATGAAGGCATTTTTGTTGGATATCCACTGTCAACAAAAGCTTTCAGAGTTTATAATCTGAGAACAAGTATGTTCATAAAATCTATTCATGTGTCTTTTGATGAGAAGAAGATTACATATCTAAAAGATGTAGTTGACCATGAAGAGTTGAGATTTGAAAATGAAGTACCTCATCCTGATACTGCAAATCCTGATGATCTGATAAATCCTGATACTGCAAATCCTGATGTTACTTTAAACTCTGATGAGCCACATATCAGTGGAAACTCTACAAATACTGAAGCACATGTTGAGGGGGATCAATATGATTCACATCAAGAGTCAAGTGATTCAAATCAAGAAACATCAGTAGATACTCCACCAGACTCCTATTCCTCAAATACCGATAAAGAAAACACTGATATACTGAAAATACTGATTGAAGGGAAGCTTCAGGAAATAATTATGGCACAAGAAAAAGTGAGACTAGAGACTTAATGGATCAAGGGGAAGGTTCTACTTCAAGAAGTCAACCTCCTTCTGCAAAAAATGGACTAAGTCACACATACCTGACTTAATCATTGGAAATCCTGATAGTGGTGTAAAGACCAGAAAATCCACTCAAAATAAATGTCTCTACCATTCTTTTCTATCTCAAACTGAACCCAAGAAAGTGGAAGAAGCTCTTCAAGATGCTAACGAGATCACAACAATGCAAGAGGAGCTGAATAAATTTGAAAGGAACAAAGTCTGAACATTGGTACCAAGACCAAAAAATAGATCATTAGTTGGTACAAAGTGGGTGTTCAGAAACAAGACTGAAAGTGAGGGAATTATTACAAGGAATAAAGTAAGGCTGGTTGCAAAGGGATATTCATAACAAGAAGGCATTGATTATTATGAGACTTTTGCTCCAGTTGCAAGGCTTGAGGCAATCAGAATTTTTGTAGCCTATGCTACTCACATGAAGTTCAAAGTGTTCCAAATGGATGTAAATAGTGCATTTCTAAATGGTGAACTAGAGGAGGAAGTTTATTTTAAAACCTCCGGGATTCATTGATCCAAAGTATCCAGATCATGTTTATAAGCTGGATAAGGCACTCTATGGACTAAAGCAAGCTCCAAGGGCATGGTAAACACTTGCTCAACTTCTATTGGAAAGTGGTTCCGAAAGAGGAATTGTTGTTGGTTCAGATACATGTTGATGATATCATTTTTGGTTTACTAATGATAAACTCCGTGAAAGATTTGCAAAGCTAATGCAATTAAGAAATTAGATGAGTATGATGGGATAATTGAGTTATTGTACGGGATTACAAGTTAAATAGACTGAAGAAGGAATCTTCATCAATCAATCAAAATATACCAGGAATTTGCTCAAAAGGTTTGGGATGCAAGATAGTTCATGTGCAACTTCTATGGCCACTGCAAGCAAGTTAGATTTAAATACTGGTTCATCAGTAGATATAACTAACTACAGAGGTATGATTGTCTCACTCATATATTTAACTGCTAGTAAACCTGGTATTATGTATGCTACATGTCTGTATGCAAGGTTCAAAGCATATCCAAGGGAACCACATCTATTAGCTGTGAAAAGAATTTTTAATATCTCAAAGGCACCATGAATCTTGGATTATGGTATCCTAGAGATTCATATTTTAAGCTAATTGGAAATTTAGATGTTGATTTTACAGGATACATAATAGAAAGGAAAAACTCTTCAGGAAGCTGCCAATTTCTTGGTGGTAGATTGGTTTCTTGGTTTAGCAAGAAATAAAAGTCAAATTATATTTCAACCGCAGAAGCCGAGTATATTGTCACAGGAAGCTGTTGTGCTTCAATTATTTGGATGAAGAATCAGTTACTGGATTATGGGTTAGAATATTCCAAAATTCCTATATATTGTGATAATCAAAGTGTTATTGTAATGATAGGAAATCCAGTACAACATTCTATGACTAAACACATCAGCATAAGGTACCATTTCATAAGAGAACATGTAATGGAAGGAACAGTGGAATTGCACTTTGTGCCTACATATCAGCAATTAATAGATATCTTCACCAAACCACTTTGTGAAGCTACTTTTACAAGACTGGAGAATGAATTGGGAATGATTTCAGGACAATTCGCAAACACTGATGAATAAATTATGATATATAACACGAAAAAATGATCAGAGTCTGGTATCTTGTTTTTTGTATCAATATTTTTTATAGTCTGATAATTATGTTAAATATTGATACCATGTATTTATGCTATTTGTTATTTGAAATTAAAGTTGAGTTCAAATCCTGGTAGTTAAACTCTGACAGTAGTTGTATGATAAACTTTGATTGTAGAGATAAGTACTGGTATGAGTCAAACTTGAGTTGATTGATAAGTCCTGACAATAGTTAATTAAATAATAATAATAGTCAAATCATGATTGACTATTAAACTCTGATGACTTTATGAATTTATTCAAAAATATTCTTAAAATAGTATTTTAATTAAAAATAGATATTTAGTAAAGTGGGTAAGTTTATGTAATTGATTACGGGTGTAAAGCTGATGGCGTGAGTTTAGGAAAAATGATTGAGCTTTTGTAAAACAGTATTTTGTATAACTGTGCAGGTAATTACTATACATTAATACACGCTCTATGATTAATTTTCTGTTCAATACCATCATTACACGTGTCCCACTAAGTTGAATCGTCTGTGTGAGTTAGAGTACAGTGTTAAAAAAATCAATTTTTGATTTTTAATTATCACTTTATCAATTTTTATTCACTCCCTTACTCTCTAACTCTTTCAATTTCTTTTTCTCTCTAAGATAAACATTGATACCCTCATCAGTTTTTAAGCTTTCCTACATATATTAATCATGTCTACATCATCTGCTTTTATTCATCGCGATACTGAGTTTGTCACAAACAACTACGCTGCTATTCTGGATAATACTGGGATGAATCCTGACTTTCATATCTTTCAGGATTTATTGAAAGCTAGTGAAGCGGATTTTGCTTTAACTCAACATAGAGTTGTTTCTGGAAACCAGGTTCTTGCTTTTTGGAGAACTGGTGTTTATGATGATGGTGGTGACAATGGATCTCCAAGCATCACTTTTAAGTTCAATGAGAAAACAAAGGTTGTTACTCCTCAAACTGTAAGGGAAGCTCTTCATCTCCCTGCTCGCAATTCTTACTCCACCTTCATTGGAGATGATGAGATGAGGAGGTTTTTCACTGATATTTTTTATGACAAAGACGTGAAGAATATGGGATAGTTGAAGAGGAATGAGATAAGGAATGAATGGAAATTTTACTTCTATTGCATCACTCGAGCCTTCAACAAAAAGTTCACTAATATTGGTACATTTCCCATAATGACACAGCAAATTAGGTACTCTATATTCCATGATGCTAACTATAACGACTCGTGTATTTTCATATTATTTAAATGTGTAATTATTGCATAATTAATTAAATAAAAGGTGTATGTTGATTCTGACAGCTGTGCTTTGTTTATTATTATTTATCTGTGATTGCTCGTCTGCAAGGATTATTCATATAATTGTTTGTTGAACCTGTTTTATTTCTTTGTTTCACTTTTTGGAGTGGTTTTATGGAAAATTTATTTTCATAAATACTTGGAGTGACTCTAAAATTTTTTTATGCTTATATAATTTTAATAATTATTTTTTGGGTTTTATAAAATTTAGAAATCAATATTTCATTAATTATTTAGCTCCAAATGATTTTCTATGTGAATTAAATTGTGGTATTATTATTAAATTCAAAAATGATTCAAAAATTATGAAAATTCTATTTTATTAGTTTTTAAATATTTTAAGAACTTTATAAAAAATTCGGTAATTTTCCGGGCTATTTTTACCCGTGAGATTGTTCGTTAATCCATTGAAACTCGGAACCAGGCCAGCCAGAAAGGGGCACGTGTTAAGTTTTTAACATGTTTATGATATGTGTCCAATTCTTATAATTTTAAGATTATAAACTTTTTATTTTAAATCCTGAATTCTATAATCTTTCTCTCTCTCCTCTCATCTCTCTCTTTTCTCTCATCTCTCCCGTCTCAATCTCTCTCTCGGCAATCTCTCCCCGCTCTTTTCCCTCCTTTTTCTTCGGCCGACGTTCCTCCCCGGTAACCACCAGTCCCGCTACTCTCTTCTCTCCCGTTTTCTCCTCTTTCTCTCTTCTCCCTCTTCTCTCGTTTACTTTCCCGATTTCTTCCTCTGCTCCCCTATTTTTCTTTTTGTCCGGCTTGTTCTATGGCTCTGTGTGTGTATTTTGTGTGTGTGTGCGCATTACAGAGGTGTGAGTGTGTGCGATTAGTGTGTGTACTCTTATGTGTATGTGATTGTGTGTGTGTCTGCGTGTGTGTGATTGTGTGCGTATGTGTGTGGGGGTTTGGTGATTGTGTGTAGCTGCCCTGTGTTGCAGCGTTGTTGTTATTGGCTGCCTGGTAGAATTCGATTGCTTGCATTTCTTTTTCTGGTCCTTTTGACGGCTGCCAATTCTTGTCTTGCCGACTATTTTCATGTGGATGATTAATTATGTCTGCATAAATTTATTTTGTTTCGTGAAAAGATGTTGGGTACAGATTTCTATTTAATTAGTTAATTGGTGAAATTTATTTGGAAACCCGAATATTATCGGGCATCAATAAATTTTGCTGCCATCAACAATGAGCCTCGGTGAGTCGACGGTGGACCGTGATGATATAATCTAAGTCCTGCAATTATTAAAATAATAAAATAATATTTAGTATGTAAAATTAATTTCTTGGAATGATAAATAATGATAAAATAGTTTTATTATTATTTATTTCTACTATCGGCTTAATATTGAACCTACAGGGTCACACCATAAAAAGAGAATGATTTAATGGTGGAGGAATTAATTAATAATGGCTAATAATTATTTATTTATGAAATAAATAATTAATTGGCAAATTTAATAATTGATTAAATGAGATTTAATTGATTATAAATTAATTAAGAAAAGTTCTTAATATTATTAATTAAGAATTTAATTTTTGGAAATTAAATTAAGAGAGAGAATTATTTCTAAAGTGTTTAGAAAAAAGATTAATAATTAAAAGGTGTTTTAATTATTAATGAGAATAATAAATGGGATAATAATAATAATATTTATGGGAAAATTTCAGCTGAAAATTTTTCCTATAAATATACTATTATAAACCCTATTTTTATTCTAACCCCAAAATTTTATAAAACCTAATTCTCTCCACCTCCTCCTCCTTAACGTCGTTTTCTTGGTGGATACCGGTGGAGTGCTTCACGTTTGAGGAGCAGCTGCTAAGGATCTCCGATCGTTGCTTTTGGATCGCATATTAAAGGTTAGTAATCGATCCATATGTTTTTACCACGATTTATATGCTTTTATTTGGATTTTATATGTGTAAAAAAGTGTTTTACCATGCCTCCGCTGTGATTAAAATCCAACAATGGTATCAGAGCATAGGTTGTATGCATATAGATCTGTGGTAAAAATTTTAGAATTTTATGTGCTTGTATGAATTAATTATGATTTTTATAAGTTATATTATGGATTAATTATGTCTGATGAGAAATCGTTTCTCAGAATAATTTTGAATGTTGATCTGGGTTCTACAAGTGTTGTAGATCGTCTGGGTATTTTTTTCATAATTTTATGATGTATATATTTTTTATTATGAATTTTTGAAGATCTTGCAATTAAATTCGTAATTAAATAATCATATATATATTATTTGTTAGTATATACATATATATATATATATGCTATGCATCTGCTGCTTGTCTGTTACTATACTGTTGAATGCACGGAAGAGAAGACACAAAAGTCTGTTGATGCACGGAGTTCGAGAAAAGACGGCGGCTATTCTGACAGGCGGAGAAACGCAGAAAAAAGGGTGTCACGCATTCCGGGAATGCGTTACACCCTGTGGCGCATTCACAGAATGCGTTACACCTTTTAATGGCTTAAAAGGGTTGTAACGCATCACCGGAATGCGTTACAGGGCTTGTAACGCGTTCCTGTAATGCGTTACAGCCCATCTGTTATTTTTAAATTTGATTTTCTGGGAGTTTCGTAACTCCGTTTTAGGCGTGCAATATATCGTTGGATTCGTTTTTCCGAGATGGATCTAATGAAGTGATCAAATTTAAGTTTATATAAAAGTTTTGAGCTGTTTATATTTCTGAAAGTGTTTTAAAGCTGTTTTTAACTGCTTTTAAATGCTTCATATGATACATAGAGATGTATAATGCTTAGACCAATATGCTAGATGATGTAACATGCCTACCTTGATGTTTATTCATGTTTATATATGTGATATATGCTTATTTTATCATGCGATGATAGATTTAGGTGAACTTAAATGAACATAAGGCGCTTGTTAGACAATCTAGTATAGTGAAATTGTTTCATAACCTTAAGAATAATATTATGAATACAATCATGAGGCTCTTGTGTTTATGAAACACGTAATTGAATATGAATTTTCGATATGAGAGAAAGGATGATTCTGTCAACAACAGATTTCTATCAATAAGAAAGGGTTATTAAGTGACGCCTCTTGACAATGCTCCACCCGATCTGGGAATCATCTGATTATTGATTATTGATTTGAAATATTTAATTTAAAAGGAAGAATCTCTTTATAATATGATTATGATTGTAACGTAATATAATCCCTCTAAAATTAAATAATATCAAGTAGTAATTGGCCAATGACACAACGGGCTTGTGTCGGTCATAACCTTCCAACATGATAGAAAGTAGTTCTTATTTTTGAATCATTGTCGGTTCGTGCTACAGCCGAGGGCTTTGATTTTGAAATAAGAAATACTTGTCTATTACATAGAGATGTGTACATTGAATAAGAATCTAAAGGTCGGTACGTGCCACAGCCGTGGGACTTTGGGGACTGATTCAATTGTACGGAATGTTGGGTTAGACTTGACTTACAATATTGAGTTTGTCGTGCCACAACCGAGACTCAATTATTCAAGAGGCTAAAGTTTGATTAGGGAATAACATAAGATGTAATTGACAAGAGTTGTCTGCCTATTGAACATTACATGGCGGTTTGTTCCACAGCCGGGGTTGTGTAATGGAATGTAGGATCCATATTCCCACTAGCATTATGAATGCTTAATTTTTCACGTAGGGGGTTGAATAAATTAGATAAACTAGTGGGAGCCACTTATGAATAAAGACCCGATTCATATAGTGTTTTAAAAATGAAATCGAATATTTGCTAAGTGTTGTTATGTGTTTATCATTTATAGATTTACAATATACATTATGTCTTCTGTACTATCACTCAGGAGCATACTAGATGCTCACAAGTTGACTGGTCCTAATTATGCTGACTGGCTTCGAAACTTGAGAATTGTTCTCAGGATTAAGAAGCTGGAATACGTGATTGACTCACCTAAGCCTACTGAACCTGCTAGCGATGCGCATAATGATGAACATGTTGTGTATCGTAAGTGGATAGACGATGCAAATGTTGCTCAATGCATCATGCTAGCCTCCATGAACATTGAGCTACAGAAGCAACATGAGCATATGGATGCTCACACTATCCTCATGCATCTACAAGAGTTGTATGATGTGGCAGGGAGGACAGCTCGATATGAGATATCGAAGGAGCTGTTCGGTTGTAGGATGTCTGAGGGATCATCTGTGAATGACCATGTACTTAAGATGATCAATTTGATTGAACGTCTTGGACAACTTGGTTTTTCCATGGACGGGGAGCTGAGCCAAGACTTGGTCTTGCAATCACTTCCGAGTTCGTTCTCGCTGTTTATTGTGAACTTTCACATGAATAAGTTGGATGTCAGCCTGCCTGAACTCCACAACATGTTGAAGACTGCGGAATCGAATTTTCCCCCTAAGAAGAGTTCTGTTCTTCTAATTGGTGAAGGTTCCAATCCTAAGAAAAGGAAGAGGAACCCTTCCAAGAAGAAAAAAGTAGGTGAAAAAACGCCGGTTCCACCAAAAGCTGAAGACCCCAAGAGCAAAGTTGTTTGCTTTTACTATAACAAGGTGGGGCACTGGAAGAGGAACTGCAAGGTTTACCTTGCAGAATTGAAGAAGAAGAAGGGTAGTGAGACTGCCACTTCTGCTTCAGGTATGTTCATGATAGAAGTGAATATGTCATTAAATCAAATATCTACTTGGGTATTAGATACCGCCTGTGGTTCTCATATCTGCAATTTGTTGCAGGGACTAAGGAGAAGTATGACTCTTAAAGAAGCGGAGGTGATTCTACTGATGGGAAATGGAGCAAGAGTTGCTGCTGAAGATGTAGAATTATTTCATTTACATATGCCTACGGGCAAGACTATTTTTTTAAATAATTGTTATTTTGTTCCCTCGATTGTGAGGAATATTATTCCCATGTTAGACTTGGCTGGATTTTCATTTATTATTGAGAATAATGAATGTTCTATTCTTAGAGATAATATTCTTTATGGACGTGGTACTTCAAATAATGGTCTGTATGAATGTGACATAATTTACTTCAGATTGAACAAACTAATAAAAGAAAAGGGATGATGAAAATCTCACTTCATTGTGGCACTGCAGTCTCCATTTAGTGGACATGGAGAGAGGGCTGCAAATTTGCTAGGAATGGTACACACAGATGTATGTGGACCAATGTCTACGCAAGCCATGTGTGGATTTTCATACTTCATTACTTTCATGGATAATAGATCTAGATTCGGATATGTGTTTGATGAAACACCAGTCTGAAGCCTTTGAAAAGTTCAAAGAGTATAAGTATGAAGTGGAGAAACAAACCAAACATAGTATTATAATTCATCGATTAGATCGAGGTGGTGAATACTTGAATGGAGAGTTTCTGGATTATCTCAAAGTAAATGGTATAGTCTCCCAGTGGACTCCTCTAGATTGGTATCTGAAAGGAGAAATCGAACTCTGTTAGACATGGTTCGGTCCATGATGAGCTATGCAAATCTTCCAGTATTCCTATGGGGTTACGCATTGGAAACCTCAGCATATTTACTGAATAAGGTGCCTTCCAAATCTGTTCCTCAAACTCCGTATGAGATATGGAAAGAAAGGAAACCGAGTCTTAAACACGTTAAGATTTGGGGATGTCCAGCTTATGTCAAGAAAGTTGACCCAGATAAGCTGGAATATCGATCCGTAAAATTTAGTTTTGTGGGATATCCTAAAGATACTTTAGGGTATTACTTTTACACCGATCATCAGGTGTTTGTCTCCAGACATGCTACCTTCTTGGAAAAGGAGTTAATCCTTGAAGGAAACAATGGGAGCAAAATTTGAACTTGATGAAGTTCAAGAAGCACAAACTACTACGGATCAAGTAGAAACACCTGTTCTGACTGAACAACCTTTTGTGGAACAGCCCATTCATAGAACAGGGAGAGTGTCTCGCCAACCTGAGAGGTAATATGGCCTTGTCATTAAGAATGACAATGAGTTGTCGATCATTGATGATGACGACCCTGTGACCTATAATGAGGCTATGAGTATTGTTGACTCAGAGAAATGGCAAAGTGCCATGAAATCCGGAATGGAATCTATGTATACGGTATACGAAAGAATGATTAGAGCAGATGGGCAGGTGGAGACCTATAAGGCCAGGCTTTTGGCAAAAGGATTCAAACAAAGGCAATGGATTGACTTTGATGAAACCTTTTACCTGTAGCCCTGTTAAAATCAGTTCGGATTTTGCTTGCGATTGCTGCTTACTACGACTATGAAATCTGGCAAATGGCCAGATGGTTTTCTTTCCAAGAGAAATGAAAACCTAGTGTGTAAGCTGCTGCGAACCATATGTGGTTTAAAGCAAGCTTCTCGAAAGATGGAACATTCGTTTTGATGAGACAATCAAAGAGTTTGATTTTATCAAAAACGTAGATGAACCATGCATCTACAAAAGGGTTAGTGGGAGCGCAGTAACATTTCTTGTATTGTATTGAAATAGAGTTGACACACATAACAACATAGCAGACCCACTCACAAAGCTACTTTATGAAAGTCACTTTGATCGTCATAAAGACAAGATGGGTATTAGATACCAGAGTGATTGGCTTTAGTACAAGTGGGAGATTGAAAGGAATATGTCCTAAGTCCAATCATGTATTAGGATTTAGGAATAACTTTTATGTAATCTGTTTTGATTTCATTGATATTAATAAAAGACTTGTTTTATTTTTATTACGGGCTCTATCTATTTAAGTGTTTAAATAAGATATACCATAGTTTAGAGTAAAGCTTTTTATGGATTATGATGAGATCATAATAGTGAGACCTAAAAGATGATAACTCTAAACTTAAATAGTTCATGGTCGTAGAATTACTAACTAGTAATTAATAATCCGCAGAGATCGGTACGTACTATGCTTGCTTCATTATGAAGGATGTCTGTTCTCATAGACATTTGTGTGGTGACACTATAGCTAGTATGTAGGTGCTTATTATAGAATAAGTTCACTGAACATGACTCGCACAGCTGAACAACTGATGGAGTTCACTCACGTGTCAGCAGTTGTTCACATAGTGATAGTTGTACAAGTATCCTTAGACTTGAGGTCATCATAGTCATCTTGTGTACACTGAACTATGCTTTGGTTTAGTTCTTAGTCTCCAGGGACAATTATTAGGGCTCTACTGGGTATAGGAATTTGTACACGAAGATAGTGTATGATCAATAAAGGATCTACCCCTTCCAGTGAAGGAAGCGAATGTTCAAGGCTGATCCACTTATGCTAGTTCAGGAATCTCTGGCCAGAGTGAATGAAATTAGAAAGGAGTTTCTAATTTGCATAGAACTAAGCATAGTGATTGGTAAGCAAGTGATTAAATTAGATAGGCTTGACATGAGATCCATGCCTTGTATTTAATCTGGACATTGTAGGGTAGAAGGAGTTTATTGTACGGTAACTATACACTGAATAGGTTCTTGGTATTCTAAGCAGTGAATTCATATTATCCGGATAGTCGCGATATGCTGAGAAGTATCTCTCACGATGTAGAATAAATATGATTAATTAATTAATCATATTTAATAAATTAAAGAATTTATATAAATAATGATAAAATAGTTTTATTATTATTTATTTCTACTACTGGCTTAATATTGAACCTACAGGGTCACACCATAAAAAGAGAATGATTTAATGGTGGAGGAATTAATTAATAATGGCTAATAATTATTTATTTATGAAATAAATAATTAATTGACAAATTTAATAATTGATTAAATGAGATTTAATTGATTATAAATTAATTAAGAAAAGTTCTTAATATTATTAATTAAGAATTAATTTTTGGAAATTAAATTCAGAGAGAGAATTATTTCTAAAGTATTTAGAAAAAGGATTAATAATCAAAAGGTGTTTTAATTATTAATGAGAATAATAAATGGGATAATAATAATAATATTTATGGGAAAATTTCAGCTGAAAATTTTGCCTATAAATATACTATTATAAACCCTATTTTTATTATAACCCCAAAATTTTATAAAACCTAATTCTCTCCACCTCCTCCTCCTCCTTAACGTCATTTTCTTGGTGGATACCGGTGGAGTGCTTCACATTTGAGGAGCAGCTGCTAAGGATCTCCGATCGTTGCTTTTGGATCGCATATTAAAGGTTAGTAATCGATCCATATGTTTTTACCACGATTTATATGCTTTTATTTGGATTTTATATGTGTAAAAGTGTTTTACCATGCCTCCGCTGCGATTAAAATCCAACAATTGTAATAATATGTATGATTATGAGCCGGGTTTTGGTATCGTTTGGGTAGAATTGATAGCGAGGATATGTCAAACATAACTGGTTTTCTAACATAGGGTAGTTCGACTCTATAGGTTCTAGTCTAATGACTTAGAAATTGACGTCGGACTAAAGATAGCCTAGTGATTAGTCGATAAGCTCAACAAGGTTCCAAGCGAAGGACCTGAGTGTTGAAGTCAGATCCAGGATAGTCTGATAGTAAAGCGATAGAGCCGAGCGTCCAAATCGGTTCAAGGTCAATCAAAGATAGTTGTAAAGCTCTGCAAGGCAAGTACCCCTTACCATGCTCTTATGGTTCAGTATATATGAATGAAATGTAGTTTTATTTTTGAACAGGAACAGAAACGCTTTAAGTTATGTATCCCTTATATTTGAATATGTTATTTAAAATATATTTTGGGGAGAAGTAACTTCTGAAAGTACCTATCTCTAAAATGTGATTAAAATGAAAGGAAGTTTTGAATAGTGTGCTGTGACAGAATGGTTGTTAACAAGAGATAGGTAAAAGTGATTTTGAAAACTGGATAAAATGAATCAGATACTGGATAATGTTGCGTAAGTGGCTAATTCGATTGTGCACCCTATCTTCACAAATTAGTTCAACATAGTTAATCAGAAACCTAGCTAGTCCCTACGGATCTGATTAATTTGTATGAAACCCCAATCAGCTTTCCTAGACAATTTATGTGATAGCCCGACCAACTATCCTAGATAACTTGTGTGGAGGCCTGATCAGCCGTCCCTAGATAACATCCAATATAAATCTGATTATGGTTTTGTGGTCCACATAACGGGATATATGGTATTATGGTTCCAGTAATGGAACGGTGAATTTTGAAAATGAAAATAGCATGCTAAAATTGGACTCTGGTATTTGCACACAGTGCACGACTGATTATTGTTTTACAAAGCTTGCTAGTTTTGAATATCCAGTTTACACATGTTTTTACTTGTATTGTAACAAGTTATAATTTATGTTCTGATAATTGTTTTATCATAAATTATTTTACTTGTTATTCATATAGTGGTACTGCTGAGCAATTGATTGCTCACCCTTCTAGAATGTTTTGTATATATGTATTGCAGATTCCTAGGAGACTCTTCCGTCATCGTCAGGGCAGAATTCCATTTCCTTTCGTACCATACTCCTCTGAGGTAGTTGTGTCAGATTTAAGATGGTCTATTGAGTTGTTGTATTAAGTTAGTTGCATCATGATGGTTTGTTATAAGTTGGTTTTGTAATAGTTGTAACCAAAGTCATACTTAAACCTGGTAAAGGTCTTGGTAAAGGGATCGTGGTTATGTATTATTAATGATTTGGATTATATTATATCTGTTATTATTGTTGTTGGTGACGTCAACTCCTGATCCCGGGCTTGAGGCCATCACAGTTGGTATCAGAGCTACAGGTTAGAGTCCTTGATTTAGGTTAGGATTAGAGTCAAAAGAATGTAGAAAGGTTTATATAACGGTGTGAGTCAGCAACTCAATCAGAGGAGTGGGTCTATGAGTTTAGTCGAGGGTTTCAAAGGCGTAACCCTGACGTTTATTGAGGATTGGCTGGAACTGCCCTAGCTTTTAGTATGTCTCCCTCGTAAGTGTATTATTGGTAATTCCCGATAGAGGTTTTAGATCTCCCTCTCGAGAAAACGAGACTATTCTCAAGAGTTCAGCGTTTGAGCGGACCCTTGATGTGTCAGCTGAAGATAATCCAACGTTATTTCTAAATATCGCATTTTCTATGTCAAGTAATGTTATTGGACCGAGTGTGTGACCTCGGTGAGTTTAAGTAATATATGATGATAGTTGTCGGTGGCTGCTATGACAGCCAAGTCTCTGTCGTATGGGGATCAGTACTGTTGTTTATATCTTGAACCCTTACCTGCCTTTCTTGGAACGCATTGCGTTTCCAGAGTAATTGTTTACCTTTTAATAAGTTGCTTGTTTTCCCGTAAGAAAGTCAAAGCTTGTATTAAGCAATTAAGGTTCTGTTGATCTCATCATAAATCATATTTCCCCTTCCTATTTGTGAACAATGCATATGATTTGACTATTTGTCTGTGTGACAAAAGGGTCTGGTGGGACGCTACTGAATTACGTGTTGTGAACTATGCAGTACTAAGACTGGCCATCTTATGTACTTGTATGGTTGTTCTCAGTCATATCTATATCTTATTCCCTTGTCCTCCATATATCATTAATTCTTTGATTTTGAAATTCCATTTGATACTCCCTGATAGTGAATTTGTCAGTAACTTCTGTAATTAGACAGTCCTGGTTATTAAAAGTAAACAAAGTTGACTGTCATGAGAAATAGAAGTTTTAAGTCCGATCGCTACTTCAGAAATGAAGATAGCAGAGGTGATTCAGGATTCAATAGCGAAGGTTGCAGCTTTAGGAAAGTTAACTCAGCGGAGGAGTGGTTGTTGAAACTTGGACAGGTGGGCTCAATAGAGTCCAGAGCTCTCTAAGTTTGACTTGGTTTACTAGATGTTTTTTTGCAGTTGATGAATGATATAACCATCCAGTTGTACGATATATCGGATTAAGGGGTGTTCCACTTAAGTAGTGGTAGGACATGAATCAGTTGTTGTATTGAGAAGTTATACTATATTATCCAGTATCTTTATATTCCAGTTTTTCTGCGCTGTTGCTGATTCTGCTACTGTCATTGTTGCTATTGTTGCTAATGTTGTTAATCTAGATATCTTTTATAAATGGATCCTGATAATAAAGACATGGGTACTTTAATTGGGTAGCATTTTCCTGACACAGGTGCACCGTTTGAACGGTGATATTTTCTATTATGCATTCTCGTTATGTTTTGAATAAATTCCCTGCTATATTTCAGGAAAATGCCACCCAAGAAAGCTACCCAGTCTAAAGAAGATAGTAGTAGTTTTGTTGAGGGTCCAGCTATAAATAAAATTCTAGATTTGTTGCGCCAGCAGCAGCAACAACAGTTGCAGTTAATCCACCAGATCTAGCAGCAACAACGTTAGCAAAGAGAGCCAAACCAAACTACTAGTTTTAAATCTTTTCAGTCAGTTAAGCCCCCAGAGTTTAAAGGCGAAGTGGACCCTGTTGCTGCCAGAAATTGGCTTAAGGAAATTGAAAAGGCATTTACCCTCACTCAGGTAAGTGATGATCTTAAAATGGATTATGCGAGTTATTTTCTTAAGAGTGAGGCAAATTATTGGTGGGAATTCACTCGTGCGTTAGAAAGAGAAGGCCCTGTTTCTTGGACGAGATTCACAGAATTGTTCTTGTAGAAGTATTTTCTAGATTGTCTAAGGAATCAGTTGGAAGACGAGTTTTTAGAACTGATACAAGGTGAAAGAAGCGTCTTGGAGTATGTGGCCAAGTTTATAGAATTGGCCCGATTAGTTCCTGAGTATGTCAGTACGGAGATCCAAAGGGCAAGGAGGTTTCAACAAGGGTTGAAGCCTAAAATTCACAGAGGAGTTGTGGCATTGCAACTCAAGACATACTCTTCCGTAGTTCAGGCCGCCCTAGTAATGGAAAGTGACCAGAAGTTGGCCGTTAAGGAAGAGGGTGATAAGAAAAGGAAGTCTGAGGGTGTTATAGACAAGGCAGACCAAGGAGAATTCAGTCAAAAGTTTCAGAAACAATTTGGCCGAAACAAGAATAAAAGATTCAGGAGATATAGTTTCTCCCAGACTAGGTCTGATGCTACCTCAGTTGCTTCTACTCCAGCCCAGTCAGTCAAGTCAGCAATGGATTGCAAGTCCCGTGGTAGGAGATATAATAGTTCGTGCAAAAAGAATGTTCAATATTTCAAATATGGTCATAAGGGCCATCATGCATCGGAGTGCAAGCCAGAAAATCCATGAGTTACTTGTTACAATTGTGGAAAGGTTGGGCATATTGCGAGGAGCTGTGGAACAGCTACTCAAGGAACCACATCCCTAGGGCCAGTATCCAGCACAGCCAGAGCCAGAACCTTCAAAGTGACCAAGAGATCGAACGCTTAGGACTCGGACGTAGTTGCATGTGCATTTTCTCTCAACTTCATACATGTTAAAGTTTTATTTGATTCAGAAGCATCTAAGCCTTTCATACCAAAGAAATGTGTGAGTAAAATGAATTTGATATTAGAAGACTTAGTCGAGCCTTTAACCTTAAAAGTGGTCAATCATGATGGACTTTCAGTGAGTCACTTTTGTCTTAACTATCATTTAGAATCCATGAGTGTAACGTCTGGGAAAATTACGCTTCTATTATATTATATTCATAATAAATTATGTGTGTTAATGTGTCATTTATGTGTAATTAGTGTAAAACCCTAATTGTTACGTGTTACGTGCATTCTGTATCATCCAGGTATTTTCAGGGTATTTTTCAGATATCTTATTCTGTATTTATAGCTTTCATATCAAAAGTTATACGACCCGAGTCATGATTTTATAGCTGATATTTCAAATAAAATAATGGGCCTTATTTTTCATTAGACGGCTTGTACCATCGCATTATTCTGAACATCTAGGTATTTTACAAATTTTCTCGTTTCGCGAAAAATGACTTTTCCCGGGCCCCATTAGGTGTTAAAAACTCCACAAAAATTACATTTTTATTTTTATAAAATTATAGGACTTTCATTTATACCATTTCTTTGTATTTTTGCATTATTCACAATTTTTGGGAAATTTTGGCATATATTGTATATATAAAATATTTGTAAATTAAATTTTAATACTCAAAAATTGTAAATTTGGGGGCCAATTAATTTTAAAAGATGTAGAATTAGGGCCTTAATTTTAATTAGGAGTATTAATTTTACTACTATAAATAGACTAATTACTATTAATTAATTAATTAAAATTCAGAAAAATCACAAAATTATGTGCAATTGGGTCGGGAAGAACCAATTCTAGTCAGGAATTCAATTGATGATTTTAGACAGATTACAGCATCAAACCAAGCGATTCAAGTATCCAAATCGAAGGTTTTCATCTGTTCTTTCTGTTTCTATCATCAATTTCACGTTTTAATGCATCGTTTTTTATTTTCGATTTCTAGGGTTTATGTTCGAATTAGGGCTTTTTGATTCTAGGGTTATTATGATGTTTTGATGATTGATATAGCTTCCTGATATGATTTATAATCGATTCATGGTGTTTATTTGTACAAACGATTCCTGGATAGTAATATTCGATTATTAGGGTTTATGCTTAATTTTCAAATCATAACTTCGTGATTTCTGTGAATATTTGATTCTTGAAATGTTAGGGCTTTGATTATACATGTTCTTAGCTTTAATTTGCACTATAAAACGTAGAGTTTTATGTTTAGATGCGTGATTTCGATATTTGGCCAGAGTTGATGACGGTTGTGATCGGAGAAGATGGTGTAGGGGTTGTTCCGGTTGGTTTTGGCCTGAATCAAAAGGGTGAAAAGATTTGGAATGATTTGGACTCAAAAACCGTACCAAACGATATTGTTTTGGGCATGAATTAGACTTGCTGGAATCCTGGCGGGTCACCGGATTCTGGGCAAGTTCCGGCTAGTTCATCCCCAATCCGGGATGTTCTTGGTGACCCGGTTGTAAACCACCCGGGTTTGCAACCCGGGTTTGATGTGTTTTTGTCAGAATTGATTTTCTGAAAAATGTTTTTGGAAATTATTTTTATTTTTATTTTTATTTTTATTATAAAATCAGTTTTATTTATTTTATAAATTGATTAATAAATTGATTTATATTATAAATAATTCTGAAATATTTTCTAAAAATCAGATTTAATTATTTTCTCAATTATTTATTTATTATTTATTAATTATTTAAAATTTATTAATTATTTTGATAATTAATCAAATAAT